>NC_081411.1:44033516-44680182 GCF_030272615.1 Cryptomeria japonica | reverse complement strand
AAAATAAAATAAAATAAAATAGTCAAATACTTTCTTTCATCTAAAACAACCAGATTTTATGATGAAGAATATTATATTTTTATTATAAAGTAACAAAAATGCAATAATCAATTCATATAATAAATAAATAATTAAAATCACATCACAAATCAAACTACCAAACAACTAAAACTACTTGCCAACAACTTGGCAAAAGCCTTTGAAAAGTTTGGGCCTATCCTATTTGATCGACCAACATTAAACCACACATACTAGACAACATATTAAACTCGGGAGAATGTTTAACACTTTTAAGATAAGAAGTCAAAGCTTAATATATGTAATTTAAACCATCTTCATTTGATATAATAAAAAAATTTCCAAAAATTCAAAAGTTTTTTTATAAGAAACAAAATCTGAACGTAACCATATCAACTTCATTTTTGTAGCTTATAAATTATTATAATGATATCCAAAGTTCAAACCAAGCGAAATTCTTGAGTCGTCCACGTTTCAATATCATTAATGTTACTCCACTCCTCTCATGCAATCTTTACTTGGAGGCAACAAATGCGAAATTCTTGAGTCGTCCACGTTTCAATATCGTTAATGTTACTCCACTCCTCTCATGCAATCTTTACTTGAAGGCAACAAATGCGAAATTCTTGAGTCGTCCAAGTTTCAATATCGTTAATGTTACTCCACTCCTCTCATGCAATCTTTACTTGGAGGCAACAAATGCGAAATTCTTGAGTCGTCCAAGTTTCAATATCGTTAATGTTACTCCACTCCTCTCATGCAATCTTTACTTGGAGGCAACAAATGCGAAATTCTTGAGTCGTCCACGTTTCAATATCGTTAATGTTACTCCACTCCTCTCATGCATCTTTACTTGGAGGCAACAAATTTCCTTTAAAAGGTTGAGTGGCAGTTTTAACGTTTTACAAGTTGTGAACACGCCAAATATGTTTTCTCGTTGCCAATCCCTTCCACAACCTTAAATTTGCGGGGAACAAAACGAGCAGTCCACATAAAGAAAACACGCGAGATTCTACAAATATAGCTTGTTCGAGTGATGGGAACTACTTAAAACAATATTTCGTAACGTGTGGGGAAGCACCACCCACAACTAGATTTCTTTTCACTCTTACTTAGGTTTAAATATTGCTTACATTTCTAGTGCTCTTTTATAAAGATAATTAATGTTTTTGGTTGAGGTTTCATATAACATTCAAGATCTGTTATCAGAAGAGGAACATTTAAAGTTGAAATGCAAATATAGTCTAAAATGAGGGGCAGTGGGATGTGGAATTGACATCACACTTTTCTATAATGATTCTATGTTAATAACCTTTTCTTCTAACTTCATCACCTCTTTTATTTGTTGAGGTCTCTACGTTTTTTCTTTTTAAAAGTTGAAATAAAAAAAGGTTGCTTCTTGTATTATATGATTCTTCTAAACCCATCCAAAGCATTTAATCTTTTTCTCTTACACCAAAACAAAAAGTATATTTTGTTGAAGCTTTTAAAATCCCATTCGATTAGTCTTCCTCTTCCCATATGTAGAAAATCTCCCAAACATATCCAACCAACAATTTCTTTTTGTCCATATCATTGAGTGCTTGGCCAATCCACCAATGAATGTTGATCCTTGCAAGATAAAATATAGCACATCTCTCTTCTTTAAATGATACATGATATTGAGGTCACCTATATTTGGTTAAAAAATTATTCCTCTATTATATCATTAGGACTACCATTGTCATGATATGAAGAAATGTCTACATTGTTACATCAGGATCCTTTTGGTGTGATATCAAGGCACCCTTGTCATCACATTATGATCAATTCCACCATTCTTATCACAGACATGTGGCATAAAGTTAATCCCTCCCTCTCAAGCTTGTCTATTTTCACATAAGCTCCCTACATCATCTCTCTTTGTATTTCTTCACTTGTTACCCTTAATGGTAAGACAATCTTAAATGCCACCATACTCTTTTTTTAATAATAACAAAACCTTATTTATCATAATTTTCTTCACATATAGTTTGGGGGACGTGGACAACTTCTAGGAGGATGTGTTCTTCCTACAAAGGATCTCTTTTTTCTCGTTTATGCTATCATACAATATCTACATACCATGCATACAAACATTGTAAGGGGCCATACATTCTAACTACCTATGCATCCACATTGTTCAAATGCTTCCTACAACATTGGTACCTTATTAGCCACCTAGCAATGACATTTACTAGCTTGTGTGCTTCATATCACCTACTCTTTCTTAGCCTTTGATCCACCTAGCAACACAACTTGCTAACTCATATTATCCACATGGCCCACTTTAGTAGCATATGATTCATCGAGTAATATCCCTTCCTAACCTATACATCTCATATGACCTACCTTTTTGACATCCCATGGTAACCCTACAACCTAGTTTGTAGTGTTTATGACTTATGAAGGTATTGTGTGCTTTGCATGACCCTTAGGAAAAAAGAAAACTAGTGAATGAGTAATGTATTCTCAAATTTGAATGATTACTTTCCTATCTTATAGTATGTATTCTCTCTTTGAAATAATCAATAGACTCATTAAATTCTTCTTTTTGGTGTATTAATTTCTTTATTTGTTATCTCAAGCTTTGATTTTGTTACATTTTAAGAATGATAAAAAACATTGAAACAACTACCACATTAATGTCTCTTTCATTTTAATGATTCAAAAATTTTCTTTATTTTTTTTCGATGTGCTCTTATCCTTTTTACACATTTTACTTATCTTTCCATATATATATTTTATTAAGGCAAAAGCAAGTTTTTAAGGGACTCAAAACCCTTTACAATCAGATTTTGAATGGATTTGGAACCCTTAACCAGAAAGTTGTCCTAACAAAAGGAACATGAACGCACCAGACAATAATGGGTTATTTTGACTCCCATATCCATATACATGGGTTTTAAAAATAGGCTCCCACAACCAAAAACAAAAGATGCAAAAACAATAGCCAACAGCTAGCCCCCAACCAAGAACCATCCAGATTTACATTTAGAGCTACTCTTTTGGGAGTGGAGAATCATGTCAAAAGATGGATTATAGAACTTAGCTTTCTTACCCTTAACAAAAATCCAACCCTCTTCCACTTCCGCTACCTTACCATGCCTAGCCAATGAAAGACTACCATTATCCTGAGAATGAATGCCTGCAAAAAGAGTCTCCACGGTCTCATAGATATCATTATTTTTCTTCCATATAGGCATAACATTGTAAGAAAAGCCACCAGATTTGATAGTCAGAACACTATCAATAGAAATTGCAACCTGAGGCAAATTCTCTCTCTTTAGGGGTTTCAACATGATAATCTTGCATAGCTTCAACAACCCCACCATTTGTGACATCTGGAGAGGATGCCCCAAGACCCTGTGAGTCCATCACAACCACCTGAGAAAAATTCTATGTTGCTCATATAGTTATTGAGAAGCACCTTTGCACCACGTAGTTGTCAATGTATTTTTCTTAAATCCACATTGTGCAACCACATGACCTGTTTTAAGATATCTTCATGACCTTCATAGTACAAATATTGAACCCAACAACCCTTAGAAGATTTGAGTAATATCTTAGCAGAAACCCCTTTTGAAACATCCATTTCAACTAGAATGCGGGCAAATGTGGAGTGAAAAATATCAAATGATTCATCATCCACAATCAAAAAATCTCCAAGGGTATCACCCACTTCCCCTAAAAGAGGATCAACCCATAAATGAAGGGGGCGATTAAGAAGTTGAACCCGAATCGTGATCTTGTTAAACATTTTAGAAGAAGGGTTGAAATCAAAGTACCTAGGCTTAATCATAAAAAAAAATTGTCCTCCCAGCTAAAATAATGATCACATAAGATTTTATTTATATCTTGCGCGTTATCAAACTTTGCAATAAAAAACCCCTTAGCCATGGGGAAAATATGAACTTTACCAGTAATAAGAGGCTCCCAATGCTCTAAGATTCAGGTATGCAACCGAGGAAGGCTAGGACAAAAACTCCTAAACCAACAAATCACATCTTGTGTGGAAAAAACAAAAACATTATAATCTATTTCATCTTCCGTCTCCACTTTCAGATTAATGGAGATGCAATTTGCAACAAGAATTAACCCACCATCAAACGGTCATCTCCCTTGTTGTGACCTTGGAGCCTCACTAGTCCACCTCTACCAGATGGACATCATTGCACCAAAACCAATGGCGACATTCGACAAAACCCTAGCATCGGCAAACACAAAATTCTTCAGACCCCTTTCCCAACAAATGATTGGGCCTCCTCACTAGCAAACCGATGTCCCTCCCCCTTCATGTCCAGCATACCGCATGCCCTATAGACTACCAAAGAATTGAGTCGTAGACTTCTCTGGTCAATCTCCCTTCCCACAACTCCCGCCTAAACTCCCCATTCTAAATTCATCAACTCTAGACTCAAATTTAGGTGTATTTATATTCAAAATATGTCCAAACTAAACTACTTATTTTCATATATATGTTTATGATGTTCTAACATAGCAATTTTAAACATTGTTTATGTTTTCTAATTTTCTTGCATGAATTTTTTTTCTTTGAATGTTTATTTTGTAGAATCTTGGCCTAGGAGAATCATCACCTCACTTTAAGAAATTTTTACTTTCAACCTACAATATCCTTTCTTATTTCAATGATGTTATTTATTTTATGATATTTTTGTTTTTCTACTTTATTATGTACATTCATGTAATTCCATAAGCTCACTAAAGTGAGGACAAAATGTAACTGAGAAAATCACATACTCTTATAACTTCATACCATGCTTTGTACTCACTTTGTTGTCTATCCCTATAGTGTGTCTCTAGGCTTATTTCATCCCTTTCATTAGCCTTTTTCCCTCCCATAGTGTAAAGACTTGCTCATTCATGGTCAGTTTTATAAACATGATGTTGCAATTATATTAACCTTTTATTTTTCTATTCATCCTTTTGATAACTTGAATTGTCAAGGCATTTGTACACTCTAGATAGATTTTCATATAACATGCCAATTTCCTATATAATAATTCCTTTTTAAGTGACCATTTGTCATTATTTTGTCACCTACAACTTTCTTGAAGGTCAATGGTAACTACTCAATATGAAGTCAAATGGCTTAGTAGCCTATTATTTTTCCTTGCTTCCTCCTAATTTGAATCTATACTTTTATTATCATATTTTCTTTCACATTCACTTTCTTTAGTACTCTACAACTCCTTACAAATCTTCTCTGGAATTGGTTTCTCCTTGTGATCATATTAGCAGTTATTTAGAATTCTTCTTAAATTCATTATGTCATTTAACATCATTCTTATCTCTTTATCTTCTTCAAGTTTCAATAGGTGATATAATACTTATTTTATAATTACACTTAGCTAAAATTAGGAGTAATTCTCTATATTCAGATTGAGCTAATTATAGGATAATTATCTCAAGTCATGATTAAGACTTTTGTCAAGATCTAACTTAATTCCCTCCTAGGTTTTTCATCCAAGGTTTTATCCTTTTTATTTTATAAGCATTCATTGTATTCATTTTAATCTATCCAATTCATTTTTAGGCTAATCTCAATATCAGATTCTTATATGAATCAATCTCTCTCAAGGTTGTATAACACCAATCATGACTTCTTCTATTTAGATGTGATAGGCGTTTTGGTTTTAGGTGATTTCTTGGAGTTGTTTCGTTAACTACCCACTCCAAGAATATTCAAATGTCCTATAGAATGGTTTTCTAAGGGGCCCAAAAGGTGATATAAAATTCTTAGTTTATTTCTATGATTTTTCATTACCATTGTACCATTCCATTTGTAGTTCCCCTAAGCACCTTGGAATATTCAGACCCTTTTCATCTCTCACATTTTAGTTATATTACTTGTATGCCATTGATCTCAATTTCTAGATGCACTTAGGATAGGATGACACACTATTTGTACACTCTATTTATCACTCTCCACCCTTGGTAGTTGAAACACTAATATAGGGTCTTGACCTAAATCCAAGCTCCCAAAAAACCCAAGCATATCTCTTTTTGTTTGTATTTGTAGGTGTTTTAAAAATATTAAACTAAAAAGATATGTGTAACTTCTTTTATAGTTATTAATAATCTCTATTTTCTATGAATAAAATGGTTTAAATATCATTATTTAATGATGCTTCTTTATAATTCTATAACATACAATATTACTAGTGCATCCATGTTTCTAGTTAGATAGATTAGGTGAGTGAGCACACTAGAGTAGCACTTTAAAAAAAAAAATTATCATTATACATCATAGAAATGATAATATGATGCATGAACATGTATTCCTAATAGAATCACATCTTGAGTGGTGTTTTTTGTCTTTTGGTGCCAAGTTCCTCATTTTCTACAATTTATTTGTTTGCACTTAATTTTTCAATTATGTTCTTTGAATTATAGTAAATTAGCACCTTGAACCTTATTTTGTATTAATGTATGTAGTGTTGTAAATTGTAACTGGTCCAATTTATATCTCATGATTCTGCTCCTACTTTAGCATGTCTTATTTCATTCCCCCTAGGCATGCTTTGGCCCCATTTTTCTCCAACCCTAATGTCACCTGTTGACACCACTGGGTGGGCCCCATCTTAGAGGTTGCGCTCTCCTATTTATCATTTGATGGTCCTATTTTTGGAGGACTAGGACATGGAATGCCTTGATCCTATACCAAGGTTCCCCAAAACACCCTACTCCCCCTTAAACAAGCCCTAATTTGAAATGGAGTAGGTTCTTTCCTTCCCCAATGGAATTTGGTCCCTAGGGCTATAGTTGACAATTGGAGGTTGTCCTAATAGGTAATTTACCTAGGGAACTGATGCAGAGAGATCAACTCTGGAACTCTCCCTAAGGATTAAATCAACTCAAGGAGACACATCAAAGGATCCTCTACATGCTAGGTGATTCAAAACCAAACTCAACTCAACACACCCAACCAAGGATAACATCAAAATGGTTTGTTCCAACACCTCTATTGGTATTAAAACATCCCAAAAACCATAAGACAAGGTTCTACACACCCCCAAACTCAGACTCAAACTCATAAACCAAACTTGCTCTTCTAGGCTCTATTCCTTGTAGCCTCCAAATCGGGTATTTTCAACTTTTCTCCAAATCATCCCAAAACACTTGACAAAAAAATTACATATTTAGACACCCATTTGGATGTTACACAACATATCAGAAAACCAATATAGGTTGTTTTGGACGGACCCTTTGCTGTCCTCAAATGTGCCCCTTTTTAGCCTTAAAAACCACCCACTTTACAAAGGAAGTACCAACAAAACTTAACACCAGATTAAACCCTTTTTTAAAGTCTCTTATTATGTTCCCAAACCAAGGATTTTTCAGGTCTTAGGTCTTGGTTGCACTCCTAGATACCCAAAAACCAAAAAACCTCACTAAATCACCCTTTTCCCTAGGGCTTTCTAGAAATATCACTTCCAATCACTTCCAAGGCTCAACAAAAGTTCAAAAACCTTCAAGATGGTGTGTATAGACACTTCAATGCATAAAATAACCCCCTTGTTCAATTAGATTCTCTGCTGCTACACTCTAGCCTTCATTTTCAATCATTTCCAGTCACTTTTCTTCAACTTTCATGCAACTTTCATGGTGTACACCTGCACTCTTCACTCCTTCCTGTCAATCATGGGTTATTAAACTATTTTACATGTTATTTTTCATCCATCCTATGAGAATCAGACCTGTACATTCATAGGATGGATCCTTACATGCTTGGAAATTCACAAATTAGTGAAAAAATCACTGTCTTTTCTGGGACAGTCAGCAATAAATAAAAATATGATACTTTCAAGACTTCAAAAATGCACTCAATACATCAAAGGAACAACCAATAAACCCCCAATGTACAGCAATGATGATCCCTTAGCCTTTCAATGCAAAGAAAGCATGAAAAAACAAGGATTTGACAGCAAATAAAGAGTTTTTTAATTAATTTTCTGAGACAGTCCGTACAAGTCCATACCAGCATCATCCAACCACACAAAAATTACTTTAGAGACTTTATAAGACCTTCCCCAACCAACTCCAACCAATCTCCAACTAATCCAAGTGATTAAAATGTCAAAACAACTCTAAAACTTATTTCCCACCAAAACTGGAACTAGTTGTTGAAATTCAAAATTTGAATTTTCAACTTTATTTCTAATACTTTTAATCAACTAAAACCTATCCCATTCAACTTATTTTGACATAATAAGATCATTTAAATCACAATAAACTCCTATCCAACCTATCTAGACTCCATCATCCTATTACATTGCATTTTGGTCCTTAGGCCTTTATCAGGACCTTTAGGATTTTTACATAATTTATTGAATTCAACATTACAATAGGCCATTATAGGCTTCAAAACATTCCAATTGACCTCTATTGATGTCATATCACTCTCCTTAGTCCTTGGTGTCCTCCTTTGTTCATTTGCCCTCCTGGATGCTCCGGCATCATACTCCCCACCAATAAGAAAATTCTTGTCCCAAGAATTGCTCCAATGATCAGTCTGATTTCTTTTTGCTATCATCCTTTGAGTAGGGATCAGATAGTCCCCAAATGTGACCTGCTTCCTTCCTTTCCAACCTGTACTCACATCACAAAATGGATTAGAAACAAAACATGCTTTGGTGTGTCCTTGTCTAGGACATGGCTGCTCATAACTAGTCTGTACATCTGCTCTTCTCTGATCCACTTGTTGTACCTGCAACTTCTCTTTCACACCCACATATCCTTGCTCAACAATAGGACATTTTACTGAACCAACTTGTACAAAAGATAAATCCCATAAATCATCATGAAGAGGACTATTCTTCCTCATAGTCTGCTGCAAATTAACATCTTCCTTCCAACCAGTATCTTCTTGTTTTTCAACCTGCCTTATCATTGGTAAATGCTCCCCAAAACATATTATAGGATACTCTTTCAAGACCCCCAAAGGTAAAGGATTCAACTTATATTTCTGACCATCTTTATGAACCAAATATGTGTTATCAAAACCATCATGTATTGTTCTTCTACTATGTTGCCAAGGTCTTCCTAATATCAAATGTGCACAAGTCATAGGAACCACATCACATAATACCTTATCTTGATATGGACCAATAGAAAAATTCACATAAGCCTTCAAACTAACCTCGACATGCTGTTGTTGGGTAACCCAAGTGGCCTTGTAGGGATTAGGATGGTCAAATGGTACAATTCCTAACTTGGTTATCATATCAAGAGACACAAGATTACTATGTGATCCTGAATCAATGATTACCTTACATATCTTTCCTTTGCATAAACAAGTAGTTCTAAAGATTGTTACCTTTGGTTCTTGCTGAAGTTTCACACCTTGCCTTACCATCAAGAAGTCACCTTCAAGAACTGGGTCTACTCTCTTTGATTCTTCTTTCTTCTCATCTTCTTGTACCATATACACTCTTCTATCTCTGCCTTGTTCTGATTCATTCCACTTAGGGCATCTGAATGATTGGTGCCCAATCTCATTGCAATGAAAACACTTACCTGTAAAGATTCCACTTCCTCTTCCTCCTCCAAATCTACCACCTCTAGGGTTGTATCCTCCTCTTGGTTCTGAAAAACTTTCTTTGCCTTTCTCATTGTTGCCTTGCCCTTGATCTCTATTACCTCTTCCTCTATTATAAATGCCTCCTCTTCCACCATTACTTGATCTTTCTTGTTTTCTCTTCAACTTCTCCTCAGCCCTAATGGCCAACTGATAGCATTCACCCAAGGTTCTAGGTAATGTAGACCAATCTCATCTTGTAAGTTGTATCTCAAGCCATTTATATACCTGGCTATTTTCTCCTCTTCTTCCTCATATCCTCCTCTAATACTAAGCTTGTGAAATTGCTCAGTATAAGCCATTACATCCATTTCTTTTTGCTTCAGATTTTGCCTCATCCTCTTCACATGAATGGTATAATCAGAAGGTAGGAACTGCTCCTTCATCAAACTTCTCATCCTTGACCATGTAGACACTTTTGTTAATCCTCTTACCATCCTATCATTTTGAAAACTAGTCCACCATGTCAATGTTGTACCTCTCAACTTTGTCTTTGCAAATTTCACTTTCTTCTCCTCTTCCATTTCTTCAAACTCAAAATAGTTATCCAAGGCATCAAGCCATCCCAACACCTCTTCACTATCCATCTTCCCCTGATAGATAGGAAAATCAATATGACTCTTACCTCCACTACCTTGTACTGCCTTCAACAATCTAACCAACCTTCTTTCTTCAGGGTCATCTATGTCATTTGTTGGCTGCTCTTGGTCTGCTACCTCATTCACTTCTTCTTCATCATTGTTCCCTATGTTGTCTTGCTCCATTCTTCTTCTTCTATCCCTCTCAAGGTTTTCTATCCTTGCTTGCATATTCTCTCTTTCTCTTCTCCATTGTCTTTCTTCTCTTGCTTTAGCCTACTCTCTTGCTGCATCTTGTTCCCTTCTTTCCCTTCTTTCCCTTTCTAGGATTTCCTTCAATTCTTCTAGTTCTCTTGCCAATTGATTCTTAGGTGCCATAACTACCCTTACCAAACCTTCACCAGATCTTTTACTGATGCTCTGATACCACTTGATGCCGAGAGATCAACTCTGGAACTCTCCCTAAGGATTAAATCAACTCAAGGAGACACATCAAAGGATCCTCTACATGCTAGGTGATTCAAAACCAAACTCAACTCAACACACCCAACCAAGGATAACATCAAAATGGTTTGTTCCAACACCTCTATTCGTCTTAAAACATCCCAAACACCATAAGACAAGGTTCTACACACCCCCAAACTCAGACTCAAACTCATAAACCAAACTTGCTCTTCTAGGCTCTATTCCTTGTAGCCTCCAAATTGGGTATTTTCAACTTTTCTCCAAATCATCCCAAAACACTTGACAAAAAAATTACATATTTAGACACCCATTTGGATGTTACACAACATATCAGAAAACCAATATAGGTTGTTTTGGACGGACCCTTTGCTGTCCTCAAATGTGCCCCTTTTTAGCCTTAAAAACCACCCACTTTACAAAGGAAGTACCAACAAAACTTAACACCAGATTAAACCCTTTTGTACAGTCTCTTATTATGTTCCCAAACCAAGGATTTTTCAGGTCTTAGGTCTTGGTTGCACTCCTAGATACCCAAACACCAAAAAACCTCACTAAATCACCCTTTTCCCTAGGGCTTTCTAGAAATATCACTTCCAATCACTTCCAAGGCTCAACCAAAGTTCAAAAACCTTCAAGATGGTGTGTATAGACACTTCAATTCATAAAATACCCCCCTTGTTCAATTAGATTCTCTGCTGCTACACTCTAGCCTTCATTTTCAATCATTTCCAGTCACTTTTCTTCAACTTTCATGCAACTTTCATGGTGTACACCTGCACTCTTCACTCCTTCCTGTCAATAATGGGTTATTAAACTATTTTACATGTTATTTGGCATCCATCCTATGATAATCAGACCTGTACATTCATAGGATGGATCCTTACATGCTTGGAAATTCACAAATTAGTGAAAAAATCACTGTCTTTTCTGGGACAGTCAGCAATAAATAAAAATATGATACTTTCAAGACTTCAAAAATGCACTCAATACATAAAAGGAACAACCAATAAACCCCCAATGTACAGCAATGATGATCCCTTAGCCTTTCAATGCAAAGAAAGCATGAAAAAACAAGGATTTGACAGCAAATAAAGAGTTTTTTAATTAATTTTCTGAGACAGTCCGTACAAGTCCGTACCAGCATCATCCAACCACACAAAAATTACTTTAGATACTTTATAAGACCTTCCCCAACCAACTCCAACCAATCTCCAACTAATCCAAGTGATTAAAATGTCAAAACAACTCTAAAACTTATTTCCCACCAAAACTGGAACTAGTTGTTGAAATTCAAAATTTGAATTTTCAACTTTATTTCTAATACTTTTAATCAACTAAAACCTATCCCATTCAACTTATTTTGACATAATAAGATCATTTAAATCACAATAAACTCCTATCCAACCTATCTAGACTCCATCATCCTATTACATTGCATTTTGGTCCTTAGGCCTTTATCAGGACCTTTAGGATTTTTACATAATTTATTGAATTCAACATTACAATAGGCCATTATAGGCTTCAAAACATTCCAATTGACCTCTAGTGATGTCATATCACTCTCCTTAGTCCTTGGTGTCCTCCTTTGTTCATTTGCCCTCCTGGATGCTCCGGCATCAGGAACCCTATATAAAGACATCTTATCAACTCATTTTAATCTAAGACCCAAAATAAATTGAGAAGACTCCATCCATCATTTGTGCATCATGAAGCATTCATCATCAAGCATTTTCAGAGATTCAAGCCTGCATTTCATCCTTCAAGCATTGTGAAGCAAAGTTGCATCAATCTTCATGCAAGCACATGTGAGTGTGTGATTAGGATTTTCATGTTCATGTATTTGTCATTCCATTATATTTAGAATTTGTGATTACATTCAGTAAGCATTGCATCATTATCAAGAATTGCAAATCTAAGGTATATCTCCTTAGCATTTACTTCAAAGTTTACATTATTCAATTCAAGGTTAATTCCTAAACCAAGGTTTTACTTAAGGAAAACTCCTATCCACAACCCTATATCCTTTCTTTTTATATGCATGGAATAGGCTTAGGCACTAAACTTGAGGATTCTGGCAGATTCTACAACGATGAAGAAGTTCAACTTTTGACCGATAAAAATTTGGACGACCAAGGAGAATCTGTACTACCTAGTCATGAAAAATCAAACTAAACTTTTGAGAATAGGTTCTAAATATCTTATGTTGCTCATATCTTAGTTTGTGGGTCCATGGGACATCTGTAGTAGTCTATTTTTTGACAATTTACTTCAATCATTCCTTGTTGTATCCTAATTTCACAATTACCATCCAAATTCAACTATGGGGTAAACATGAAATATCTTTAAAATTATAATTATGCCACATGCAATCTATTACTATGAATGAAAAGAATCAATTTTAAGTGAAAGAAACTATTATCAAACACAAGATTTTGATAAATATAACTAAGAAGCAATGTATCTTATGTGAAATAGTAAACCAAACAGATTTAGTGAATCCCATTATGAACAATTCAAGGCACCTAAATCAGATTTGAAAAAGGAAAATCATAATTAGCATAAAGTAAGAAGTTTTGGGTTCACCAAAATGTAAGGTGTGAAAATAGGGTTCACTAGTTTATGCATGCAAACTAAGAATCTTAGGCTTATTCCACTCTTACATTGAATATGATCCACTTGGCTTGAAATCCTTGGCCACAAGGTGAATTAAATGATCCTTCATTATGAGTTGAAAGTGATTATGAATATTTTGGAATGAGTGAGGAGATGATCTATTTTGTGTGTATTAGACTATCACTTACTAAGAACAAAATTCTAGGAAAGAATATAATGAAGCAAACTACAATGGTCCTATAGTCTAAATTTTATACAAATGTGTATGGACTCAATTGCTCAACTTAGCCCGCTCTTGAGAATCAGTCACCTAGCTTGGCCCGCTCTCATCAGTTTCAACTCCAATAAATTGCAGACTATAGGTCTCCACCTAATTATTTTTTACCTATTTTGGTAGCTTTGTCAATTTTTATTACACACACAAAAAAGAGGAAATTGTGGGGAAGAAATGGGTTTTCCAAATTCAAACCCTGGTTTTGGAATTAACCATGAAATATAATTGAATTGAACGTGAAAGAAAGGTGTGTTGTTAGGTAGCAAAGGCTATATTTGAAAATGGAAGTGTCTTATACCTTGATCATGAAAATTCTTCTTTGAAGATGATCACGATTGTTGAGGCAATAGCATGACTCTACATAAAAGACCTAAAGGGTCATCACAAAAGATATGCTTCCATGAAGGTCATTGAAGCTTACCATAATGAAGAATATGGTAGGATTAAATGCCTTAAATATTAAATTCTTGAATGATTGAATGCCTTATCCTTTGTATATTCACGTTACCTAAAATAATGGATGTTACCTTGCTTATATACCTCTCCCAATCATTTCAGGGTACGAAAATCAGATCAAGATGACAAGGAAAAATATTTCTAGCTCAACCTAGCTGAGCATTCCATAGTTCAAATTTGGGGCCAAACTAAGGGTAGTGGGGAACCCTAAGTATGATGCTCCCAGAATCAAGGTGCCCTAGGCACCATTATACCAGGTGTGGGGCACCCCAGGCATTGTAATCTATCCAAAGTAGGTCCAAATTGTGACTTCAGGTCCTAAATGAGGAAGAGATGTCATACTAACATGTTGAAGTGGGTTTTGCTGAGTAGAACCAAATGTGGGAGGCCATACATTCTTAAATAGGGCCTACTTGAGAAAGACATTGCATAGGGATTCAATTTGCAACACCACACCTACATAAATATTGTTTCCTATATATTAAAACCTCTATTACACCAACCTTCCAAAAATACTTCAACATCTCCATAAGATAGTCAGAACACATAAATACTCTTTCTTGCATATTGAAACTTCCACTATGCCATTTTTATTTGACACCACAAGCAACAGTACCAGAACACATAAGTAATCTTCCTTGCAAATCGAGACTTACACTATACTATCCCTACAATACAATGACAATACAAGAAATTTCTAAATCAATGAAAATAAAGCACAACAACTCAAGTTTCCAGCATTCTCCCCCTTTTTCATTGATGGCAACACACATGTATCATCAATAGAAAAGACAACTAAACTCAACTTGTATGTTTCTCCCACTTTGAGTTCAAGTACAAAGGGCACTATACTAAAGTTTTTCCCCCTTTTATGTCAAGGACAACAAGCATAAATTTGAATGGCTCTACCTTAAATTGAAGCTCTTTCTCCCTATGAGTAAATCACATCAGACTATAACTTGAAATATCACAAGAAACTATAGTACTTCCCGTGAGAGTGATGTAATAGTTTACAAAAAATTTCCATCCTTATATGCTTTCTTAAGGATAACAACAACATCAATCCAAGAATCAAAACCAAATCCTAGATAGCTCCCCTACGATAGATGCCCCACTACTTATACTCTTTCTATCATTTAATATTTCCTATTTGTTCTTGAATCCTTTGTATTGTTTTAAGAAAATTAACTCTAGCAATTTCTTCCTTTGTATCATCAGAATTAGCTTTTAAACCTACTCCAACATAGAGGTTTCCAAGAGCCATAATATCTTATAATTTTAACAACTTATCCATCTATATGCATGATCAATCCTCTGTATGTTCTTTCATATCCTCACCAATGATAAGATAGACACTAGAATCTATACCATGTTGAAAATATCTTCAGCATTAATCTACAAGGGGGGGTCAAAAGATCTTCATTTCACTCTCCCACTCAGATTGTGCATACTATTTAGTTGCACTAGAAAAATAATTAGCACCACTAAGGGGTGCAAACCCATCCTCACTTTTTTCTTCCACCTTTTCTTCCAATTTCTTTTCCCATGTCTTTTGCATCATCTCCTTTCTACATTAACATCAATCTTCTTTACTAGACCATTCTTCCCATTTATTCCTGTATTGAATTTAGCAATGTGTCCAAATTTGTTGTAGTTGTAGTATGTTGAACCTTGTTGAGAACCATTTCCATTTGTTCAAACATTTGTATCTCCTATAATACTTCCATTACTTTTAACAACACTTTTGAACTCAACAATCTTGTGACCAAAATTTTGTAAGTGGGATGACATTCGTTGAAGGAACAATCATTCCTACCATTTAAAATCCACATCATCCCACTTTTGCACTCATTATCCTTATGACCAATCTTGGTACAATTGTAAAAATGACCATTAAATAGTCATTATCTTATCTAATTTCTGCATTCATTATCTCTATGTCTAAACTTATTGCATGAAAAATAGTTACCATCAAGAAGATTGATGAGTACCTGATCTAGGTAGGAGGAACATGAAAACTGTTGACCACTTTTTTAATCTTAATATGAGAGAAACCATTTTTGGTTGGAGTTCCTTACTTCATCCATGAACATTTCTCTACCAACTTCATTTAGCTTCTTTATGAGCTCCCACTTTTCTTTTGCTAGATTGTTATTTGTAGGGTTATGTACTTGTTCCATTGTCCAGCTTTCTACTTTCAAATTCAATTCTTCTTCCACCATCTTTGCCCAATTTTTTTTTCTTAGCCATTCATGTCTATTACAATAGCAGAGATTGCCCTATTCATGGATATATCCTTAGTCTAATTACAAACTTGTGCCAGTAAACAATTACTTTCATTATTGTCCTTAGCATAGTAAAAATTGTTATTAGTCCTTCCACCTTCTATAACCAATCTTCCAAATCTTACTTTTCTAATTTCACATTCTTGTCCCTCAAACATAACCTTATAACCTTTTCTACACATCTAACTCACACTTAATAGGTTATGTCTCAAACCTTTAAAATAATAAACATAATTAGTTTTATGCTTACTATCAATAGAAATACTTTCTTTCCCATAAATAGGTGGAGTTTCTTCTCCTATAAACTTATATGATCCACCATCATATTTTTCAAGGTTAATAAACTTATCTCTATCACCAGTAATATGGTTTAAACATTTGGAGTCAATGATCCATGCATTTGGTTCCACTTCTCCATGTAATGTAGTCTTCATACTTGTAGATTTCTCATCTTCAAAACTTTTGAACCATCTATAATTATTATCTTTTAAAGACAAAATAAAAGATTCTTCATTTGAGTCGTTGTCATATTCTTCTTCAAATTAGTAGGCCTTTATTGAACAAAAAATCTTCTTTTCCATGTCTTTATCATCTCTTCTGATATCTTTATTATTTCATTTGTAGTTCTCCTTTCCTTTGTTATCATCATTAGGTATTCCACCATAGTCTTCTTTATACATACATCTCAAAGCATAATGACCTATTCTTCCATAATTAAAATATTTTATGAGTAACTTACCTTTGTACTTCTCAGTTCCTCTTCTCAATCTTCTCACAAATTTTTCTTCAATCTCATTCAAGTTTTCATTCTCTTCTAGTTCTTCTTTAGGCTTTTTTGTGGCATTGAATGCATCTTCTTTCCTTTTATTTTTTATGTCATCCAATTTATAAATCTCAAAGCCCATGAGTGAACCAAGGAGCTGATCCATCATGTACTTATTCATGTCATGGTTTTCCTCAATATGATACTTCTTCATTTAATAGCTTGTAGGAAATGTTGCCAAATTATCTTCCTTAATACTTCACTTTCTTCCAGTGTTTTGCAAACACCTCTAAGGGTATTTACAATTGCTTTCACTTGATGAATATGAACATCAATATTTTCATCATCAGGCATTCACACATTCTCAAAATTCTACTTTAGAGTTTTAATCTTGTCTTTCTTTATCTTTTCATCACCTTCAAATGAAATTTTCAACTTCTCCCAAATTTTGTTAGTTGAATTCTCTCCTGTGACTTTTCTAAATACAACATCATTCGGGAAAGTGATAATTGCAAATGTAGTTTTTTCATTACTCTCATATGCTTTGATTTCATCATTTCATCCAAATTAGTAGGACCATTTTGTAGAGAAGTATATCCCTTCCTAATGCTTTCCCATATTTTAGCTGGCATAGTTTCCAAATGATATTCCATCCTTTCTCTCTAATAAGCATAATTTGTGCCATCAAAATTTGGAGCCTTGAACATGTAATCTTGTGTCATCTTGAACCATCTTCAACTGGTTAAGCTTCTTAAGAGGAGACTTTCTCTAACAACAATTGTTGAACACACCACATGAGTGATAGGGGGTGAGTCAATCCAAACCTCAAGAGTACTTAATTCCTGATCTTCAAACTTTAAACCACAACCATATAATTATGGTGTTAATGAATGAAAATATAAAGAACACCAAACACATGAACATCTAATTTACATGAAAAAACCAAGCAAATAAAACTACAATGAGAATCAAACTCACAATACAAATATAACTTATTACAATATTGCTTTTAGAACCCATTTCTCCTAAGAGGACTTGTAGAACTAAGGTACACAACCTTAGGGAAAGATACAAATTTCTTGTAGGGTTGAACCACACTATTTCAAGGCAAGATATAGAAAGGTGACAAGAGACTCTCTATCCTCCAATAGAGAAAGGAATAGATGAATTGAAAGAAACAAGATCTCTTGATCATGGTAAACATATTTGACTTAAAAATCTATCTCAAAGTTCTATCACATGGAAGATATTATCATCAAATCTATTCACAACTAACCTTCATAGAACCTCAAAATTAAATATGGTTGTGAACCACCAATGTCTCCTACTTGTCAACTAACATTCCTTCCATACAATCACTCACACATTTTCACTCATTTATAAACAAATTAATCATTAAAACCCCCAATTAGATTGTCCACAAGTAGAGTAAACCATATTATATAAATTTGAGCACCCGTACCAATAAAAACCATTGTGGTCCACTCTAGGAGATAAAGAGGACCCAAAAACATCATAACACATCTCTTTCCAATGATTCTAATGAATCACACATTCTAATAGATCTTCCAATGTTAGTATCAAATGAAACATGCAGATAAGGATTAAAACACATTAGCTTGTCAGCTCAAAAACGAATCTCTAATGCAAGTTTCACAATGTGGATCTACACATGCCATGGTGAGACCCAAAACACTAAGCAAACTTATCCTTCATAGAAAACTAGGGCCAAAGGAATATGATCCGAGTACCTGGTACTGTAGTGTTCTAAATTCTAGACCCTATATTGGTGTGTCCAATTTCACACTCTCCTAGAACCTATTTTAGTATTTCCCTTTCCTCTATGCATTATATGACTTTTATTGTAATTAATTAATATTTAATTTAATATCACAGTTCTTATTCCACTTTATTACATCATCACACTCTTATTTCGGCCCTTAATTCTAGGTGTGCCTTTTATCATTTTACCCTATTTTTTCTTTAATCCTACCCTAATTTCAACTCTCAAAGAATATTTCACATATCTACACATCTTGGGTTAAGCCATCGAGCTACATTTAGCATTAGAATCATGATAGCTTGCATCCCTTGAAATTCAAAAAAACGTTGATAGGACCGTGGCACCCACCACCATGGTCTTGTTCTTTTTTCCCTAAATTTTAGGAGGATGATTGGGTGGTCTTATCTTGTTGAAATTTATCTCCGTGTGAAAATATATTGATTCTAAGTCAAGCTAAAGGTGATTTCAATTATGAAATTCCTATATAAGGCATCCTTCTCAACTCATTTTCATCTAATCCAATCTAAGCTATCTGTCCATTCGAGCAATCAAGCATCCTTGCATCCATGAAGCATTGACAAACATTTTCAAATATCTTCAAGGCTCCATATTCTTCATTCATTCATTCATTGTTAAGAAAATTACATCATTCATATCCAAACATGTGTGTGTGATTAGGGTTTTGTCATGTTCATGTCATTTCATACAACATGTGTGATTACATTAAAGAAAAAAAATACCTTTATCAATAATTGCAAATCTGGCATATGTCCTTTCATCATTTATTTCAATATTTGCAATATTTCAATCAAGGTTAATTCCTAAGTTGGGGTTTGACTTAGGCAAGCCCCTATTCTCAACCTATTTCCCTTCTGTAGTGTGCACAAGAATAGGTATGAAGTTGTGATCTTCAGAATTAGTTTTATTTATAGTGATGAACTGATCCCCCATTGGAGTGTGAAAAGTGTGGAGGACCAGGGCAACCACCACCATGGTTGTGAAAAATCAAGAGAACCTTTTGGGAATAGATCTGAACTCTCTTACATTGCTCATGTCTAGGTTCGTGGCTCAATCTGATGACTCTAGCTCATTGTTCATGCATTTTTACTTCAATTTCAACACATTTACCTTAATTTCAGCATCTTCAATAATTTAGTTTAACTTAAGCTAAAGAAGAGGTACATTTAAGACCCTTGGAATTTGATCAGAATCTAGAACTATTAGGATTAGATCGATCAAATTCCTATATTTTCCTAATGTGATGATAATTAAGCAAAATTAGTGGTTTTACTACATTTAATGGTGAAAACCCTAATTTTCACTAGTACAGATACATCACCAAAATCCTTTAGAATCTAAACCAATAGACAACATAGAGCTTAGAACATAAAAACTCCAATTATGTATGAGACATCAGTTGGAAATTGAATTGGAACACTGCATAGACTATATGAATATGTCCTCCAAATTACAACACTCAAATCTATATATCAAGAAGCCACCAAGTATTCTTTGGACTTGTTCAGATAGATAGACTTACTATTAGAAACATCAACAACCATCTCTACCAATTGAGCAATATAGGACCTACAAATCCTATAGTATAATATACACTGAACATAGACATTATATCCAGAACTACAACACGTAATCTTGACATACTAGAGAAATGCAAGGTATTCTTCTACCAAGATATTAAAAACTCTTTCCTGCATAAATATTATTTCTTTCATATTGAAACTTCTCTTACACTAGCCTTCTAAAAATATTTCAACATTTCCACAAGATAGTCAAACCACATAAATTATATTTCCTACATATTGAGACTTCCACTACATCATCCTTACTTGACACCATAATAAATAATACCAAAACACATAAATACTTGTTCTTGCATATTAATATTTCCACTATGTCATCCTTACATGAAAATCAATGACAACACAAGACAAGTTGACATCAATGACAACATAGGACAGGTTGACATCAATGACAACAAAGTACAACAACTTATGTTTTCAACATCATTAAGATTGAGGTTAAAAAATAGATTTGAGGTTCAATCTGAAGATACAAGAGCACTCAGGACCTAGAAATAATATCTCTTCACAAATTTCATTAGAAGACACCTGGACACTGGCAACTAGCCCTTTAGTCCTTTAGGACTAGGGAACTTAGTCCTCTTGGAATAGGACCCTTAGTGTCATAGTCCTCCCAATTCATGCTAAAATTTGCTTAGAAGAGAGTCCAGAGTCTCAAGTTTCTAATTTGATTTTCATGTTCTATTGATCATTTGACAGGAATAGAGTTCCTAAGTGTTCACCCAGTTTTAGCTTAAAATTTAGGCAAAAGTTTCTCTTTGCATCCCCTTTCTAGTTCCATACATCTCAATTCGTTACCAAATATGCATTTATTTTTTAATGTTTTTTATTATCAATTTTACACTATTTATCCTAATTCTTTGCATCTATCTTATCTAATCAATTAGACTGCATAAAAAGAATAATCAATCATAGTGACCATCTTTCCTGAGAGTTTTATAGTTGGACATATTGATTCATTAAATTGAATGTATTTTTTGTCTAAATGACTTGTGATTCCTAGTTTACATAATTAGACTAGTGAATCACATTTACAACATTACAATAATATCACTTCATTTGTGTCATAATAGAGGATAACATAGCCATGATTAAGAATATGTATAACTTGTTAAATTTTAGATTCTTTTGTGAAGTTTTTTAATATAAATTTTCTTACATGATACATGTGATGGTTTTAAATACCAACCTTTAGTATTAGTCACTATATATCGTACCCATTATGATTCTTGTTCATGTTAGCTAGAACTTGAATGCACATTCTTGAGAAATTGATTGTCATTTAAATAACCTAGAACATAATTATATTAATAGAGAGGCTACTCAGTTGTGCAAATAACTACTTAAACTCCTTATCACTAATCCTATTGGTTGCTTGACTAATATTTTGGTGCACTAGTTCCTATGGTTCTAACATAAGACTTTTATTTATTTGGATGTCTAGATCACCTCATTGTCTTTCTTCCCTATGTAACCTCGATGTAAAAATGAACACATGCTTCCATAAAATATACGATTGTGTGCATGAAAATTCAAAGAATTTCACTACTTTTTTTCTCCCTACGTGCCTCACGCACTGCAAGACATTAAAGTTTTATTAGTACTCAAACTTCAATCCTTCTTCCCAACATCATTTTACTTCTACTATTTTTAGCCTATTATCCATAGTTAAGGACATGAAATTTAACCCTTTTATTGACACACACTTTCTTCTTCTTTGTTAGTCATTTTATTCAATGACTTTTTATATTACCATAATTATTTATTAATTGACAAAATGTCAATCCTTGGCACATTTAGCTACCATTTTATTATAGAACCCATCATACGAAGGTGAGAAATATAATGCTTCCTCTAAATCCTAACTAGAATAAAAATTAGTTCTTCATGGAGCATAATGGGTGGTACCTCTTTTATGCCTAGTGAGAAAATATCTACTTTTATACACAAAATTTATTAATTCAATGCATGTTATTGCATTAGTATATTCCACAAGCTAATGTTGCACTTTCTCTACTTCAAGAGTAACTAAACCACTTTCATTGTCACAATCACAGTACTTGATGAAGCTCTCAAATGCTTCAATGTGGCTAATTGTGATACTCCTCTTCTATACTACAATTATGTTTAGGCTACAAGTTGAATTATTTTCTATGTAGCATCTCAAATAGTTTCCTCTGCTTCATGCTACTAGCTTGATTTCTTAGTGAAAGTTTTAGTAGGTACATTAGAAAATAGAACTACATCACCATCTTGCTTGATCATAGGCACCATAAAAATACTTATTGAACTTGCATTGGTATATAGATTGCAAACTTAAAAAATAGATTGTATAGTGGCAAATATAACATAAATTTCCTTAAACAAGAGAGTTGGTGTTTTCCCAACTTGAAAACTCTAAACATATCTAAGAAAAGGTTGAGCCAATGGATAGGAATCATTTGGGCCATTATTCTTTGCAATCTTGCAAGTGAATTGTTAATCATCATCTATATTGTAGACAAAAAATAGATGAAACATGGGTTTCTAGATTGAATGATGGTGATGGAGGTCATGAAAAATACTAATGTTTGATAATGGAAATGGTAGGGATGAGAATGTAATGAATATAGAGATGAAATTTGAACTAATTAGGAGAAGTCAAATAGTGAAGTATTCATGGTTAAATTTTAAATTATATAAAACCTTGAGATGGAGCTAGTTATGGTGCTAGTGTGCTTACTAGTTGTGTAACCAATTGAGAAGGAGAAAAAACTATAATGGGCCAAGGCACAACTATTGGATTTCATATTACTATGCATGTAAATACTATTGTGTGTGTGTGATTTGTTGATGGGATGGCCATAAGAAAATGTATTTCCTATCTTCTTTAATACAGATCTCTACTATTATGAACACCAAAAAATTGTATTGTTCTTCTCAATGGTGACTCAATATAGGTGGCAAAACATTTCTTTACTAGGAATTCCTATACCAGCCATATATGCTTACCTTGTGCTTTGTTAGAATATAAAGACACAAAGTAGACTCTTCTTCTCCTTCTTTAGGAAAAATAATCCAAGCTAGTATTATAGATAGATTTCCAAGTAGTCCTTAGGATATGCACCTACAAATATAGTCACCACCTTATACCGTCCCATGACTTGCTTTTCTTTTGTTGATGCTCACATATACAATGATGCCCTTTAGGTTCTAGATGCATGTTCACTTTTTTGGAATATTAACTTTTGCATGTAATGCATAGATCCTAAGTTTTATAATTTATCTATAAGATTTCCACAAATACTCCCTAAAATTATATTTTAATAAATTTAACAACAAAATATAAAATTTATTTGAATATAAACATTTTAATCACAATATTAACATATTAATATATAATTCTAAAAGATGTATCAATCACTAAGTAAATAAAAATATCCCAATATTAATTGTAACTAATTAAAAAATTAACTAATAATAACTAACTTGAAAACTGAAAACCCCAATTTATCCTCTCCAAACCATTTAAATTTACTAAAACATTAAAAAATATATATAAAATAAAAACCTTTAGTAATGAAAATTCCCAATTCTCTTTTATATTTACTTCCTAGTCTAATTCAACAAAATCTAACATCCACCAAAGACCACTTTTACCAACAACGTTGTTGGAAACAAAATTTATAATTCAACCTTATTTCAAAGTCTACCCAAAAGCTACTTTTTTCCAACTACTTAACGAAAGCCCTGTAAGACGAGAATTCCTATCATAAAAGAAATATGAACATGGCCACGTCAGCTTCGGTCGACTAACTGGCAATTTCATAAGACGAGAATTCCTATCATGAAAGAAATATGAGCATGGCCACGTCAGCTTCGGTCGACCAACTAGCAATTACATATAAAAATAATAATAAAAATAAAAAGCACAAGAAATTGTTGAGTCATCGTTATTTGGGTTTCGTAAATGCTACTCTACTCCAATTATGTTTTCACGCTGGCCATGCCTTCCACGTCAGCATAAATTTAGACGTAACGAAACCAGCAGTCTACATTAAGCACACTACCTTTAACTTAAATCACACATAAAAACTATTATTTTCACTTGTTCTTAGGTTTCAATTTATCTTAGATTTAGCCCGTCCTTAAGAGTGGGGTACTGTAGCCTTTAATGTATATTTTTATTAAAATTATTTGCTTTGCAAATCGGTTTAATCTAAATTTATTGATTTTTTTTTTTAAATTGTTTGATTTTTTTATTTGGTATTAAAAAATTTCTATGATGAAGATTAATTTTTGACTCGTTTACATTTATAAAATTATATATTTAATGGTTATATAGTATGATGAAAAATGTAAATGGTTTTTAAATTTTTATGTCAAATATTGTGTCACTTTTTCATATTTGTTTTCATATAATTTTATTAAGTAGTAGTTTAAGAAAATATAATTTTATTAGACATTTAGCCTAACAAAAGAATGACAAGCATTTATTTATTTATATTCCATTTAGTGAAGATAGTGGTAAATTTTTAGTACAGTTTTATTATAGAAAGGGAGAATTTCAAAGTGAAGTTTTTTGTTGGATGGCTAATGGAATTGTTGATTGTGTCAACTCGCCATTATAAAATAACTAAAAATGGACCCAACAACCAATCTTATAAGCCACATAGTTGGTAGATGCAAAGGGGATAAACTAAACACCAATGCTAGCCTTAGCTATAGTGCAAGATGACTGAAAAAAATGGGTGGCATCAAATATAGGTCACTGGACTATTCTAGTGTAGCAATGATCGAGGGAAAATCTTCTAAATACAACTATCCTAAATTATCATATTTGACCACCCAAAATTTGGCATCCTAATTAATCTTCATTCAACCATTAAAATTATGTCCATGTGTAAAATTGAGGAATGAATGAATAAAGTTGGATTTGAAATGACACACACTTATAAATGATTTTGTATCATTGGGATAATGCATAAGGTGTGTTAACTATATTTTTGTTAACTCCACACTCTATTAGAGGTTATTCCCCTACTCATGGATGTAGAGATAGACATAGTGAAAGGAAGCAAAGATATGGAAAATGCTTCCTAACACTCATCTAGTGGTGGGGATGGTGCAAATTTTCTTTACAAATCTTAAACATAACAAAATAACAAACACGTTCAAAAGAATATAATAAACATGCATAAATAGATACGATAATGAATGCACAATATACATGGGGAAACCCTTTTAGGAGAAAAGCCCCACACTCCAAAAGCATAGTATTTTGTATTTCCAATAAACTAATTAGTTACAATACAATATCAACACTTAGCTTCTTCACTGGGAATATACAATCAACAAGCCACAATATGGATTAATTCTAGTAGCATAGCACTTCGATTGCAAAACATAGTACATATACAATACTCTCCAAGCCCATCTTATATAGTGAATTAGAACAAAGGAGAAGCTTCTAGATAAAAATAGAAGAGGGGTTCATGCAAATGTTCACTTGGCACATTTTTTCAACAACTTTTAAGCATGCAAATGATACATTTACATCACCAAATGACTCCTCATTCAAATTTGACACATTATGATATGAAATATGCCCTTACACCTCTTACATCTATCATAAAAATAATAATGATTGATAGCACTTACATCTATAAGAGAATCCATCATAATTGAATAAAAATATCAAATCGTCTTACAACCTGTCATTATCTAACTTGGGCACCTACCTTCTCCATGTGAAGGTGTCTCCTTACACTTGTCCATTTTGTCATAGAATTTGTCATAAATTATCAAAAGTAGGTGTGTCATGAAGTTGTCATAAGTTGTCATAGCTAGATGTGTCATGATTTGTCATTACATGACACTTGGCACCTAACTCACACAATTCCAAGATCCTCTAAATGGGATGCCTATCTCCATGTGAGGACAAATATTCCATGTCACCTTCCTAGTAGGATGACAACTCAACATGCCAACTCCCACTAGATGACAAAATAACATGCGCAAACAAAATTTTCAAGTAGCCTAATAAAATTTAACCACATGTTAAATAAATAACTCCAACATTCTCCCACTTGTGAAGGCCTTTCAAGAACCTCTCAATCAACTACAGGGGGGCAAGAGGCCCATAGAATTAAAATTCCATCTTAACTTCTCTATGCTCACAAGTTTCATCCATGGACTTGTAACATTCATCAAAATATCAACCTTCTCCAATTTTACCTTCCCATTCTCTACAATATCTTCAAAAAATAAAACTAAAATAAATGTGTTATTTTTTAGCATTGAAAATCATATTCTTTTATAAGAAAATGGCACTATCTATCATAATAGATAGTAATCAATCCTGCATCAAACCCAATATTTGAACACAACCATCTAAGCTAAATGGCTTTCTGACAAGCATGAGTAGCTGCCATATACTCTACTTCTATCATGGACAAAGTGAATACAACTTTTCACTTACTCATCCAATTAATAGCATCACCACACACATAAAACATAATCATTGGTTGATCTATTATCAATTTCACCTACCTAATTTGAATCCACATAACCATAGATACTCATGCATAATGTTGAGATATAGCAAGATAAGCATGAAAACATAGGAAATACTTGGAAGTGCCCATCAAATATCTGAAAACTCTCTTAAATATATCTTAATGCAACCATGTTAATTAGCCATATATTGACTCACGTTTCCTACTACTTGGGCAATGTTTAGTCTAGTATAGACCATAGCATATATACGACTATCAACACTACTCGCATATGGTACACTAGACATGTCCTCTATCTTAGTAGGATAATTTGGACAATCCGCCACATATACCTTTTTTCCTAGTGCAACAAGAACTATTGTAGATCTACAAGTTGTCATGTTAAATCTCTCCAACAAGTTGAGTTCACATACTTACTCTCACTTAACAAAATCTTTATATTAGCCAAGTAGATCTTCCAATCTCCATCTATAAAATATACCTAGTTGCACATAAATCTTTCATATCAAACTATGCTGACAATTGAGAGTTCAAGTCGAAAATCAAATATCTATCCCCAAATAGTAACATATCATTCGTGTAAATAGTGAAAATGAGAATGAGACCATTATCAATTTTGAAGTAAACACAATGATCGTATTTAGACCTTTGAAATTCCAAACTCAAAATATAGGTATCAAAATTTTGGTAGTACATACTAGGAGACTATTTAGACCGTACAAAGAGATTTACAACTTGCAAACCAAATTTAAACTTCCAAACTACCTTTTCATTATATATTAGCATAGAATGGTATGGTTGTGACATATATATCTCTTGCTCCAAATCACAATGAAGTAATGTTGTCTTCAAATCAATTTGCTCAATTTCTTAGTCATTGGCTATAGAAAATGATAACAAGAATGGAATGGATGTTATCTTGCAACAGGAGATAAAATCTCACCATAATCTATTTCCTTATCCTAGGAATACCCCTTCATGAACACCCATACTTTATGCTTCATAGCATTACCATCAAGCCCCAAATTGTTTTTGAACTCCCATTTACATCCCACGGGCTTGCACCCTTCAGAAAAATGTACCAAATCCAAGTATTGTTCTTCTTCAAAGAATTTGTCTCTTAGTCCACTGCTTTCATAAAAGAATATTTATCATTCATAGATATAGCTTCAATAATATTTCAAGATTTGTCAATGTTAGTAATCAAAGAAAAAATACAATTAGAATCTAACAATGAATAACCAAACCTATGTGATTTCTTCCTAATTCTTGTAGACCTCCTCAAAGGCTATGTTTTAGGTTCTTAATATTTTTCTAAACTTTAGAGCTTCTAGAGCTCTCCTCATCATTAGGTCCATTAGGATCTCACAGTTCTTCTTTCTAAGGGGTAGATGGAATCTGAGCCACTTCCTCATTCTATTTCTCTTCTTTCTCTAGCTACAACTCAATAGTGGAAGGTTTCATCTCTCTAAAAAAAATACATATTCTATAGAGAACCTTCTTTGTCACTAGATCCAAAAGCTTGTATCCTTTTACACTGACACTATAGCCAATAAAGATACTTTTAAGATACTTGTTCTCCAAATTAGATCTTTTTTCACTTGTAACATGAGCATAGGTGTTGCAACAAAATACTCTAAGATATCTCCTTGAAAAATTCTTTCTTGACCACACCTACATAGTGTCTTATCAATAATTGTTGATGTAGGAGATCTATTTACCAAATATCAGATAGTGGCTATAGCTTCTACCAAAAACTCTGATTTAAGGGCAACAACACTAAGCATACTCCTAGCCCTCTCCATCAACGTCATGTTCATCCTCTTTGTGACACCATTCTAGTGAGGAATCTATGGAGTTTTCTAATTCCTCTCAATCCCATGGTCCTTATAAAACATGTTGAAATCTATTGAGAAAAACTCACCACCATTGTTAGTTCTCAAACACTTAATATTTCTACAATCTTAATTCTCAATGAGAGCCTTAAACTCTTTAAACTACCTAAATAATTCAAATTTTCTTTTGAGAAAATAAATAAATATTCTTATACTAGAGTCATATACGAATGATATTAAATACATAGATTTTAAAATTGAAGAACATTAACAAGACCAAAAAAATAGAATGTATCCATGGTATTGTAAATTGCATCCTTATACTGTATTATACCCATTTTGGGCTTAGTATGGTGGTTTTATCTCATGCCTTTGATTCATGACTAGTTGTGCTCAATCCATGGCACAATATAGAGGCCCAACACAATCCTGAGCTCACTAACCTTGGTATTGGCTCAAAAATATGAGACTATTGTGTCTAGTGTCTTAGTCATCATGGACTATGGCACTTGGCATACTAGTCTAGCCTTTTCAAGCCCAAATTCAGACCCCTAACAATTGGGAAAATGTAGAATGGTAATGTGCTCCCCGATGTTGGCCTTCTTTGAAATTTAAACATGAAACATGTGAGTTATGTATAAATACAACTCCTTCCCCCTCATTTGAACATCCATATCTCCTAATTTAAAATCATCAACAAATTGATAATTTTAGTCAAGCATCTTTGAGGTAGTTAAGGAGAGACTTAACTTCAAGAATTCAAGCTCAACAATTATGATCAAGTTTATGTGTTCCTCCATGAATGAAAGCATCCATTAACTCGTATCAATAAATATCAATCTTTGTGAAGGAATTGAGGCAAGAAGTTCATAGAAAAGGTATCATTTCTCAATTATGCATTTTCTTCAAGGTTTTTAGCCTCTCCTCTACCAAGGATAAGCTATGTCACATCATATCACTAATATTATGGAGATTAATTCTTACCAAGGGTTTGACTTAAGGAAGACTCTATGTACAATGAAACATTTTTACCTCCTTTCTATGTGTAAGTTATAGATGGGATTGTTGAAAGTTGTAGAGTTATAAATTATGAATTTCGACCTATAGTTCTAGACATTGAACTAGTAATAACTCGTCAAATATTTCAATTAGTACACCTATCTAACACTTATTGCTTGAACTTCAAAGAAAGTAATTTGAAGCTTCTTGACCTAGAGATGATGGAAACACCTTCAGGACTAAGGTACCTAGCACATTGATCTGGCATTTTCAGGCTCGGATCTTAATGATAGGTTTCCTTTATATGTCTCATTTCCAAATAAGTACTTCTATGTTTTCTTTTTGATCTATTAAAATATTTTTTTATGTTGAATCTTGACATTTTCCTATCATTTTACCTATTCACACATCATTTTTATTCATTATCATATTCACTCATATCATCTCAAAAAAAGGAAAAATTAACCACAATGTTGAGATCTCCTAAGGGACTAGAGTTGAATCTAATTAATTGTTAGCCAATGAAATATGGTGTGAAAATGATTCCCACCTTGCATGTTTAAGCTAGTGAACTCCTCATTTCCCCATACATTTCAATATCAATTTGAACAACCTAGAATATTTGTGAGAATTAAAGTGAAAAGGAAAATAAGTTCTATTTACCTTATATGTAGTGTTGTAGAAATTGAACTCAAGACTACAATTTCATTAAGCCCCTCTATGAGATATTTATTTTTCAGGGTTTTAAGACCCTTCTCACTAATGTGGCCAAGTTTGTGGTGCCATAGCATTATCTTCTCTACTAGAATTTTCATCTTCAAAGAAATGGCACCCTTAGGTACCTAGACAGAAAAACCATCAAATCTAGAAGCAAAAGTCCTCTTCACAACTTGATCTAACAATGAGGATGAATAGACAAACACCCTCTTCTTTATCTCCATAGAAGTAATATTTCACTGTACCATGCATGCACCCAACTTATACAAGTTTCCAATCTAAACACCCTTAGAAAGAACCATAGAATCTCTAGTCATCTTACATCCATCTTTCTTGAAAACTGTACCTACACACCCACATCACTCAATTTACTTACGAAGAGCATATTTTGTACCAAACCTAGGATGTGCATAACAATATCAATCCTGTTCACTTTTCCATTAGGAAATCTAATCTTGAGTCTTCCACAACAAACAACCTTTATATGAGAGTCATCACAAAGATACACTCTCCCACCATCATTTTCTTCACACTTTATAAACCAACCCCAATGTGAGGTCATGTGAAAATATGTATCTAATTATATCAACCACGCATCTTTCATTTCATGTGTCGAAAAGGCTATGATAAAGGCTTCATCATCACCCTAGGATGATTTGTTTAAATTTAAATTTGAGTTTAGAATCTTCTTCCTCTTTTTATCTTCCTTATATTCTTTTTAGCAATTTTTAGTTTTACCATAGTTCCAACACTTTTCCTTCAAATTTATAGGTGACTTAGATTACCCATAGGATTTGGATCTACCTCTTTTATCTTTCCTTTCTCCTTTGGTCTACCATGAACTACAAGAGCCTCCTTAGCTGGCTTAGAATTTTTCCTCCACATCCCTTTAGTAAGTAATGATGCAACCACCTCATTAATCTTGAAATTGGTGGTTGTACTCTCAATAACCATAGAAAGGTGGTACCATGAGCCTAACAAAGAACAAAATAGAAGTGTGTAATATTCCTCCTTGATCTTATCATGAATAACCCAACTAAGCAATTATCATGTTGAATGCATTGAGATGATCAACAATGGATCCTCTATTTTCTATCTTCAAACAATACCCATCTTCTTTATCAATAAAATCTTGTTTACCAAGGATTCATCTTGATAAAAATCTCCAAGCTTTTCCTAATATCTCTCACGATATTCTCTTCATGAACATTCAATAAGACAAATCCTACCAAGCAGAGTTTTATGAGGCCCTTAGATTTTTGATTCATCATATCCCAAAAATCTTGTTGTGTAGCTTGAGGTTTTGTTCTAAATATTGCAGCACATATATCTTGATATACAAACATGTCCTCCATATTCAACTTCTAAAGTTTGAATTTGTTGCTATTAAACTTCCCCATATCAACTTTTTTGGATGTGCTTTCCATATAATTCCTACAAGAAGATTTTGAAAATACTCTAAAAAAGTTCCCACTCAAACTTAGATCAATACAAAACCCAACTACCTAACAATTTAGCCAAAATTGACCATGCTCTAATACCAACCAAAAGAAAGAAAAGGTGAGGAAAATGCTTCTTTATGCTAATCTAGTGGGGGAGATAGTGCATTTTTTTCTCTACAAATCTTAATTATTACATATAAGAAACACATTCAAAAGGAAATAAAAAACATGCATAAATATATAACACAATCAACACTTGATATACATGGGTAAAACCCTTTTAGGAGACAAAAATCTCTCTAAAAGCACGATAATTTGTATTTCCAATAAAGTAATTAGTTATAATACAATATCAGCACTTAGCTTCTTTAATAGGAGTATACAATCGACAACCCATAATTTGGATTAATTCTAGTAGCATAACTACAAAACATAACATACATAATGCTTTCCAAGGCCACCTCATCTACAAAAATACAACAGAGGCGGGAGCTTCTACATGGACAAGAGGGGGTCATGCAAAACACTTGGCACACTTTTTCAACACCCTATAAACATACAAATAATACATGTGCATCATCAAATGATTCCTCATTTAAATCTCATAAGTTGGGTGCCCAATATTTTTCATACTAAGATATGTCAAATTCATTTACACCTCTTATAGGTGTCATAAAAATGATAACGACTAACAACCCTTACAACTATAAGAGAATCTATCATAGCTAGCTAGAAATTGTAGATCCTTCTTACAACTATAAGAGAATCTATCATAGCTAGCTAGAAATTGTAGATCCTTTTATAGCATGTAATTACCCAACTTGGGAACCTACCTTCTCCATGCAAATATGTCTCCCAATGGTTTTCCATTATGTCATAGAATCTATCATAAATTGTCATAGGTAGGTGTGTTATTAAAGTTGCCATAGGTATGTGTGCCATAATTTGTCATTACATATGTTCATTTGTCACTTACCTCACAAAATTCCAAGATCCTCTAAGTGGGATGCCTACCTCCATGTGTTGAAAAAATACTCCACGTCACCTTCTTTGTAGGATGACAAGTTAACATGTCAACTCCCACTAGATGACAAAATAGCATGTACAAATAAAATTGTTAAGTAGGTTAATAAAAGTAAACAAAATATTAAATAAATAAATCTAAATACCAATGTTAGGATTTGAAATCTTGAGACACCTTAATCCCAAGAATTAGAAAGCCTAGAGTGGACACGATTCTTACTTCCTAACCCCCTCTAAGAAGAGTCATGGATTGGTTTGTTTGCATGGCTAATCTCAATACTCTTGACTACCTTAAACCTATTACGAGTCTTATGACCAAGGTGTCGCTGGATGGCCATATTGTGGTAAATTTCCTTTCTTTTATTTGGGCATTTCTCATGTTTGCAACAATCAATATTTGCTAAAGAAGAAAATGGAAAGGATGTGGTTAGTGATCAGAAGCTCATTCTTAATGGCAAAGATATTCCTAATATTTTGTGAAAGTTAGAGTACCATAATTTTTCTCCAACTTTGAGAATTTTATCTCATCACTTAGTAGATTTGTTTCTTATTTTTCCCCTTGGATTTAACATTTAAGAATTTGCCTTTCTTTGACTTTGAGATGTGACTTTTACCACTTAGATTATTTTTGTGAAATGTGTAATACAAATCTTTATAAAAAATAGTGTATAACACATATTCATTTAAAAAAACTTTTTTATGTATGGTCTAGATAATTTATGCATGCCATTTCAATTTTGCATTCAAATTATGTATCAGCATTATAAAGATAGACAATTATTTATTTTGATGAGTATCTTACACAATATTTGTTAAAAACCTATCTTTAATATTAATCTATACATAAAATAAATAAATAAATAAATATGACATAACACCTTAAAGTCAAAAGAAAGATAAATTGTTGAACAATAATATTAGTGGAATAAAATGATTAATATAATGAGGATATAGGTATAGAATATTACAATTTCGGTAAGGTTTTCCATTAAAAATATAGATATACAATATTAAAATTTAATCCAATATATTCAAATTTTATATTGAAATTTTTTTGCACTTCCTAACAACAAAGGTGGGAACATGTTAATAGTTAATAGAGAAAGAATGTTAACATTGTGGACTATAAAAGATACATATTAAGCTCAGTTTCAGGTTGCCTAGTGGTGGAGAACTTGTGCTCTTGAAAAAGAGATATCACAAATTCAAATCTCACAAGGGCGGTAAGGTATGTACGCTTCATTTGTAGCACAGTTAGGTGCCTACCGCAAGGAGTATGAGGTAGTCCCATATTTCTCAAACCCATCTGTGATCCATATACAGATTGCTGACATTATAGACTATAAAAGATCCTTTCCTTTCCTTATGATAAAAAAATTATTCTACATAGATAACCATAGGCCCATTGTATATTCCACAGAGTCATCTGACAGTACAGCATTTAGATGTTAACTTGTTGAACATTTCTTCCTTAATATAATTTCTGAAGAGTGAGAAGAAGAACAAGAAAAACTCCACCAAACCCACATCTTCATCTAATTTTTAATTTTTAAAACAGAGAAGAAAAAGTGGTTTGAAACATTTTCCCATTTTAAAAGCTTTCGTTTTCATGACAGGCAGCCAGCATGAGAAAAACTTGATGGTCACACTATATTTTTGAAGAAATCCAAACTTCATAGTGAATATTACCATCACCTAACTTTTCAGAGTGATCCCTTGCTAGTATACATTTGTGCTTAGTAGTCTATAAAAAGGACCCAGCCTTTGCTAAAAACTAATCTATGTCAACATACGCATGTTAGTCATTTGGGGTCCTTTTGCATAGCCTGTTGAATCTGGTATCCCAATTTTGCTGAATAGTCCCCAGGCTTGAGCCACACCAAGATTTAGTATGCTCATCTATATTAAGTTTTACTTTTCTATTTTTCAACTCATTGTGGAAAGCTATTCTAAACACCTGAGAAACCTCGGTATTTTGCATGTTAGTCGTGCATTTTACACCGTTGATTTTGCAATAAATGGTTGCGATTGACTAACACGTCGCTATCACGTTGTACAAAAGGTCTGCTTTCAAGCCAGAATAGCTTTAGCTGATATTTTCTACTTATTCAGTCACTCGAATTCCATTCCACTTGTTCATATGTCGCCATCTCTTGAAAAATCTCTCCATCACTTTGGCCATAATAAAAATTGAGGCCAAAGATAATCAATCTCCATGCCTCAACCTATTGGCAAATTCAAAGAACTCACAAAGAGATTCATTTAGTGTTATAGATAGTATAGTTGCATGTATATGTGTGTTTGAACATCCATTTTAGTCATATTATATTTGTAGCATCATAAACTATGACTCATACAGTTTACACCTCATGTTTGTGCTCCTACTTTAGCATGTCCTATCTCCATCCACTCTCTAGGTCTAATTTGACCCTATTCTCCAACTTTGATGTCATGAGCATCATTTGGTGGGCTCCATCTTGAAGGCCCCTCTCTCATTTCTCTTTTTATTGGTCTTCTTTGCTAGAGGAGCAGGGCACCCCAAAATGCCATGGTTGCTCTTAATCAAACCCCATCTTGAAATGGGGCAGGTCCTTTATCTCTCTGATGGTTTCTACTCCCCATGGCTACACATGGTCATTGGAGGTTAGCCTAATTGGTAATTTAACTAGGGAACCCTATATAAAGATATCATAACATTTCAGTTTAGATCTAAGACTCCATCCGTTACCTATCAATAATATTTGTATATTTGTAAAGCATTCATCATCAACCATTTTTAGAGATTCAAGGCTACATATTAATCCTTGAAGCATTGGGGAGTAAAGTTACATCAAACTTCATGCAATCATGTGTACAATTAGGTTTTTTCATCTTCATGTATTTTTCATGCCATTACATTCAACATTTGTGATTACATCCAAAGAGCATTGTTTCATAATCAATAGTTATAGATCTAAGGTATATCTCCTTAAATTTTATTTCAATATCTGCATTATCATTCAAGATGAATTCCTAAATCGAGGCTTGAATTTGGAAAATCCCTATCCACAGCATCTTTCCCTCTCTTTTTATGTAGGAAATAGGTGCAAGAGCTTAACTCAGGAATTCCTACAAAGTCAACAATGATGAACAAGTTCAGCTTTCAACAGAGGAAAATTCAGAGGACCAAGGTAAATATATGTTATTTGGTCCTGAAAAATCAAGTCAAAGTTCTGGGAACAAGTTCTGAATTTATTCTTTTGCCCAAATCCAAGTCTTTAGCTATGTGGGACATCTGTAGCATTCTATATTCGTCAATTTTCTTCAATTATTACCTATTTTGCTCTTATTTCATAACTACATTCCAAATTCAACTAACAAAGAGGATAATCATACCCAACTAGTGAATCCAATCATAGTTTCATCCCTTTCTTCATTTGGATTGTGGCTAGATCTATTGGGTTCACTCCTCTTTCAATGTATTTAGCTAATTTGGACTATTAGTCATTTTATTATCTTAATTGGCCCTAATTCCAAATTACAGCATTACAAAATCAAAACCAAACCTACTCATAGTTAACAAGATAGATTCCCCATCTTACTAACAAATAGATTACTCAACATACACTTAGTTTTATTCCTTGAGATCGAACAAATTGCATCATTGGACAATACAATGCATGGTATCTCTGCCTAAGTTGAATCCATTTTGTTCCTCTATGATCAGAGAAGTAATGACTAGTTTTCATGTATTCACTAGGACCTTTGCCATGATTTTGTATATTATTTTGAAGAGGGATATAAGTTCAAATTCTGTGAAGATCCTACAATTTTATTTCTTTGGAATGAGAGCAATAATTGTGTTATTGATATCTTTTAAAAATTGTCTCTTCTTCTTGAAATCCTCTACTATCTTCCACATATCTTTTCCCAAAAATGTGCTAGCATTTTTCATAGAATATTATCATAAAGCTATCTAGCCCAAGTTCCTTGTCTAGATGTACCTAATCTATTTCTTTTTGAACTTCATCATTAGTAATGGAAGCAATCAAAATTTTGTTTTCCTGCTCTTAAATGCACTTGAAAATTCCATCTGGAATAGCTTGTGTCATAATTATCCGAAGCTCTATTCAGAGCCAAAAAAGATTGGATGTGCTTATTCACCTCAGTCTCGATTTCCTCTTTTCCATGTGTTATATTCTTGTCCAAACCCTCTATATATTATATCTAATTGAAGATCCTATTTTCCTTTGTTGAGGCATGAAAAATAATTGTGCTAAAGTCTCTTTTTGATAACCATGGCTCCCTTTCCTTGTCTTTCTAATAATTTTATTCTTGGGCTAGTATCTCAAAACGTTAGTCATTCAAAAATATATTTTATAAGTATAATAGAAAATTATTTAATATATTCAAAAATTATCTTATATTCTTTAGTTATTTTGTTGATATAAGATTATCTTTATGTTATGGCTATTATCTGGTCTAATGTACATTCATGTAGATTCAAGCACCAATGAATAAATATTGGTTTGAAGTGGCACTTATAAATTATTTCATGATATCCCTAAGATAATGTATAAGGTGTGGTAACTATGTTTCTATTAAGTCCAAACTTTATTACGGATATTCCTTTCCTCAAGGATGTAGAGGTGAAAATTGTTAGAATTCCTAGAGTGAACATGATTCTGAATCACATGCTTCCTAGGCCCCTCTAGGAAGAGTCAGTAAATTGGGTTTTTATTGTTGGTCCCAACCGTCTTCACTACCATCAACCTATTTTGAGTTTTATAACCAAGGTGTGTCTAGATGATCATATAGTGGTAAATTTATTTTCTTTTTTTTAGCTATTTGTTATGGTTTTGCCCTAAATTTATTTTAAAGAGGAAAATTGAAAGGGTTTGATTAGTGGTTAGAAGTCTATTCTCAATGGCCAAGATCTTCCTAATGTTTTTGGAAAGTTGGAGTACCATAATTATTCTCAACTTTTGTTTTAGCTCTTGCCACTTTGTAGCTTTGTTTCTTCTTTTTTTCTTTGGATTTATCATTCCTTTTCCACATAGATTTATTTTTGTGAAAATCAATAATATATAAATCTTTATTAAAAAATAGTACTTAACACTTATTCGTTAAAGAAAAAAGAAACTTGTTATGTAACTTGATTGATGAATGAAAAGGGTTGACTGAAATAGATTATGGTAAATTTTTGTTCTAAACATGGTAAAGATTCAGTGACCTAAAAAACTATTCTTTCATACTATAATAAAGAGAATCATGGTTAACATTTAATGACCTAAAAAATGAGAGATTGTATGGTCTAGATAATTTATTCATGGCAACTGAGTTTTGTATTCAAACGAGGTATCAGCATTAAAATAATTGGCATCATTTGTTTTGATTATTATTTATGTGAAAATGTGTAATATAAAATCTTTATTAAAAAATAGTATTTAAGACTTATTAAAGAGAAAAAAAATAATTGTAATGTAACTTGATTGGTGAAAAGGGTGTTGGCTCACATAAACTATTGTAAAGTTATGTTCTTTCATATTATGATAAAGAGAAACATGATTAAGATTTAGTGACCTAAGAAAAGTGACATATTGTGTGGTCTAGATAATTTATTCATGTCAACTCAATTGTGTAACCAAGCAAGGTATCAACATTAGAAAAAGAGACATTATTTATTTTGATGATTCAGTGTCTTATACATTATTTGTAAAAAAAATATATCTTTAATATTAATCTATAGATAAAATAAATAAATAAAAAATGATGTCACACCTTAAAGTCAATAAAGAGAGAAATTATTGAATAATAATATTATTGGAATAAACATTATTAACATAAAGAGAGCATATGTAGACTATAATTACTATTATTATAATAATATCAGTGAGATTTGATTCTCATCTAAAATCCATTTAACTTCATCACAAAACCAAAAACCAATTATATTATAGAAATTTTAATATATTCAAATTTTATCTTGTCACTATACTACCCAACAACAAAGGTGGGGCCATATTAATACCTAATAGAAAAAGAATATTAATAATGTGATGAATATCCTATTCTGCACAGATACCCCGTAGTTTCCATACTGTGTCTGGATTTAATTGGATGGGTCATCTCACACCATTTAGACGTTACTTGCAGACTTCTCGTCCTTAATATAATTTCTAATGAGCAGGAAGAAGAAGAAGAAAAACTTCACCAAACCCTAATCATCATTTTTTTAAAAGAGAGAAGAAAAAGTAGTCTGAAACATTTTCCCATTTTAAAAGCTTTCGTTGTCATAACAGGCAGCCAGCGTGAGCAAAGCTTGATGTTCACACTGTATTTTTTAAGATATCCAAACTTCAAAGCGAATATTACCATTACCTAACGTTTCTGTAAGTGATATTCCAGCACCAAAAAAGAATATACCCCCTTCGAATCTTGATTGCCATGCGCCACAACTCTACAAAATCATAGATAATTTCTCGGACTGTTTAAATTAATGTAAGTATGGTTGTCAAGGTGTGAAGCAGAAAAAAATAATAAGTTGGCCCAACAGTCTATTGCAAAGTCTCACGCAACACAGAGCAGTGCACGCAAGGTAGGACAGCGGTCAAGACTTGCACTCAACAAATCCCTTGCGCTCTCATTTTCTATAAGTTATGACGAGGAGTTGTTATTGGGAAGACCCAAAATTTCTGTTAGCAGTTTCTTTCTTTGGGTGAACGAAAAGAGAACATTTTTAGACACTGAAAGGGTTTGCAGAACACGAAAGGAGAAGCTTTTAGATACTGAAAGGATTTGGAGGACCCAAACTTATTATGATGGGAGGATTCAGGGGCCTGTGCTGTTGTATGTTGGTTGGGTTGGTGATATTGGTTGCTGTAGCTCCTGGTCATGTGCAGGGATGGGGAAAGGAAGGACATTATTCTACGTGCAAGATTGCAGAGGTATGTCAGTGTTTAAAATGGAGCCTGTGAAATCTATATCTGTAGTTTAAATCTCAATGTCTTTGTCTGCACTTTGTACCCATGATCTACGTATTCTAATGCAGCTTTTATTTTTCATCTGATTTGATGTTATTTGGGGAGTTTTATCCTTTCTTTCTTTTTTTTTCCTTTTGGTTTTAGCCATATTTTTTTGGGTTAGAGCCTATGGACTGTGATATCTATTCTGCCAGAGTTCGTCTGCAAATTTAACAGAGGTTGCTTATTAGAAATCCGCATAATAACTTTGATATTGGGTCTTATTTAATTTTTACGTCGTAGATCTGAATGGTCCACCTAATAATTTGGATATTGGTTATGTTTTAAGGTTGGTGAAGTTGAATAGATCTGAATGAGTTCATCATGAATTTAGTCTTGTTCTCTGCAAGGTCCCAACACCGTAAGAGATGAGGTTGGAATGGTATTCTGTATGACTTTTGCAGAATAGATAACATTCAGTCTTTGACCTTCAACATAAAAGGTTTTGATCTACGAATCACCTCCATATTGATCTTCTGAATGTTATAAAATCGTCCGTCAATATATATTTACAGATCTTTAGATATATATAGAGTGAAGTATAAGTTTTTGTCAAAAGTTGGTCAACGTGAATAGATCTGGATGAGTCTATTAGAGATTAAGTCTTGTCTATTACACCATCCCAACACCATAAGAGTTGAGCCCAGGATCATGTCTTATATCACTTTTGTAGAACAGATACCCCTCACCACTTGACCCTCAACAAATATGAACACCTCTGTATTGATTTTGTGAATATTATAAAACCCTCCATCAATATAATATCCATGTATATCTAAATATATATAGAATCAAATATAATCTTCTTTTGAATGTTGGTGAAGTTGAATAGATCTGAATGAATCCATAGTGAATGTCTCGTTGAGTTCAAAGTCTCAACACCATAAGAGCTGAGCCCGAGACCATGTTCTAAATGACTCTTGTAAAATGGATACCCCTTACTCATTGACCCTCAAGTGAAAAGGTTTCAACCTAATACAAGCACCTCCATATTGATGCATGGATAACTCAACATTATAAAATCTTCCCTTAATGTATGTGTGTGCACATATATGTATATATGTGTATATATATGCATATATATGTACACACATATAAACAAATATAATATTCTGTCAAAGGTTGGTGTAGTTGAACATATCTAAATGAGCCCATTACTGATTAAGTCTTGATCAATGCAAAGTCCCTACGCCATAAGAGCTAAGCCCGGGATCATGTCTTGTATGAAATTTGTAGAATAGATACTCCTCACTACTTGACCCTCAATAGAAAAGGTTTTGACCTCCATATTGATCTTGTGAATGTTATTAAATCCTCCAACAATATATATCTATAGATCAATAAATATATATAGAATCAAATATATATTTTTTGTCAAAGGTTGGTGAAGCTAAATAGATTTCAACGAGTCCATAGGGATTAAGTCTTATTCAGTGCAAGGTTCCAAAATCACAAGAGATGAGATTGAGATCATACCTTGTATGACTTTTACATAATGAGTATCCTTTAGTCCTTGGCCCTCAATAAAAAAGGTTTGGACCTAAGACTCACCTATATATTGATCTTGTGAATGTTATAAAATCCTCCATCAATATATATCTATGGATCTATTGATCTATAACTATATATAGATATATTAAATTTCATTGTAGAAGTCCCAATAAATTTATGATCTCAAATCTATTTTTCTTGAAAATATCAAGTTACATATAATGAATATATATGAATCTCAAGTTATATGATTTAATCATCATATGTATTCTTTAGAAATTAAAAAATTATAATTTTCTTGTTTCTCTTAATATATTAAATTAGTATTTATTTTACTAATATATTTTTTTTAAACTATTATATATTTTTAATAAAATTGACATTACATCCCAAACCTTTTGCTATCCATATTGCAGTGTGATCATTTTAAAATAAACATCATTATTTATTTTCTACCCATATTGAAGTGGCATCATTACAATCTCAAGAAACCCTTTTTATAGAGAATGCAATTATTTATTTTCCATCCATGCTAAACTGTGTTGATTGGGTTTGTAATCATTTGCGTTTGAATTTATTGTTTTGCAGCCATTTTTGAGTAAAAATACTTGGAAAGCAGTGAATGATATACTTCCTCATTATGCACAAAATGACCTTGCATCTCTTTGTTCATGGGCGGATCACATGCGATTTAGATATCATTGGGCCAACTCACTACATTTCATTGACACACCAGATGATAAGTGTGGATATGACTATTCAAGTAAGTACATGAATTATTTATATTTTCATACAACCAATTTTATTTTTTTTAATATAATTATTTTTTGAAGTTATCTAGTCACAATTATAAATTATGCTTTAATTAACATCTTGTATATTATATGTTTTTTAAAATTTTATATATTGTTTTTTAATTATATTGTTAAATATTATTTTAAATGTGATGGTTGTTAAATATTTCAAAATAAAATTAATAAAAATAATTTCAAAGTTCAAATATAATTGTTTGATGGATTTTCTTAAATACATTTATAATCATAACATATATATAGTTTTAGTGAAGTAGGAAACTAGAATATTTTTAATGTATCTAATATATTTAGATTATGTGTGTTCTCACAAAATACTCTTAAAATAAAATAGATGTTCTAAAGATTTTTTACCTTATTACTTTTAAAATTATCTTTGTAGATTACTTTTAGTACAAATTATTAGTTATTACTATTTAAGGTTTATTCAAATTTTACAATATGTTCATTAATTAAATAAAAAGTTTAGTGAGATTAAAAATTTATTACTTATAACTTTGATCAATTAGTTAGACTTGTACATTTTAACCATTTTTTTTAAAATAAAATAAATTGTAATTTTATTTTATTAAAACATTGATAAGTGTATAACTTACATGGGAACTAAAAGTAACATGAGAAAACTCATAATGGATCTATTAATTATTAGCTAGAATGAAAACTTATCTATAAAATTTTATAGTTTATTTTCTAAAATTTATTTTGATTACTGTAAATAGGGGATTGTCATGATGAACATGGAGTAGAGGGGATGTGTCTTGAAGGAGCCATAAAAAATTATACCTCTCAACTTGCAACTTATGGACATAAGTCTCGTGGGAAGCAATGTTAGTTTCTCTTTTTATTTCCTATCTTCTCTATTTTTCTTCTTAGTTGAGTTTTTAAGTAAGATGCATTCTTTCATTAGAGGATGATCTCAATCTTGTAATTTACAGATAATTTAACAGAGGCTTTATTATTTCTATCTCATTTTACGGGAGACATTCATCAGGTAATTTTTTAGAATAAATAATTTATATTGAAAAAATCATATAGTATCTAAATTTTTTTAAGAAATCAAGTTTGAAAATATGATTTTTTATTATTGAATAAATATATTTAATTTTTTTTATACAGACTTATTGATAAATGATTGTATGTATTGAAAAATTTTGCAGCCTTTACATGTGGGATTCACATCAGATAGAGGAGGAAATTCAATTAATTTACATTGGTATCGTCGAAAAAGTAATTTGCATCATGTAAGTAATATTAATTGATTTACCTTGAAAATTTATAGTACTAATACACTTTTTTTTTTCTTCTATTCATACAAAGACATACTAGTAATGATCTGAGTTTTATTATTAGTCAAAAAAAATAGAAAATAAATATTATTTGAAATTGATATTTTTTCTTATAGAAAATCTAATATAAATTAAATTTAAATATATTTTCATCATTTACATATTTTAACTTTATATATAAAATAAATAACATATTTCATATTTAGCCTATAATTTTATTAAAAATAAATGTTACTTATATTTTTTATTTTTCGTAATTTTTTCATTCTATAAGATTTGTTTATAAATCTATCCATCATGATCTATTCTAAATTACTATACTCTTTCCTTTGTTTTTCAATTTTTTTTTTTACATGTCTATTATGTGTAAGTCATATTACAAATTCTACACCAATTATTCAAATTTGGCATGTTATTGATTGACATTGCCTATAAATAAATGCTTGATGTTTACAATTTATCCTCAATGATTTTTTTCCTTAAAATTCAATGAGTTTTGTTTACACCTTAAATTTCCATATCTCTCAAGATACTAGTTAGGTTGGATTTTTCTTTTATAAGCATTTTGTTCTCTTGGTAGTTTTTTTCACATCCAAAATTGTTTGTTAATATGATTCTATGGGTAAAGTAGCTTTATCTTAAAATTTAAAGGGGTGAAAGATATACTATGATATTAAATATTTTAATAGATATTTTATTTTTAAAACTTGTGTATAAGTAATCTTTTATTTCACTTTTATTTCATTCATAATTCGATACGAATAAATTTATTCATAATAGAGTTTAATAGTTATTTAGGAAATGTAAATAGAAAATTTCTTAGTCAAGTTTCTAGAAGCAATACTTAAAGGTGTGTTGCATGTTCATTAATTATTATTTTTTGGTTAATTAAAGTTTAAATCTTAAATATTTTTTTTTTTTTGTTTTATTGAAAATAGGTTTGGGACAGTGGGATCATTGAGACAGCCATGAAAGATTTTTATGACAATGATCTTGAAGTTATGATAGAAGATGTTCAAAAAAATATTACTGTATGTTTCATTTTTCTCATTATACAGTTAGTTGTACACATTGAATTAACTTCTAATATGAGAAAAAAAAAATTATTATGCTTGTAGGTTGTTAATTTATCAAATAATACTCTGATATATAATTTTTTTATTGACTTAAAACAGGAAATTTGGTCAAAGGATGTAACTACTTGGGAACAGTGTGACACAAATGATCTTGTTTGTCCTAAATTGTAAGTAGTAAAATATATTATATTTACCAGAATCCATGATTATAATGTTAATAATATTGTAGATTTATATTTCTCAACCATGCAACCAAAAAAAGGACTCCAAATTTAGAGAAACGAGCCTAATAAATTTCCATGAAACAATCAATGTTTATATATGATATAATATGCAAGTTATGTTTCTAATTCTAGAATATTAGAAATGATTTAGGTTGAAAATGTCAGATTTAGGTTGAAAATGTCATACTAATTAGAAATTATATATTTTTAATACAATATATTCATTGGTAACTTATAGAATAGAATTTGAATTGTGAACCTAGGTATGCAGATGAGAGCATCATTCTTGCTTGCAAGTGGGCTTACAAAGATGTTGAGGAAGACAATGTTTTGGAAGGTAGATTGATAAATATATAAATTTAAACAAACTTATATCTTCTTCATATTAATATTTCATAAACCATAACTACTTTGGTGATTTCCTATGTAGATGACTATTTCCTCTCACGTCTACCCATTGTCGAGAGTCAACTTGCAAAAGGAGGCATAAGATTGGCTGCAACACTCAATCGTATCTTTGATTCAAAAATGGACCACATTGTACATTCAGAGTTGTAAAATAAATTATGTTGTACAACAACTAAAAATAATAGTTATGTAATATAGGTAGAACATAACTATCGTTGCATATGCATAACTAAAGCATATATCATAATATTTTTTGAACTTCCACAACATACAATATTTTGATGGTGTGCTTGTGGAATCATCAAATGTAATTGTATATGACAAATATAATTCCATAATAAAATGTTTCACACTAGTTAGTTTAAATATTCTTTTTAATATTTGGTTTAAATATTCTTTTTAATATTTGGTATGAATATGTAACATATAGATCAAGAGTTCCTTCATATGTTTATATTGAGCAAATTTGTAGTTACCACTTGAATCTTGAGTTAAGGAATGGTTTAGAACCTAAGAGGACTATTATACTTCTTCCCAAATATTTTAGTCAATTAAATGTGCCCAACAATAACATAAAATCCTATATGTTGGTTTCTATTCTACTACATCTATCTTCTATATATATCAATGTATTATTCTCTCAGTTACATTTTATTAGTTGTAATATCTCTTGAAAATAAATTGTATAATTAAAACCTTAAAATTTATGTTTTCCCAAAATCTAGACATGCATCTAACATTGACAATGGATTTGATTGAACAATCACAGTTGGTATGCAAATAAATATATAAAAACTAATGTGTAAATGAGTTAATAGATTTGCAGCAATGAATAACACTTTTTTTACTATTATAAAATGATATTACACAAAACAAAATAATGCAACACTTACTCAAATCTAAAAGCAAAATATGGTGCTCACAAGCACTACCAAACAACACTATTTTAGGCAAACTTCACCAATCTTATAAATAAAATATTTATTGTAAAAGTTCATGAAAAAAAAAATCAAAAATATAAAATCCATTTCCTCGAGGCTGCCAATAGACTTTTGTAACAGGCTACAAAGATACCCAAAATACTCCCTGCAAATCTACATTATCTATAATGAACCTTAACCAAACTCACAATATCTAATCTCAGTTAAAATTTGAATTATAGTAATGAAAATATAGTAAATCAAGCCTCTAATATTTCATAATATCTATATTAATCTGAGAATGAAAACCCAAAACTACAAACACAAACTACAAGCAAACCCTCACCAAAATGCATAAGAAAACTATGAAATCTTAACCTTTTGGCACAATGGTAATCTTTGTGTGAAACTACACCCTAGTGAACCTCTGAATACAATGCTTATTCCACTTGTAAACCATCAAAAATTTCATTCTTGAGCCTCCTTCTCCACAATTTTGATGGCATCTAAACAATAGCCAAAAAATAGCTAAAATCTACAACAAGAATGATGCAAAACAAAGCCAAAAGCCCTTCTTATTGGAAACTGCTCCAAAACCCAAGTTGGGACAAAAACCCATGACTAAAGAGAAACATTACCTTGTATTAAGTGCATGTAACTCCTCTTTCTAAGTGTGCTTTATTTTCTTCGTTCTCGTATGCATTTTGCCATTTGTCAAAACTTGTCTTAGCTTCAAGATGCCAAATAATAAACCATCTATTGCTTCCCAATTTCTAATGCCTGATATTGGTAAAATAATTAATTTCCATACCTTTTGTGATAAAATAAAATTCTATACTTAACCAAGTCATCAAATTTGATTTGATTTTCTAAACTATTAATTAGTCCTGATTTGCCATTTTGGGAAAGCTGACCTTGTAACATTATAAAATGGTTAGTATGATTAGTCAAGCAAATCAAACCATTTTAAGTAAATTATCAAGAAATATTTGAAATGAAAGCATAATGAGAGATAAACAACATAAAATAAAGTATACTCATGAAGCTCCCATTGCAAATAACTCTTCCTTGTCCTCCTCATCTCCATGAACTTTGCTAACTCCAAAGTTTGACTAATGGAGAGTGGGAGAGAGATGGAGTGAATGTGGAATGCTCTCAAATAGCATAACAACATATTGTGGATGAGTGTATATGGATGAAATATGGATATTTATTTTGAAATCGAAATGACATTATGATAATGTGATGATGAGTAGATAAAAGGCTACCATAAGGATGTATGAAAAGTGGATATAGAAATGAGGGGAAGAAACTCCAATTTATAGATTCGAGGAGGCAAAAATGGAGAGCCAAGATTGATTTCAAAATGAAGGGTTGAGATTGATTTGAAATGGAGGAAAGGATTGAAAGGACAAGGTGTGGGATTCATGAGATGTACATTTCTTGTCTCCACACCTCTCAAGGTTCATGGGAAAGAGCTCCAAGGACATTGGGAAGAGAAAAAAGAATATAAAATTCCTTAGGGGGAGATAGGAGGAATTAAAAATTCCAAAATAAGAGGATGTGTGGGAAGAATAAATGGATAAAGGATGAAAGTGATTAGGGATGTGCAAATGATTAAGGAGAATGATTAGGTGGCTTAATGATGGATTAGAATGAAAGTGGGAAAGATAGGAGGATGTGACATGAGGAGAGAGAATGAGTGGATTAATTTAAAATTGAGGAATAATGGTAACCATGATTAAAGAAGAATTAATTAAGTTAAGTGAGGACTGGGAGAAGTGATTTTTAGGAATCACATGAATTAAGTTAATTAATTAACTAAGAGGAATTTAGAAGAATTAATGATTGAGATGACTTTAGAAGAATGGGGAATAATTAATTTTGATAAATTAATAATGGGACTATAGTGATAAAATTAATTGAATTTGATTTAATTAATTTTAAGAGGAAAGGGACTCGTGCAATTAAATTGATTAATTATGTGGAGAGGCTTAAATTAGGGTGACTGCAAGAAGTTGAGTCCACTTTTTGGCCAAAAAGTGGAAGTGTTTTCTCTATTTTTTAGATTTCATTATGTTTGACCTAAAAATTTGAAGCACTTAAAGAATGAATCTTGAAAAATGTTAGTAATGGAAAATGTAGTGCTCGAAGTCTTCTTTCCAAATATGTAATTTATTTTAATACCTAGATCTTAAAATTTAAGTTTAAATAGGCATTTATAAAACCTATAGTTTAAAAGTCACTTTTCAGGACCATACCATGCTCGTATACGCAAGCATAATTTGACCTAAATGAAATTATTTTTTTGAATCCTTTTGTGAAAATATTTGTAACTCACTCACCTTTGATGAGGATATTTTTTTGTAATTTTTTTCTGCATCTTGTTTTTATTAATTTTCTATTGGGCATAATCATTATTTTGAAAAATACTCGTGTACGGCAAGCATAATTTGACCAAAACTTAACATTTTTTATTTTTTTATTTTAAACTATATAGAATTGTCTCTATTTTGATGCCATATAATTTTTTGTTCAAAAAACTTAAAGACAAAAAAGTTATTAAAAAACTAAAAAACCTTGTTATTTCAAGTTTATGGACCTCTTTCATTAGAAATTATTTTTTTTTAAAAATATTAAACCATTTTTTTATAAAATTATATATTTGGAATCTAGATAGTCTTTACTATAATGGGTTTTCCTTGTTTAAAAAAAATCAGAAAATTTGGTGTTCGAATATATTTTTGAAGTCATTATTTTATATGAAGATTGGTGTGGCCTTCAAGTTGCAAGTCAAACCAGGTCCAAGCCAGAGGGTAGGCACTCCAAGCCATTTACCAAGCCAAAATCCAAAGGAACAACTGGGCCAAAATTCAAAATTTTTAGAAACGGGATCTCGTTTACCATTTAGTATACAGGATCCCGTTTACCATTTAGGATACGGGATCCCGTTTTGTTATTTTCAATAATTAAAAATAAAAAAGAAAATGGGATCCCATTTTAAAAATAGAATGGGATCCCATTTTTAAATAAAATGGGATCTTGAATGGGATCCCATTTTGAAAACAGGATCATGTTTCCTTTTTTTTATTATTTGTTTTTCTTATTAAAAATAAGCTATATATACATGAAATATAACATTTAAGTATAAGTCACATTTCCCTTTGTCTTTTTTCTTTCTTATACTTTAAGTTAATTTTCATGTATATATTGGTAGGATGTTTGAGAGTGGTTTCAGATCTCTAGGAGTTATAATGCAAATTCTAAATTTTAGAAGATCTAAATATATTTTCAGACAATCAAATTCTAGCAATCAGCGGGCTCCTATCAGCATTTTATCACACTCTCTATATCACTCTCTTTATCGTCCTCAAGCTCTAGACCTATCTCTTTCCATATTACTCTTCCTCTATCCCTCTCCGCCTCTCTCTCCCAAAATCTATATCTATCTCTCCACCTCTCTCTCTCACACATCCTTAACTCTCTACTCTTTGTCTCCTCTCTCTTTCTATGCACCTCCCCAAACTCCCTCTCTACCTATATTTCTCTTTATATACCTCTTTATCTCTCTCTCCCTACCTACTTAGTTAGATGCTTAAATGCTTAAATTTCTTTCTTATATGTTTAAATGTTATGTATACATTCTAGATGTTTTCAATGTTATGTATAAATGTTATACATGTATAGTTAGATGTTAAAATGTTATCCTAGAACCCCTTGGTACATCTTAGGACCTCTTAAGACACCTATGGACCCTTGAGACACTTAGGACCACTTGGTATATCCTAGGACCTATCAAGATATTATAGGACCCCTTAGTACATGCTAGGACATATTTTGACCCCTTAAGACACTTACGACCCCTTAGTATATCCTAGGACCTATCAAAACATTATAGGACCCCTTAGTACATGCTAGGACATATTTTGACCCCTTAAGACACCTAGGACCCCTTAGTACATCCTAGGACCTCTTAAGATACCATACGACCCCTTAGTACGTTGTAAGAGATCTTAAGACTCGCGCAACCCCTTAGTAGATCCTAGGACATGTATTGACCCCTTAGGACACCTAGGACCCCAAGTGGTACATCTTAAGACATCATACCACCCCTTAGGACATCTTAGTACATCCTAGGAACCCTTAGTAAATCCTAGGACCTATTAAGAAAAATCATATGACCCCTTAGTACATCCTAGGCCCCTTAAGACATCCTATTACATAAGCCAGGCCCTTAGTACATCTTGAGGCCCTTAAGACATCCTAGTACATCTCTCTCTCTCTCTCTCTCTCTCTCTCTCTCTCTCTCTCTCTCTCTCTCTCTCTCTCTCTCTCTCTCTCTCTCTCTCTCTCTCTCTCTCTCCCTTAAGTCTTTTTAGGACCTCTCTCCCTTTTTCCCCTTTTATCCTTTTCAATATTATCTCTCTTATGGTGTCCTATGGGGTCATATGGTGTTATAACACGTGTGGCCCCTTCAGAACCCATATCACCCCTATCAACACCATATGACCCCTAACAACACCATATTACCCCTTTAACATCCTCGTACACAAAATGACCCCTTAGGACACCATATGAACCCGTTTAACATCCTAGTACACAACATGACCCCTTAGGACACCATATGACCCCCTAGGAAAATATGATGTCCTAATGGGTCATATGGTGTCCTAAGGGGTCATATGGTGTCCTAAAGGTCATATGGTGTTCTAACACATGTGTCGCACCTTAGGACCTCATATGACCCCTAACGACACCATATAACCCCTTAGGAAACCATATGACCCCTCGGGATACTATATGACCCCTTTTAACATCCTAGTGCAAACATGATCCCTTAAGACATCGTATGACCCTTTAGTACAATATGATGGATCCTAATGGGTCATATAGTGTCCTAAGGGGTCATATGGTGTTATAACACATGTGCAGCCCCTTAAGAACCTATATGACCCCTAACGAAGCTATATGAACCCTTAGAACACCATATGACCCCTTTTGATATCCTAGTACACAACATGACCCCTTAGGACACCATATGACCCCTTTTAACATCCTAGTCCATGGCATGACCCCTTAGGTCACCATATGACCCTTTAGGATACCATATTACCCCTTAGGACAATATGATCTTCTAAAGGGTCATATGGTGTTCTGACACATGTGTCACCCCTTAGAAACCCATATGACCCCTGACAACACCATATAACACCTTAGGAAACCATATAACCCCTCAAGATACCATATAACCCCTTTTAACATCCTAGTACTTGACATGACCCCTTAGGACACCATATAACCCCATACTATGGGGTCATATGGTGTCCTAACACATGTGTAGCCCATATGACCAATAACAACACCATATGACCCCTTTTAACATCCCAGTACACGACATGACCCCTTAGGATAATATGATGTCCTAATGGGTCATATGGTGTGCTAGCACATGTGTGACCCCATATGACTCCTAACGATACTATATGCCCACTTAGGACATTATATGACCCCTTAGAACACCATATGACCCTTAGGACACTATATAACCCTTCAGGATTTCATATGACCCCTTAGGACACCATATAACCCCTTAGGACAATATGATATCCTAATGGGTCATATGGTGTTCTAACACATGTGTGACCCCTTAGGACCCCATATGACCCCTAACAACACTAAAATGACCACTTAGGACATTATATGGCCACTTAGGATATTATATGACCACTTAGAACACCATATCACCTCTTAGGACACTATATGACCCTTCAAGACACCATATGACCCCTTAGAACATTATATGACCCCTTAGGACACCATATGACCCCTTTTAATATCCTGGTACACCATATGACCCCTTTGGACACCATATGACCTCTCAAGACACCATATGACCCCTTTAACATCCTAATACATGACATGACCTTTTAGGACACCATATGATCCCTTAGGACATTCATATGGTGTTTAGACTGGTCATATGGTGTCCTTAGGAGTCATATGGTGTCGTTAGGGGTCATAAGGGTAACTAAGGGGCCACACGTGTGTTAGCACACCATATGACCCTGTAGCATCATAAAATTGCGACCTTGGCAATTTTAACTACGTTCTAGGTCCTCACCTTAGCGACTGCATCTCCCTACTCAATTGGGACCCCTTTCTGCATCATCCTTCCAAATCTCCTCCAGTTTCACCTCTTTTTCCACCCTATGACCCTATGTACAACCATTCTTCCTCTCTTTTTTGTGTGTAGGTTGTAGGTGCACGACTGTAATTGCATGTTTAAGCTTCATTTTTCAGAGACGGAAAAACCCTTTTCAGCATGTGGATTTTTTGGAGGACCTGGTGCAACTTCAACCCAGTCCTGATGACTTCTCCAAATTTATAGGGCAGATCTGTATCAATCTAAATATCTCAGATCCTAAGTTATAGCGCAATCTAGAATCGGTAGCTCCTTATTTCATCCATTTTATCTTCATTTTTTGAATAGTCAACAAGTCAACATATCTATTTACAAAAGAGGGTAAATCATATTCCAACACTTGCAATCCACTTAGCATTCACATCCTTATTCCCCTTGGATTTGGATCTAGTGGATTCAACCCCTCTTTTGAATGTAAAGTATCTCCCAAGTGAAAATCATCCTAGTGGGTTCCTTTCTCTCTCCTATGTGGGGAACCACTACGATCCAATTTTCCACTTTACATTTTGGTGAACCCAACGTCTTACACCTTAATTTTGATTTCTTATTGTTAGATCTGAATAATTTCAATTTGAATTTCAAATTTTCATTTCCAAGTTTGATCTTTTTGCAAATTTTAGAGGTTAATTGCATAAAAAACCCTAATTTTTCATTTTGAGGAAATTAAGCTTGTGAAAATTAGCATTTTAGTTGCTTATTTTAGATTTGATTTCTATTTCAAAATTGCAATTCAAAACTATCTTTTCATTTTGAAAATTAAGTGGTTAAACAACAAAACCCTAATTTTTAAGAATCTCTCATTTTGACCTTTGACTGCTAATTTGACCTATCTAGACATCTCCAAATCAGCTGTTTTTTTAATCTGCAATAAAATCATAATTTCTATCATCCCTGAAAAATTTCAGAAAAAGTTGGTCGAACCGGTTACAACTTGCCCCCGGTCCCTAGTTTTTTTCCCAAAATTTTGGGGGTTGGAATTGACTATATTGTTTTTCTTAAATCCAAGAAATTGGTAAACTTTATCAATTTTTACACCTCTTAAGGTTGAACACAAATTCAAATTTCAACACTCTCACCTTTTAAATTAACTTTCATAAAAGGGTCCTAATTTTTTATCTTCTTTTTCAGCAAATTAAGATTTTAATTAAGAGACTTTCAATGGCAATCAATGGACTAGATTTATTTGCTATTTCACATATGATTACATTATTTTTCACATATATTTATTACAATCATGTGTTGGATAATGGCTTCTTTTATTTCATGTTGCTTCTTTTCATTCATAGTACTTTGTCATATTGTGTTGTTAGGATTTCAAAGTCATTTCCTTTTCAATTTGATCTCAAAGCTTTCATATATCATTTATGTTGCATTATGGTGATGTTATTAACAAAATATATTTCATATGTTAATCACCTTAAGGCTTTTCTAGATCGCAATCTTGGAGATCATAATCCTTGTACCTCTCCTTGAAGAAGTTGAGGAAATACAACTTTAGAGATCCCAAGAACACCTGCATGCAAATACCTATCACAAGAGAAGAATGGAAGCACATAAAGCAAAAAAGCATAAATGCTCTGAAGAAGAAAATTATCATTCAGAAAGGGAATCAATTTAATTAAAAAGTACAATACAATCCTTATAAAAGGATAATAGCAACCCTAAATATGTGCAACCCTAAAGAAACCCTAAAGGGATAATGTGTATTTAATAATTAGATAGACTAATAATTAAATAAATAATTATTAAATACCTACAATATTTATTAAATGCCTAAGTTTAGCTTAAGCGTAGAGTTTAATAGACTAATAATTATTAAATACCTACAATATTTATTAAATGCCTAAGTTTAGCTTAAGTGTAGAGTTTAATAGACTAATAATTAAATAAATAATTATTAGCTAATACAAGATAACTCTAAGACCCCCCCTTAAGATAAACTTAGGGAGTAGCTAAAAAACTAAATGCATGAAGCAAAAATTGCAACTACATGATGAAGGCAAATTTGGGTCCCAGCAACAAGGCCTGATGAGGTACCCAATCACAACCAAATCTCTATGAACTGGAGAAATAGAGAAAACCACATGGGAAAAAACTCTACTCCAAAAAAAGATGGAAAAGCAAGAAGAACACCACTGAAGCATGAAATAGATGCAAACATTGTTGAAGAGTAGCTGCTGATCTGAAGAACCTCCATAGAAATATAACATGACCAGGTAGAGAAGATTGTAATCTGCATGAGTGCCCTCAAATGACACTACTCAAATCAGATGGCAAACAAAGGCAAACAACTGAACTCGAAGAAGATATAGATGGCATGAGACACCAAAGCCTGAAGAGCTGATCAATCAAACCAAGGAAGCATTAGAACCAACAGGACAAGCCTCCCCATAATGCTGAAAAAGGAGAGGGACAGGTACACTGAAAAGAACGGCCAACAAGAACTATATGATGAAGAACCAGGAACACCGAAGGTGCAGAGAAAGTACATGGTGTCGTGGAAGGAACACTCACTTGACACACATCATGAGGCGAATGTCATGGAAGGGACACTCACTGGACAACGGTAGATGGCAAACAAGGCAAACATCAACCCCCCCATGGCACTTTATAAGTAGTGCATGTACAATCCCAAGTAAACAATGCATGATGACACTCTATCTCAGTGTGTTTGCATAAATGAAGCTACAATGATAAAAAGACTGGAAATAGAAACGAGAACCAAAATAGAGACATCCTACCCAGAGAAGAGATCCCAGGACCTGAAACAACCAAGATATCCACCAGAGTGCTAAAAAGCAAAAAACTGAATAAAATATGCATGGAGCAAAATCTGGAAATAAAAATCATATGGCTGGAAAGTGCATAGAACAAGCTTTCCAATGATATAAAGTTTTCGAAAAATGAAGTTCGGATGCTCATTCTATGGCTCCCGGAGTGCAAAAAAGAGACCCCACTATGACTGGAAAAAAACATAGTCAAACAGCGAAATTGGAAAAATTACCAACATGACAAGGTTCGGCTCGAAACCAGCTTTCCGACGCCTATTCATTTTCGAAAAATGACTCCGTATGCCCAAGATATGGCCAAAAGAAAAAAAACCCTATTTTTGGACATAAAAAGGGTAAAAAAAAAATTTAAAATAATGTTTTGTTTTTTTTTTTCGACGAAAATTTTCTGATGCATTTGCAGGTACAGCCGTATGGATTTTTGTGCCTCGTAAAATGTGCCAAGGAAAAAATCATGGCCCAGATGCACTTGTCATCGAAATAGGTCGAATTATATATCAAAATGACTAGAAATGCCCTTCGGAAGCCAACGGTGAGGTCTTTTTTGGCTCAAACTGCTCTTATTTTTTTAATGATTTTTTTGATGAATTTCTCGAAATTCGTGCCAAAAAAAGGCAAAACCAAAGAAAAAAATGTTAGAACCCAAATTTGTCAAAAATTTATAAATTTTATATGGAAATGGGGGTTTTGGGGAGTTCTAAGCTCAACAGTGAGGTCTGTTTGAACCCAAAATGATCAGAAACAAAACAGCTACCCCAGATCCAATAAAAAATTCTAAAAAAACTTGAAACCCTCCTCCAAAAAATCTTCTGAAAAATCAGGAACAAGCAGCAATAAATGTAGGCTCTGATACCATGAAGAAGTTGAGGAAATACAACTTCAGAGATCCCAAGAATACCTGCATGCAAATACCTGTCACAAGAGAAGAATGGAAGCACATAAAGCAAAAAAGCATAAATGCTTTGAAGAAGAAAATTATCATTCAGAAAGGGAATCAATTTAATTAACAAGTACAATACAATCCTTATAAAAGGATAATAGCAACCCTAAATATGTGCAACCCTAAAGAAACCCTAAAGGGATAATGTGTATTTAATAATTAGAACAATTATTAAATACCTACAATATTTATTAAATGCCTAAGTTTAGCTTAAGCGTAGAGTTTAATAGACTAATAATTAAATAAATAATTATTAGCTAATACAAGATAACTCTAACACTCCTAGGGTATCTTATGTGAATGGGATGAGAGGTAATTCTTCCACCAATGATCTTTTTAAAAGAAAGAAAGCATTGGAAACCAACATGGGCCCATCTTCTTCTCATACACATACCCTTGAGAAAGGGGGGGCAACATCAATATATTAACATTCTTACCTCTTTAGACCCTCCTTATTATCCTAGGGCCTATCATCAACATCAAAATATTTGTAGAGAGGATGATGTTATGCATTTTATTAATGATCTTTCTCCTCACATAGAAATAAGTCACACTGACCCTTTAGATGATGAAGATTTTCATCCCCAACCTCCCAAAAAAGGATAAGCATGATGAAATAAAGAAGAGTATCCTTTCACATGATATTCCTTCTTCATTTACAAATCCTTTTATTCCCCTTTATACATCATATTTCAAAGAAATTCATGACCCTATTCCCCCACCTAGTCATTTGAAACATTATTACAGTCGTCGCTTTTATATAATAGCAAAACAAGGTTTTAGAGGACAAGGACTTGGGAAGTTTGAACAAGGAATTAGTGTCCCTATAAACCCTCCCACACAAGCTACTACAGAAGGGCTAGGAAATGAGACTCCTCTCCCTATGGATGAACTCCTTAGGCTCCAAAACTTTAAAAATCATCTCCAAAGACAACAAATCAAAAGAGCTCGCAAGAATGCTTCTTCTTCAAAACGTCCTTTTTGCTCATCTCATCAAACCCATGATCACAATGCTGATGATTTCCCTGATTTTCAAAAATATATTCAAGAAGGCATAGACAATGGCAAACTTAGAATCTTGGATAATGATCCTTCTTCTTCTAACAATTTTTCTCCTCCATGTCAAGAAGATGAATTAAAACATATTTAAATCATCCTACAAGACTAGCTACAAGAATATATTGGAGATTGAAATATGATAAGAACATTTCCTTTCCTTCTAAAAAGAAGAACAACAATCTTGAGCAAGTGAAAGGTGACGAATATTGCATTTTTCATGGTTCATATTTACATTCTCTTGGAAAATGTCATGCATTTAAGAATTTTTTTCAAAAGCAATATGATCTTGGAAGAATTTCTCTTAAAATAGATCTAGTTGTATTTCTTGGTAAAAACATAGTGCCTTAGCACTTCTTTTCTCTTCATGTTTCTCCTCACCCTATGACATAAGTAGCCAACTTAATTTGGGACTCTATCATTTTGGGTGGTGGTATTTCAATTTTAAATACCTTGGGGTAGCAACATGAAGTTCACTTTCCTTCTTCTTTCCATGGATTTATCTCTATCTTTGTGCATTGTTCATTATTAGATCTCCTTTCTTGCATAAGGTTATTCTTATGTGAGCATATAATTGCTCTTTGGTTTTCCTCTTTGCTTGGAGAGGAGTATCTTTAATGAGTAATCCACTTCTTCTCTTGCCTTCAGTCTCTTGGAAAACTTATAACCATTAGAAGATGTGTAATGCTTCTTCTTATTCTTCTCACTTGGGGGGTAAGGATTACGCTCCTTTCTCTTTCTTTCTATCTCATTTATCATTATTTCCTTTAGGGGCTGCATTTTTCATATGTGATTCATTTCTTACAATGGTATGTTCTTATGACTAATTCCCCTTGGGGAATATGTGATGCTCTTTCTCTCTTCTCTTAAGAATATTACCACTTCTTGGGATGTGTATTTTACATGTACTAATGTCTTTTCTTGCATGCGTAAGTACAATGTAGATTTGCTTATGTATAATCTCTCTCTCTATAAGATTGAGTAAGATCTTCTCATTGTCCCTATACTTGGGGGATAATGATCTCTCTCTCTCTCTCTCTCTCTCTATAAGATTGAGTAAGATCTTCTCATTGTCCCTATACTTGGGGGATAATGATCTCTCTCTCTCTCTCTCTCTCTCTCTCTCTCTCTCTCTCTCTCTCTCTCTCTCTCTCTCTCTCTCTTTAAGGATCCATTCTCTCTTATGTTGCGGATAGTGTGAGTTTTATTACTTGAAGTCATTCCTTGTGTGAGATTGTTGTTTCTTGCTCAAGGGTTCTCTCTTATACAAGAGGTGTAAGTCCTTGACTATAACCTCTTTTACACTTGGTAATGTACATCTATAATAAATTCACCCATCCCCATTGGAATAAAAGTGAGTCAACCTTCATCAAGAATACCTTTCACCTAGCAATAGGAGGAAGGATTGAATTCTTCCTCTCTTCTTGGCTTTATTCTAGAAGATGTTATATTTGTCTAAAATAACTCCTCTTGGGGGTAGATGTCTTTTGAACAAAGATATCTTCTCCTCCAAGGATCTCCTTTACACTTATAGCAAAATATCTCTTTTCAACTATCTTATCCTTGCTTGAAGAGTATTCCCCCTCTTGCTTGGATTTATGACGTTGCATGATGGATATCTTCTTGGTGTTGAAGGTAGGTATCCTTGTTCTACTTTCCTTAAGATATCAACATTAAACTATGTTGACATCTTAAGGGGGGCTCACCTACACTGCTCCTTTAGTATTATATTTCTCTTGCACATTGTATTTCTTATACAATGGGTCATTCTCAGAACCAGAGGGCAGACTCTTAGAGCGAGATGTCACCACTTTTCTATTATATAGTGAGTCATTCTTGGAACTAGAGGGTAGCCTCTTAGAGCGAGATGTCACCACTTTTCTCTTATATAGTGGGTCAATCTCGAAACCAAAGGGCAGTCTTTTAGAGCAAGATTTCACCACTTTTCTTTTATATAGTGGGTCATTCTTAGAACCAGAGGGCAGCCTCTTAGAGTGAGATGTCACCACTTTTCTCTTATATGGTGGGTCACTCTCGAAACCAGAGGGCAACCTTTTAGAGAGAGATGTTGCCACTTTTCTCCTATACAATGGGTAATTCTCGAAAACCAAAGGGAAGCCTCTTAGAGTGAGAAGTCACCAGTTTTCTCTCATACAATGGGATATTCTTGGAACCAAAGGATAGCCTCTTAGAGAGAGATGTCGCCACTTTTCTCTTATGCAGGGTGATTATTCTTGAAACCAGAGCATAATCTCTTAGAGTAGGATGTCAGGCCTTTCTTGACATTTGTACTATAAATCTCATATAGGTTGTAGCATACTTGAGCATAGACTCCTATGAGATACTTTGAACCTCACTTGCACACACATGCACGAAGTTGAGTGGAACTATCGGTGTTCTCACTCTCCTCCCTTACATAGATCACCTAGACATAATTTAGGGGCTAGTTTTCCATGTCCTTTTTTCTCCATGGATCACCTAATTCTAGGGGTGAGATGTCCATGGTTCCTTTTGTTCGCCTTTCCTCTTATGGATCACCAAAGTGTGTATTCATGTTCTCTCTCTTCTTCCTCTCATGAACTCATAGTTTTACTAAATTGATGGTTCATGGATGATGCCAACTTTTCTCTTTTATGTGATTATTGGTGATTATGTGATGCCATTTGTCTTTGTGTTTCAATTAGTTATTGAGACATTTGAGTATCGAGGTCTCTTCGGTTATTTGATTTGTGGTAATGTATTTTGTTTTAGTAGTGTGTCTTTTATTCTTTGTCTTTGTTTATCTTGTGTGCTCTTGCATATGTTTGAGTGAGTTAAGATCCTAAGATTGGGGGCTTTTGTTCCTCAAGATTAGTGATGTCTTATACTCCTTGTGGTATTGCTCCACAACTCTCATCGTCATCTCTCTCTTTCTTCTATTTTACCGGCAGTATTGGCATAATTCATACACTCCTGCTAAAGTGGGGACTAAATGTAGTTTCATAAAATTGTGACCCTGATAATTTTGACCTTGTTCTAGGTACTCACCCTAGTGAATACATCTCCCTACTCTTTGGGACCCCTTTCTGCATCATCCTTCCAAGTATCCTCCTATTTCAGCTCTTGCGCCATCCTATGACCCTATTCATAACCCTTCTTCCTCTCTTTGCTATTTGTAGGTTGCAAGTGTGCGGCTGTAATTGCAGGTTTAGGCTTCATTTTCAGAGATGGAAAAACCCTTTTCAGTGTGCACATTTTTCAGAGGACCAGGTGCAACTTCAACCTGATCCCAACAACTTTTCTCCAGATCTGTAGGGTAGATCTGTATCAGTCTGAATATCTTAGATCCGAAGTTACAGCGCAATCCATAATTATTTCATCCATTTTATCTTCATTTTCTGCATAGTGAACAAGTCAACATATCTATTTATAAAAGAGGGCAAATCGCAGTCCAAAACTTGCAATCCACTTAGCATTCACATCCTTATTCCACTTGGATTTGGGTCTAGTGGATTCAACACCTCTTTGGAATGTAAATTATCTCCCAAGTGAAAATCATCCTAGTGGTTTCCTTTCTCTCTCTGAGGTGGGGAACCACTAGGATCCAATTTTCCACTTTACAGACCCCTTAGGACTCCATACGAACCCTAAGTACAATATAATGTCCTAACAGGTCTTATGGTGTCCCGAGGGGTCATATGGTGTTCTAACACATGTGTGCCCCCTTAGGACCCCATATGACCCCTATCGACACCATATGACCCCTTAGGACACCATATGATATCCTAATTGGTCATATGGTGTCCTAAGGGGTCATATAGTGTTCTGACACATGTTAACACATGTATGGCCCCTTATGACCCCTTATGACCCCTAATGACACCATATGACCCCTTATGTTACCATATGACCCATTAGGACAATATGATATCCTAACAAGTCATATGGTGTCCTAGTAGGTCATATGGTGTTCTAGCATATGTGTGGTCCACTACGACCCCATATGACCCATAACAATATGATATGGACCCTTAGGCCACCATATGACCCCTTAGGATACCACATGACCCTTAAGGACACTATATGACCCCTTAGGACAATATGATGCCCTAAGGGGTCATATGGTGTCTAAAGAGGTGATATGGTGTTCTAACACACATGTGGCCCCTTAGGACCACATATGATCCCTAACAACACCATATGACCCCTCAAGATACCATATGACCTGTAACGACACCATATTACCCCTTTGGACACTATATGATCCCTTAGGATACCATACCACCTATTAGGACATCATATGGTGTTCTAAGGGGTCATATGGTATCCTAAGGGGTCATATAGTATCGTTAGGGGTAATATGGGGTCCTAAGGGGCCACACATGCATTGGAACACCATATACCCCTTAGGACACCATATGAGCCCTTAGGACGCCATATGGTTGTTGGCAATTGACACTCATTTTATTGGTTTCAATATGTTCTCATCGATGGAAACATGTTCTGTTTTTCATACCTTGGTTTGGTTGTTCACTGACAGACACTTCACCGACACCGACACCGACACCGACACTGACACCGATAGGTATCTTCACCGGTAGGAAGGATTCTTTGAGTACCGACATTGCAGGCCATCATGACTCACATTCTGGATATCGGTATAGGAGGCCGACATCATTTGGGAGATACGACAATCGACAATTGATTTTTGTATTTATGTATATATGTAATTGAGTTAACATGTATATTCATTTTATAATTATCTATGTAAGATGACATACAGCATGAAGGATTGTAAGGGTAAATAGGTCAGTTGATCGGATCATTTTGTAATATGAGAGGGAGATATAGGTTATGATGATAATGATTATAATTAAGGATCAGTAATGTGAAGGTTATTCTAGTAAGGGTTTAGGGTTTTAGAGTTGGAACAGACAAAGCTTTAACTGGAACTATACTCAGGCATAGGAGATGCTATCATTGTAGTTCATTCATTCTTCCAGATTGTAGTATGGATTTTTATGTAGTCAGGGAGACCCTTTGTGATGAGCAGTGTGCTCTAGGCTATAAGCCTTCCTGTATGTGCAGGCCCTCATATTTTGTAATATCTTTTCATATGGCCAGTGGATTGATATTGTGGGTCACAAATCCCACCATTATTTTTCCTCTTTAGGGTTTTCCACATATAATTCTCTATGTTATGGTATTCATTTGTGGGATTGGCTTATTGATTACTTTACTTCTTTCAATATTATATGTACCAGTTTACCGGTTGGTGAATGCGTGTTATAATAAGGTTAAAATTGCATATTCCATCATAACACTGATTCACCCCCCCCCCCCCCCCCCCCCCCTCTTAGTGTTCTTGGATTCCAACAATTGGTATCAGAGCCTTGTGCCTCAAAGGAAGTTTAACAGGTTGAGGGAGATTCTGAATCCGTAATCCATGGATATGAGTTTGGAGAAGCAACTTGAGGTAGCACTTGAAGATTATTATGTTCAAAGGATGAAGAACTTGAAGTTACAAGATGAATTGAATTCTACTCAGGAATTCATTCTTATCCTACAGGAGAGACCGTCATCTATTAAAATTTGAGCACAATCTCTTCTAAATTTGAACATTGTCATTTGGAATACCCATACTACAATTTGGAATGCTAGTATCATTAACACATTTTACATCTGTCCAAACTAAATGACAACACATATTACATCAGTGCTAACATCAATGACAACATACATTGACAACATTCTCTCAATAAGTCTCCAACACATAGTTGCCCATTTTCCTCTCTAAACTTCCTCCATTATTTACGCTTGATTCCTAAACACATATCTCTATGTTCTCCAAATAACTACATCTACTAGAAGGTTTCTAAATCCATTTAAACAAATTAATTTTGTGCATATTTTTTCTTGTAATTTTTTTTGCATTCCCTAAAACCATATTCAAGATTTAGAAGCCCTCCAAAAGTTGTGCCTCTAAATCACCCTCTAATCACACCTTCATCATTGCTTGTTCTTAAAAAAAATGCTTAAATTGATATAATAATGAGTTGTGAACATTTTAAAATCAACATAAAGCACCTATTTTCCATGCAACCTACAAAATCAATGTGTCCAAGGACAAGGATGCCATACTGGATTAAAGATAATTATTTTCTCTTAGCATTCAAATCTGTGCATTAATTTATTTTTTGTTTTCAGGTAAGAATTAAATGAAATGATGAGGATGCCATGTCTTATTAATGGTACAACACCTCCATTAGGCTAGGTCAATACTCCCTCCATATACACATCGTATCCCAAGTCATTTAATTTTCATTCATTTTGTTCATTCTTTATACTTCTCACATTTACCTACCATAGAGGCAACTGACATGGGGATGCGACGTAAAATCAATTGGGCAAAAAAATAAAAATCTCTAAGGATTTGGACAAGAAGCTACAAAGTGTGTACTCTAATGCAATGTTGAAGTTGATAGTGAACTTTACATTTCCCAAAAGTCATCTAAAACCAAAATACCTATCACATCTAGAAAATAAAAGCTTGATTGTCTTATGCAACCTTGAGAGAGATGAGTTGGTAACAAAAACATGATTGGACATGTCTATATTGATTGATTGAAAAAACTTGGATTGATCACAATGCACAATAATGAATGCTTATAAAAGCATAAAGAGAAAATTTTAGATGAAAATCCTAGGTAAGGGTTAAGTTAGATCATTACAAGTGTCCTCATCCTATTCTATGAAACAACGTGACCTAAATATAGCTTAATCTAAATATAGAAAAGCATTCATAAATTTAGCTTAAATTTAATAAAATAATAGGAAACTTAAGTAATTAATTCTTGATTAATTAATTACCAAGGGGACCTAATTACTTTAACAAATTTTCTTTACATAAATTGTAATGTAATATGTTATATTGTTATCCAATCATGTATTTCTATTTTTTTGGTAATTGTTTAGATCAAATTTTAAAATTTTCTATACACTTCTTCCAAGATTAATGTTGGAAGCTTAGTCTATTACCTTTTGCTAAATTAATGTTTATGAATGAGACCAATAAACTTTCCAATGTTTCCTTTTATGTCAAAGAAAAAAAAAAATCAACATTAATTCACAATCCAAAATGATTGAAAATATGATACCATTATTGAATCGCTGAATTTTCAAGACTTGTAAACTAACATTACTCTTCACATGCTAATTAATCAATCATTTTTCAATTAAAAAATATAAAATAAAATAAAATTATAATTGTTAAATTAAATAAATAATATCACTCAAATTACATAATAACATAAAAGTACTTAATATGTATGTAAGCCTAACTCTATAATGACAACAAACTTTCTTATTTGTCTAATAAAAACAAACATCAAGTCTAATGCAAATACATTCCAGTTTTTCAAAGTTTTGAAAGTGTTAAAACAAAAAGTATATTGCAAAAATATTATTTTTAAAAATAGTTAATTATTTTATTATTATTATTAGTGTTAATTGTTTGGGAGGCAGATTTTTTATTTATTTTTATGGGATTTGCTATGCACCTGATCTTTTATCTTAATTTTTTTTAAAATGATTAATTATTTTTATTATTATTATTTTATTAATTGTTTGAAAGATAGATTTTTTATTTATTTTTATGAAATTTGTTGTGCACATGATCTTTATCTTAATTCTTTAAGAAAAAAAAAAAAAATAACTGAATTTTTTTTTTTAACTTTTTCTACTTCAATTTTATTTTTAAAATTTAATATTTATCAACCTATTTTACATAGATTTTTAAAAATATAGATATCCCAAAACTAAGAGCGTATCAAAACTTTCCAATCACAATGTTTTCACACGGGACATTTGAAGCCCAGTTTAGAGCTCATAGATTACCCGCTGATTGTGCCACTCTGGGGTATTATAGCCCTTCATTTTGTACAACTTATCCAAAAGGGTCCAAACATTCGGTGGGCAGAGGGGTGTCAACTACAGATATTGACATTCCCCAAAATGCCGTTGCAATCAAATTCTGATTTGACAGGATTTTTATGAAACAAAAGGATGGGCTGTATTCCTAATTTATATTCACACCTATGAAAAGGATGGGAAAAATGTGCTACACAAAAAGGAATTAAATGAAAGATATAAAATTGGAATGTTTAAATAAAAGGAATCAATTAATCAACAATAAGAACATGATTCTATCACAGTCATTGAATTAAGGAGAAAGATAGAGAAAGATAAAGTTGTGCATATTTATTGTCAGAAGAATTGGAATACTCGTCCCGCCAAATTCTAGCTGAATTCCATTAAAACGCCCATACTCATTAACACGTAACAAGGACTTCTTATTTCGTTCACACTATCTATTCCAACGAACCCCTTTTTCAGCTGAAAGCAGGGTGGCCATGGGGAATAATAATATCCTCTTCTCTGTACTCACTTATACCTTTGTTATGTTCCCACTGGCTCACGTACTCACTTATGCCTTTGTTATGTTCCCACTGGCTCACGCAAAGCTATCTCAATATTCTGACGCTTACTTAACGGAAACAATGTCATATGGAATGGGCATTCATTTGTTTGTTTGTTGACAGAGAAAATGGGCAGGTGTAGCTGTGCTTTGCTTTGGATTGTAGTAATTTCTTTGGCTTTCTTTTTTCCACCAGCAGAATCTTGGGGTAAGGAGGGCCATTCTGCTGTTTGCAAGATTGCTCAGGTAGGCTTCTTCACTTAACCTTGTTTTTAACTGCATATTAGAAGAATTCAGTACTTCAGTAATACCCAAACCTTCTTAGATGCCTATGTCTATATATTTTTTTACCCATGGTAGAGGCTTAAATGACTTGAAGTTGGAAGACCATGGTAATTAATGTTGATAAAGCATGCACTGGTATATTCATTGTCTAACCAGAGCAAAGTGTATTGGGTATTGGGTAATCTTAAATGTAATAAACCACCTCTTAATCTTAAGGTAAGGTGCATAGGAGGATTCTAATGTTAAAACTTTAAAAGATTTTTTTTAATCACTCAATTGAAGACTGGTCTATGCTGACTATCAAATTTTAAAAAGCAATTTAAACTTTATTTATATAAATATTTGGCATAGCACTGTTCATGAAGAACTACCAGACATTGATTGGTGAATGTGGTGAATGTGATTTAGTTTAAACTTGACATATTAGCAAGACTTCAGTTGAGTGATTGTGTCAAAGGTTTAGTTTACTATGACATTTTCTAGACTCAACTTGAGTAATTGTGTACAGATGGTTGGACCTTGACCAAAACATTGGGATATTATTGATTTGTTAATCCACAGCAAAATACTGTGAACAATAAATACATCAACTGAAGTTACTAATCATAAATAATTTCAACAAGTTTCTTGTAAAGTTTTTTGTTTGGAATGATAGGAAACAAAATAGTGCCATGGAATGTCACTTTTTCTGCTCTTCAATAAAGCTTATATGTAATTGCATTTAAAATGTTTATGTTAAATTTCTCACAGAAAATATATTACAGAAGCACATCAAAATTTCAGAAAATAGTTGCTGAAAAATCTACCATGTTATTTTCTGCAAATCAGGACTCTAATGTAGGACCTCCCATCTGGATGTGATAGTGGCTGTGGTTCTCTAACTCTAAGCTTACTTTTTCTTTTCTATAAATCATGTTATTTTCTGCAGATCAGTCAGGGCTATAATGTAGGACCTCCCATTTGGATGTAATAGTGGCTCTGGTTCTCAAACTCTAAAGCTATTTTCTGTGTAATACCACGTTATTTTCTGCAAATTCAGGACTCTAATTATGTAAGAGCTCCCATTTGGATGGGATAATGGCTATAGTTCTCTAAATCTAAGTTACTCATTATGTTTCGTGAACCAGTCCAGAATTGAACTAAGGAGCTACTTTTTACATGTTATAGTGACTTTGGTGCTCTACAATTAAGTTGCGCATTCCTTTCTCATCACACTTTTTTGCTTGGGATTCTTAGTCTGGTTTTGAGATCACATGGTTACTTTCAATGGACCAACAAGGACTCCACATAGCATCTCTCAGTGTTTGCATGTTGAATTTGATACGAGTTTTTTAGTGGACCATTAAATATTTGAACCTTTGGTCAGAACTTCATGTCTATCTTTGATAATATGCATTCCATGGACCAATCAAGAATATAACCTTAGATCTCCCTAGAATGCTCTACCACTAACCTAAGAGTCCCTTTTTCTATAGAGTGTACAGTGTTCTTCTAGCACCCAACCTACACTCCTACCTCCCACAAGCCACAATTGTTAGTTTGGACTCTTTGGTTGATGCTAAGGAAATGGTAGTTTCCACGGACCAAATGAAACTTGAATCTTGGGCTTACTATTTGAATGATCAGGTTTTCTACCACTAAGCGACTCAATTGTAGTTGAGTGTGGATTACCCTCCATCCTCTCTTCCTCTCATTGCTTCAACACATTTTTGTTGGGGATTTTAGTTTATTTCTGGTACCTGTTCAACCCAACAATAAGAATAATAACTCTAGTTAAAGTCTCAACCCGAAGTTTGGACATTCATTTGGTAAAGTCACTATTTCCATAGCTAGTGTTCATTTGATTGTCAACCCAGTGACTTAATACTTGAAATGGGTCTGTACTATATATGCACTAAGTTCCTACGACAGCTATTCTGCATTACTGCAGTAACTAACATTATGCGAAAAAGATAAGCAAGAATTGAAACTATAGAAAGGTTACAGGAAAACTTCTGCATAAATTCATAAAAGCAATACTGGATAAATTCAATGCTGATAAACAGAAATTACTCTGTTTTGGTTTACTGGATAAATTCAATGCTGATAAACAGAAATTACTCTGTTCTGGTTTGGCTGCAAGAACAGTCAATGCAAGAACATCTATTGGAGCTAAGGAAAGAAAACTAATCTTAACAAATGCACAGAAACACTCACCAAGTGGGCCCCCTTGGATGAGTGATACTAGGCTTACCAAAAACGACTCTAAAAGCTCAGAATAACATATTTTTATTCATCGTTCTTTAGAAGTCATTACATGATTCAATATGAAAAGAAAACTAAAAAATACTTAGGAAAGATCCTCTGGTCTGTTTTTTCTTCTCTTTCTATCTAACTGCCGAGAAGAGAAAGAGCTTATTATTAAAAAGAAATCATCTACAATAGACAACACAAATCACGCCGGAAAGAAGAGGCGGATAATTGACTAAGAAAGGAGATAGCTGGAGTTATGCTGTGGGAAACACGGATCTGAACCGAACCACAGTCATAACATACTGTGGCGGTATTTACAACTTCAATGTCCACCTAAGTTAAACATCGGTAGTATCGCTTGATTGCTCCTCTTATGCCGTTCCTTACGCTTTTCAGCTTTTCTGTAGTTTGATCTTCAGTCATCTTCTTTAGTATCCTTTCCTTCAACTGATGTGATAGGCGAACATCCACTGCAGCATCATTTATTCCCTGCACTACAAAAGAAATAGCATACAAGAACATACATACGCATTTTATTTAATCAAGACATCTATTAATTTCACATATGATATTGCCCTAAACAATCCGCATGGCAACAAGAATAAATCACATGGCTACAGGAATAAATTGCATGGCTGCAGGAATAAACTGGCAAAGATAAAACATGATTTAATAGGTTCAGGCTAACATATGGAATACATATAGTAAACTTCCAATACATCACTACTGCTATGCAAATCAAAAGATGACAAAAACTCAAGAGTTCCGAGGATAAAAATATGACAATGTCTCAACTCATTAGTACCAAGTTATTTTTACATGGAATGGCTAGGAGATAAACTTAGGCCTCCCATCTGCATGTTGGGTTCCTCCGCGGTTGAGCTGTTCGAGTCCAACTCTTTTCCATTCCATGCTCAATGGACATCTGGACAAGAACATAGACGCTTTTAAAGGTGGATTGGTTTTCTAGTTTCCTTAGTGTTATTTTTTTATGGAACTCTTAGTGCAGTAAAAATTGAAATGGTGGCCTCCTCGTTGGGACTATGCTCTAACGTAGAATCAAATAAATCTTTGATGACCATTATAACCATATGGGAAAATGGATAATGCCTAGAGTATTTAAGAAGCATAACCTGTAAAGGAGGAAACTTTAATAAAAGAAAGATTCTTTTATAATCCATGATACTATTGAATCTGTATATGGGTCTACAAATGGCTTATAGCAATATAGGACTATCTCATACTCTTTGTGGACGGCATCTAACTATGCTACAAATGACACATACATACCTTACCTCCTGTGAGATTTGAATTTATGACCCCTCTTTCAAAAGCACCAATTCTCCACCACTAGACCAGACATAGAAGATGAAAAACATTTTTGCCCAAGTTGCTCTGCAGGTCTGTACACATTTGAGTATACTGCAGATTCAAAACATCTGTACATTTTTATAAATTTGCACCTAAAAATATTTGTTCTAAACTTTTGAAAAACAGAAATCCTGTGATAAAGAAATTAAAAAATCTTAGTTCCATTGGCCAACTGTGGTCACTCATGGACACTAATGCAAATCCTATCTTTTTCTTCAATGAATAATTTCTACAGCTACATGTTCTGCGTGCTTTAAATTTGTACTTTTATTTTTTTCCATTTTTCATGGGTGAGGTTATGGACCATGGTTAACATTGTCAGTGGTAAGCGTGGGCTGCATCATTGTCACAATACTGGGTTGCCTGGCTTTCACTCAAAATATACCCCCCAATAAATGTTAGTTATAATCAAACAGACCCCAGTGAACCTTCACTGCAATCCAATGTAGCCCAAAGAAACCCTGTTTAAATCGAATGTACACCACGTAACCTTGGCCATAGGAGCAATACAGGCACACCCTTTGCAAAATATGCCACAACATCACCATATGATAATGTAATAGAACAACTTATGTTCCCATCAGTTAATATTGCATGATGCTATAATTTCTTTGTTATTCTTAATGGAGAATTTCAAAAGCTGAAGTTTTGACAAACTTGTATGTTAAAATTTGAGCACAGTCCCGTCTAAATAAAGCAGCAGCAGATGCAGTGCAGAAACTGCTTCCAGACTATGCAGAAGGTGATCTTGCATCTGTTTGTTCCTGGGCTGATGAGGTTAAATATTTGGCCAAATACCGCTGGAGTAGTCCGTTGCACTTCATTGATACACCAGATCTCAAGTGTAACTATGAGTATTCTAGTAAGTTCTTTTTTCGATTTAGAAATTTATGTGCAAAAAATCAAATTCATATGATATTCTAGCATAAGTTGTTTGAAGTAATTTGCTGGATCTGAAGATAATATGATTCTTGGTGCTTAAGATGTTGAGATAATTATTACTAATTTTTATTTCATTTGATATTGATAATATGATTCTTGGTGCTTAAGATGTTGAGATAATTATTACTAATTTTTATTTCATTTGATATTTTCATTATTTTACCTTCAACACTAGAAGTAGAGTATTCTTCTTCAAATGATATGTAAAGGGAAACAGCATACCCTTTTGTTTGATTTTCTTTAAGAAAATATAAATCTTACCATAAAATTGCCATCATCTTCTGGGCACATATAAAACTCTTGCTCTGATGAATATGTATATTTCCAATCCATGTATAAAACATAAATTTGCATCCAAGCGTTAGACATTGATATCCACTATTATCTTTGTCTGTATACAAAACAGGGGATTGCCACAACACACAAGGAGAAGAAGGCATGTGCCTTGCAGGGGCTATCAATAATTACACTGCCCAGCTTGCAACATATGGCAAATCGTCTGATGCAACATGTAAGTTCATTCTTAAGGAATCATCCTAGTTTAGCCGGTCCACCATGTGACTTTTTATTATCTATTTAATTGGTAGCTTTTGATCAAAAGAACATTTTTTCAGAGACATCTAATTTGCTCACTTAAAGATTTCCCTGAATTTTGCAGATAATTTGACTGAAGCATTACTCTTTCTGTCACACTTTGTAGGAGACATCCATCAGGTGTTGCTATGATTGTTCCAACATTCTACTTTCTCGAGGAAGTTGAAACTTTCTGTACTTTAGAGGAGGAATTGAACTTTTTTTTTAAATGATAAGTCTTTGCGCAGTGATCTTGGTGGTATTTAAATGTCTCTTTTCATCCAAAAAATTGCTAATGTATGCTCACGAAAAAACCAAAACTGATTATTTTGCAGCCTCTGCATTGTGGATTTTCTGGAGATTTAGGTGGAAACACAATAATCCTACATTGGTATGGACAAAAATCTAATTTGCATCATGTAAGTATAATAAATTTTTGCAGTATATATGTATTCTGATCAGAAATATCAGAACAAATAAATTCAAGGAATGAGTCAAACCATAAACTAACTTTTGGTCTTTTTGCTCTTTGAGGATTTTCACATTTAATTAGATATGCAGGAATGCTTGTCTTCAATCTCCACGCTGCCCTGCTTTTTTCTTTCCACTATGAAGTTCATTTTCCTATTGTGCCACACCTTTAATGTTTGTCTACCTATCTGTAGTACCATGGGAATAATTGAAATCAACCCCTATATTTTATGGCAAGTATAGAAAACATATCTTAATGAAAATTTTGATATATTTGTGTTGAATATTGAAACCGTAATTTGTAGGTTACATAACTGTAACAGTTTTTTGACAAATGATATCAGATTTTCACAATCTTTTATGTTCATAGTTCGCAATTTATGGATTCGATTGTGTGTGAGTTTTTGCATTAAAGTTTCAAATTACACTCCATGATCCATCACCAGTATGAGAGAGTGCATAATGAGGAGAAATTGTAAGTTGCAGACCAAGGCACACTAAAAAGGAAGGGAGGGAGGGGGGAAGAGAGGGAAGGAGGTACACACGAAACCCAAAGTGAGTTGACCAAACAAGAGAGGGTTATAAACATAGACAATAAGTTAATAAACAATGAAAACAAACAAAAAAACCTATGATCTTAATGGAGAGCAAAAACATTACAGTAAAAAAATATAAAACTCATCTTCATGAACTGAAACTCGGTAACTGTGAATCACAACAAGAAAAACTTGCTCCAAAAGCATTGTAACTCATCTGCATGGACTGGATTTCTGTAACTCTGAATCACAACAAGGGGTTTTGGGAGGAGCCCACCCTTGTACAAAGCATGGAAGAGACAAGACAGAAAGCCAAAAACAAGTAAAAAACAACCACAAAAAGCCAACAGCAAAAACTAAACAAAACAACGAAAAACCAGCAACACCCCTTCAACAGGGGCATTGAAAACCAAATCAAACTAAAGCCCCAAAACAGTTATAGAACTCACTACTCAATGCAATTTGAAGCCAAACTTCAACAGGGAACTCTGCACCTTGCCAACAGCATTGTCTTAGCTTCAATCAACCCATGAAGCTGTCCGTCTATTAGCTATGGGGCCCTGAATCACTTCTCAAATTGAATTATCTTACTATTTTCCTTGTTTAAGGCCATAGATGATTACCCCCAACATGCTAGGCTGGCCCACCGAGGTATTCCTTTCAAGGCAACAATCCCTTACCAAGCTCTTCCATATGTTTTTGCGTAGGAGAAACGAACCCAAGAATGCCATTTTTAGCATTAGTCTTATCAAGAAGAGAGGCATCAACCTCTCCGCCAACGGATGCCAAGGCAACCTCCAAAGGAACAAGCCCGTCCTCCAAGTGATGATGATTTCCAACCCTACACCCTTAAGAGATATGGCCACCCATGAAGCAATGATTGGAAAAAACCGGACTCCTCATATTTGATCCATTGCACCCAATCTCCCAATTTAGAGGATAAAGTGGTTGGAAAAGGAAGCATCTTCTACACATCCACATTGACAAAGAACCCTGCAAATAACAACAGTTTTCTACATTTTGTCACATTGTCAATAACAATGAGCTGGTCAAAAGAGCTAGCAATTCCTGTCCAAATCTCTTCGTTCCAATATTCAAGCGGTAATCTAGGAAATCTCACCAAACTGGGACTGTACTAATGCACTCTTTTTCTGGGTCAGAGGCCATATTCCACCTATTAAAGAAGAAGCCAAAATTAACCAAAAAACCACGACCCCCTTAAGAGAGTACGGGTAGTCTTCATGGAGGGGAAAAAAACAATCATAAAGAAACCCTTGCAAGCACTGAGAACTCGATGGAACCTTAAAGAGTCCATGGTTTCTCAGCCTATCCTCTGAAAAAATCAACATTGGGTTTAGACCCTAAAAAAATCCCCAATCAAGACACTTTTCAGATTAGACGAAGATTTTTCCACAAGGAATTCGAGGATCTTGAGCAACCAATCACTAACCTTTGCAACCAGAATCAAAGGGACAGCAGGAGGAGTACCTTGGATGGTTTGAGTCTTGGGCGATTCGTTGCAGCAGTCATCCACAGCCCTCAAATAGACCCCGACAAAGGTGAGGAACAAGGGAAGAAGAGCTCTTTTTCACTATACTGGGCAGCACAGCATCCTTGAATGAAACAGGAAGTTACACTTTCCTGGTATCCAACGAAGCCACAGCAGCAGAACCAGCTCTACCAGCCGTCGCACCTATGCCCTTAGGTTCAGAAGGTAGAAAACGCCTTGCACAAATCCTGGGCAGAGCCGCCGCTTCTGCCATTGGGAAGTGTGTATCAAGCACTTGCTCATTGGATAGCCCTTACGCTTCAATTTTCTTTCGGTCCTAAAATATATGTGATGTTAATTTCAAAATATTGAAATGCCATATTCTAGTTTGTAGATCAAGTGGAGTCTTACTTTATTGAGAGTGTACAGTTTGAAACAAACATTGTCCATGCGGATGCAAATGCTCATACGAAGAAAACGTTCAACCCAAAGCATAAAATTTGCCATCACCTATAAAATGTAGGTTTACTCCTCTTTAATGCTTGCTTGTTTACAAAACATTCATTGGAAAATAGATTACCTTAATAATTGGCCAAATTAAAGGTTGGTTAAATTATTAGGCATTCATTTTGGAGTTCGAGCCTGTCTTTCTGATCTTAGGCATCTGATTCTAAGCGCTAATGCTTGCATATGTAGTGTGAGCAAATAATTTTGGCTGTCTTAATCATATTGACGATTTCCTTGTTTATAATATATTGATAGAAGTTTTAATCAGAGGCAAAGCAATTTTCAATAATGTAAAACTCTCCTAACATTTGAGTAGATTTGAAGTTGTGGATGGTACACGATGATTCATTTTGGGCACGCCAACCTGCATAAATGTTTATAAGTCTGCATATTTTCAGGCTATATATCTCTCCATTGCATTTGCTCTGTTTCACTTTTTTGATATTTCGCTGATGAGGCATTCTATGAAACATCTGTAACATTTACCTATTCCATGACCCCTTTGGACTAACATAGACATTTTTTCCTTCATCTGTAATTTATAAACATGAATGCAGAACATGGAGAATGCATATTTTTTGTCGAGCAAGTAACCTCTGGCAATATAGATAGGATAGAATATATTGTCCTCATTCTGTGCTTGTATGATTCTGTTTGGAGAATACACATAAACATTACAAGGAAACAAACTTCTTAGGAAAGCACTGACTGCGCACGAGCCTCAGCCCCAAAAGTTAAAAGAGTCGACATTTTTACAGAACCACACAGGTATAGCCTTAAATTTGATTAACACAAAATTTCCATACGATGATTTGACTAATCTATGCTAATTGTGGAAATTTTCCCCTAAAAAGTTGATGTACAACTAATCTTTCATAAGACAGCAATTGCTACCGACCCTATTTCAACCCATATCTGTTGCAGTTATCTGTGATACTGCAAGAGTCTCCTAGCAAAACGATCTCTCCGCAAGAGGGGCAATGAAAAGGAAGTTAAATTCATCAACTAACTGTGTTCAATTTTTTTGTAAGCTTCACATCTCCAGAAGACATGATATACTGTCTGCTCTTGCATACACCAAAGGTAAGAAGAATCTGAAATGATAGTTCCGTAGTTCTACAAACATGCTATGGACAAGCGCTTGTATGCTTTTGACTTTCGTTTCCAGTTTTTTCAATACATTTTCCTCATCTTGCAACTAAATTCATAAATTTCCTTCAAAATCATGATGTATAGTAACTGGGTGCTTTCTTTGGAGTTAAATTGCCAAATTCTAGAATTTATCATAACAGAATAAAGTTGTTTAGCATCCACAGGTTTTAATCCAATTGCTATTTGCCAACAGGTATGGGATACGCTGCTCATTGAAACAGCACTCAAGGACTTTTATGACTCCGACCTTGCTCTTTTCACACAAGGACTTCAGACAAATATAACCGTATGTTTATATTCTTCCTTTTCTCTGTCTATCATCCGATCTCTATATTGCTATAGAAATAGAAGGAATTTTATGAATCAATCTAAAATTATTCATCAAAACAATCTAGTATTACTTTTCTGAGCTTCTAATTTGGTACAAGTTAAAGCTTTGTATTTTCTAAAAGTAAACAGGTTAATGTTTCTGTTTTGAAGATATATTAAAGAGATTAATGTTTCTGTTTTAAAGAAATATTTTATTTCACTGGCACATTAGTTTCTTTTTCAGTTTTTATCTATTAGATTTTACTCAAATGCATCGATATGCAAACATGTTTATTAAGCTACCAAGGTATGATAAAGAGAGAATACCATATGTATTCAAGCCATGCATCTTATGTTGCTTCATAAAAATGAGAGAACTTGCATAATGTTGACTAGTAGGAGATATTTTCTCAAAACATGTCAAAACACCATCTCTATGGGTCAGATGGTTAATGTCAATATGGAAAGACACCCAAATATTAATTAAACTTCCCATGACAGTTAACTAGCGTTGCATTTCACCTTGGCCAATAGGATTTTGAACTACTTCAATACTTATCTCTTTAAGAGCCACATGAATATATCTAGATCTTGTATTGATCCTTCCACCAAAAACAGAGTGAGTGGTCAGATTAGAGTCAAACTATATAGAAATTGCAAATAAAAAATTGATCTTTAGAGCTCAATTTTGTTCTTATTTTTGGATGAAAGCTACATCACCTTTGCTAGTATTAATCTTTAGAGAATTCATTTCGCTCAAGTTCTCCACCACCTGGCCAACTTAGGTTACTAGCAAGGATATTCTTCAATTTTGTTTTTGGATTGAAATGGTCAATTTTATTTTTGCGAGTTATTAATCCTAAACTAGGTATTCTTCAACTAGCTCATCAAACAGGTATTTACATTCTTCCTAGTACTCAAAACATCTGATACACACGTACTATATTTATAACCACTTTCAAAGGCTATCAACATAACATATCAGATGTATATCAAAGGAAAACACATGGAAAGATCATCAACAATGAAGAACAGATGATAAACACCACAAAATTGAACAGATCACACTAGATTTACTCTAGAGAAGCCCTCTGAATGCGAAAAACTCAAGCAATAGTGAGTTATAAGCTCCCAAAATGTAACAGCATGTTACAGATGTTAACAATGTGACAATAGCGAAATTCTGATAGAACAAAGTTTTAAAAGCTCCAAAATGCACTTGCAATACCCATGTCACTATAAAAACTCTGAAACTATACTTGTTACAGTCAAGAGATGGACTAATGCCACCATTCTAATGGAGCCAACTTCCCACACTTTTTGTAACCAACGTACGACCTTTCTTCAGCCTCCTGAACATGGAAAATGGACGATCAAACGTCCAAAAAGTGAATACAATTGACAAAACCTTTTGCATTCCACAGTCTGTCTGCACTACGATGTTTCCACCAGTTACCCCAGGCAGTATTTGTGTTTTTGCTGCAGTATTTAAATAGACTGTTAAATTTAGTCTCAGTCGTAACTATAAAATCGTAATCTGTTTTAGCGCTCAGGAATTCGATTTTATACTTGCAATTTAATTTAGTATTAAACTAACATACTAGTTAGTTATTGTTATGTTTGGTTTAAAGTATATTCGCCGGTGTAGAAGGATCGTGGCTCCACATAGGGGTCACGACCCTATGTGGAACCACGTGGTTCCACATAGGATCGTGACCCCCTGTGGAGGCACGATCCAATGAAGACATAAGATATATATCCGCCTCCCATTATTGTATAAGAAATGAAGTACGATACATGCGGTAAAGGCAGAATACATATAATTAGTTGATCTTCATATCTACAAAGGCAAACTGATAAATCAGAAAATCAGTTTTATATTTCTTCATATCAAACAATAACAATATAAATTGATTGTCTCAGAATTTTGATTGTTCTGAAAGTCATCACAGTCTGTTTACATTTACATGGTATCAGAGCCTAACTACTTAAAGATCCGAATAGACTAAAAGCGAAGTTGACATATCAAATCGAAGATTTCTAAAATGGCGAACACAATCAGATTCGAGGACAGACTCTAAGGAGCAGCAAATTTTGTGGCTTGGAAGGTCAGAATTATGATAGTATTAAAAGAGAACAAAGTAATCAAATTCATAAAAGAAGACAAGCCCGAACCTGCAGACGAACTTCCAATAATTTCAGTAAGATTACAATTAGGAATAATTCCAACCTGGATGCTGAGAGAGTAACAAAACCAGGAATGAAGCTGTGGCAAGATTCCAGCCCTCTAAGTGTTGCACGTGGGAAGATAAATGGCTGCAAAGTACAGCCGTATGGCTGTTAGGTGACGCCAAGCTGGAAACCCCAATCTCCATGCTGAAACCTAACTTCGTCCACTGAATCCTCCAGAAAAGATGTTGTACCAACTCTAAGGCACTGAAAACTGAATGCAAGAACCAAATAACCACTGTGCTGGGGGCTACGTCCCAGATAGGCAAGACCCTGGGGTTTTCATCCCAGATGCTGAATCGCTCTCCAGAGCAAATTCTCCAAATCAAAGATGAAATGTGTAAAAAGATGGATGATAATCATGTTACCATCTCCTTATAACTCCTCCCCTCTAGCTCGAACCCTAAAAGTGTATGAAAAGTGCGCTTAGGCTTATAAAGTCTTATTTCTCATTTTTAGTCGCCAAGTATAGAGAAAACGCCACTTTTTTAATATAAAAGAATTCCGTTCATCAAAAGGGTCCCTGACAAATGGGAAACATTTAGAAAAGTTCAAGACCTTTCCAACGAGCTATAACACATGGGCATATGCATCCAGATGAAGCCAAAAACCCCTTATTACTCCAAAATGGCTATAAACATAGCCTTATTTAATTAATTAAACGCTAACTTAGGAAATATTTAAATATATTAAAAATATAACCCAAATAGTTGCACAAGGCTCAAATGACTCCAGAAGCCTGAAACAGAACTTGTCACCTGTCTGTGACTGATGTCGGAAATCATGGATCAACTGGCAGTCTCATCCCTAAAATCTAGGGATACTCCTAGAAACTAGGAAACACAGCCAAATCTCTTGAAACTGAAACCAGGGAATGGTCTCATGGAACCCCAACCCTGGACGTAGTCACAACCTCCTAAAAAGTAGGAATTGCTTCCTAAAATGTAGGAATTGCTTCCTAAAATCAAGGAAATGCTCCAAACTGGTCTACTACTGCCAGAAACACCAAATCCAAACACTGAATATCTTGACTGAGTCTCTATCCACCATTGCCAGCCTACAAGACTCCATAATAGGCTAACTCACATGTCTCTACTGTCCACTCTAGAAAGGGGACATGATAGAACCTGAGAAAACTGTGTGGAATGAAGGAAATGATAAAGCTGTAAAAATCGTGATAGATGCAGTAACGGATCACATAATACCACTTATATTAAAATATGACAACGCTTATGAAATGTTCAAAACCCTTGAAAAGACGTATGAGATAAACAATCCGAGCAAAACCCTAGCTCTAAAAAGACAGTTGAACCACATAAGTATAAATAAAGGTGAAACAATAAACTCATACTTCATGAGGATAGGTTCACTCAAAGATCAACTGCAAAAACTTGATTATCATGTCGAGAAGCAAGAACTATCAATGATTACTCTAGATGGATTACCTAAATCCTGGGAATCATTCAAACAAGGCATAAATGCAAGGGATAAATTTACAGAATTTGATCGACTAAGGGATGACTGCCTCCTTGAAGAGTCAAGGCAAATGAAAGGGGGAAATCACAAAACTAAAGATGAGGACATCCACATTCTGAACACCGACTCCAGTAAGAAAGGCAAGAAGAGAAACTTGAAGAAGAGAAAATCCCATCATGGGAAAAGCTTTCATAAGAAAGACATGTCAAAAATCCAATGTCATAGATGTGATCAATAGGGACACATGTCATTTAACTGTCCTGATAAAGTAAAACAACAGGCATCATTCGCCAAAGTAGAGAGGAACACAGAACTTGAATCTAAGAAGTTTGTATTATATTCAGCACTATCAAGTCAAGCTTCAAACAAGTCTAACACTTGGGTGATAGACAGTGGATCATCAAGACATGTTACCGGATTCAGAGAATTACTAGACTCAATGGAAAAGGGATCAAATGAAGAGGTAACGATAGGGGATGACTCTGCACATCCTGTAAAGGGTGTCGGGACATGTACAATCAGACTGAAGTCTAGAATCTCAATCCAACTCATCGGGGTACTATTTGTACCAGGCATCAAAAGGAACTTAGTCTCTATCTCTGCACTTGAGGATGACGGATATAGAGTCTCATTCATAGAAGGAAAGGTAATGGCATGGCCAAAAACAGCCACCTTCAAAAGAGCACAAGTGATTGGTTACAGACAAGGGCACCTATATGAATTGTGTAATGAGCCAAATCAAACCTTACTTCATGAAGTCATAGATCAAGCAGAAATTTGGCATAGAAGACTAGGGCACTTACATTTTCGTGCTCTAAATTAGTCACAGGACTACCTAAACTAAAGCCAATTCATTCAGATGTTTGTAAAGGATGTGCACTAGGGAAAAACACTAAAAGCTCTTTCTAGAAAAACTAAAGGGGTACTAGAACTAGTTCACTCTGACTTATGTGGGCCTATGTCTGAACCATCACTAGGAAACGCATTATACTATGTAATCTTTGTAGACGATTTTTCTAGGAAAACTTGGATTTATTTCCTTAAAAGTAAAGAATTTGAAGATATTCTTAGGAAATTTAAAGAGTTCAAATCTATAACAGAAAATCACTCTAGTAGGAAAATCAAAACTCTTAGGACTGACAATGGTAGGGAATACACATCAGAAATGTTTAAAGAGTTTTGTAAAGATGCTGTGTCATGTCCCCTTTCTAGAGTGGACAGCAGAGACATGTGAGTTAGCCTATTATGGAGTCTTGTAGGCTGGCAATGGTGGATAGAGACTCAGTCAGGATATTCAGTGTTTGGATTTGGTGTTTCTGGCAGTAGTAGACTAGTTCATTTCCTTGATTTTAGGAAGCAGTTCCTACATTTTAGGAGGTAGTTCCTACTTTTTAGGAGGTTGTGACAGCGTCCAGGGTTGGGGTTCCATGAGACCATTCCTTGGTTTCAGTTTCAAGAGATTTGGGTGTGTTTCCTAGTTTCTAGGAGCATCCCTAGATTTTAGGGATGAGACTGCCAGTTGATCCATGATTTCCGACATCAGTCACAGAAAGGTGACAGGTTCCGTTTCAGGCTTTTGGAGTCATTTGAGCCTTTTGCAGCTATTTGGGTTATATTTTTAATATATTTAAATATTTCCTAAGTTAGCGTTTAATTAATTAAATAAGGCTATGTTTATAGCCATTTTGGAGTAATAAGGGGTTTTTGGCTTCATCTGGATGCATATGCCCATGTGTTATAGCTCGTTGGAAAGGTCTTGAACTTTTCTAAATGTTTCCCATTTGTCAGGTGTTGTTCTCAAAATCTGATTACCCTTCAATGCCTTTAATAATATAATCTAAAATGAGTGCCAAGAAGACATCAAGGATAAAAGGATTTCAGAGACAACATATGACAAGGTTTGTTTAGACCTTCTACACTTCGGGCTCTTCCCTAAGCCCAGGCGGGTATACCCTTTGTGAATTAAATTCACACTCTTAAGCAACAAACCCACAGCAAACCAGTCCAGAAAACCAGTGAGTTTATTCACCTTAAAAAAAAAACAACTGAAAGCAAAGAATGAAACAATATTCAACTTCAGTATATTTGATCAACAAAGCATGCAATAAACAGCTTCGATTAGTACCAGTGCTTTATCCAAGGCTACAGAGTCACTCAAACTCGAATAAAACTCCTGAAATAAAACATCTCTATACTTCCCATCAACTTGGTCTCCATTTATCCCTGTAAATGCCTAACATCAACAAGAATTTAATCACCTCAAAATAAGCTGGGATCCTCAAAATTCAAAGTTCATCCCGAAGTATCTACTGGTAGAGTGGTCATGCCTGTTTAATTTCCCTCCTAAAGAGAAATGCTAAAAACACCCATACTGAGATTGCTTTACAATTCCATTCAAACAGAAAAATCCTAGATTATTCTGAATGAAAGAGTAAATACGATCAAGGACAAATTTGAAGACGACACAGAGCTTTACTCAAAACTGATGGTCTGTATATTGATATTCATTTGAAAAAAGATTTTACAAGAGTCTGATTCTCCATTAAACTTTGGAAAAGCTCAGATAACATTTCTGCAGCGTTTTCTTACAAAAATTGCGTGATCCCTTTCTCTCTAGTCCTGGTATCCATTTATAACAATATGGATGCACAAAGCTTCGGACTTCTTTGAGGAAAGTTTGTTACAATTACTTCAAAAATTGAAGAAGTTACAATTTCAGTTATGCGCTCTTTTCAGCTTCTTTAGCAGTCTGTTGGACAGGTTATTCAGTTGCAACCTCCTCTGGCTTTTCAGGGACGTTCTCTAATTGCTCCGGATCTCGAGTGGAATATTTAATTCCCAACTCACCATACGTCTCCTCGGTCGGCCATACAAAATTAATCACATCACTTTTAACCTTAGTCAACCCTTTCCAAGAATTCCTCAGTTTGTTGACTTCTGAGTTAAGAAAACTGTAGTGTGATTTAATTCTCTCTATTTCCTGTATGGTTATAACAAAAAATGAGGTGTCATCCAGATCAATAATTCCCTTGACCCTTGCTGACAATTTAACATTTATCTCATTGAGCCATATCTGTTTGTCTTTCAGTTGATCTGGATTAGCAAAAATTCCTGGGAGTAATTCACACACCTGATCAGTGTATTCCTTTTTAAGCAATTTAACCCTTCTTTCCACATTATCCACCTCTGTCACCAATTGCAATAAACTCTTAGTAATATCAGAAGTGGATTTGATAATAGGGTTAGCTCTTGCCTCATCACAGGAAACACACATGAACTCTAAATCCTGCTCCCTAGGCCTCCATCTGTCAAAAATGGGTGTCAATATGACTTTATCTCTTATCAACTCAGTCCATATCTCCATGACTTTTCCTACACTATTGTGAAGGAGTGAAGCATTTATAGTGTCTGCAAAACTGGAGACTGTGGCCTTGATCTTTTCTTCATACTTCCCTGCATAATAGGCCTGAGTTTGCTTAAGACTCTCCAATTCTTGGGGAGTTATCTCTATCATCTGAGAGCTGGAAGGTGCAGGAGATGGTGGAAGCTCAATAATGGGACTAGTAGGTGGAGGTCTTGCAGGAGAAGAGGTGATCATTAATGTTGAAGATTCACCTTGTTGACGTTGTCCTGCTAATTGGCTCTGCAATCTGGCAATAATACTCTCCTTGCCTCTTATTTCCTCCTTGGCACTGTCATAAGCCTTCAAGACTGTTTCCAATTTGAGCTGGAGAGCCTCCTTTTCTTTAGCATCCTTCTCAGCTACTGCAACACTAAATTTGGCAGTCTCCAACACCGTGCTAGCAGCCTCTACTACCCCTGTGCTTTCTACTCTCCTGACCATCAATCCGCCAATGTGACTTGTCCCTGTGGTGTCTTTACCCTTCTTGTCCTCATTTCTCTTAAGGGACCACATGACTAGAGCAGCATTGTCTTTACTGAATGTAACCCCTTCCATGGGTTTGGTTTCTTTCCTCACTGCATCCAGCACCAGAGCATCAGCAATATTCCATTCTGGCAAAATGAGCACTCCAGCTTGTGCTACTAAATCTCTCCCCTGTTCAGAAGTGATGGTTTTGAATTCTTCCATCATCTCCTGTTTTATTTCTTCCTCCACCAAGGCTGGATCTTTATTTAATTGTTCTGCCTTTCTTGTTTCACATCTAGCATTATATTTATCTATATGTTGTTTCCATATAAACTGCATGAATGCTTCAGATGTTACAAAACTATCATCGGCTAGAAAAGCACTAGTGGCCTTCTTTATCTCAGGATCCCACTCTTGGCCTTTAAGTTCAGTCGAGGTGATGTCCATTTGTGCTTCAGTGGGTTCTTCTGGCATCCCCTCTTCCACTTCATCATATGTATACGCAATCTCCCCCAAACTACCCAACTGAGAGAGGTATTTAGTTGCTGCTTGTTCATCTCCAATGTGGAGAGGGGATTGGGATGGGGAATATAAGGGTGTATCTGATTGCACTTCCTTCCCCACCCTCTGCTTCTTTGGGCTGTCTTGGATGTCAATGACTTCATGTGCTTTCCTCTTCCCTTTAGATGAAGAGGGTTCCCCTCTTGCAGACACCAACACACTATAACCTGCTTTCTTATGCAGGGTGTAATCACCAGGAGGGATGGCTTTAATAGGAGCTGATTTCCCCAAAATCATTCTTGCTTTCTCAGGGTTGTTTTTAATTACAACTCCCCTTTTCTCCTTTATTGTCTGCATCACATCCTCAAAACAAATAATCAAAAATTTTATCTTTTCTTCCAATGGGAAGAAGCTAGACAATGGGTCATAGCTAGCATCAAATTGATGCACAAAATCCAGGGCCTTCTTGTAAGCTACCCATTTTTCCTTTCTCAACTCCTGTTCATCCAAATCAAATTCATTCCTGATGAGGTCTTCAGGAAAGTGGAATTGGTGGGGCCTACCTCTGCATGCTACCTTCTTCCGGAATACACCATTGTAGAAGTCCTCCGGATCAGCACATCTTGACACTGCAGTGGACAAATGGTAGGGTTTGAGGAAATCCTCAAAACATTTCCAGCCGCCCTTGGTGATTACAAATTGGTGGGCTACTGTAGCTGTAGGGAAAATAGTCCCTTTACCTCGGCCTGTTAACTCTGCCTCTTGCAAGTCACCAATTTGTCTGAGAATTTCAGCTATTCCCACTTTGAGGGGGACCTGGTATGGTAACAAAAATGGGGTGCCTCTGAAACCAAAAACCCTAAACACTGTGGACACTGGATACAAATACATATCACCCCAGTTATGAACAATCTTGACATTCTCTGCGAATTCTTTTGGTCTTAAGAATTCCAGAAGAATCTTGGGGACTCGTGGATTGTCAGAGCAAAGAAGAGTCCTTATTTTGGATGCAAAGTATTTATCAAACTTTAGAAAACTTGCATCCTCTCTATCCCATGACAATACGGTACTCCATAATTGTACCGGCATCTTCTCTCCCTCCTTTTCTTTTACCAGATCCATTCCACTGGCAAAATAATCTCCACCTTTGAAGAGGAAGAGGTGCATCAATAATGAATACCACCCAAATGGCCTATCCACCTTCCCATTCTTTATCCCCATCAGTCCTCCATGGATAGCATCAGCAATATAGGAGGCATAATCAAATGTAATAGCAAGAGAAGGATTCAGAATTTGAACAATCATTAACAGATAATGATTTGGTACATTAGATTCAGCATCCTCTCCTAGAACTTGGCAAAGTGCCCAGTACATCCCTTTTGCCCTTAAGGTAAACATACTTAGTGAAAAGGGTTCTTGTGTATTGGGCCCTACAACTGTTAACCCTCCCACTTTCAGAAAAAGTTCTTTGAGAGGCCCATTCCTGAGATGAGTCCTCTGTGCCCTGTATACCTGAGTTAATTGTGTGAAGTTTATATGCTCCAAGAAATTGGTAAACTCACTAAGCCCAAACGCTTTTCTCAGCTCTTCTGCATTTATCTCCACGAGGGTTTTTCCATTCACATCCCGGATACACCTGGTAACTGAATCATAATTTAATGCCATCTGGGTTAACAAATCTGTATCCATGAACACCCCTGGGACTACCAATTTCCCAACATCTAATTCCCAAATGCTATTTTGAGGAGCAGGAGAATTCCTCATTCCGAAACCGATTTTAAATAATCCCAACCCAGACAGCCCAACCTGTGGGTCTCTTAACCAATTACCCTTATCATACAATCCTTCTCCAATTCTCAGTCGTGGAGCCCTGGGTATTAATTCTTTGGCCTTAGATGCCTGGTTGGTTGACAGCGTCAACTGCTCTAAGAAGTCATCACACACACTTCTTTCAAGATAATCAACTTTACCAGAGAATTCCCTTTTAGGAGCCATTTTCAATACAACCAGATAAATATCACTTCTGAAACTATTTCTGTTATACAAGAACAGTTTCACGCATTACAACACAAGAACGGCTGCAAAATAAGAAAAAAACCTGATGCTTGCTCGAAGAAATTCGCTCTGCAACCAATTCGCCTTCTCTGTGTTTGTAAAAGATAACTCTGCGTTTGCCTCCTCTGCAAAAATCCTTTTAAGAAGTATCCTTACTTGGTTGTTAGGAAATCAAATGCTTGTACTCTGGGCCTTAACTGTAACATTGATTCCGCATGCTTCGACCGTCCCTTCAAAATCGAATTCATACGAGAATTCATATTTTAGCTCCAACGGGCCGCAGTCTTTCTGCAAGTGTCTCTCTGTGAATTTCATTTTGACGGCTTTGTCCTTAGTCTAAGTCCTATCTTTTATTGGCTACATAATACCACGCGGCATCTGACCATTGGCTTAGAAAATCCCCTCGCATTCTATTTTGATACTGGCTGAATGTCGCCCTTTATACTGCAGCGGGCCCGTGCTTTTCTCTTTTTGCCATGTCATCATCACGACACGTGGACGGCTGATATTCATTCTCGCTATTTCGCAGCCTTAAAGGGTGAGCACTTAACCCTTGCGAAATAGCGCGGGCCGTTGGATTATCTTTCAAGTTAATCACCTTTTAATCCTTCGAACAGGTCCTCAGGAATGGTGGGCCCGCTGAGTCATCAGTGACATCTAGCATCTAGTCATCCACTGTGCTGATTTGTCATTATGTCATTTGCCGGAAGAAGAACCATGGGGGCCCCACCTCAGTCTCGACAGGTTTACCTCAGAAATGGTGGGCCCACTGAAACGCCATAGACACTTGGCTTTCTTGTCACCTTCGAAGCTGACCTGTCAACTTTTCATTTGTCGAACATACACTATAGGGACCCACAGCTGCCTTTTAGACTGCGTGTCATCAAGACATGTGGACGGTCCAGGTTAACTTTCGCTATTTCGCAGCCTTAAAATGTGAGCATCTTACCCTTGCGAAATAGCGCGAGCCGTTAGATCTTATCTCGACTTGCGCGGCATTTAAGCCCTGCTAGGAGCTTTCAGAAGAGGTGGGCCCACGGACACATCATGGACACCTGGCGTTCTTGTCCTGCTGACTGTGGCGGCCTGTGCCACGTGTTACCTTATAATACGCCAAAAGAAAGCCACGGGGCTCCAGTTATCACTGACAACTATGCCTTCCACTTACCCTGTCGTGACAGATGGACGGCTGATATTAATCCTCGCTATTTCGCAGCCTTAAAGGGCAAGCACTTAACCTTTGCGAAATAGCGCTGACCATCAGATCCTTTCTCAAGTTGCTCAGCATTTAAACCCTGCTAGGAGCTTTCAGAAGAGGTGGGCCCACGGACACATCATGGACACCTAGCGCCCTGTCATCTTCGAAGCTGACCTGTCGACTTTCCATTCGCTGGAAGGAGCCACGGGGTCTCAATGAATTGTAAGAGTTATCCCTGCCAGGTCACCTCCACCTGTGAGCTGACTCATCTTTGGGGCCCACTTTGATCCTTAATCTTAAAATGTTGACTGTGGCGGCCTGTGCCACGTGCTGCACTCCAATACGCCAGAGAAGACCACGTAGAGGGGGCCCCACCTTCTTGACAGCCGCAACCTTCACTTCCTCCGCATGACACATGGACGGCCGATATTAATCCTCGCTATTTCGCAGCCTTAAAATGTGAGCACTTAGCCTTTGCGAAATAGCGCCAACCGTCGGATCTTTCCCCAAGTTGATCAGTGTTTACTGGGCCCGGCACTTTAGAAGGAAATAATAAAAGGCGAAAATTTTCAAATAATAAACATGACCGCCTAGGTAAATAGCAAGGGGGGACACTTCTTACGACCCCTCGACCCATGACTTAAGTGAAATAAAGTAACGTCGGAATAGAAACCAGGGGACCTAACACAAAAGATAAAGCCTAAAACTTAGAAAAACCTTAAACCCTCTAGGTTTAGAATAAGGCTGAAGCATTTGGGGCCACATCTTATACAAATTTTTTCAAAAACCATAGCCAAATATGGGGAAAGAACCCAATTTTAAAACAGCGATAACATCAGGGACCTTTTGATGAACGGAATTCTTTTATATTAAAAAAGTGGCGTTTTCTCTATACTTGGCGACTAAAAATGAGAAATAAGACTTTATAAGCCTAAGCACACTTTTCATACACTTTTAGGGTTCGAGCTAGAGGGGAGGAGTTATAAGGAGATGGTAACCTAATTATCATCCATCCTTTTACACATTTCATCTTTGATTTGGAGAATTTGCTTTGGAGAGTGATTCAACATCTGGGACGAAAACCCCAAGGTCTTGCCTGCCTGGGACGTAGCCCCCAGCACAGTGGTTATTTGGTTCTTGCATTCAGTTTTTAGTGCCTTAGAGTTGGTACGACATCTTTTTTGGAGGATTCAGTGGACAGAGTTAGGGTTCAGCATGGAGATTGGGGTTTCTAGCTTGGCGTCACCTAACAGCCGTACGGTTGTAGCGTCACCTAACAGTCGTACGGCTGTACTTTGCAGCCATTTCTCTTCCCACGTGGAGCTATGTAAGAGCTTTGGATGTTTGCCGCAGCCTCCTTCTTGATTATAGTATTCACTCTTCATCCAGGTTGGACTCATTGTTATTATAATCTTCCTGGAATTGTTTGGAATCACTATCTGGATAATTATTTGATTTAAATAATCAAAAATCTGCTTGGTACGATTCTGATTTGGCTATGTATGAACATTTATTTCCAGTACTCTTTTCATGTACTTGTTCTTCAATTATTACTTGCTGAGAAACTATCAAAGACACAAAAATAAACAAACCTTCTGCAACTTCTGAATATTCTCTAAAACCATCAAAGGAAACACAGGGAAATATAGTTTATTAATTTAAAAACTACAGCAGATCAGCAAGGGGATCCATCAGGGATCTTTCAGTGGTATCAGAGCTTTGATCTTGCCAGCCTGTTGGGTGAAGATCAAGAGTTCTAATTCAGATTTGAGTTTAGTTTGGTTGAAAATCAAATTGGACATCATGACAGGGTTGTTTAGAAATAAACAAGCAAGGAAAGAATCTGAACAAACACCTTCAAGGAGTTCCAGACAGTCTAAGGGTACAACTCCTTCAACAAGTACAAGGAGAAGGTCTCCTGCCAAGATATTTAATGATACAGTTATGAACAGCTATCATCAGTATTGTTCTCTTCCTAAGATGATACGTGAGCTTATTTCCTTCACACAATTTATCGGTGTACCCGGAGCAGACGAAGATAACTTGGTAGCTACAAGTTCAGATCAGTGGCAAAGAAGGAAAGAAGAATCAAGGGTGCAGGAATCAGGAATGGACAGAGAACTTTCATTTAGGGGTAATATACTTCTACATAAGAATGTTTTGGTGCCCTCAAGTTCCGATGAGTGGGACAAGAATTTATGTGATGGTTTTGTTAGACATGTGGATTCAACTCAAGGAGACATTAGGACAGCTTTGGATAATGAATTGTCCTCACCTTCCGTGTAGGGGATTTCCCAAGAGGCAACTGATTTAGAGGCTAGCAATTCTGATTTTTATGACAGCAGTGAGGTACCTTTGCATCAGCTTGAGGTATCAATGTCTACACTTGTACAAGATGGTGCCAATGGGCTGTCACATGAAGGTATTCAAAATTCGGGTACCAATGACACTTGGAATGTTGAGAACTCATATCATGATGATTCTGATTTTATAGATCAGACCTTAGAATCCAGCCCAGTATGTTCTCTTAGTAGCACTGGACCCCAGGATCGTGAGCCAGTGGGTTGTGCGGACACATGGGATGCAGAAGAGAGTGATGACAATGCATTTTCAGCAGTATCATCATTGACAGATGTGGTGTTCTCAGAGGCACAGAGCAGCAGTACTTTGGATGAGGTTGTATCCATGGCCGAGTGCATACATGATGTTGACTATAGAGAGGTACAGGATACAGATACAACTTCTTTCCACAATGTAGATTTTGAGTTTGTACAGTTACAGGAGAGCCAACATTCTCGGACTCCTCATCACCTGATTGGACAACTCAAGGTTGATGACAAGTGTATAGACACAGTTATTGAGCATTTCGATGTCGCTCGCCAGTTGTTGGCTACACATAGTTGGAGAACCCTCATGATTGATGAGCAGGGCAGCAGTAATTTTTCCTTACCAGAGTTTCATGCTCTTTATGGAGCCATTGGGATACTGAAGCATGAGTATTTATAGTTAGTGGCTGACCGAGATTATCTCCTTCAGAGGGATTTTATTAGTTATGGTGCTTTGTTGAGGGAAGAGGAGGAAGTTGATATCCTCTCTCAGGAGCTTGAGGTGACTGTTGTTGCATGGGAGGATACCCAGTTGTCCCTTCAGGAAGCGAATTCCAGATTGGAGGAGCTTTCTGATAGGTTGAGAGTGGCACAGACATCATCAACGACAGATACAATACAGTGTTCTACTGTGACACTGCGAGATTCACCAGAGAGTTGTGATTTGACTCACGATATTACTCCATCATTGTTTTCATAGGCGACTAGCAGATTGTCAGCTGGTTGGGAGTATGATACTCCTATTGACTTGTTTCCTTCTCTGGAAAGCAAATCTTCTTTTACACCTCTTATAGCTGACGAGGGAAACCAGTATGTTTCACTGCAGAGCCACGGTGCTCAGTTGAGGTGTATTATGGATTTTGGATCTCAGACATATGAGTTGTCTTCGGATTCATGGTTTGAGAGCAGTGGGAATGATAATGAGTTTGATGGACAAGATTATGACACAGAGCCATTGAGTGAGCCTACGAGAGTCCATTTAGATTACCTCGTGAGGAGTGCACTTCATTTCTCTTTTAGTCCGATTGTAGATGATTGGATGGCTCACAGAAGTGAGTTGGTTCGGGACTTATACTATTCGTGTTGCGATAGTGCTCTCCCATCTTCTGAGGATAGAGTTATTGATTGCAGGCACCTGATCCAGCAGTTTGGGATGGATTGTTTGCGGGATCAGCAAACAATCCACCGTTATGATGAGTAGCGACCGTCAGAGTTTTTCATCTCCTTGACACAAAGACTTCATTCAGGATCATGGGGGAAGGATGATGCATGGATTAGCAAGTGTGTTGTTGTGGATGGTTATCACAGGTGTGAGAGTTTCACAATGGCTGTAGAGAGACACGGTATCGAGGATGCCTTTACTATCATTCTCTCTTCATGACAGATGGATGTGGATTTAGTTTTATTTGGGATCCAGGTGTTGATTCATTTGATACAGCATCTTATAGGGATTATAGTATGTTGCTCCAGATATTAAGATTGTATGGCACTTATATCAGAGGAGAGCAACAGGAGCAGTTTATGTCCTATAGGTGGTTTGTGTGGGATCATGGTATAGACGTGTAGTACCTTTCTTTCGTGGATCCTACATGGGTTGCTTCACTTCAGATGTATAGATGTAGTCGTGGGTGTACAGTGGTTGTTGACACTTGGACGGTATGTTCGGAATATCACGAGGATGGAGCTGGAGTTTACCCACTATCCATCTCAGTTTGTCGAGCAGAGTGGGACGACAATTGATCCATAGGTTGATTGTCATCAGATAGCTGACGTGGATGAGTTATGTGATGTTACTCCTAGTGAGTACTTTGAGCCAATTGATGTGGCAGTTTCACCTGATTCTCTAGACAGGGTGATTGTTTCATTGCTGGTTGGTGATTACATATTTTTAGAGGCCAGCCTGGACAGTGATGATTTTAGTCAGTATTATATATTGTCTAGTGAGTTGGCATTAGATCTTTCGGCACATCAGCAGCAGTGTGTGGCAGTTGTGTGTCACTTGTGTCAGATGGGGTCAGATCACAGAGGGTCTTCCATGGATTGGCATTCATTGGATATTATGATGGATGTTATGCATGTTGGTGATCACAGACACACTAGTGGTCTTGGCATTTATGGATATTTGATCTATGGAGATGATATAGTTTTCCATTGCTCACTTGAGGTATTCAGTGGGAGCTATGCTTCGCTCTGGGACCCAAGCAGTGTTGATTTGACAGCACAAGTTCTTCAGAGTTTTGAGGAGCCATTCCAGACCGAGGTATTGCATGTTGTTTATATCAGAGATGAGCAGCAGTTACATGCAATGATTTGTTTACATCTTATTTGGGATGGTGGAGGATTGGTGTTTCAGTTGCTTGTGGGCAAGCAACTCCGAGAGGGGAGGATTGTCATGTCCCCTTTCTCGAGTGGACAACAGAGACATGTGAGTTAGCCTATTATGGAGTCTTGTAGGCTGGCAATGGTGGATAGAGACTCAGTCAGGATATTCAGTGTTTGGATTTGGTGTTTTTGGTAGTAGTAGACTAGTTTGGAGCATTTCCTTGATTTTAGGAAGCAGTTCCTACATTTTAGGAGGCAGTTGCTACTTTTTAGGAGGTTGTGATAGCATCCAGGGTTGGGGTTCCATGAGACCATTCCTTGGTTTCAGTTTCAAGAGATTTGGGTGTGTTTCCTAGTTTCTAGGAGCATCCCTAGATTTTAGGGATGAGACTGCCAGTTGATCCATGATTTCCAACATCAGTCACAGAAAGGTGACAGGTTTCGTTTCAGGCTTTTGGAGTCATTTGAGCCTTATGTAGCTATTTGGGTTTTTTTTTAATATATTTAAATATTTCCTAAGTTAGCGTTTAATTAATTAAATAAGGCTATGTTTATAGCCATTTTGGAGTAATAAGGGGTTTTTGGCTTCATCTGGATGCATATGCCCATGTGTTATAGCTCGTTGGAAAGGTCTTGAACTTTTCTAAATGTTTCCCATTTGTCAGGGACCCTTTTGATGAACGGAATTCTTTTATATTAAAAAAGTGGCGTTTTCTCTATACTTGGCAACTAAAAATGAGAAATAAGACTTTATAAGCCTAAGCGCACTTTTCATACTCTTTTAGGGTTCGAGCTAGAGGGGAGGAGTTATAAGGAGATGGTAACCTAATTATCATCCATCTTTTTACACATTTTATCTTTGATTTGGAGAATTTGCTCTGGAGAGTGATTCAGCATCTGGGACGAAAACCCCAGGGTCTTGCTTGTCTGGGATGTAGCCCCCAGCACAATGGTTATTTGGTTCTTGCATTCAGTTTTCAGTGCCTTAGAGTTGGTACGACATCTTTTCTGGAGGATTCAGTGGACAGAGTTAGGGTTCAGCATGGAGATTGGGGTTTCCAGCTTGGCGTCACCTAACAGCCGTATGGCTATACTTTGCAGCCATTTCTCTTCCCACGTGGAGCTATGTAAGAGCTTTGTATGTTTGCCGCAGCCTCCTTCTTGATTACAGTATTCACTCTTCATCCAGGTTGGACTCATTGTTATTATAATCTTCCTGGAATTGTTTGGAATCACTATCTGGATAATTATTTGATTTAAATAATCAGAAATCTGCTTGGTACGATTCTGATTTGGCTGTGTATGAACATTTATTTCCAGTACTCTTTTCATGTACTTGTTCTTCAATTATTACTTGCTGAAAAACTATCAAAAACACAAAAATAAACAAACCTTCTGCAACTTCTGTCTATTCTCTAAAACCATCAAAGGAAACACAGGGAAATATAGTTTATTAATTTAAAAATTACAGTAGATCAGCAAGGGGATCCATCAGGGATCTTTCATGCTGGGATTAAGAGGGAGTTCACTGTACCTTACAATCCTCAACAAAACGGGGTTGCTGAAAGAAAAAATAGAACAATAGTAGAAGCGGCAAGAGCTATGTTGTTAGATCAAAACCTAGAAACTGCGGTTTGGGGAGAAGCCACTAATACCGTTGTATACATTCAAAATAGATGTCCTCACTCTCATATTGGTGACAAAACTCCTGAAGAAGTCTTTACTGGAATTAAACCTGATATTAGCCATCTCAAAATATTTGGATGTCCTGTTTATATTCATGTACCTAAGGAGAAAAGAACTAAATTAGAACCTACTGGACAGATCGGGATTTTTGTAGGATATAGTGAAACATCTAAAGCCTACCGAATATTCATCCCTGGTCAAAGACAAATAGAATTAAGCAGAGATGTCATATTTGAGGAAGATATAGCTATTAACAAAACAAGGAGTTCCATCACACTTGAAATCCCAACTAATTCCATTAATTTGGAAGAAGATTCTCTTTCTGAAACTCAGAGGGAGCATCCTGAGGATAACACCTTGGAACTTGAGAACACTACAACAGAGAATCCCAAGAAGAGACCACTATGGGCCACTAAAACAGTACAGGAAGCAGAATCCTTTGCAGCACCTAGAGGAACAGTTAGAGAAAGCAAAAGACCTTCAAACTTTTCTAGCTATGTTACTCTAATGACAGAACTCATAAATGTTGAACCTTCAAGTGCCGAAGAGGCTCTTAAACAACAAGTATGGAAGGATGCCATCGTAGAGGAATATCAATCTATCTTAAAGAATGATGTGTGGAAAATTGTGCCTAGACCTAAAGGAAAATCAATTGTATCTTCTAAATGGCTCTTTAAAATTAAGCATGCTGCTGATGGCAGTATAGAAAAACATAAGGCAAGATTTGTTGCTCGAGGTTTCTCATAGAAGGAAGGAATTGACTATGAAGAAACATTTGCACCTGTTGCACGATACACTTATGTCAGAACAATCCTGGCTATAGCAGCATCTAAAGGATGGAAAGTCCATCAAATGGATGTAAAAACTGCATTTTTAAATGGAACAATTGAAGAAGAAGTATATCTAGAGCAACCTGAGGGATTTGAGGTAAATAATGCTAAAACACATGTATGCAAGTTAGAGAAAGCACTGTATGGATTAAAACAAGCTCCTAGAGCATGGTACGAAAGAATTGACAGTTACTTATTAGAGATAGGTTTCTCAAAGAACATTGCTGATCCAAATCTATATTTCAAAATAATCAAAGGTGAAATGTTGATACTCATATTATATGTAGATGACTTATTAATTACTGGCAAAGATCATCTCATTGCAAAATGCAAACAGGAACTAGCTTCAAAGTTTGAGATGAAGGATTTAGGTCTACTCCATTATTTCCTTGGATTAGAAGGATGGCAAAAACCAGATGGTATTTATCTGAATCAATGTAAATATACCATTGACATTCTGAACAGATTTGGAATGATGAATTGTAAGCCAATGTCATCTCCTATGGAAACAAACCTACATAAACTAAAAGAAGCTATAGCAGATTCCAAATTTGCAGATTCAACATTATACAGACAGATTATTGGATCATTAATGTACCTAGTCAATACCAGACCTGATATATGCTATGCAGTAAATGCACTTAGCCAACACATGGTTGAACCCAAAGAAATACATTTGGTTGCAGTGAAGCATATATTGAGATATCTACAAGGTACCTTGGACTATGGACTGCATTATGAACACACTGCATTGAACCTACATGGATACTCTGATTCAGACTGGGCTGGAAGCGTGATAGACAGGAAGAGCACTTCAAGATGTTGTTTCAACTTAGGATCAGCTATGGTATCTTGGATCTGTAGAAAACAATCATCTGTAGCTCAGAGCTCCACACAAGCTGAATATATAGCTGCATCCATGGCAGCTAAGGAAGCCGTATGGTTGAGAAAATTGATAGTAGGACTGTTTGGTGAAAGTCTGAAGCCTACTATCATTCATTGTGACAATCAGAGCTGCATTAAACTCTCATTGAATCCAGTTTTCCATGATAGATCCAAGCACATTGAGATCCCATATCACTATGGAAGAGACATGACAGAGAGAAAGGTAATAAAACTGGAATATGTCAATACAGGAGATCAGACAGTTGACATTCTCACCAAACCCCTAGCAAGAGTGAAAATTGATCACTTCAGGAGGTATCTTGGTATGGTTAAAATGTAATTGATGTCTAAAATTATGTAAACTTCTTGGTCATATATTTGAGTATATGAAGAATGTAACCTTTCCCTGTGTTCATTCCTAAAGGGTGACGATTCTTTAGTTAATGAACACTTGTATTTTAACATTGTAAGGTGACGATCTTATAAATGTTTGGAAGATCATATAAACTGAAAATCAGACAATTTGAATATCAGTAATATGATAAGTTATAGTAGACATTATGTAAGCGGATTAATGTTAGTGCACATACTATAACAAGGATATCAAAGTGAGTATATCCTTAGTATCACAGGATGATACTTATAACAAGGATATCAAAGTGAGTATATCCTTAGTATCACAAGCTGATACTTAAAATTGGATATCAAAGTGAGTATATCCTTAGAATCACAAGATGATTCTTCACACCTAGGTGATGTAATTATCATGAGATTAGTGTTGAGCTAAATTAAAGTTTAGGTCTATACTCCTAAGACTAAGAGGGAGTGTTAAATTTAGTCTCAGTCGTAACTATAAAATCGTAATCTGTTTTAGCGCTCAGGAATTCGATTTTATACTTGTAATTTAATTTAGTATTAAACTAACATACTAGTTAGTTATTGTTATGTTTGGTTTAAAGTATATTCGCCGGTGTAGAAGGATCGTGGCTCCACATAGGGGTCACGACCCTATGTGGAACCACGTGGTTCCACATAGGATTGTGACCCCCTGTGGAGGCACAATCCAATGAAGACATAAGATATATATCCGCCTCCCATTATTGTATAAGAAATGAAGTACGATACATGCGGTAAAGGCAGAATACATATAATTAGTTGATCTTCATATCTACAAAGGCAAACTGATAAATCAGAAAATCAGTTTTATATTTCTTCATATCAAACAATAACAATATAAATTGATTGTCTCAGATTTCTGATTGTTCTGAAAGTCATCACAGTCTGTTTACATTTACTTAAATGCTGTGAAAAAAGCAAATTTGTCTGGGTAGGATGAATTTTTTGTGTGTGACAAGAGGCTAATTTGCAGTCATATGATTTCCACAGTTTATAGTGTTAATGTATATAGCTTCTAGATTCAACTGTGAGATTTTTTGCTCATACGACTTTTTAGATCAAACTCCATGATTTATCATCAGGAAGAACAGGCTAATTCGTCACAAAATCTTGTGTGCTCATGTTTAAGGTCTGCATTTTCTCTTTGGCACTTCCAAGATGATCCAAATCACCTTAGTCAACCATGAGATCATTCCACCCATATCTGCTCTCGAACACTTCATTTTGCAATGAAACTCATAACCTCGTGACAACAGTTCATGAACATAGAATGCCATAACCCTAATGGTCCAGTACACATTGAACCACTTTAATGGTTAGCTATATAATTGTAAATTGGTAGACAATATTTTATTATTTTCCCAACCTAGGAGAGAGCATCCATACATCATGTCTGTCATATGTAAGTAAATACTCTTCATCTGTTAGTGCTGAGCAATTCCTGTGTAATATTTCAGAACATTAAAATGATTTAGTTTGGTAGATTTTCTAATTCATTAGTTCTTTTTGCTGCAGAGGTAATTTCTTTCTTTTTCATGAGTGATTTAATATTTGTGCATGCATTTTTTAGTAACGTTTCTTTTCTTCATTTTTGGAACAGGATAGTTGGTCAAATGATGTGTCAACATGGGAGAAATCCAGCACAAAAGGGCTTGCTTGCCCAAATCCGTAAGACCACTTTATAATTGTGGGGGGATATTTATTTAACCTGATTAGGCATCATTTACAAACAAAGAAATCATAGTATAATATATATTGAGTGCATCTTGTAAAGAAAATTTGCTCAGTATTTAATTATGCAACTAAAAACCCTGCAGCAAAAAAAATGTCCAAAAATCTTTAAAAAAAAATTAGGGCAAATTGAGATTATATTAAAGTTTGCATGGCTGATTTATAAGAAAATTCAAAATTCTCAGAAAAAAAAAGAAGTGAAGTGAAGGATAAACTTTCTCATAATATATTTTTTTACTGAAAACTCAGGGTGTAAGTTTAAATAATTTACCTTGCCTACAAACCTACATGTTCTTTCACTTGCATTTCATTATGCTCAAATGAACTCAACTGGGTGACCTGAAGAATGTTGCTATAAATTATCAACTCTTTAGTCTATTACTATTGTGTAAATTTTCTTAACTACGAGCAGATTGTTTTGTACAAGATAACTAAAGGATGGAAATGATATGAATTTTTTTTTAAATTTAACATCAAATGTCTTTTGTTAAGTCACCAATGAGCATCCCTATCTGTAGTAGATGTAGAAGTTCAATTAAACAATATATTATCTTAGGTCTAAACAAGGGTTATTTTCATTCTCTACAAAAGTTTACAAAGGTCTAGGTCCTTTCAAAATCCCTGTTCACCTAATCAAAAAAAGGGTTTTTTTGAAAGATGTGTAATATATTACAATCAATCAAAACTTGTTATAAGTTTGAATCAGTGCAGTTTATTGAGATATCCGTCCACAATAACCAGAACTAGCCATTCATTTGCATGTCTAATATGTTTTTACCGAGGAGGTTGATTTGTTGCACTTGTCATTTTGGCATTAGGTATGGAATGGAAAGCGTTGGTCTAGCTTGCAATTGGGCGTACAAAGATGCTCCTGCTGACAGTGTTTTGAAGGGTAAGCTCCCCTAGTCTAGTTTTTACCAGTTAAAATTTTACACCATTTCAGCGTTGAGGCCATGAAAGTGAAATTCAATTGCAGATGATTATTTCCTCTCTCGTCTGCCTGTCATTGAAGAACAACTTGCAAAAGGAGGTGTGAGGTTGGCTGCAACTCTAAACCGCATTTTTTGATCAAGTCATCCAGACAGGGGAGCAATATGACTATAAAATTATCACTAGATTTTCACACTCGATTCCATGTTTTCTAGAGATATGCCATTGTTTTATTCTGTAAACCACTTAACTATACACTTCCAAGAAAATGGGTATATTGTTTTATTCTGTAAATTACTTAACTATACACTTACAAGTAAATGGGTATATGATTTCTACTTTGCACTATTGGAATTAGAAGCAAGTGATTTTCAGTATATTCACCATTTATGATGCTCTCACTTCACAAAACAAATGACAAAAGCACAATTAGAAGAATGTAGTGTATATATATAAAAATGATATATTTGATTTTTTTGTTTTTTTTTAAATCTACTTAATGGAAGAGTGAAGGGTCAAGTTTTTAGGTGCCTATTACGTGGACTTTGTCATTGAACCAAATACATTTTCAATATTTATTCATGACATACATTTGATAAAAAAATAATAAATCATTCACAAAAATTAACATGTGTTTTAAATTTTAATCTGGTTAATCTGGTTGGGATTAAATGTAGCGATATTGAGAGGCAGTAAATGCCTTTTTCCCACAAGGCCATAGGTCAGTTTAAGAATCTTGTAGCATCCTTCATATGACAAGATTGGTTGAAGTATCTCAAAAGGTAATATTTTTTAAAAGCATTTATCTTATTATTGAAGTTGAAAGAGTTTAAAAGCATTTAATCTTATTATTGAAGTTGAAAGATTTTAAATGGAACCATTGTCTATGCACTTTGATTAGACTGAATTTTGGATTTATTAATTAAATTAAAAATTGTGCAGTTGTATTTTGATTTTCAATTTAATTAATAAATATAATTAAATGTATTGTCATGGTGCTCTTTGCTCCCTACATAGATGTTGCCCAAAATGTAGCCACTATGGATCAAGTTTTATTGAGCACAAGATCTCGACATCCTAAGGGATGAGGTTGGGATCATGCCTCGGGAAATGTGGTGGAATAGATACTCAGCCTTTGGCTCTCAATCGAAGAGGTTTCAACTTGAAGGCTTGTGGTTCTTTATCAATTAGCTATTATAAGTTCTTTTTGGATGATAAAAAATCATCCATCAAATAAAAATAAAAAATAAGTGATTTTGCTTACAAGTGTCAAGGATCATGTCAACATGGAAAATGATTGGTTGGGCTTGAAATAAAAATTAGCTAGCACAAATGTTCAAAGAGGATATACAATTCACATTCATTTTAATTTTATCACATTATTATTAACTAAAGAGAGAAAACCATAGAAGATAGGAAGAAAAATATAAAAAATAGTCCAATATGATTAGATATATGTTCCTATTTGCATCGGACCTTGAAATTGATAAGACTCTTGAGATTGGAATGGAAAAATAGCAAATAACCAATGCATCACAATTACTCAATATAGTCAAAAATTGATAACCACACCTCAAGCTTCAAGCAATGTCATGAAAAATACCATCATAGGAGCACATATCAATAAGCTAAATCTTTTAGGAGGTCATATAACCCCCTTAAATATTAGCATATGTTCTATGCTAATGTTTGTAAGGGAAAGAAGAGAGATAGGATCTTCAAACAAGGATATACACCTCCCAAAACAAGGATGATGGATTGCTAAAATAATGTAAACACATCCCAAAAGAAGAAGATAGGATCCTCAAACAAGAATGTGCATCTCCCAAAGGAAGGAGAAGTAGATGGACTCAAATAAGAATAGACACCTACCAAAGAAGAGAGAGGGGATCCTCAAACAATAACAGACACCTCCTAAAGGAAGGAGAGTGGATACTCAAAGAAGGACACAAAATTTTCCAAAATAAGTTGTCCTTGCCCCCTAATGTATTTGCAAGTACAATAATAGTAAGGGCTATTGTGTTGCTACTATAGACAAAGTATGGAAAAGACAGAGCTAAAAATGCCACATATTGGTAGCAACACAATTGAAAACATTATTTTTTAGAAAGGACATGCCAAAGATATTGCCTAGTGGGGTATACGCACCAAGTTGTGGTACCAAAAGGGGGTCTTAAGATGCCACTTTTTTTTTTCTATCAGCAAAGTCTGAACTTCAACAACAAATTGAACCTAATTACACTCCAAATTTGAAGATGCAACAAGAACAAGAGTTGGAGTGCTTCGAGTCTACTTTCTAAACTACTAATTTATTTTGAAAATAGTGGAGATTAAGGGCTTCAGAAAGGGGGGCCACAAAAAGTGGTCCTATTTTTATGCAAAAAACATAACATAGCATTTGTTGTGGCCCCCCTAAAATGTTAACTTTTGTTTTGAATTTTTAAAATCACTTCGGTGAGAAATTAGCTAACACCTTGTAGTCTATGCGATTTTTCAGCTAATTTTTTAATGAGTATATGATTTTTTACTAATTTTCGAAGTGGACACATCCTGAAAAATAGAAATTTGAGCGTGCTCCCCCCTAAAATCATTGAAAACTAATCAAAACTTTTTTTAAAAAAATTGTGTAGAATGGAGTCTAGTTTCTAAAAATGTAAGTTTTTTCAAAATCTGATGAATGTGTAAAAATCTATACCCCAAATAGTGCATGTTGGTTTTTGGCAAAAAATGGACACACTGACAAAAAAAATTATAGATGAAAGACTTAATGAAATCAAAATTTGAAATAAATTACATTGTTGGATAGCTAAGAGGGAGCTCAAGTTTACCATGGTATTTTTTTTTTAACTTCATTGAAACACATGCAAACCTGATGGAGAGTACGACCAAAAATATGTCAAAATTTTCAATGTTTTGATAAAAACACGTCTCTAGCCTGAAATGGTCGTCCAAACCTTTGGGTTGGATGCCCAAGGCAAATCCAACCCATAGGTTTGGTGTTTCCCAAAGCGGATCATTATGAAGCTCTCCCTATTTGGTGTGCACCAAATGTGATCAATGGGTTTTCCCATTTGGCGCATGCCAAATGTGGTCCATATTCCACATTTGGTGCGTGCCAAATAGGGAGAGCGCCAAATGTGTACATATAAACCCCCATCTCACCTCTCCCTTCTTTATCTTCCTTCCCTTGTAGTTCCATCTCTCTCTCTATGAACTAGATCTCATATTCTCTCTCTCCCCTTACCTCTTCTTGGGCTCTTCATTCTTATAGATACATACTCTTCTTTGTCCCTCCCCTCTCTAGCTCTCACAATTCTCTTATTCCCCTATCCCTCGAGCTATCTCCCTCTCCATCCTTACACCCATCTAATTCCCTCTCTCACCTCTTTCCCTCAGTTTCTTCCTCACTCCCTCCTTTCTCTAGGTCCTAAGGACACCATATGACCCCTTAGGACACAATATGACCCCTAAAGACACCTAAGGGGTGATATGGTGTTCTAAGGGGTCATAGGACACCATATGACCTCTTAGGTTACCATAGGATCCATAATGACACCATATGGTGTCCTAAGTGGTCATAGGACACCATATGACCCCTTAGGACACCATACAACCCATAAAGACACCATATGGTGTCTTAATGGATCATAGGACACCATATGACCCCTAAGGTGTTGTTAGGGGTCATATTATGTCCTAAGGGGTCATATGGTGTCCTATGACCCCTTAGGACACCATATGACCCCTTAGTACACCATGTGGTGTCGGCATGGTTCATATGGTGTCCTATGACCCCTTAGGACACCTATGACCCCCTAGTACACCATATGGTGCCAATATGGTCCTATGGTGTCTGATGATCCCTTAGGACACCATATGACCCCTTCAACAATAATAAGTTGTTGTATTTCACCCTTCAACAATTTTTTGAACACACCATGGGACTGTGAAGGGCGAGGTGGGTAGGTGGGGGGCGAATCAGTTCAAATTTCAAAAATATTTAACTTCTAAACTTTTAAGCTTCAAACCACAATTAACTTATTAGTTGAAATATGAAACATGAAAGCACAAAGCATAACAAATGCATAAACACCATATTTACATGGAAAACCTATGCAGGAAAAAACCATAGTGAGAATTACACTCACAATATGAATATAACTTATTACAATGCTTTTAGGCTCAATGTTGCAGTCATCGGTTAGGAGGGACCTCAAGGAGATTAGTCTAGACTGGTCAGCAAGAGTAAGAACAATGGAAACACAAGGATATGATGGAGGCAATGCAGAATAGATTGAATTATATCATGAAAACTGATTACAACCAATTGGTAACAATTGGGTTACAAAAACTGGCTCACAGGCCTACTAAAACATGCTCAAAATACAAAACAGATCACAACCGGGACCTCAAACTTAAGATTTAACTTATATGTTATGTCTAAATTCTTAGATACATTCTAATTCTCTATTACAATGATTTATATGATCCAAGGGGACCCGATCAACACAGAAAGGGATCAAAACCCGAAGAACAAGACCTAACGTGTAAAAGCAACAAGGTCATCCTCTGCTAAAGAAATTCCTCCAGAAAATCCAAAGGATGAAGTGAGAATCAAAGGGAAGGTGGGCCACATGCCAAGGAACAATGAAATCAATGCTCAAGGCTCCGCAAGATACAAAAAGGATCTGGTAGATCATCAATGCAAATAGGTCTAGGCAACCGGTAACAAAAAAATTGTCTCGAAAACCAATAGCGATAACTTGCCGGAAAATGATCCAAATGCTCCATAGTTTGAGAATAAGAAAGATCATGCTCAAGTCTTCAAGCAAAATCCAACTCCGCAAATTCTAGTGAGCCAAATCTAGGAAATACAGAAAGAAATGTTGAAACTGCAAACATAAAGAAATATTTTTTTGGTTGATACAAGATTGCCAAGAACTAGAGATTCTCTTGCATCACTCAAAGTCAAGGAGCTCATTGCACCTGATTGGATTTGCAATCTAATACACAAATCTTTGGGGAAAGATACAAGATACTTGCATTATTGAGACTCACTGCCTCAAGATAAGATATAAAGAACTACACAAGCTACAAAGAGGGACACATTGTCTTCCAACAGTAAATGGAATAGATGAATTGAAATGGAAAAGATCTCCTAATCATGAAATTATCCTTGAGCCACTATGTCAAGCAATAAATATCATGGCAAACACATCTGGCATAAACCGCTATTGAGCATAACACTATCACACTAAAGATGTCATCATCAAAGCTCTTTATAACTGACTTTCACACATTTATTAAACCAAATCTTCTTGCACATCAATCACATCCACTTCACATTAATTCACACACATTCCATAAATCAACTCATACATCCACAAATCTATATATACAAGGTCATTCATTGAAACCCTCAATTAGATTGGGCACAAATAGAATATACAATATTACATAAATTTGGCTACTATAACATTTATTGAGGTATACTCCAGGAGGTAAAAGGGACCTAAACACACCACAACATATCTTTCAAAGTTGATTCCAACAAACCTCGCACGCTAACACATACTCCAAAGTCGATACAAAATGTAACGCGTAGAAAATAACTGAACTCAACAAACAGTTAGCCCCAAAACATCTTACAATGCACATTGCACATTGTGGATCTAGACACACCAAGGTGAGACCCATAACATAACCCAAACACAACCTCCAAAGAAAGCCCAAACCAAAAGAATGTGATCGAAGTAAGATAAACCAACCAGACTAGCTAAAACCCAACATAACTAAATAGGGTATGTGCAGAATCATGGTGTGCCAAAACAGGCCCTTAAGTGGCAATGAAATTTTAGAAAATCAGAGTTATGCAACTTGACATGAAAATTTGAATAAGTTGTGAACATTATTTTTAAAATATGTAACAAGAAAATATATAGAAAACTGAATGTAGTTTCTAAGCTACTAGTTTTTTTTTGGAAAAAGAAAATCCTATTTGATGAAAATTTCAAATTTCAATGCAGTGGTACTAAAATTTCAAGAAAAATATAAGAAGTAGACATATGTCTGACCACCCTAATCACAATCAAATCATAATATTTTTTTATAATATTTATAATATAAGTATTAGACTCATGTCCGGATGTGACACATATTTTTGTTAATTTTTTATAAAGTAAATAATTATTTATGAATTTTTTACTACAAGTTTTCAGAAATTCAAAAACACCTACGTCTGACCACCTTAACTTGGTCAAAACCTTATGAAATTTGATTTTTTTAAATTTTTCCCTATAGTAGACGAAGAATAGGATGTGATGAATGTTTCAGATTCAAAAAATGTTATACCGTTTGAAAGTTATGAGTGTTTTTCAATCAGTATATCAATCAGGACTATTGTCAAAATTCAATTAGAAAATAAATAATAATTATTTATTAAAGTCGAAATAAGACAAGCCTTATATTGTTGGAAATCTGGGAACGTCCTTAAAAAACCCTTTTCATTTTATCAATTTTAGCTACAAAAAATGTCGTCAGCCACCAGTGTAAAGTCTGGAAAATCAAAGAATACTGAAAAACACATTTTTTCAGTTGACTTTCTAGGCTTATCACTTCCAAGCCAAATACCAAAGCATTCCCGAGCCGAAATTTGAAATTTGAAAATTTGACTACAAAAATCGGATATCCGATTTTAATCAGTAAATTCTCTAACTAAATTTGCCCATAATTAATCTAATGTTTATTAATATATTAATTTATAAATAAATTAGTATATGATATTAGGGAGAGAGATAGAGAGAGAGAGAGAGAGAGAGAGAGAGAGAGAGATGGAGAGAGAGGGAGGAAGGGGACGGAAGGGAGAGAGAGATAAAGAGATTAGCGGAGAGAGAGAGAGAGAGAGAGATTATGGGAGAGACAGACATAGATGGGGAGGAGGAAGGGAGAGAGAGAGCTAAAGAGAGATTAGGGGAGAGAGAGAGAGATAGAAGGAGAGGGAGAGAGAGATTAGGGGAGAGAGAGAGATATTAGGGGAGAGGGGGAGAGAGAGAGATTAAGACACCATAGGACCCAAATCAACCCAATATGGTGTCATAATGGGTCGTATGGTGTCTTAAGGGGTCATAAGGGTTCATGGGACACCATATGATCCCTGAGGACAATATACAACCCCTTATGACACCATATGGTGTCATTAGGGGTCATATCATGTCCATAGGCATCATATGGTGTCCTAGGACACCATATGACCCCTTAAGACACAAAATTGTGTCGTTATGGGTCATATGTTATCCTAAGGGGTCATAAGACACAATATGACTTCTTAGAACACAATATGACCTAAAGAGACCCAATATCATGTCATTAGAGGTCATGTGGTGTCCTAAGGGGTCATATGATGTCTTAAAGGGGTCATATGACACAATATGACCCACTAAGACACAATATGACCCATAATGACCAAATATAGTGTCTTAAGGGGTCATATGTTGTCCTAAGGGGTCGTAGGACACAATATGACCCCTTAAGACACAATATGACCCAAAGTGACCCAATATGGTGTCATAATAGGTCGTATGGTCTCCTAAGGGATCATAAGGGTTCATGGGACACCATATGACCCCTAGGGACAACATACGACCCCTTATGACAGCATATGGTGTCGTTAGGGGTCATATGGTGTCCTAGGACACCATATGACCCCTTAAGACACCAAATTGTGTCGTTATGGGTCATATGTTGTCCTAAGGGGTCATAAGACACAATATGACCCCTTAGGGAAAATTATGACCCAAAGTGACCCAATATGGTGTCATTAGGGGTCATATGGTGTCCTAAGGGGTCATATGATGTCTTAAAGGGGTCATATGACACAACATGACCCACTAGGACACAATATGACCCATAACGACCAAATATGGTGTCTTAAGGGGTCATATGGTGTCCTAAGGGGTCCTAGGACACCATATGACCCCTATGGACACCATAGGACCCTTTATGACACCATATGGTGTCGCTAGGGGTCATATGGTGTCCTAAGGGGTCATAGGACACAATATGACCCCTTAGGACACCATAGGACCCAAAGCAACCCAATTTGGTGTTGTAACAGGTTATATGGTGTCCTAAGGGGTCATAAGGGTTCATGGGACACCATATGACCCCTAAGGACAACATATGACACCATATGGTGTCGTTAGGGGTCATATGGTGTCCATAGGGGTCATATGGTGTCCTGGGACACCATATGACCCCTTAAGACACCAAATTGTGTCGTTATGGGTCATATGCTGTCCTAAAGGGTCGTAAGACATAATATGACCCCTTAGGACACAAGATGACCCAAAGAGACCCAATATGGTGTCATTAGGGGTCATATGGTGTCCTAAGGGGTCATATGATGTCTTAAAGGGGTTATATGACACAATATGACCCACTAGGACACAATATGACCCATAACAACCAAATATGGTGTCTTAAGGGGTTGTACGACACCATATAACCCCTATGAACACCATAGGACCCCTTAAGACACCAGATCACATCGTTATGGGTCATATGGTGTCCTAAGGGGTCGTAGGACACAATATGACCCTTTAGGACACAATATGACCAAAAGCGACCCAATATGGTGTCATTAGGGGTCATATGGTGTCCTAAGGGGTCATAAGGGTTCATGGGACACCATATGACCCCTAAGGACAACACACGGCCCCTTATGACACCATATGGTGTCATTAGGGGTCATATGGTGTCCATACGCATCATATGGTGTCCTCGGACACCATATGACCCCTTAAGATACCAAATTGTGTTGTTATGGGTCATATGTTGTCCTAAGGGGTCGTAAGACACAATATGACCCCTTAGGACATAATATGACCCAAAGCAGCCCAATATGGTGTCATTAGGGGTCATATGGTGTCCTAAGGGGTCATATGATGTCTTAAAGGGGTCATATGACATAATATGACCCACTAGGACACAATATGACCCATAATGACCAAATATCGTGTCTTAAGGGGTCATATGGTGACACCATATGACCCCTATGGACACCATAGGACCCCTTAAGCCACCAAATTGTGTCGTTAGGGGTCCTATGGTGTCCTAAGGGGTCCACACAATATGACCCAAAGTGACACAATATGGTGTCATTAGGGGTCATATGGTGTCCTAAAAGGTCATAAGGGTTCATGAGACACCATATGACCCCTAAGGACAACATACGACCCCTTATGACACCATATGGTGTCATTAGGGGTCATATGGTGTCCATAGGGGTCATATGGTGTCTTGGGACACCATATGACCCCTTAAGACTCCAAATTGTATCGTTATGGGTCATATATTGTCCTAAGGGGTCGTAAGACACAATATGACCCCTTAGGACACAATATAACCCAAAGTGACCCAATATGGTGTCTTTAGGGGTCATATGGTATCCTAAGGGGTCATATGATGTCTTAAAGGGGTTATATGACACAATTTGACCCACTAGGACACAATATGACCCATAACGACCAAATATGGTGTCCTAAGGGGTCATATGGTGTCCTAAGGGGTCGTAGGACACCATATGACCTCTATAGACACCATAGGACCCCTTAAGACACCAAATTGTGTCGTTAGGGGTCATATGGTGTCCTAAGGAGTCGTAGGATACAATATGACCCAAAGTGACCCAATATGGTGTCATTAGGGGTCATATGGTGTCCTAAGAGGTAATAAGGGTTCATGGGACACCATATGACCCCTAAGGACAACATATGACCCCTTATGACACCATATGATGTCGTTAGGGGTCATATGGTGTCCATAGGGGTCATATGGTGTCTTGGGACACCATATGACCCCTTAAGACACCAAATTGTGTCGTTATGGGTCATATATTGTCCTAAGGGGTCGTAAGACACAATATGACCACTTAGGACACAATATGACCAAAATCGACCCAATATGGTGTCATTAGGGGTCATATGGTGTCCTAAGGGGTCATATGACATCTTAAAGGGGTCATATGACACAATATGACCCATAATGACCAAATATGGTGTCTTAAGGGGTCATATGGTGTCCTAAGGGGTCGTAGGACATCATATTGTTGGCAAATGCACACTCCAATAAGAAATTGTAGGTGATTGAAGGTATTGTCATTGATGGCAACCTTGCAATCATGTGATACCGGCAGGCAGACACAAGCACCGACACTGAAAAGAAGAATACCGGCACCCTGGCCGACAACAATTTTTGTGTAAATGCATTTTATAATTAATTGTAAAAACTTTTGTAAAGCCGACATGGCGGATTGTAAAATGACTCTTATATATAAGAGATTATTGTAGATCATTTAGAGAGATAAGATGCAAAAAATAATTAGAAGGTAGCAGACCTAATATGCAAATTATTGGTTAAGGGTTTTTGTATGTAGCAGAACTTAAATCGATACTAGATCTGGCATAGCAGATGCTAATTTGAAGCAGTACAAGACATTGGATTTGTATAATCCATTTTTGTAAGTCAGTGTGGCTTCCTTTTGTAATTGAGTAGTGAACTCTAGGCACTTGGCCTTCCTGCATGTGCAGGCCCCTCTTGTAAATAGTAATATTCCCTTATTAGCCAGTAAGTGAATATTATGGGTCACAAATCCCACCGAGGTTTTTCCCACATCGGGTTTCCTCGTTAAAATATTGTGTTATGGTGTGCTTCTTATGTTATCGTTATTGTTCTTACTTGCTACATTAATTTTAGTTTACCGATACACAGTTTTGATATGCTTTTCATGTTATAAGTTCAGAAAGTCTTATAACTGGTCAGATACTGATTCACCCCCTGTCTTAGTATCTTTGGGAATCCTAACAATTGGTATTAGAGCTTGGTCCTCTATTTTCAAAAGCCTAACAACTTGAGGAAGATATTGACACCGGTAGAGATGGAAAACCTAATGAAGCAATTGGAAATAGCTCTTTCAGACTATGATGCAGAAAAAGTGAAAAGTATCAAACTTGAAGATGATCTGAAGGCTGCACATGATATTATTCAAGGACTTCAAGAAAACCTTACTATTGCAAGGAATAAGAGAAGAGAACTTTATGAAAAGATGCAGAACAGTGATGATGAAAAGGAAACTCTTAATGATCTAGTGAACAAGTTGAGACAAGAAAACACTACAATGAAGAATGAGATGCAAGATATGACTATGAGATTTTGTAAAGAAATTGAAGATAGAAAGAAGAATGAAGATGACTTGGTTAGAAGACTGAATTATGCTGGAAATGAAAACACAAGACTTAGTCATGAAAATGATATGTTGAAGACAAATTTGATGCATACACAAAATGACACAAATGAACTCATGAGACAGAAAGGAATCTTGGAAAGAAAACTGGCTGTTGCAAATCAACACAAGGAGAAATTCAAGAAAAGCTCAAAAGAACTTGATGACTTGCTGAAAAACCAGAAACCTAATGGAGACACAAATGGCCTTGGCTTTGAAGTTGGTGAAAGCTCTGGTACTGCAAACAATCATGATCATAGAAAACCGGTAAGACAACCTAATGCTTACAAATTTAATGGGAAATTTTTCAACTACAACAAGTATGGTCATAGTGAAAATCAATGTAGATCTAGAAACTATTAGAACACTAATACACCCACCGGTCAATGTTCTAAGTGCAACAAAATTGGTCATAATTCAAAAAATTGCAAAATGAATGTAAGATGTTATGTTTGTGGAAGATTTGGACACTTATCTAATCAATGCAGAACACAAACCGGCATAGGATATGGGAAAGCTATTCAGAAAAATAATGTGACTTGTTATGCTTGTAACAAGATTGGACATATTGCAAAATTTTGTAGAAGGCACCACCGACAAATAACAAAGGTCCTAGCTTGAAAGGTAAAGAAAAGGTTGAAGAGGTAAAGCAAGTGTGTGAGCTTGAATTTCATCCTTAGAATGTTACCTGTAATAAGTTAGTTTCACAAAATACAAATGGAAATGCATATAGAAAATCCAAATTCAACCAATGAAACTACATGAAGTACATATGAAATAAAAATGCTATTTTTACCTTCATGGCTTATGTCTCATTGTGTCCTAACTCCATTGTTCCTGGTTGCAGATGGTTGTACTCTCAGACAATGCACTGTTGGCTTCCAAGATGGCATATGAAGAATGGACTGATAACTTGTATTTAACTGATACTATGATATGCAAATGTTGTATGATTATGCTAAAATTCTATATGATATTTGCTACAAAAACTCACGGATGCATAAGATTGGCTTGCAAAATGCACTTGCAGTCTCTTGAAGTCTAACTCTCTCTCAACTAAAGCTCTTGATTTTATAGACCTTGAGAGGATTAGATGAAGTGGCTCAGATCAACAGTCATGATCAGATCTGCAGATTTGGATGGCTGTGAACAAAAGCGAAGGTTGAGAGAAAGGGGGAAGGAGAAGACAAGTGTCACTCATCTCACCTTGACTGAGTTGCTGATTGAGAGAATCTAGGGATGGTTAGAGAAGATTTAGGCATGGTAGGACAAGTGGACTCAAGTCCTTCCTAAGATGTAGGGAGTGTTGGAGAGAATATAGGAAATGGTTATGAAATATGTGTACATACACATTTTTCATTAATTTTGGAAGTTGAAGATAAATGATGAATTAATATTTAAGAAATATTAATTTCCTTAGCCATATGTTTGATGAGTTGGCAAAGGGAAGATGAAGTGGAGATGGAGGGTGAGTTGGAAAAGAAAGATTAAATAATTTAGGAAATCATTTAATATTTGAGACTATAGGATAGGAGAATAATTATTAAATATTAGATATTTAATTGCTTGGAGGAAATAATTAAATATTAGATATTTAATTAATTAGAGGAATAAGGTAGATGAATTAATTAATAAAATATTAATTAATAGAAAGACATGAAATGAATTAAATAAATTAATCTTTTCAAATTAACTATTTAATAGAAGAATAATTATTAAATAAATATAAAATATTTATTTAATTGCTCATAGCCAATTTTTATGTGTATACAACAAGAAATATCAAAACAATGGATTAGAAAGTCAGACAGAATGTTGATGGGAATACTCCTCCACCGGCAAAACAAAGTATCACTCCACTAACAGGAGACTCTTCATCTAACTAAAGGAAATTCCTTTGGGGGTTTAGCAACATAATAAAAAAATATGCTATTATTCCCTCGATTGATGGTAAGAAGTTGAACTACTTCTATACCAGCAGATAAGTTTAAGTTGTGACTTAACCGACAAGCATTAAATGTGGTAGTTGTTGAAAATAACATTATAAAGCGAGTGTTTTGGCTCCATTTTCATTTCACCGAGCATTCAAATCTTCGAGAGCGCAAAATTTCCCGAGCGAAGGCATCCTTAGCGAAGAAGTGAAGCAATTCATCCAAGCATTCATCCTTAAGGCAAATTGAGGTATTTATAATCATGGCATCCTCCTCCACTCTTGAATTTATTGCAAACCCTACTGTTGTTGAAGTTATTAAATGCGCTAGACCCGTTTTCAAACTAGTTCCCAAAATTGCGAAGAAAGATGATAGCATAGGTGCATTTTCTCAAATTCCTAAGGGAGTAGTATATGTTAAAGACCCTAGGATTTACATTCATTGTAACATAGAGGAATTAGGTGATGATGAAATCAAGAATATTTATCAGATAGTGATCTGTGATGAATCTAGAAATGTTAAACCTGAACACAAGATTGTGGAAACCCTAGGTTTCATTGAAACCCTTAGTGTCCCAGATTTTCCCAAAGATATCATAAGGATTGTTCTAAGCAGAGTTTATGGTGAATTCTTCTGGTTGGATTCAATCCACAAAATCACCAAGGAAGCCGTTAAGGCAGTAACAGGGTTACCTTCCACTGGTAGCAAGCCTGACAGGACAAAGAAGGTCCCCAATGACACAATAACAAAACTAACCGGTGCAACTTTTGACAAAAGATCTCTAAGGGTAAATGATGTAAAGGACATAAATGTCAGATTTATCAGTATGATCTTAGGTTATAAAGCTACACATGCAAATAGGTTGAACTCGGTTTCTAGCTTATGTATTAAAAGTGCATATGACATGGTTAACAACAATGCTAGAATAGATGTGTGCGAATGACTTAAAGATGAATTGATAGATAATCTAGGGAAAATAAAAGGAGATAAGAAAGGAACTTTTAGATTCAGAAACTTACTTGTATTTTTAATGTTGTACATCACAAAACAAGTACCCGGTATTGGTGCAAGAGACTTTGGTTTTGACATACCGATAGGAAAGCAATTATTGGTACTACTGAACAACATGGGAGATAATAGGGAGAAAAACTTAAATGAGTATTTTCAAGCTTTAAAAGTTAGAATGAAGACCAGAATAAGACTGTCACAAGCAATTGTAGATAAATATCAGAAAGAAATTTGCTTTGTAATCAAGAAAGATGAAATATGGATGGAGGCAGTTATCCCTAGAACTATTTGGGTAACTGAAATGGGCTATGAAACATATGATAACATTATAGAAACTTATGAAAAATCCCTCCTTGAAGCACCCAAGGAACCCACTGAAGAAGTCTTTGGCAATGCTGAAACAATAGAGAGTGGAATTCAGTCAAAGAAAAGACTGAAGAAAGTTGAAGCAACAGTGAGGAAAGGAAGCAGACAGGAAAAAGAAATTAAGGAAGATGTACTGAAACAAATTGGCATCAAAGAAAATGAGTCGGAAAGACTTCAACTGGAAGCTCATCTTTCACCAGTTGGAACTTCCTCTGAAAGTGATATACCGATAGTATTCAAAAGGGTAGATAGAAAAAGGAAACCCTCACTGGTACCATCACCTACACCTAGGAAAACAAGGCAAAAACAATAGGCAGTAAGGATTCCAACGAAAAAGTTGACTCCTAAGAAAAAGAAGGTAAAGTAAGACATTACTCCACTGGATAAACTCTTGAGCGAATAACTGAAGATGGAAAATTGAAAAACAACAGCAAAATATACAACACACTGTCTGTAGATGATAAGGAAAGCATAAAGAATAGTGTAATTTTACACTTAGATATATACAAGAAATTTTTAATGCAAGTTGTTGATGAAATACCAAATGATCTATATAGGAGATTAGAAGATAGAAGGTTAGCCATCGTTGAGCTGGACAAGAAAATCAAGATTCAAAAATTACTTGTAGTACATCCAGTTAACTCAACCGATGAAATAGATAAACTAATCAGTGAAGCAAACCAGACAATATTCTCCACTGCTCACTAGCATGTAGCACTAATGGCTGGCAGAGTGAAAGAAGTCACAAAAGAAACAACAGATGGATGAGATATATTCTTTGTAGAAAAAGAAAAAGAGGAAGAATTAAATAGACCTAAGACCATCAGGGTACATCAAAAGGATAGAGATAAGGGAAAAGGTAAGGTAGGTGGACCTCCAAGCCTCAAAATAGCTAACAATGTGCCCCCACCTCCTTTGGAGATTCCACAGGTAGATACTACTGACAGTCAACCGGCTACTGAGAATGTGGAAACTCCACATGAAGACACAAATCCTAAATCTAAAATCTTGTATACTATGAACATAGACACTCAGGAAGTAAATATTGTAGTTGATAAAGAAAGTACTAAGGAAAGGAAGAAAGATGTTGCTACTAAGCAACTGGCTGATAATGTTGAAATTGGAACACAAGCTGATAACATTGAGATTGGGGTTAGTAAAACGGTTACTGATACTGTTAATGCAAGCATTGAAAAACCAACAGAAATAGAGATACCGACTGCAGAGAATACAAAGAAATCTACTGAGATACCGGTAGTGGACAGTGCAAAGGTACAAACAGAGAAATCAAAAGTACATACAGAGGCCACACTTGTGAAACTGACTGTTGAGAGCTTTGAAAAACCCTCTAAGACACAGATGAAGAAACCGGAATAGGTATAGGTTGAAACACAAGTCCATACAGAAACAGTGCCACCGGCTAAAACTAAAAAGCCCAAACCTTTACTTATAGAAATGCAAACACAGGATGACCTACTAGAGGTTGAATCAAGCAAGGTGATTACTACAACCGGTAGCATGGCTATTGTGAAGACAGTTGGACAATCATCTATGGCAGAATTCTGACCTACAAATATAACAAAGGTCTTATTAGATTCAATAAAGAAGATCATAGAATGTAATGCACAAGCCTATAAGGCTATTGACAATACCATTCCAATTCTTAAATTGATAGCACCAAAGTACATTGTTGACAATAAGGATTCTTTAGGTCAACTAGACACATTGTCCAAGTTCATCACCGACAACTTTTTGACTATTGATCAAATAAATGAGGACACATTTAAGGAAAGAATGATTAAGGAAAAAGAGAAATTCTTTGAGGAAATTGCACAGAAGAATAAGGAGAAAATGAACACCCTTTTATCGGAACTTGGAGAGATAATTTTTTATTTCAAGAAATTGTATAGAGACACCTGCAAAACAAATATTCTAATAGAAGACCTAGACAAAGAAATTAGCAAAGCACATGATGAGATTAATAATATTGCTGACAATCTGATAGGTACATCAGATTCATTTTTGGAGATAGAAAAGAAAATTGTAGATCAAGAAGACAAAATTGAGAAATTAGAGAAGGATAAAGAAAGAATAAAGGATAAGGCAAAGGACTTGAAATGTAAACTTGGTCCTAAACTAGATTACCTCATTTCTTGGAGAAAAGAAATTTCTGAGGCTATGGTTCTGAAAATCAAGACACTAGAAGAGAAAATGCACATACTCACCGGTACAGTGCAGAGAACACAAGAGGCATTACAGGATAGCAAAAGATTCACCAACAACTTAAATTCGGTTTTGACAGATATTTTTCAGATTGTAACCTACCGACTACAAGAATTTAGGTAGGACTCCACTGAAAGCAAATGACAACCTTTCTCATTGATGTCAAAGGGGGAGTAGTGAGATGAGAAAAATGATCCGAACAAGACATCATCAGCTCAGGGGGAGCAACACACATTTTTGGGGCATACATCTAGTACAATTTTTGATAGAGTTTTTGGGAAACTTTTTGGACTTCAAATTTTGGATACATTCTTGAAATTTTTCTCATGAGTGTTGCCATCAATGCCAAAGGGGGAGATTGTTGGCAAATGCACACTCCAATGAGAAATTGTAGGTGATTGAAGGTATTGTCATTGATGGCAACCTTGCAATCATGTGATACCGGCAAGAAGACATAGGTACCGACATCAATAGACTCTACACCGACATATAGAACATTGACACTGAAAAGAAGAATACCTGCACCCTGGCCGACAACAATTTTTGTGTAAATGCATTTTGTAATTAATTGTAAAAACTTTTGTAAAGCCAACATGGTGGATTGTAAAATGAATCTTATATATAAGAGATCATTGTAGATCATTTAGAGAGATAATATGCGAAAAATAATTAGAAGGTAGCAGACCTAATATGCAAATTATTGGTTAAGGGTTTTTGTATGTAGCAAAACTTAAACCGATACTGGATCTGGCATAGCAGATGCTAATTTGAAGTAGTACAAGACATTGGATTTGTAAAATCCATTTTTGTAAGTCAGTGTGACTTCCTTTTGTAATTGAGCAGTGAGCTCTAGGCACTTGGCCTTCCTGCATATGCAGGCCCCTCTTATAAACAGTAATATTCCCTTATTGGTCAATAAGTGAATATTGTGGGTCACAAATCCCACCGAGGTTTTTCCCACACCGGGTTTCCTCATTAAAATATTGTGTTATGGTGTGCTTCTTATGTTGTGGTTATTGTTCTTACTTGCTGCATTAATTTTAGTTTATCGATACACAGTTTTGATATGCTTTTCATGTTATAAGTTCAGAAAGTCTTATAACCGGTCAAATACTGATTCACCCCCTCTCTCAGTATCTTTGGGAATCCTAACACATATGACCTCTCTCTCTCTCTCTATCTCTCTCTCTCTCTCTCTCTCTCTCTCTCTCCCCTAATCTCTCTCTCTCTCCCTCTCCCCTAATCTCTCTCCCTCCCTCTCTCTCTCTCTCTCTCTAAAATATGACTATTAAAATTTGATATCAGATTTAATTGGATATCAGATTTCTGCCATTGCCATCAATATGGCAGCTTAGTAAATAAAAGGTGGCAAAGGGAAAATTTTTGGGGACCACAAATTTATAAATTAAAATCGGATATCTGCTTTTTGTACATAAAAAAATCCTTGTGGGCCATTTTGTGGATTCCAATGGCCCACAGTCTGTATATTCTATTTTTTGTCGACGATCACAAGTTTTCAGATAGGTTGAGACAAATTTGTGCTTTTGGGAGATTCTTAGAGTCAAAAATTACATTGTCAATCATGTAGGAGCATTTGTGTGGAGGGAAATGGGGAGTAGTAGTCGTTGGAAGTCTAAATGCAAAAGAAAACTTTCAAATGACCAAATTGAAGTGTATAGAGAAAGAGATAGAGAATGTCATAGGAGGAGAAGACAAGGTATGTTAAATATTGCTAATGTTACTTCAAGTGAAGAGGAAATTGAATTTGAAAATGTGCCACAAGTTATTGAAAATGAAAATGTAGATTTTGAAAGTGAAAATTTTGAAAATTTTAAAAATGTTGAAAGTGATAATGAAAATGATCAACATGTGGAAAATTTTGACATAGGAGGTGAAAAAGTGGAAAACTTTAACATTGAAGGTGGAATTGCTCAACCAAGTGAACCATATGTAACACCTAATTACTTTAGAAATGAAGACCCTCTCATGGATGAAAGACGAATTCCAAATCCAAGACCTTCAAGAACCCCAAAATGGTTATTTGAAATTGATGAGAACATTATTGTGAATCTTGAAGGCAAGAGGTCAACAAGAACTGTTCGGTTGTGGGCTACACAACTTTTCAACCAAAATTTTAGCAATAAGACATTGATCGAGCAATGCCAACTCTTTGTTCAATTGCTAAAGATGATAAAGATGAGACCATTGCTAAACAAATTGAAGATTCGTATGAACAAGAAGATGGAGAGAAATTCTATTATTACCAAAAATCTATTTGATGCTCTAAATTCTATTGGAAAGAATACCAAAGAAAGAGATAAGAGAGCCGCTTGAAGAGTGATTACAACCTCCTTAGTAAGCCATCAATTGAGGAAAGCTCGTCAAATGAGACAAACTTGTGTTGATTTTAACATAAACTGTAAAACTTTGGATAGAGCACTTGCACGAAGACAAAGACTTGACGATCCACTTCAACAAGATACATGGGCATTTGGTGGGAGGCTTCCACGCATTGATATAAAGTTGACTGACAATGTGAAGGAGGAGATTCAACAATTTTGGCACTTTAGTTCTAGAGTGTCACCCAATGTAAAGGACATTTTAAAATTAAGAATCAGCAATTGAGACCGCACACCGCATCCTAAAATTTTCTTGGAATCAAGCCAAACAATGTTGTACAAAATTTTTTGTGACTTAAATCCAACTTTGCAAATATCACAAAGGGCCTTTGATTCTTTGAAACCATTTTATTGTGTTCCTCTTAACATTCGCAATACTTGTTGTTGCAAGTACCATGTGGAGTTTTCAATGTACCATGAACTTTTATGTCATATTAGTTCTACGATGCATACTAATGAGATGTTGTAGGAGTGTGGTGCAATGCAATTTACGAGATCATCAAGAGACTTACAAGATCTATTTTTATGCCCTAGAGATGATGGCTACTATTTCTATAGAAATGATTGTTTGAATGAGAAGTGCTCAGAATGTGGTGGGTTGTCAAAGTTTGTTTCATGTTTTCATGAGGGCAATGAATATGAGTTTGGAAAGAGTTATGTTGAGAAAAAAAGATATGAGACATCGAAATATACTTTGAAGAGTGGAGGTGAAGGTTCTAGATGTGAATTAGTCTCAAGAGAAGTGAGTATTGCTGATTTTATTTTAGATTTTAAGGAAAATATTTTCTACAAGCATGCAAGGCACACCCATAGGTCTCAGTGGTTGGATCAATAGTTCAGGATGTGTAAGAACTCTTTCCCGATTAGCACTATGTATTGGTGGTTGATTTTGCAAAGAACTATACATTGCAACCACAAAATGAGGTACAGTCTCAATACTACAATTCAGTCCAGATTGCTATTTTTGTTCACATTACATATAGACATGCTCCTGATAGTACAGAAGAGGACAGGAAGATAATCAAGGAGTATCATTTTTATATGAGTGATGATAGATCACACTCCTCTGAGTATGTGCAACATTATTTGGAGAATTTTTTTGAGTTCTTGCATGAGAAAGATATTGCAATTGACCGACATATAATTGTAATACCCTAAAAATGGTCATCTAAACCATGGGCCCCTAATCTCGACAACATTACCAAGGTCCTAACCAAAGGCAATTAAATAAATCTTGAGCACACAATTAATTTCTAAAATCATCTAATGTCACATGGCAAAATGAATCACCCAATATTAATTAAATATTTATTTAATTAATTGATCATTCCAAGTAAATCATTTTAAACAATTATCTTATTTATTTTATTAAATATCTTAGCATATTTAATTAAATAAATCAATTTTCGATAAAAACTTCAAAAAAGGAAACAAATCAAGAAAGAGGAATTGGAAATTATGAGCACAAGTCTTCAAAAAAGGAAATAAATCAAAAAAGGAATTAATTGACCAAGAAAGAATTAAAAATTGAGAAAAGAAATCAATTGGAGATAATCTTGAAAAACAAATTAAAAATTGATGAATAATCTCAAAGAAAGCAATTAAAACAATTAAATATTAAAATTGAATGAAATAGAGAATAAATAAGTTTTTCTTGATTTTATCTTAATTTTAGTTCATTTTCCTTTAAAACTGAGAAAAGCATCCAATCGCATCAATTCACCTGGATTGTGCTTCCTCTTGGAAAATCTTGACTGCTCATCATCATTTGATCTTAGCCTTTGGTTTCTTTCTGAATTTTCTATAAATTCAAGCTCTCATCTCTCATTCAAAGGATGCAAAAAAAAAAGAATATATTGTTATTATGTTGTTTTTGCTCTAGGTTCATTGCATACATATTCAAATCATTTAGCTTAATATTGCTTAAATCTTGTTAGATTAATATTGTATCCATCTAGCATTCATCATGTTCATATAGATAAAATCCTTCATCTTGATGTTATCTAGTCACTGGTATTGCTTATAATCTGAGAGCAATCTTATACTCGCATCTTTTAGAAGGCAATGGGTCGATTTGTTATGGTTTTCATATTCATGTTTATATCTATCTAACCATGGATGTAATGACTTGATTGAAGTGTTGTGTATTATAGATACAGGTCCACTTTTCAAACACACATTTCTGGTGCCCACCGTGGGGCAGAAAACTACTTTTTTGGCCTCAAAATCATTTTTGCTTATCTGCAGGTTTCGTCCATACAACCTCTGCGAAATATTATACGAGCAGTTTCACTACATCATATGATATTATATTGATGCCTGCAGTTTCTCGTACGAAACAAGATCATATCCTTTACATTGTTGTATGAATCAAAATATGCACTCGTACGACATACTGATTCTTTTATACTCTGTCATTCTATGTTTATTCCTAACTCGTACGACACACTGCTTAGGCTATCTTTTGTCATTCTGTATTTATTTCTAACTCATACGATAAAAGCATTCTATCATTCTATTTTATAAATATTGTCATATGATTCTGTGTTCTGATAGATTAAAAATAGATTACCTTTCATGATTTTTTGCTTAAATTTTGATTATGCTAACGCTAACCCTGAATTGTCTTCTATCTGCCTAAGATTTTTATAACCTAACCAATTTCTTGCAGGATGCTTGTCAAAGAATCTATCAATCAAACATACACCTGTCAAAGAATAAAAACAACATGACTACCGATGCGTTGTTTTTGCAGGTTGCCTAAAGAGAAAATTGACCAAATATCGTGTATTCTTTAAATTCATTTTTAGGCACTTAAATTGCTATCTGGTTAATGAACAAATCTGTCTTTCGTGTTTTCAAAAAAATCTAAGAGGTAGGAGAGTATGCTCTTGTCTTTTACAAACAATCAGAAATCTAGACCCTTGAAGCTTTTTTCTAAGTTTTGAGATTTGTGTACCTTTAGCGGGCCTGTCACAGTGGGAAAAAGTAATCACCCTGTGAGAACGACCCAAGTGAGTACAGCTGGACCTGAGCATTCCAACTCACTATAATAAATAGGTCTCTAGTGATTAAAGTCTCAGAGGATGGGATTATTTGAGTTTTCTCTTTGAGATCTTTCATATTGAGCATTTTGTAGGGCCCCACGGTCTCAATCATGTTTACGTGACTACAACTTGTTTCGGTACCTTGTCGAGCTATAGGCCTCAATCATGCTTGCATGACTTCAAGGGGTAATTTCAAATAGAATTTCTGACTAAGAATTATAAGATAGAAGCTACCCGATTCACCTCCGAAAGGTTGATAATCTTTGTGCAAGAGAGATAGTAACTCTCCCAAGGCACTTGCCATATCGTGCCCCCATTAGCGTTTGGAGTCGACTAATACAACATTGAGAATCCATTGTGTGAGACTCAGCAGCTGTATTCTGATTAGCTATTGGGTGTGTACCTAAGTCAGCAAGCAAAGGTTTTCTTCTCTAAGCCAACTTCCATAGGGTTAGCGTGTTGTGCTTGAATTATTATATATCTTGCGTGCTTTCTGTATTTTCATCCTTGAAACTAAAAAATGAAATACTGAAACTGGAGAAAAAAAATCAACAAACTCAGTGATCAAAACTCTATCCATGTCATGAACTAGTCCATCCTGGTAAAAAAAAATAGTCCATCTCAGAATTGGTTATACTCAGTTATCATACTCAGCCATTGGAAAACCCACTATTCTTAGTCTCTGCTCTGTGAACAACCGTACGAGTCTGGTAAATTGTCATCCTGCACCATATCCTTTGTCATACGAGTCTACTAAATTGTCATCCTAAGGTCAATCCTATGTCATATGAAACCCAATAGTTTGTCATTTCAAGCCAAACACTGTGTCGTATGAGACAGAACTGAAAAAAATCATTTGTCATTTGGGACCTACCCATTTGTCGTACGGTACTAGGCAGCAACTTGTACGAAATAGAACTATTGTCATCCTGAAGTTGTTATACTGTCATACGGTCTCAGAAATACAGTCATACGAGTCTCTGATTTTGCTAGTCCAGATAGTCAAACCTGTCCAAAATAGTCTACAGCGAGCCTAAAACTGGTTATCATCATCCTGGGCATAAACAACCTTGATAGTGTACCTATGCCGTTGCGTTGCACGATTTTGTCGATCATCTTTAAGCTAGTTCAAACAAACATCTTATCAAACCTAAGTTAACTTAGATAACGTCTTACACAGGATAGATCATTCCTGAAACCAGACCAGATCTTAGTTACTGTTGGTGTAAATAATTATTCATCATGGATATTATTACACTTACTTAAGTTTACTTAGGATAATGCATTTCATAGTAGTTTGGATATGAGACATTGGGATAGTGTGTGTAGGAGAAATTCCACCTCTTATGGTGTTGATCTTGTTATTACACTATCATATCCACTTATTATGGAGTGATAATTCCACCTTCGGTGGGTGATCCACCTCATGTGGAATATTATATTATTTCTCCTACCTACCCACACCTATTTCCTACCTACCCTTTTTTCTCATTGAGCCACATGTCATATTTGTGTGCTCATACATCCATATGGCCTTGCCTATATAAGCAAGCCTCTATTCATTGTATTGGTGTGTAGGGGAAAAAGCGAGACTATGTTAACATGTCCTAATCCTACCTTTTGGCACACATTACGGAATACGAAAGAGCCTAGAGGTATCACACAATTGGCTACTTTTTTTTGTGAAAGAGAGAGCCACGGACTACCTATTAGGATTCCTATTCCTTTGTTGAAATTGAAAGATAAAATGATACAAGTTCAAGTCCTAATCCCAAAATGCATGTATGTACTAATAACAAAATTGCAGAATTGAGATTAAACAATGAACAGCTATAAATACAAGGAAAAAACAAGAATGCAGATGTGTACCCAGAGTCAAAATCTGATTGAAAATGTTCAGGACGGGGGCGCGGGCACCACTGTCCTGATACTATGCCGAAAACTGCTATCTTGCACTCTGGAAAACTATCGGAAATGCTGTCTGTCAGGAGGACCAGGGTGCCCAGCGCCTCTGTCCCAAGGACCAGGGTGCCCAGCGCCCCTGTCCTGGTAGGACCAGGGGGCCCCACACCCCTGTCCAGGTCTTTTGCTCTGCAATTTGGTGTGGAGTGCTGTCTCGACCTACTTTTCCCGGATCTATATCCTGCGGCATCGTCCGAGTCCCGAAACCTGCACTTATATCTGAAAAGGGTATGGTGGGCAGCTATATAGGGTTTTGCCTTAGTCAAACCCCCGCTTCGGTGATTTCCACCTCCACGAATAGCCAAGTTGTATTGTAAAATGTATTGTGTGTGCAGATCTTGTGTGTGTGCAAGATCCTAAAATGCAAGCAAGCAAACTAGAGCAACCTAGAAAGTAAAGCCTAATTGCTTGTAAATGACAATGTAAATGCTCTAAATCAAGATGCAAAGTGATCTAAAGCATGAATAAGTGATGTATTGAAGCTTATGCAAAGACATGAAAACAACATGAAATCATACCCAACCCCAAGGGAGGGGTACAAGCCAATCTTCAGTCGGTAATCTCCTATTGTTCTTCAATGCCTTCCAAGCCCTAAATGGATGAATGAAATTGATAAATGCTTGATAGAGGGATGTTGAATGTTGTTGAAGTCTTCAAAGATCTGCTCTTTCGCTGCATATGAGGTTCCTGAAAATAAAATTCGGATCCTTTCAAATGAAGAAAGAGAGCTCTTATGTATGAAACCCTAGGTCGTAATTTCATCTTTTGGCCGACCTAGAGATTGAATCTCTTGCCAATTTCTTGGGGTTAAGCTTTATTTTATGATTGGATTGTGCTCCTGAAATTTCGGGAAAAATGTCCGGGACCATGTGCACTCCGGGCGCCACGGTCCCGACAACTTTTCACCAAATTTTCAGGGCCATCGGATATGATGATTTTAGAGAGAATCCCAAAGTTACAGGTGATTTCGAGATGTTTTGACCCTCGAAACCAAGCCCCCAAGTTCAAAATAGGGCCTAATTAGGGTTTTTGATTGAATGATGTATTGGAGGAATAAAATGAAAAGGGCACTCTTTAACGAAAGGGCCCAACTTTATAATGTGGAGGACGATGAAATAAGACCTTAAACCTAATTAATTTGATTAATTAAGTGCTAAAGGAGAAATGCAATGCAAAATGTAAAACGCACCAAGGCGGGTGCTAAACTAGGTGTGAAATTGTACCACCCTAGCAAGTGCGTACAATTTACGACGCTACATTTAGCCCCCACTTTAGCGGTCATATGAGTACTACGTGCATATGCAAGCTAAAGTACATAAAAGTAAACATTATTTGAAAAAGGATATATCCATAAGCTGTCGGACGAAGCCCCCAGCGGTATCTGCAGTACACAGTTAGGAACCGCACCCTACAAAAACACACGTTAGATCACAAAATCACCTAATGCTTACTAAGGAAAGTGATGAAATTTGTGAGTAGTTATATGCCCCCCCTGTTTTGACTTGCTTATTAGGGAGGTGAAACAGGGTAGCATGTTTACTTATGACAAATTGTGCAAGAGAGTATTGATGAGGGATGTTCACTGAATAGGCTTCATCAAAGTACTTTTTGGAACATCTCGAGAGTAGGGGGATGAAAATATGATTCCTACGCAACAAACGGTTCGAAAATCGCATCTCCCGAACTCTAGTTATGATGAAATGAGTGATAGAGGAAAATTAGGGTTTTGAAAGTAAAGGCAAAGGAATGAAAGTATATACCTTGAAAGTGACATTTGCATTTGTCACTTTGTTGATTTCTGAATACTATTCATTGCAGCAGAGCCCACATAGCCATCATCATGCCTTCACGATGACCAGAGCGTCCCATGAGGATTGAGATCCTGCACCAGGCCGTGATCGACGACGAGCCACTGGACGAGGTGAGTTGACTGAATGTTGACTTTTGATTTTCTGCATTTGACTTTCTGTGATCATTTGCGGGCCCTAGAATCTGACCCTGGGTCCCACCCAGGGTGCCATGGTCCCTGTGGGGCGCCATGGTCCCCTCAGGGCGCCATGGTCCCTGACAGGGTGCCATGGTCCCAATCAGGACTTGGCGAGAGATGTCAGGGTTAGCATACGATGTTCGACAGTTTGCGTGAATGATTTTGATGATTGAGTATTGATTATAGTTATGTTTTTGTGTTGCAGGGTCTCCCATACATGAGAGAGCATACGGCGGGATAGATTCTTCGTAGTTTGCGAGATCAGATTCCCCAGATGACTCAGGCAGAGAGAGACACATTGTCGATCGTGGGTTTATGGTATGCGATCCTCATGCCAGCCATTCAGTTCCATCTTGCGATGTTGATGGCACTGATGGAGCGATGGGATCCTGACACATGCACATTCCATCTTCCAGTAGGAGAGCTGACGGTTACACTTGAGGATGTGTACCGCATACTTCGTCTTTCTATCAGAGGAGCTACTGTGACATACGCGGCCGATCGGTCAGTGGAGGACCATCAGAGGGAGCAGGTATATTGCATAGGGAGAGTCATGCCGAGCGAGATGAGAGGTCGCATCATGGTTAGCTGGCTCTTACATCCTACAAGAGAGGTGCCCCTTGTGAGACGTCTTATGATCACCATCATAGCACTAGCCGTCTGCCCTAATGGGTGAGGTACGCACATGCATGGGGGTCTCACATGGTGCATCAGAGCTATGGAGAGACATAGGAGAGTATATGCTTGGGGTCGGAGTATGCTTGCACATCTCTATCACGACCTTGAGGAGTATGTGTTTGGACAGGGTTGCAGCTTGATGACATGCACACTTCTGCAGGTGTGGATATTTGAGCACTTCACATGCACTAGGCCTGTCGGCTTTCCAATGAGTATGGCTAGCGAGCGACCTAGGGTGTTTGCTTATCCACTTACCAGCGAGTGGAGATTTGGGGATCTATTATATTGGAGAGTGATATTTGATAGATTGATAGCCGAGGTGATAGTATGGAGACCCTATCTGCGGATGCACAGATGGGATGGGATGGAGAGACAGTTAGCATGCTTACAGAGGAACTGCCTACTGTGGGGATGATATTCACATATCATAGTCCCATTCTACTTTGACTGAGTACGGAGGTAGTTCGGGCTAGAGCAGTGTGTTCCAGCCGATGTACCCATCTATACTCGACACTCACGAGTCCTTCCCATACCTAGAGCAGTAGCGAGACCGACGATAGATGACATCAAGACTATAGATATAGAGGGATCCAATCAAGATGTGCTCACTGATTACTCTGCAGAGCCTGGAGCATAGCGCAGGTATATCTCATGGTTTATGAGATCATACCCAGGGCCTATCTTTCCACCAGATCACCCGACAGGCCATCGAGGCCCATGGAGACATGGAGACCGAGATGAGGATCAGGGATCCAGGTCAGAGGAGCCAGAGGAGGGAGAGGGTCATGAGGAGGTAGGAGATCCTGATCCACCTACAGGAGATCAGCCTAGTGCCGAGGAGGAGGAGGAGGAGGACACAGATAGAGATGAGGAGAATGAGGATGCAGGTGAGGATCCAGATGAGGACGAGGATGAGGATGAGGATGATGAGGAGGAGGATAGAGATGATGAGGAGGAGTCAGATGCAGCTCCCCACCATTCACAAGATGATACCATAGCCTTGGATCCTCCTCTTATTCCCCAAAAGGGGGAACATGAGGCGATACGGAGACCTGTTTCTAGTACGGGCTAGCCTACACCCATCGTGCATAGATTATTTGAGTGTGGGGAGCCTAGTAGTTCCCAGTCACAGATGCTACCATATCATGATCCCTACTGGCGTGAGGGAGATCTAGGTATAGTAGGTTTATATTGATTGATTAATGTTTTGATGATATAGAATGGTACTAATACAAAAATCTGTTCTACTACTACAGCTAATGTGTAGGAGTGGCATTCCTTGATTCAGCAAGCAGTGATAGACATTTCCATGATGGCACAGATCCCTAGTTCCTCACAGATTGCTTATAGGCCTTAGGGGAACGTGGGTCGGCATGAGGACTTGTTTTCCCCATTCCGAGTACAAGTAGACATATGGAGGGAGAGAGAGAGTTCTATCAGAGGACCTTCAGTGGGCACAGCGAGATCTAGCAGCAGCTCAGGCCGAGGCTACCTCCTATCGCGCGATCCTTATGGATAGGGATCGTAGGAGTTCCTCTCGGAGTCACTCACGGTCTATATCGCGCTACACACCTATGGGTCCACCTGCACGACCGTATCAGGAGGGAGCATCTAGTCGTCACTCTCCAGCCACCAGCCCTAGGGATAGGAGATGATTTTATGATGTAGGATAGGTCACATTTTGGATGTATAGTGACCTATATTTGTATACGATCCACATATATATATATATATATTTACATGCTTCTCTTTGTCTCAAATGTGTTATCTTTAATGCTTAAAACAATGTATATTTTGCTTTGATTAAATCCAATACATTTGGTAGATGTACATGTATATTCAGGATTTAATTGCCATGTGATTGATTTCTCAATGCTCCATGATTAAATTGATACATGTGTGACTTAATTAAAATATTTAATCAAGTACTACATTGATGATAGGGAAGAAATATGCATTAAGTCTAAGAATCATATAACTAATGTGATTTAATTTTGAACTTAAACACAACATGATACGATTCTACTTAACACATAAAGACATTGTATAATATGCTAGCATAATGGAAATGTAAATCTTTTACAATTTACATAAATGAATTCAAGACAAACTATAAAGTAAAGAGACACGCTTGTCGAGAATGAAGCAATATAGATTAAACACCATATCATTTAACTCTATTTTGCTCTAATTAAGATATACTAACATATTACCCAATGTTGAAGAACTGAAAAGAAGATAGATAAGGAATGAAGAATTAAGCATAATATCTACGCAAGTGCATAGCATTGATAGGTTCTTTAAGAGGCGTACCGTCTACATCCGCTATTTTGTAAGCACCTGATCCATAATCTTCAATAACAATATATGGTCCAAGCTAATTAGGACTAAATTTTCCCTTTTCTGCAGGTAAGGCATTCACATTGCACTGATTCTCATAGAGGACTAAGTCACCTACTGAGAAGGAACATTGAATAACCTTATCATTATAGCTTCGTTGTAGAGTTTTGTGATACACTTGAATATGCTCAAGAGTGTTTATACGCTGTTCATCAAGCATCTCAAGCTGTTGAAGTTGTTGTTCTCTATAAGAGTCATCATCTACTATACCTTTGAGAGAAACCCTAAGTGATGGAATCTCTAACTCTAAAGGCATAATAGCGTCAGCACCATAAACAAGATTATAAGGGGTAGTTCTTGTAGCAATTCGTACACTCGTTCGGTAGGCCCAAAGAGCATAGATTAACTGATTACTCCAATCCTTACCATGCTTATTCACGGTTTTGTGAAGAATTTGTTCAATTATCTTATTGGATGATTCGGCTTGACCATTTGATTGAGGATAGTATGGTGTAGAAAATCGATGTTTGATATGATACTTCTCGAGGAATTTCTTCACATCCTTGTTCTTAAATGATGTCCCATTATCTGAGATTATAGTGGAAGGTATCCCAAATCGAGAAATAATGTTTTCTAGAAGAAATTGACAAATCACTTCAGCAGTAGTAGAGTGAAGGGGAATAGCTTCTACCCACTTTGTAAAGTAATCTGTTGTGGTTATAATGAAGGTGTGTCCTTGAGATGAAGGAGGAGAGATTTTACCAATGAGATCCAAACCCCATGCGGAGAAAGGCCAAGAAGCTACTTGAGAATGAAGTTCTTGGGCAGGAGCATGAATCAGATTATTGTGTTGTTGACATTGATGACATTTCTTAACAAATGAAAAAGAATCCTTCTGCATAGTTTGCCAATAGTATCCCATATGAAGCAATCTATGAACCAAGGATTTGCCCCCAAAATGCCCCCCACAGGCACCTGAATGTGCCTCTTCAAGAGCAACGGGGATTTCCGATTTGTTAAGACAGCGAAGGAGAAGATCGTCATAACCCCTTCGGTAAAGGACATTAGAAAGAATGATATATCTAGCAGACAGCTTACAGATTCTAGCCCTAGTGTTCCTATTGGTGGAATCAGGAAAGGTACCATCAGTCAAATATCTTACGATATGCGAATACCATTCATCTGAGTCTATAAAGTCACAACATGTTACCAAGCTAGAATCGTCTACAATAGCTGGAGAAATAAGGTTGTGAATAACAAATTTAAGATCAACTATAGGGTCCTCTAAAGATACAAGAGAAGCCACACATGCCATTGCGTCCACATGTCGATTATCTTTTCGAGGAACAGGTTCCATGGTATAAGAATCGAATTTTTGTAATAAAGAGATAGCAAGGTCTTTATATTGTGATAATTTGTCTTGTTTTGCTTGATACAGTCCTGTTACTTGTCTTATAATCAATTAAGAATCTCCATAAATATGTATGTGCTTTATATTCAGAGCTAAGGCTACTTTTATTCCCGCTATAAGAGCCTCATACTCAGCAATGTTATTGGTACACAGGAAATTTAGACGATAAGATAAGGGAATGGATTTCCTTGTAGGAGAAATTAGAACAACTCCTGCCCCCGATCTCGTATGACACTTAGAACCATCGAAGTATAACTCCCAAGTTTCATCTTTCTCTATAGAAAAAATGAAGTCATCGGGGAAAGACTCAGAAATAGGGAAGGAGAAAGGTGAAGGGGCCTCAACTAAGTGATCGGTCAATGCTTGCCCTTTAATTGCTCTTTGTGAAACAAATTTAAGGTCAAATTCAGTTAACATCATAACCCACTTAGCTAGGCGTCCTGATAAATCAGTTTTAGAGAAAATATGCTTCAAAGGATCAAACTTTACCATGATGTGGACTTCTGAATTTAAAAGATAATGTCTCAATTTCTGAGTCGCAAACACCAAGGCCAAGCATTGTCTTTCTATCGCAGAATATCGGGTCTCATAATCGAGTAAGGTATGACTTATGTAATAAACCGGACATTCCTTACCATCCTTATCATGTTGTACCAACAATGCTGCGAGAGCATGAGAAGAAGCAGCTGTATACAGAAGGAAGGGTTTAGAAGGTTCGGCAGGTTGAAGAATAGGAGGACTAGCCAAATACACTTTTAAATCGTCAAATGCTTGCTGACAATCTTTGTTCCATTGAAAAGTGATATCCTTTTTGAGAAGTTGGGTAAAAGGAAAGGTACGATCCACAAGTTGAGATACGAACCTACGAATAGCTTGAATCTTTCCTTGTAAGGTTTTAAGTTGAGACACATTTCTAGGAGGTGGCATGTTGACAATAGCATCTATTTTCTTAGTGTCCACCTCAATCCCACGATGTGAAACTATGAATCCTAATAGTTTTCCACTATCCACACCAAAAACACATTTTCGGGGATTCAAGCGCATGTGATATTTACGAATTCTTTCAAAGATTTGATGAAGGATTTTAATATGATCTACGCGAAGAATTGATTTGGCTAAAATATCATCAACATAATCCTCTAAAATCTTATGCATATAATCATGAAAGATAAGGGTCATCACCCGTTGATAAGTTGCACTGGCATTTTTAAGTCCAAAAGGCATCATTATCCAACAAAACGTACCCCAAGGAGTGATGAAAGCGGTTTTGAATTGATCTTGAGGGTTAATGAAAATTTGATTGTATCCTGAAAAACCATCCATGAAGGATAACAAGGCATGTCCTGCCGTAGAATCAACTATCATGTCAATGTTTGGAAGAGGGAAATCATCTTTTAAAGAAGCTTTATTTAAATCTTGAAAATCGGTACACATTCTTATTTTATTATCTGGTTTAGCCATAGTGACAATATTTGAAATCCACGGGGAATAATCAATAGGGCGGATAAATCCAGCCTCCAATAATTTTTCAATCTCAGCCTTAACAAGCAGAGCCACCTTAGGATTCATTTTTTGAATCTTTTGTTTCACGGGCTTAGCATCGGGAACTAAGACAATATTATGAGTGACAATCTTAGGATCTATACCAGGCATGTCAGAGTATGTCCAAGCAAAGATCTCGGGAAATTCATGCAATAAATCTTCATATTGTTTTTGTTCCTCTTCATCCAAACATTTTCCAATTTTAATAACTTTTTCTTCATTGCAAGGATCCATCTTAACATTAGTGGTGTCACTTATGAGAAGATTAATTTGTTGAGGAGTATCCTTTAACTGAGGGAATTCTTTCACAATCTCATCATTATCAATATGTTTTCCAAAATAGGCTTCAGTGTTCAAACAATAAGGGAGTCCCCTATTGTGATGATAATGAGGAAGAGTATCATATGCTCCTAAAAACTCAGCTAAAGCATCATCAGTAGGAAAGATATCCAAAGCACAGTCACACGAAGGATCCCCATCAATATACTCAGGGTGTCTCATTGGTAGAGATATAGAAATAACATTTACACTAATGCATGGTCTCTTAGAAGCTTTAGTGCGCTTGCAAGGATTATAGCCAAGTCCAAAGGCATAATTGTGAAGATTATTCTCTAGAGGAACCTTTATCCCTTGTTCATGAGCACCACAACCATTTCCATGATACCCATGCTTAGCAAAAATGCGAAAACCACGACCATAACAATCAGCCATTTCAGAAAGAGAAGGTGGTTTTTCATAAGATGAAGAATCAAACTCTTCAGAATTAGAGGTGTGAGGAGAAGAAGTTTGAGAAGCGGCCACAAAATTATTGCTCATAGGTTCAGGTAAGATTGACTGATTTTTAGCTTCTTCCTTCTTTTCAACTTTAAGCTCTCTAGAAGGAACCTTATATTCACCTACAAAGGTGGGACTAAAATCAAGAGATCCCCAATCATCTTCTGCGAGAACCTTCTCAAGATCAAAATCCTTCTTATGTGTAGTTTCAAGTCGAGAAGAATCTTCTTCAGGAGCTCCATACTCATCCAAAGAATTTTGATCATCAGAGGGCGAGGATTCATCAATAGGTATCTTGTTTAAAGAGTCATCACTAGACGAGGATGGGTTAGAAGAACCCCCTTTGGAAGTAGATGTTTGTAAGCAAGCTTGGAAATTAGTATCACCTATCAAGGTATATGTCTTATTGTTTTAGATAAATTTAACTTGTCTATGCAATGTAGAGGGGACAGCTTGCATACTATAAATCCAAGGTCTCCCTAATAACAAATTGTATGTTAAATTTCCCGACATAACATGGATAGGAGTAGGCAAAGTAACAGGTCCCACTGTGAGGGGTAAGGTGATAATACCTAATGAAGTTTTAGCCACATTGTCAAAGCCTCAAATGGGACGAGAGTCAGGCTCAATGAGAGACGTATCCACATTCATTTTATACAATAGATTAATGCTACACACATTAAGGCCAGAGCCATTATCTACTAGTGTTCGTCTTATAGCAGTGTCTTTCATGATAACGACAATCATCAAGGGATCATATTGATGTTGAATTTCACTAGTAGGCAACTCATCTTGGGTAAACACAATTTGAGCTTTAGGATTCATCACAGAGTTAACCAAAGATGCTATATTACTAGATGTATTTGGTGGAGGAACATTCAAATCTTTCAAGGCATCTTGTAACATTCCATGATGAGCGGAAGAAGTTTGAATCAAATCCTAGAGGGATATCTTAGCAGGGGTAGCTTTAAGTTGTTCTATGAGATCATATTCCTTACCCATAACTTGCGAAATACGGGGAGCTTGTGGAAGAATTGGTTGAGGATTAGGAAGAGAAACTAGAATAACAGGAGGAGGATTAGGCTGCCTATTTTTTCTGGTGTGATAAGTATGGGCAACCACATGATAACTCTCTCTAGTTAATTGCTTGGCGTAACTATAAGGACTTATAGGTTTTCTTCCTTGCACAGTGATGATTGGTTTATTCGGAGTACGAAAGGAATCATGATCATACCCTCCTTGGACAGTAAGGAGAGGTGATTTAGGAACTTGAAAGGTGGGAGAAGGATAAGCACCTTGGACTTCAAAGAGAGGCTTATTATGCTCATTTAGGTTTATCATTTTAACCAATTTAGAAGTCTTGTTCTTGTTTAAAGATTTCGATAAAGCCACAAAGTCATCAAGAGCATCATCCAACAAAGCATGATCATATCGATTAAAAGGTTTATCTTTTGATTCAAAAGGAGATATCTCTTCATAGAGGGGCTTGTTGAAAACAACCATGTTACTAGATTCAGTGGAAGAGTTGATAGGAATGTACCCTTGAGAGGAATCATTCGACTTATCTTTCTCATCACACCTAAATGGCATAGTAACAAGGTTTATGAGTCTTTGGTAAAATGAAGGTTTGGCATCTTTAGGGTTCAAAAACTCATCTAAAGCTTCATCTAATTCATCTTGGCTATACTCATAATAATCATCATAAGCATGAACATTTTGCAAATAAAAATCTGACATTTTGAAATAAAGATTGCATAAAATTTAAAAACACAATGCAAAGAAACACACTCTCTTTTTTTTTCTTTTTTCTTTTTAATGAAAATGAAATGAAAACACACTAAATCTAGATCTAGATCTAACAAATGCAATGCAAGAGGAAGCAATGATATATTCACGTCGGGTTCACCAAAATGTGTAGGGGAAAAAGAGAGACTAGGTTAACATGTCCTAATCCTACCTTTTGGCACACATTACGGAATATGAAAGAGCCTAGAGGTATCACACAATTGGCTACTTCTTTTTGTGAAAGAGAGAGCCACGGGCTACCTATTAGGATTTCTATTCCTTTGTTGAAATTGAAAGATAAAATGATACAAGTTCAAGTCCTAATCCCAAAATGCATGTATGTACTAATAACAAAATTGCAGAATTGAGATTAAACAATGAACAACTGTAAATACAAGGACAAAACAAGAATGCAGATGTGTACCTAGAGTCAAAATCTAATTGAAAATGTTCGGGATGGGGGCACGGGCGCCACTGTCCTGATACTATGCCGAAAACTGCACCTGAAACTGCTGTCTTGCACTCTGGAAAACTGTCGGAAATGCTATCTGTCAGGAGGACCAGGGCGCCCAGCGCCTCTATCCCAGGGACCAGGGCGCCCAGTGCCCCTATCCTGGCAGGACCAGGGTGCCCCATGCCCCTGTCCAGGTCTTTTGCTCTGCAATTTGGTGTGGAGTGCTGTCTCGACCTGCTTTTCCCAGATCTGTATCCTGCGGCGTCGTCCGAGTCCCGAAACCTACACTTATATCTGAAAAGGGTATGGTGGGTGGCTATATAGAGTTTTGCCTTAGTCAAACCCCCGCTTCAGTGATTTCCACCTCCACGAATAGCCAAGTTGTATTGTAAAATGTATTGTGTGTGCAGATCTTGTGTGTGTGCAAGATCCTAAAATGCAAGCAAGCAAACTAGAGCAACCTAGAAAGTAAACCCTAATTGCTTGTAAATGACAATGTAAATGCTCTAAATCAAGATGCAAAGTGATATAAAGCATGAATAAGTGATGTATTGAAGCTTATGCAAAGACATGAAAACAACATGAAATCATACCCAACCCCAAGGGAGGGGTACAAGCCAATCTTCAGTCGGTAATCTCCTATTGTTCTTCAATGCCTTCCAAGCCCTAAATGGATGAATGAAATTGATAAATGCTTGATAGAGGGATGTTGAATGTTGTTGAAGTCTTCAAAGATCTGCTCTTTCGCTGCATATGAGGTTCCTGAAAACAAAATTCGGATCCTTTCAAATGAAGAAAGAGAGCTCTTATGTATGAAACCCTAGGTCATAATTTCATCTTTTGGCCGACCTAGAGATTGAATCTCTGACCAATTTCATGGGGTTAAGCTTTATTTTATGATTGGATTGTGCTCCTAAAATTTCGGGAAAAATGTCCAGGACCATGTGCACTCCGGGCGCCACGATCCCGACAACTTTTCACCAAATTTTCAGGGCCGTCGGATATGATGATTTTAGATAGAATCCCGAAGTTACATGTGATTTCGAGATGTTTTGACCCCCGAAACCAAGCCCCCAAGTTCAAAATAGGGCCTAATTAGGGTTTTTGATTGAATGATGTATTGGCGGAATAAAATGAAAAGGGCAGTCTTTAACGAAAGGGCCCAACTTTATGATGTGGAGGACGATGAAATAAGACCTTAGACCTAATTAATTTGATTAATTAAGTGCTAAAGGAGAAATGCAATGCAAAATGTAAAATGCACCAAGGCGGGTGCTAAACTAGGTGTGAAATTGTACCACCCTAGCCAGTGCGTACAATTTACGATGCTACAATTGGATAATCCAGTTGATTATTGATCATTTTTTATTGATGAGAATACAGTTTATTCTTGTCCTATATTGTTTCTCTATTTTGTACATTTCATTGACCCCTTGATCTTGGCAAAATCTAACATGGTATCAGAGCCATTGGGGCTTCATTGATTCATCTTGAAGAGGAATTATTGCGACGTCAAGAGGTATATCTGAGGAGCAGCATCTTTTGGAGGCATCCTAGACCAGATCCGACCCCGCCATTGCGTCCAAAAGGCCGTTTCCATGAATTTTGGTTATAAAGTCAGCCTATTTTGGTGAGAAAATTTTTTTCTCCAATTTTGCTTATATCGTATGGATTTTCGGAATTTATTATTATTTTTCAGAAATTTTTTTTTTCTTTTTCTAAATTATTTTTTCAAAAATCAAAAAATCAAAAAAAAAAATGGTTTTTGGGGGTCCACAGACCCCCCCCATGCCGAACGTACCTACGTGTTGCAGCTCGCAGGTTTGTCAGTCCGTACTTGTCAGAATGCTACAGCGAGCTCCGAACCCCGCGCCCACCGCCGCAATCCAAGCCCGTAGCCACGTCCTCCCTACCATCCACATCACCGCCATAGTGCATAGCTCCCCTGACGCTCTGCTCCACCGCAGACAGAGCTCCCCCGGCACCACGCACCTGTCGAAGACCGCACGACACCGACCGCTCGACCTCCAGCTTCCTCCGCTCCACCGCAACCTGTGCTTGACACTCACCGCGGCCTTCGACACCCTCCACACCCAGCTTCCCGGTGCCCTTAGCCTGTAGCGCCACCGCCGCTCGACTCTGGCGCCTCCCGCCGCCTCCTGGCACAACGCGGACAGCCGACCACGAAGACCGGAGGACCATGCCCGCCATGTGGCAGGCGGCCACTAGCCCGAGGGGTACAATCCGTACACTGACACATACGTACGGCCTGCCACATCACTTGCCATGTCACTTGTACATAGTCAACTTTCCATATGGTACAGATACACAGTCAACTACACAGTCGCATGCCACGTCATCTGTCTATACAGTACGGACGCCCAGTTAGCAGAGGGCGAAGTTTTTGCGATGGTCATACGATCGTCAAATTTAACCCAATGAATTGATGATGTCAGCGCCACATCAGTAGGGTTTGAAAATTTTTGGACCCCCTCTCATTTGCATTTTTGATTTTGCAGTTCAACTTCAAATGGCCATAACTTGCTCATTTTTGCTCCTTTTTTGTGCAATTTTTTTTTAAATGGGCTAGAATTTCATGCTCTGCATAGTGGTGAAGATTTTTTTTGATTTTGATGCATGGATGTTTCAGAAAATGCAATTTTTGGTGACTGTACTTGAGTAATCCCAGTTTTTACAACTTCAGAGGCTTCATTTGGGGTCATCCGACCTCCTTTTTAGGTGCCATTTTTTTTGAAAGTGCGTATTTTTTTGTCTAATTTCACATGATGCTATCAGATTGATGTTATTGTAAGTAGAAATTGTACTTTCAGATCTTGGCCATTTTTGGCTCTCTTGGTACTTGTATATTTGCTTGAATCTCAGTTAGATTCATTGCACTATTGATTGAAGTCTCTTGTATCTCATTTGGGAAGTTGTAAAATTTGCATCACAAGTCCACTTTTCCTTGTTTTGCAAGTGGCTCATTGTAATCGCACTAAGTATAAAGTGCCAAAATCATCACTTTTGGGGGGGTACTTTGATTGATTGAATTTGGGGGGTGTATTTTGTGCTTTTGTGCTCTTGTGTTCCTTCCTTTTTGCTGCTATGGGTTTTTCTAAGTTTCCTCTCTTAACTCCACATAATTATGCTACTTGGAAAATTGATGCATGGAGTAAACTTATGGAAAAAGGACTCACTCATTACATTGATGGAACTATTGTTGCTCTAGCTGATCCTAAGGCTGATCTAGTTGGTCACTTAGATTGGCTCACTAAAAATATCATGGCAATTGGTACCTTAAGAAAGTATGTATCAAAGGATCTCATTTTTCATATTGAGAAATGTACTCTAATCAAGGATGCCTGGCAAAAGTTTCAAGACTTGTATGGTCAAGTTGATGATATTAGGGGATATCAAATTGATAGTGATCTCACCATGTTGGATCCCAAGAACTTTGATACTATACAAGATTATGTCACTAAGGCAAATGAGTTGAGGGCACAACTCAAAGATTGTGGCATTGATAAAAAGGATACTCAATTGATATTCAACTTGATAGGCAAATTTCCACAAGAATATGCAACATTTGTTTCTAGTTTCCAAACCCATAGGATGAGAATGGGTTCAAGCTACAAAATGCCTACATTTGATGCTTTCAATGAAATGTTGATGATGGAACAAACTAAGTTGATAAGCATGGGCATTCTTAAGGCTTCTTCTAAGTCTCAAGCATTAGTGGCAAATCAAGGGAACAAAGGAAATCAAGGAAAGGACAACTCAAACAAGAAGAAATGGCAATCAAAGCCTAAGGAAAAAGCACCATCTTCTCCACAACAAGGAGATTCATTCTCTTCCAAGAGAGATAATTCACCAAAGAGGGAGAGACCTACTTGTGCTTATTGTAAAAAGATTGGTCATGAGGAGCATCGTTGCCATTCTAAGAAGATTGATGAGCTCACACATATCATCAAAAAGCATAACATTGATTTGCCTAAAGTCTACAAGAAGGATGATTCATCAACTTCCACTTCCTCACATTCAAAAGGAAAAGGGCAAGCATTCATGGCTTCTACAAGTGGAAAAACTCACTCTTTTGGAACAAGAAAAGGAAAAGCTCTATGTGCTACTATCAGTCATGATTCAGAGAGATGGCTTCTAGATTCAGGGGCTTCTCATCATATGGCATCTTCATAGTCTATGTTCTCTACATTTGAGCCTTGCACCATGCCACAGATTTTGATGGGCAATCATACATACATGGATGTGATTGGGAAAGGATCTATTGACATTGGGGATAACTCCTTCAATGATGTGTTGTGTGTACCCCACTTGACAAACAATCTCCTTGCTATCTATCAAATCACACATGGCGCAACTAAGAGAGTTGTGGAGTTCACACTTGACTCAGTTTTCATTAGAGACATGGAGACTAGAGCTATCATTGCAACTGGGGTGGTTGATCATGCATCTCGGTTATACTCCTTTTCAGATTTTGTTGATGATGATGATTTCACATTTGATGATTCTACATATGTTGATCACACTTCTTGTGATGGTTCAAATTTTGAGGAGAACTTTGGACACTTGAACATGGGGATTCTCACATGTAACCCCATTCTTGAGTCTTGTATTTCATCTCCTCATATTGATATCACATCACCTATTGCACCTGATGATGCAAATAGTGCAACAATTTTGCCTTCATGTGATTCAGTGCAGCAGGATATTCATTGTCTTCCAGCTTCAGATTCATGGGATGATTACTTGACAGATATTGCAGGTTTGTTTGTAGAATCCTACATTGTAGATTTGGGAGACATCATTGATGACATTCATCTTCTCTTTGATGAAGATGACCCTTCTTCGATTGTTGCGAGGGCACACTCTGACCCTCTTGTTCATTCTCTACATGATCATTCTTTAGAGGTTGACATGATTGTGGATACTTATGTACATCAGTTGGAGGAGGTCTCTTTATTTTTTGAGGAGACATATGAGTCTTTGGGAGATGTTCTACATCCATCTCCACTAGATCTTGGAGTGCCTTTTTCAGCAGTGTGGCATAGTTTACCACCTTTGGAAGGGGTATCTTTCAGCATCGACATGGGGACACTTGAGCAGTTTTTAGAGATTCCTTTCATCATGAGTTTTCTTCATACATCTTCCCTTCATGATTGGGGAGACTTCATGGATACACCTTTGGTTTTGTTTCTTCCTAAGGGGAGGAATGTTGTTCAATGTTCGTGGAGTAGTTTCTTCATACATCGAGCTTCTTCCATTGGTGCAGATTCTCCATTGAGGGGGGGTCACAGTTTGACTTCTCTTCTTCTCTCATATGGGGGGGACTTTTTCCTGACATGGGGTTTTGTTCCTCACATACTTCTTTGAGAGTTCTCTTGTATAGCTTTCTTCTCTCTTTTGGGGGAGGGTTTTTTCCCATTGGGTTTTTCTCTCTTTCCCCACTTTGTGAAAGATTTCATTGCATTGGTTTGCATGCATTAGCATTTGTTCATGGGTACCTAACATGGCCTCGTAGCTGGGACCCATCTTGCATTGTTTAGTTGCATTGTAGACTTAAGTGCATTCCCCTAAATTGCACTTAAGGGGGGGTGTTGGTGTAAATAATTATTCATCATGGATATTATTACACTTACTTAAGTTTACTTAGGATAATGCATTTCATAGTAGTTTGGATATGAGACACTTGGGTGTTTGTGCCACATTGGGATAGTGTGTGTAGGAGAAATTCCACCTCTTATGGTGTTGATCTTGTTATTACACTATCATATCCACTTATTGTGGAGTGATAATTCCACCTTCGGTGGGTGATCCACCTCATGTGGAATATTATATTATTTCTCCTACCTACCCACACCTATTTCCTACCTACCCTTTTTTCTCATTGAGCCACATGTCATATTTGTGTGCTCATACATCCATATGGCCTTGCCTATATAAGCAAGCCTCTATTCATTGTATTGGATAATCCTGTTGATTATTGATCATTTTCTATTGATGAGAATAAAGTTTATTCTTGTCCTATATTGTGTCTCTATTTTGTACATTTCATTGACCCCTTGATCTTGGCAAAATCTAACAGTTACTTCTCTCAATCACTACATTAAATGAACTACTAGATACAATTTGATCTTGACTTCTGCAAAACATTTGGCTCTCGGTCCTGTCAGTTGCAAATGCCTATTCAAACCAAAAATTCTCACAGCAAAAGAGACAAAGAAAAAGAAACGCCTTTTTTTTCAAAAGACAATCCATTCTTCAAAGAAAACCCCTTTTACAATAAGCCGTCCTCGTCACAGAAACCAGTTTACGATATACCAATTGTAGTCACATAAATCTGTCCATTTTTATTAAATGAATATTTTGTATTTATTTGGTTAAAAATCCACTAGCCATCAGTTAAATAAATTAATATTTAATTAACTCATCTCCAAACATTCTTCTATTAATTAAATAAATTATTCAATTTATTTTAATTAATTCATTAAAATCAAATTCCAATTAATTAAATAAATAAAATCAATTTATTTAATTAAAATCCCTTTTTCCTCTTTTAAATAGATTAAATCAAACATTTATTTAAATCATTATCCCCCCACTTGCATTTTCCTACAAATGCAACTTGCACACATTTATTGAAATAAATGAATTTTTATTTTTAATAAAATCCTATTTTCCCTCACCCATCAAATCCACTTGCAAAATCTAATCTCCTTCTAGATTCTTCTAACCCCTACCTAATTAGCCTAATCTATCCCCTAATTATTATCACATTCCTAAGCAAAATGGAGTCACTTCTCAAAAGACCCCAAAGTCTTTGATAACCATTAAAGGTTTTCAACATTCAACCACTTAAATCCTCAAAGTCTTTGATAGCCATTAAAGGCTTCCAACTTTCAACCACTTAAATCCTCAAAGTCTTTGATAGCCATTAAAGGCTTCCAACTTTCAACCACTTAATCCACAAAGTCTCCAATAACCATTAATGGTTAACCCAAACCCTCCTACATGGTTAAAACATTTGTTTTGACTCAACCTTCACCCAACCCAAGGGTCTCATCAAGCCTTTAATGCTTTGACCATGATTATCTCTTAATCATTTGCACAAAGGTTTATCCTTGGATTAACTCTTAATCCAGTGGGTAATCCTAACTTAGGCTTGACCCTTACCTTCTAGATAACCATGAGGTCTCCTCAGGCATTTAATGCCTCCAACTCCTTTCTCTCAACCCAACCCTATGTTGACACTTGTCACCATTTCGTTGGTGCAAATTGTGCACATGGATCCCCAACTTTCAAACTCAACCCTTGATTAAACATTTCCATCCTGGCCATCCATTGCTCCATTTTTCCTATAAATAGAGCCCATTTCTTCATAATCCAGATCCTGAAAAACATGTATGCATTTAAGCTATAGGCATTTTAAGAGAGCATTTTAGCATAATTAACTCATATATTGTCATCTTGGTTAAAATCAATCATTTTAGCATCAATAGTTTAATATTTGCTTCTTCATTTACATGTAGAGCAATATTTCAATCTCAATCCTCTATAAGCATCCATAGTGCAAAAAGCTGCTGAGAGCTACACTATTTTGGAACTTGGAGAGGAGAGGAACAAGGGAGAAATGAGCTAATACCATGCTAAGAGGCATTTGGAGATGTCTCATTATCTTTGTCTCTTTAGTTAGATATATTAGCATGTTTTTAGTGTCTCTCTTGGTATGCCTTTTTAGATTAGTTTTTGATTAACTAACACTAACAATTTTGTGTCTTTTGTGTTATTTTATCATTTGCTAACCTTGTGCCATTTAGGAGGGCATCATTTGGTGAACCCGACGTGAATCCAAGCACCAAAAACATATCATTTTTTTTAACTAACATGTCTGATTGTTGAGTTTGTCACACAGGTCGTGCTTCGGTGCTATTGAACCCGTTTTAGTGCTACCGACACTTTTTCTTTTAGCGCTATTGTTCTTACAATAGCGCTATTGTAAAAGTTTCAGCGCTTTTGACTCTATTTTAGCGCTTTGGTTCTTATTTTGGTGCTATTGAGGATATTTTAGCGCTTTTGACGTTCTGGTTTTACCCTTCTTTTAGCGCTTCTGTGTAAACTAGTGCTTCTGTTTAAACACAGATTAGCGCTATTGCAACAGAATGTTGTAAAAATCGCTTTGTAACCACAAAATAAGAAATTCTTAGGCTTGTGGAAGCCCCCCTTGAACATTGATTTTACTAACATGTTTTTCTTTGTGCAGGTTAACAACTCACCATAAAAATCACAAACTTGTCTTATGGTTCTTAAAAACTTGACAACCACAAAAATATATTGCTTTCTAGTTAGGGTCATCTGTCCTTTTGGTGCTTAAAATCAACAAACAAAGTTTCTTTCCTTGCATCAAACTTAAAAATCACAATCCACACTTCAATTTTGGGCAAGTAAAAAGAACAAACCACTTGTTTTTTATTTTTGCAAACAAATTTTACTTCAAGCAAAACGTGTTTTTCATTAAGTTGACCAGGATTTCCAAAATTCTAGATTACAAAACACATTGCCTTTGTAGTTAAAAGGAACACCATGGCTGTTGGAGCAACATCTCCAAATAGTTAAAACACATTTTGCAATAGTGGATTAAAAAGAACAAGTGTTTTACGTGTCTAGCACGCTTGTGCAAAAAGTCAGTCGAGTGGTCCTACTTCTAACACACACTATCCTCTCCCTTGGCTTTCGTGGTCCTAGGTGCAAGAGAAAAGTGTTAGTAACACTCAAATTTTATCTTTTTAAGAGAGGCCTGCCAAGGGATCGATACTCTTGGGAATGACCTCGAGCGGTAAATCCTTCGAGCCGCTATAGAAATCAGGTGAGAGAGAAAGCTGTAGCCTTGGGTATAGCTGTTCCTACAGTGTAACTAGCCGAAAGGGCAAATGGGCCCCACCACCAGTTACAAGGCTCTTAAGTGAGTCACTGCAGAATGAACTTATGTCCAAAAACATCGAACATGACTAAACACCTTTAAGTAGTAGCCCACCCATTCTATTGATTGAGGATATTTGCGATATAATTTAGTGCAAGAGCATAGATGGTTTTTCTCCCAAGATACTCACCATACATATTTCCTTGAGTAGAAACATAGCTTTTTGAAAAGTCACTTGTGGCTTGATAAAAGTGGTAACTCCCCCATCATAGGGATCATCTATTTGTTATGCTCGTGCAAGACTTAGTATATCACATCCTTACCTACCACGATGGGATTCATAAGGTATGTAGTACCAAAGTTGAAGAAATATCAAGATGTGGGCTAAATTTATCACAACTGGCCATTTGACCTTAGGGATACAAAGTGTTTGAAGTGTGTTCATTTTAAAGACCTAGTGCAAATTGAGCCGACTTCAGGCTTTGGAAATACACCTTAAAATACATCTAAAGGAAGGGTCAAAAACAAGTCCAAGGATTGGGTTGATCTAGACCCATACTCATTTGTGCCTTTGAGGCTACATTCTTGTGTTTGTGTGCTTGCTTTGTTTTCTTGTCAAAGAAAAATCAGAAAATCAATCCCAAAAACAAAGTATTCATCCAACATTTCTCAAAAAAAACCAAAAATACCAAAAACAAAGTGCAAACAACAAAGAGTCAAATTTTATGACCATTCTTCACATCTTGCAAAAGAAGAAGCCTCATCAGAATATCAACTTGAAAAGAAGACCATTAAGTTCAAAGGCTTTGATCAAAAAGAGGAAATTCTTCTATATCAATAGACAAATCTTTGTCTCACATAGAGTCTTTCTGCATCGCATGCGTCTCTACCTTCAAGGCAAAATAAATGAGTTTGATTCAGAATCATTGAACCGCAGAGCTTTTATGCAATATAGAGCTCTGAGTTATCACAAAAATCAAGGAGGAAAGATTAATCCCAACTTCTTCCCAAATGTCTGTATCACCTACAACATAGCTCGAGAAATACCACCAACACCCGAAAGAGAAGAGGTAGAGTTTGTCCCATTTGTAACACAAAGTTTTTATTGAAAGTTGAAAACAAAACATCCATCATTTTACTCATTCATCATCACTTCGTCATCAATCCGTCCCAACTCTCAAAACATTAAGAGGTTCTTGTCCCAAGATCCCTTTTTAGATATTGCTTGAATCCAAAGCATCACATCACTTTTTTTAAGATTGTTTCTACATCTAGGATAAGGTCATCCTAAGAGACACATCTACGCAGGTTAAAACTAGTTCATGAGTGAATCCTCTCATTGCTAGGTAGTCAAAATCTGTAACACATCTCAGATTTCTCTACACCTTATCACGTCCAAACTTATCAAACAAGCAAGCAATTCAAAGAAGGAATTTCGGTTACATCTACTTTAGAGTGCTAGAGATCTACATACCCCACAATCCACCAACCATCAATCGTTCATCAAACAACTCATCATCATCTTCAATCAACTTCAACACAAACTTGCAAACAAAATGGCTCAAACCCAATCCCAATCAAGGCAACATGAAATAGAAAGAGAAGCAGAAGAAGAGGACAATCTCAATGAATTTCAAGAAGCACTTGGAGGAAATGCAGATGACGAAAACCCAAGTACTCCCACTCCTGCAACAATCGAAAGGGCTCAGCATAACCCTCTCTTTAACAGATTGTTTGATGAAATACTCAGGAGCAATGCGGATGCTCACTTCTTAAGACTCGCTCAAGAAGGAGCAAAACTCCCCTCTGACTTTGATCTTGCCCAATTAAGACAAGCATCAAATAGACAAAGTCGCCATGAAGAGGAAAGAGGTAGAGATTCCATCAGATATAACATTCCTCAAGGTAACCCACCACCTCCTCCTCCAAATGAAATGGAGATGTTGCGGCAACAAGTCAAGAATCTCGCCCAACAACTTCATAGTGGTGTTAAGACCAATCAATTCTCACTTAACGACATCTATCCCTATCCTTTTGATAGGAATCTTTATATGCCACCCTTTCCATGTGGGTTCGAAACACCCAAATTTGAAAAATATAGAGGAAAGGGGGATCCCCACGATCATGTCCGAGAATTTCATTCCACTTGTCTTGAAGTGGCATAGGAAGACACATACCTCATGCACCTTTTTCCCCAAAGCTTAGGAGGAGCAACCACATCATGGTTTTCTCGACTATCAGGTGGCATAAGAACATTTGCGGAACTTATCCAAAAGTTCCTAGCTCATTACTCTCATAACATTGAACGCGACATTACCATGGCTGATCTGTGCAATACCAAACAAAAACTAGGTGAACTATTCTCAGTACTCCTGTAACAATGGTGTCAAATGTCTAGCAGACATTCTCTTCAGTTACCTGAACGAGAACTAGTGGAAATATTCATTTCCAACTTAAACGAAGAAATGGAATTTCAACTGGATGTCAAAGACACAGACTCTTTTAACGATATGATCACCAAGGGTTTGAAGTGTGAACGGGCACTCATCAAGAAAGGACTCATCAAAATATTTAATGAACCAAAAGATGGTCCTCGCCCGTGCTTCAATAGTGATAAACCGAACTTCTGGAACAAAAACAAGAATATTGTCAACGATGGGGTTGTGGATGCTCGAACTATCCAAAATGCCCAACCTGTGGTTCGATTTGTAGGACAAAATCCTCCACCTCAGAATAACACAAATGTTCCTTCCAATCAAGGTCGCATCACATCTCATGATGAACCTAGACCTCGTCAGCAAAAACAAAAATGCACATACACTCCCTTAGGGGAACCCATTGAAACAGTATTGCGACAACTCATTTCTCAGAATTTGATCACTCTACCTAAGCTATCCAGCTATGAGCCTCAAGTCAAACCGGCATGGTGGAGAGATACTGAACATTGTGAATTCCATCAAGGAAGAGGACACAAGACAAGTAATTGTCACCGATTGAAATATCTTATTCAGGATCTTATTGACTGAGGAGAAATTGAAATTGAAGGACATGACCCAAAAACAACAAATAATGATCATCTGATGTTCAAAAATCCACTTCCATCACAAGATCAAAGGGGTCCTTCCACTTCCAGGCGAGGCACTGATACCACAGATTATACACAGGCTGTGTATAACTACACTGTAAATCATCTGTATGACGCTAGTGAACAAGTTGCAACTATAACTTTCAAAAATCCCAACTCAAATTGCAATGTTGTTACACGTCGTGGCAAAGTCACCATAAAGGCAGCTCCACAAGGCACCACCTCCATCCCAAAGTAGTACAATCTTGTGGAACAATTAGACAAAACCCCTGCGCTTATATCCATTTTAGAACTATTGCGCCTATCGCCATCTCATAAAACTATCTTGGATCAAGCACTCCAAGAGGTGTCAGTCCCTGCAAATCTGAATACAGACCAATTTCAAGCCAATGTTGGAAGTCTCAAGTCATCACCTTATCTCACTTTTTCCGAAAGTGACAACTCTTCCTTCCAGCAACCTCATAATGCCTCACTCCACATCGAAGGATTTATCAACCAGCATAGGATCAAACGAGTCTTGATCGATAATGGCACAGGCTTGAATATTTGCACACTACAGTTGGTCACAGCATTGGGATATGCAATAGAATTAGTGGATCCTCGCAAGAAGATCACAATCTAAGCCTATGACAATGTGGAGCGTTCATCCAAAGGAGCTGTGGTACTACCAATCCGAGTAGGCCCTGTGGTATAGCACATCATTTGTCAGGTTCTAGATCTTCCTCTACCATACAATCTATTATTAGGAAGACCTTGGATACATGCAATGCAAGTTGTTCCATCTACCTACCATCAATGTATCAAGTTCCCACATAACGGTGTAGAGATCACAATCCTGGGCAATGCAAATCCTTTTGCGTATTGCCATAATATCAACCATCAACCAGAGATTACTGTTCCTAATAATAGAGAAGCCATTTCCTCCACATCATATATAAATCCAACCTCTCTTGCTAGTTCAAACACCACTATACTCAAGCAAGAAAAGCTTAAGATGAAAGTCGCAGAGGAAGGTCCCAGGGAATACAACTTGAGTCAACTCTTTTGTGTGGGACAGATGCCCACTTCTCCTAGAACACATGGTAAACCACAATAGTTACTCTAGCAACCACTAATCATGCCAGCATGTGCTTTGATGCCTTTCATCCTTGGAAAGAGTCAAGAGGAAGAGACACAAGATGAGGACCTAGCAGAATGGATCTATAAAGATCCCATCACCACTGATATACCGCAAGTTACACTTCCTACGGATCAGTATGGCAAAGGTCTCCTCATTATGCAAAGAATGGGGTATGATGGTCAGAGTGCTTTGGGATATTGCAAACAAGGACGACATGAACCTCTGCTACCAGAATTAAAGCCCAAAGGTAATACAGGCCTAGGCTTTGAAAAAGAGGTATTTCCTAAACTCAGATTCAAAGGAAAACCCAGCAAACCATTATGTCAACCTACTGCAAAAAGAACACCCTTCATTATCAAAGTAGCATCCAACACCATCCCAACTACCCCATCGAGACTCACAACCCCAACGCAACCATCTACAATACCAAAAATCCCACCAATCAAACCAGTAATCCCATCCGCAGCAACCATCACATCAATAAAACCATTCGCAGCAACAATTGTATCAGAACCCACAGCAACATCTATGGCACCAGTAGTTCCAGCAAAAGCCACTGAGTCACCACTGCCGATCCTTCCCATATCAGATTCTTTAATCCCCATCAAACTTCCTACAGCACCAATTACTACAAAGATACATAAACCAATCACACCAACCGTGTTTAACTCCAAAGACATGTCCCAATATGGTATAGCAATCGGATGCTGGAAAGTGATTCAGAGACCGACTCACATGAGTGGGAATTTGATTCGGTATAGCTTAACACTTCAGATGAGGAAGACACATCACCCCCTCCGCCACGCAAAGACATCCCTATTTACGGAGAAGCACAAATAAAGACCACTTGGGTACCTGAGCTGGAAACATCTTCCACAGACCCTACGTCTCATCCTACGCCTGATTCTGACAAGGAGAGTACCATTAATGACCTTCACCACACTGTCTTAACCCTCACTGATACATCTAATGCACTTAACCTAATCGATGAAGTAATGCCCATTATCCATCCTGAACTCATCGAATGGAACCAACCAAATCCCCCATGTCTTGACTTCTTCCAAAATGATGAGGCTATCATTGAATTTTTGGAATTAAGGGATAACCTACCAAGTGGGGATCACAAAGCTGGATTCGCCATTGAACTTAATAGCGCAGCATACTTCGAGGCGGATGCCAAACCTTTCAGCTGCAAAAATATAACAATAAAACATGGATCTTCCAGTGAAAACCACACTGTGGCACTGTTTGATCCGACAAAAGTAAAAAGAAAGAGCGTATCCAACGGTGAAAACCTCTCTGAGGTGCCTGAGGATGAAGGGTTTGACATTCTCCCTGCAAGCACACAACAGGAATGATCAATGATTCTCATCGAGGAAACCAAAGAATACAATGTGGGGACTCCTGAAAATCCTCATCTTATACATCTGGCATCTCTTCTCACTCCAGAGGAACAGCTTGAGTTTATAGAGTTCTTTCAAAAGCGTCAGATCAACTTTGCATTGTCATATGCAGACATGCCTGGGCTTGATCCTGATTTAGTCATGCATCATCTCGCTGTAGCAGAAGGAGCCAAACCTGTCAAGCAAAAGCTTCATAAGATGCATCCCCAGATTGCAGTGCTAGTCAAAACAGAACTCAAGAAACTCCTAGATGTTGGTTTCATTAGGCCAATTGATTATGCATAATGGATCTCCAACATCGTGCCAGTCAGCAAACCAAAAGGGGGCATCCGCATTTGTACTGACTTCAGAGATCTGAATAAGGCATGTCCTAAGGATGACTTCCCCCTACCAAATATCGACATCATAGTGGATCTGACAGCAGGACATGCCATGCTTTCACTCATGGATGGCTTTTCAGGATACAATCAAATCAAGATCGCACCAGAAGATCAAAATAAGACAGCCTTCACATGTTCATGGGGCACATATTGCTGGAATGTAATGCCCTTCGGTCTAAAGAATGCAGGTGCAACCTATCAAAGAGAAATGACCACCATCTTCCATGACATGATGCATACCATGATGGAAGATTATGTAGATGACTTACTAGCAAAATCACTCAATAGAGAAGGACATCTCCACATCTTAGATAAAATCTTTGATAGACTGGAACAATACCATGTTCGACTCAACCCAAAGAAATGTGTCTTTGGAGTGACCTCCGGGAAGCTTCTAGGCTACATTGTCTCAAGCAAAGGTATTGAGGTTGACCTAACAAAGGTAAAGGCAATCATGGACATGCCACCTCCAAAGAATATCAGTCAACTAAGAACACTACAAGGGCGGCTTCAATCCATCCGAAGATTCATTGCACAATTGGTTGATAAGTGTCACCCATTCACACACTTGCTACACAAGAACATCCGCTTTCAGTGGGATGCCAAATGCCAGCAAGCATTTCAGACGCTTAAAGACTATCTCATGAATCCACCATTGCTGATGCCACTAGATCCAAGTAGACCATTGTTACTTTATATCTTAGTGACAAGTACAACATTGGGTGTACTACTAGCACAACATAATACAAAAGGCAAAGAGTGTGTTGTTTACTATATCTCTCGCACACTGGTGGGCTATGAACTCAATTACATGCCTATTGAGCAAGCTTGCCTAGCAGTAATCTTAGCAGCCACTAAACTAAGGCACTATCTGTTAACACACAAGGTACAACTCATTGCAAAGATTGATCCACTCAAGTACTTACTCAGCAAAACAACATTAATAGGTCGCTTAGCCAAATGGGTGATGATTCTAAGTGAATTTGACATCGAGTATGTGGACCGTAAAGCTATCAAAGGTCAAGTTATTGCAGATCAGCTGGCCGATGCACCACTCATAGGCGATCATCCTCTCATTTCCAATTTTCTAGATGAAGAGATATTCATGATCATAGAAGCATAACCATGGAAACTATATTTTGATGGTTCATACACTAGGCACGGCTCGGGGGCAGGCATTTTGTTTATCACACCTCAAGGTGATAGCATCCCGAAGTCTTACAGGCTCACATTTCCATGCACAAACAACATAGTAGAGTATGAGGCCTTGATCACAGGACTCAGGCTAGCCATACAATGGAAATTACAAGAACTACAAGTATATGGCGACTCACAACTGGTCATTCGACAAGCAACAGATGAGTATCAAACCAAAGATGATAAACTCATGCCATACAAGCAAATGGTGGATAATCTAAAGACATCATTTATTACTATCACCTTTGAGAAGATACCAAGAGATCAGAATCGAGCTGCTGACACTATGGCTACCATCGCATCTCTCCTAGATCTTCCACAGAATTCAACACGCTACGAGTTCTTGGTAGAACAGCTTTGGATCCCCGCTTATGATATCCTCGAATCCGAAATGATATGTCGCCTTGTCGGTTCTGAATCCCCATGGTATGGTGAATTCTACACCTATCTCAGCGATCACACCCTTCCTCCCAACCAATCGAATAACCAACGTAAAACCTTCATTCGCCAAACTGCTTGATATACCATTATTGTTGAAACCTTATACTGCTGCTGTCTTGATGGTACTCTCCTTCGATGTCTAAAACAAGGTGAGATAACAAAGGCTTTGGAAGAAGTCCATGAAGGAATTTGTGGAACTCATGCAAGCGGTCCGCCACTAGCCAAAAAGATCATGCGAGCTAGATACTATTGGCCATCTATGGAAAAAGATTCCTACTACTTTGTCAAGAAGTGCAAGAAATGTCAAGTTCATGGTGCCCTGATACATGCACCATCCCAGGAACTGCAACCAATCACAACACCATGGCCTTTTTGTCAATGGGGCCTTGACCTTGTGGGTAAGATTCATCCATCTTCGTCTAATGGCCATAAATTCATTGTTACCGCCACTGAATATTTCACAAAGTGGATCGAAGCTGTTCCACTTACCCAAGTCACTGGCAAGCAGATCGCCTCATTCATCCTCAACTACATCATCTGCCAGTATGGTGTGCCCATGTCTTTCATCACAGATAACGGTCTTCCTTTCAACAATCAGGATGTCCACGAACTTTGTGAGAAATTTCATATCCAACATCGCTTTTCCACCCCCTATTACCCACAAGGCAATGGTCAGGCCGAAGCATCCAATAAAAACATATTAAGAATCCTAAAGAAGATAGTAAATGATGGCGGCCGTGATTGGCATGTTCAATTAAATCCAGCACTATGGGCATATTGAACTAGCATTCAAACCCCTACAGGTGTAACTCCTTATTCATTGGTCTATGGTGCTGAAGCTATCTTACCTATTGAGGTCGAGATACCATCCTTATGGGTTTCCTTGCACAATCTCATCGATGATGAAGCCTATAGAGTATCACGTCTGTAGGACTTAGAGTTACTTGATGAGAAGCGACAAGCTGCATACAACCATCTCAAATCCTATCAGTAGCGCATGAGCAGAAGCTACAATCATCAAGTTAGATCTCATACATTTGAGGTAGGTGATCTTGTTTTACGAGAGAATCCTCGCAACCAACCAAACAGAGAACATCAGGGCAAGTTTGAATCAAACTGGCTGGGCCCATATGTTGTCACTGTTGTATTCGGGTCCGAGGCATATCAGTTGGCTACATCAGAAGGAGAACCGCTCGTAGATCCAATCAACAGCATGCACCTCAAACGGTTTTACACATAAGCTGCATAGAGTATCAGGCTCCTAGCTATACTGGCAAAAATACCAAAAACATTCAGAAAATGTCTTAAAGAAATACAAAAACATTCAAAAAAGTAAAGCAAACTCATACATCCAAACGGTGAACAACCACTCCAGTGGCACCTTGGGTAAGTGCGATGGTGAAAACCTGGCAAACAGGCGTCACTCGTGAAGACAATGGCTCCAGTATCTTTCAGGCTCGTTGTGATCACATTCATACACACATCCATTCATCCATCCAACCATGGCTTGTTATTTGATCTGCAATTAAGAAAGTACTTCATGCGTCTTGCATCCCGCTCTATCATAGTCATGTCTACACTTGGGGGCAATACCCTTCAAATCTAGATGATGGAAGTGGATTCTACATTACTGGTGATTCATTGGCAAAAACATTCAAAAATGTCTCACAAAATCCAAAAACATTCAAAAATGTTTCACAAAATCCAAACAAACATTCAAAAATGTCTCACAAAATCCAAAAACATATTCATCCGAGCAGATACAACACAAACATTGACATAATACTCACACGATGACCATTTATCAATTGACCAAAACAATCAACATCAACAATCCAAAACTGTCTTAAACAAGGATGCATCCTTCCTTATCAAAACAAAGACAACAGTGATGTTTTCTTTGACAAGAAAATTATGTTAAGTTATCAAATGCTTGGTTGATTCGTGAGTAATTCATTTGTTTATCTGTATCGGGATCTTTTAGCATTGTGTTGTATCATTTGCACATTATTTCCGATGAAGTTCTGGGGCATGTACTAATGGTGTCTATGTGGGAAGTTCACCAAGCTACGTGATCTTGTGCAAAATGCAGTCATAGATCACTACGGCTTGCTGACTATAGCGTATACCTCGACCATATGAGCATGAACCATTACCAAGGATCCTTATCCTTTATTCTTTATGTATATACTATTTGTTTGGAGGTACAATGCTCATTCTTTAGTTCCTCCTCATCCAAATTCGATAAAGATTTTATCTCTTAGTATGGTATGCACTTGTCTCAGGATATGATCAGCCTAAGATCAAGGAGGACGATCCAAGTCATGCATGAAAGGAGATAATCCTTATCTGTTCCGCAAGCAATACTTTGGTCGACTTGACCCTTATATCAAGTCGTTTGTATTAACTTGCTATATAAAATCCATGTAAGGAATACTCAGGTCATCTTGAATCATTATGTCAAGATGCTTGTATTCTCTTCCAACATTTTAAAGCTCAATGATGAAAATAGAGCACTATGGATCGTCATTTCATCTCATTTGTTTATATATTGCATTCCGTTGCATATCACCCATCCATTCATTCATTCATATGTAGGCTTTACATGCAAAAGTGACCATAAAAGCTGGTCCTGGATACAATCATGACTGAGTACTCTGATAGATCATCAATGCATCATGCCAAGTCTTAAAAACCTTGCATTCCTCATGATCATATCATCATCGCATTTAGGTGCATCTTGCATTAAGACCATTCATGTCATTTTTAACTTAATATTGCATATAGTTCATGTTTGGACATTAGTTTTCATTAACCATTTGCATCATTGCATCAATCATAAATAATTAGATTCATTCATGAGATCAAATTGTCTTTTTGATTGTTTTAAAAACATTTACTAGACATTCATATAGGGTCGATTATCCATCATCATTTTATCATCCTTTATCATTTAAAAATTACATACCTTTGTTTATAGTGAAAAAGTGCATTTCATTTATTAACTAAGTATCCTATTATATTCATTTTAGGATTTATTTCACATTGCATTTCATTCATTCATTTATCCTATTATGCTCATTTTAGGATTCATTCACATTTCATTCATTTATCCTCTTTTTAATTGCATTAAGGTGCAGTTATTAAAAATATTAGTTATAGTATCATCACATTCTCATATTTAAGCATTTAGATTCATAAGTCCATTTGTTTACAAACCATTGGTTCATACCATTTCATATATCCATTTTACATACACATTCATTTAGGCATTATCATACATTTTGTTTATCCATCTTACATTCATCTACACACATCTAGATGCATATCCATACATAAAATCATTCATCTAACCATTGCATTAACATCATCACATAAATCATCGCATCATTATATTACAAAATAGGAAACACCAAAAATCCTATTCATAAATCATCATAAGCATATATCATCATCATGGCATCACATACATAAAACATTACATCAAAAATCAAATATATCATACACATATAAACCTGCATTCATATGTCGGTATCCAACATCATAGATCATCATAAAAACATGCATAAAAGAAACATCTCATCAAAATGCATACATATACACACATCCATCTAAGCAATCACTCATCATCCTGCATAAACATCCATACATAAATCAAATGCATATCATCAAAATATGGGATCTCCTCATATATCTCATCTCATATATCAGAGTACAATGAAGTCTACAAAATCGGCTACCAAGAGCCATCCAAGATACAATCCAAAAAATACACAATGATACAAATACATGTATGCATGAATGCTCTCTCAAATGCCGCTCTGGCCCGATGCTGTCCCAACACCTCTACCTGCTCCATCACTGGTGCCTGCACCACCTGATCCATCTCTCCGTGGAGGCCTCATCGAACCCCCACTCCCTCCTGCATCCCCTGATCTCTCCTGCCGTAGAGGACCCATCACACCCCCACTACTCTGTGCTCTCTGTGATCGCTTTGATCTGGCCTACCGCATCTGTGAATAGCTAAGAGCTCATTGGCTAACCGGCACAACCTGCTCATATAAACCCCGCCAGTAGTCTATCTCCGCCTGTGCTCGTCACATCTCCCTCATAACCTCCCTTGTAGGACCCTATGCTCCTACTCCAACCCGCACTCTCTCCTGTAGCTCAGACAATCTCTCCACTGTAGTATCTCTCTCCCGCAGCACCACCGTCAGCTCTGACTCTCATGCAAATAGCTGCACATCCCTAGCTGCTACCTCCTCCTCTAAACTCTCTATCCAGGTCTGCAAATGAGCTATCATGTGATCCCGCAGATCTCCAGTGGCTCCCTCCCCAGTGTCCATCGCTGCCTCCCCTGCACCACCCTCTCCAGTAGTCCCCTCTCCTGTATCCATCAGGATCTCTCTCTCCATCCCTCTCCCACTCAGCTAAACTCCCCTCTGTACCAATGGTCCCTGTGATATCTGTAGAGGTAGTCCACCTCTCCCTCTCCGCTGCCTCTGCAACCCCAACCCACCTCCTCCTCCACCTCCTCCGCCACCTCCTCCTCCTCCTCCTCCTCCTCCATCTCCTCGACCTCCTGCCCTCCTCCGTCCCCATCCTCGTCCCCTCTCATCCTCAAACACTGGGATCGACTCTGCTGGATCCGATATCCGTGGGATCGGGTGCGCTGCTCGATACTGTGTGTACTCATCTGACACACCTGCATCAACGACCCTCAGTCGTAGGTCCCATGGCCTCGCCTACAGTGTTTGAAACTCTGCCAGTGCCTGATCATACAGTAGCACTGGACCCCATGCATACCACTCCCGAATAACTCGAGCATACTCTCCAGATCAACTAGGCAGTCCCTGCTACCATCTGAACTGCCTCATCACTCGTCCAGGCACCTGTCTCTCCACATGGTATGAGGTCCTCCCAATGAGGAATCGGGTCATGAAGACACAAGGTAGTGCCTCTACATTATCATCCCATGGCTCACACTCCAAGTATGGCCGCCATATCACTGCATCCAGGTCATCCAATGCCCGCCACCACCACTCTAACTTCCCCAAGTGGGGCTGACTCATCATGCCACTGTACATAAACATGTATGGCTGATCCACCACACGGAATCTAAGGATCACCGATCGGGTCACTGGTAGGTGCTCCCACGCCCAAATATGTAGTAGCGTCATACCCACTGCTAAGGAACCCCTCCCTCGGTACACTACCTCATGCAGCTCCTGATACATGTGCGCCAGCACGCACGGCCCCCATGCAAATCAGGTCCCCTCGGTCATCATCATCTCAATAACCTATCCCCATCCTACCACCAAACCATGTGACCGCTTGTCTGGACACAAAAGACCTCCCACAATCCCTGACAAAACTGCTGGAAGAGGCTCATATAGTGCTGCTATATCCTCCCATGCGATTGAGCCATCGTCAATATACACGTCCTCATCAAAAATCCTCTGACATGAAATAGTCCCCTAGGATCTGTCATATGTGACCAGCTCCCTTCGAATTGGAATCCGAAGGATGCACCACACGTCCTCCAAGGTCACGGTCATCTCCCCCTGTGCCAAATGAAAGGTGCACGTCTCACTGTGCCACCGCTCTGCCAATGCTGTGATCAATCCATGATTCATATGAATCACGGGCATGTGCATCACCTCATAAAGCCTAGTCGCTGCAATACAATCTATCTCCGCCTGAGTCAATCGGTCCCGCAACCCCTGTGTCGCCGGATGACGCTCGCGTAACTATAACACGCGCAGATCCTTCTGCACATAGACATTCATCAATCACCATCAGTTGTTTTGTTTTCAAACTTTCTTAAGTTTAAACCTAGACTATCATCAGATACTTTGATCAAGTATCTTCGGGTCTCAACAAGTAAGCAATCATGGCCACCTAGACTTCAACGGGCATTTATCCTAGCAAATAACCTAAGTCTCATCAGGCTGCTATGGTTCAAAACAACTCCCACTTCACCTCGCCATCCATCAATCATTGGCATCGGGAGATTTTTCTTCATCCAAATTGGGGCATCTCTTTATCCTACGACAAAAGCGTTATTTTACCAACAAAAGCGCTAGTTTCAACACAATAGTGCTACAACCATAACAACAGCGCTCAATAAGCTATACCATAGCGCTACAACTACAAAAGCGCTAAACAAACTACCCAATAGCGCTACTTAACATCAATAGCGCTCAATTCACCCCCCAATAGTGCTACTTAGTCAATAGCGCTAAAACTTGCATACAGTAGTGCTAATTCAAAGCAACAGTGCTCAAACAAGGGCACAATAGCGCCATTGCGGCACAATAGCGCTAGTTTCTGGAGCAAAAGCGCCAAAACCAGAGTTCCAGCGCTCTTGCTCTGACTTGACTTGGACTCAGCTAAAAACCTATCAAAAATGCATGAAAATTAAGTTTTTGAATTTGCGTACCACTGGTCCGTAGCCCTCTAGGCGCTGGAACCGTCGCACTTGCTCGAATCTATGCTCGGTGATCAGAATCGGCATCGTAGCTGCTCTCTGCTCCTCCAAACGTCACTATCAGAGCTCTGGTTTTCAAATGGTCGTGGTCACAAATGATCCTGTTTTCACCCCTTTCACTCCATTTATACCCTTCACCGTCACCGTAACTTCTCCCCGCTCATTGCCGTGATCCCCGTGAACTTCCCGAGCCCCCCATTTCTCCATTTTTCCTCCGATCTCTTCTATTTTTCACCCGTATGCCTAACTTCTTCTCTTCTACCACCCTACCAATTTTCATTCTTTTTCGAGAGATCGCCCGGTTTTTCAAAAAATTTCGGCCCATCTCTCGAGGGGGCATCCCACCCATTAAATTTACACTTTATGGGTCATTTCTTCATACCAGTTTTTCTTTCTTTGAAACAATGCGATAAACCGCACCGTCTCAAAGAGGGGCAAATGTAGTCACATAAATCTGTCCTTTTTTATTAAATGAATATTTTGTATTTATTTGGTTAAAAATCCACTAGCCATCAATTAATTAAATTAATATTTAATTAATTCATCTCCAAACATTCTTCTATTAATTAAATAAATTATTCAATTTATTTTAATTAATTCATTAAAATCAAATTCCAATTAATTAAATAAATAAAATCAATTTATTTAATTAAAATCCCTTTTTCCTCTTTTAAATAGATTAAATCAAACATTTATTTAAATCATTATCCCCCCACTTGCATTTTCCTACAAATGCAACTTGCACACATTTATTGAAATAAATGAATTTTTATTTTTAATAAAATCCTATTTTCCCTCACCCACCAAATCCACTTGCAAAATCTAATCTCCTTCTAGATTCTTCTAACCCCTGCCTAATTAGCCTAATCTATCCCCTAATTATTGTCACATTCCTAAGCAAAATGGAGTCACTTCTCAAAAGACCCCAAAGTCTTTGATAACCATTAAAGGTTTTCAACATTCAACCACTTAAATCCTCAAAGTCTTTGATAGCCATTAAAGGCTTCCAACTTTCAACCACTTAATCCACAAAGTCTCCAATAACCATTAATGGTTAACCCAAACCCTCCTACATGGTTAAAACATTTGTTTTGACTCAACCTTCACCCAACCCAAGGGTCTCATCAAGCCTTTAATGCTTTGACCATGATTATCTCTTAATCATTTGCACAAAGGTTTATCCTTGGATTAACTCTTAATCCAGTGGGTAATCCTAACTTAGGCTTGACCCTTACCTTCTAGATAACCATGAGGTCTCCTCAGGCATTTAATGCCTCCAACTCCTTTCTCTCAACCCAACCCTATGTTGACACTTGTCACCATTTCGTTGGTGCAGATTGTGCACATGGATCCCCAACTTTCAAACTCAACCCTTGATTAAACCTTTCAATCCTGGCCATCCATTGCTCCATTTTTCCTATAAATAGAGCCCATTCCTTCATAATCCAGATCCTGAAAAACTTGTATGCATTTAAACTATAGGCATTTTAAGAGAGCATTTTAGCATAATTAACTCATATATTGTCATCTTGGATAAAATCAATCATTTTAGCATCAATAGTTTAATATTTGCTTCTTCATTTACATGTAGAGCAATATTTCAATCTCAATCCTCCATAAGCATCCATAGTGCAAAAAGCTGCTGAGAGCTACACAATTTTGGAACTTGGAGAGGAGAGGAACAAGGGAGAAAGGAGCTAATACCATGCTAAGAGGCATTTGGAGATGTCTCATTATCTTTGTCTCTTTAGTTAGATATATTAGCATGTTTTTAGTGTCTCTCTTGGTATGCCTTTTTAGATTAGTTTTTGATTAACTAACACTAACAGTTTTGTGTCTTTTGTGTTATTTTATCATTTGCTAACCTTGTGCCATTTAGGAGGGCATCACCAATCTTTGGTCAGCCCTTATCACCCACCATGTCTGGGGAAAGACAAGAAAGAGAAGCTAGTAAACGAAACACTCACGAAGATTTCAGCAATCATGCCACTAACAGCGATTCCTCATCAACTGAATCTGAGCTTCCTGAACCTCCTGAAGATGAAGTACATAGATGTTAGAATGATAAAGAATTCTGGAAAATGATGAAGGTCATCATGGCTAGGGAAAAAGAAGACTATTTCTTAGAATTAGCAAAACAAGGTACCAAACTCCCTACTGGTTATAATGTGGAGGCCCTTGTTGATAAAGAGGAAGAGACACCATGGGGAAAAATGAGAAAACAAATGCAAGCATTACAAACTGTAGTCACAAGAATAGAAAACAAAAATAAAACACCAAAACAATATTCTCTGGACACAATATGCCCATTCCCATTTGACAAAAACCTTTACATGTCTCCATTTCTTTCACGAGTTGAGATCCCAAAATTTGACAGAGAGTTTTGTGCCACTTGTCTGGAGTTCATGCATGATCAAATGTACCTCATGCGCCTTTTCCCAAGGAATTTAGGGGGTCAAGCAATGGAATGGTTTGCAAGCCTACCCAAAGGGATAAAAACATTTGAAGAACTAATCCAACTTTTTTTACAACAATACTCATTCAACATTCATCACCCATTTACTATGATAGAGCTTTGCAATACCAGACAAAAGACAGGAGAACCCTTTCTCACCTTCCTCCAACGATGGAGAAAGATGTTCTCTAGATATTCATAGACCATCCCAGATCTTGAGAAAATGGATATCTTTTTCAACAACTTAGTCCTTGAATTGAAATATAGTGTCCAGATGCAAGTACACCCTTCATTCAACAAAATGGTAGATAACGCCCTCAGAATGGAAGACGTGCTTATCAAAAAGGGAGATATATCACTTTGGAAAGAAACATCGCAAGGTTCTAGCTCTAAAGAAAAGAGTAAATACTGGAAATATTGCAAAGATAGCAACAAGAACATCGTTAGTGATGGAGTGGTAGATACTATCCAAGCAAAAACAAAATCCACAATATTTAACTTGGCCAGTGGCACACAAGCACTTAAGACAGCTGAAACTACAACAGAAAATCCTCCAAAGAAAACAAGGGAGTGGTTTAAAGACAAACCTTGGGTTTCAAAACCTAAACGTGATTTTACTCCTTTGGATGAGTCATATGAATCGAATTTTAAAACTTTATTGGCAAATAATCTGATAACATTGCCAGACAATTCCAGACCATATGACCCAAAAATTAGACCCAGATGGTGGACAGAAAATGAATACTGTGACTACCATCGGAACAAGGGACATAACATAAACCACTCCATGAAACTCTGACGTGAAATCCAAGATCTCATTGATGCAGGAAAGATCGTTGTTGGAAATCACACAACTAATGCTAATCTTAAGGCCTTTAAAGATCCCTTACCCACTTATGAACAAGGAGACTCCTCAAAATCCAAGGGAGGAGCTAGAGTCAATTATACTTACACTAATCACAATAATGTGATCAACATGATTGAATCTGTTCAACCCAAATATTGCAATGTGATCATAGTCCAGGTTCATCAAAGTGAAGCACAAACTGCTAATGCCGTGACTTGCACTCAAAGGAAGATTTCTCTCCCAGGAGCTAGTCCCCCAACTTTTGATCAAACGACATCAAAACTGCCAAGTAGACAAATAGACACAATCATGGCTAAATCGAAACAACCAGCTTCATTGTCTTCTCCTGGTTATAGTATTTTCAAACAATTGAAGAGAACCAATGCTGAAATCTCCATTTTAGAATTGCTTAAGATCTCTTCTTCTCATAAAGAGGTCCTGGACAAGGCTCTACGTACCACCAGTGTCCCTAAATATTTAGACGTAGATTGGTTTCAATCTATGGTAGGTCACTTGACTTCACCTCATTATCTCACTTTCTCTGAAGAAGATGATAACTCACCGAGTCACCCACATAACCAACAATTACACATTGAATCCATGATTCATAAACACCGCGTTAAACGTGTTTTGATAGATGGAGGCACTGGGTTGAATATTTGTACCTACAATCTATTGACACAGCTGGGATTTTCTGAGAATGTCATTGAACTAACAAAAAAGATAACAATCAAGGCTTATGATGAAGAGGAAAGAACTTCTAAGGGACTGGTATCATTACCAGTCAGAGTAGGACCTGTGGAAAGAGATGTCATTTTTCAAGTCCTGGATCTTCATCTTTCATACAACATCTTACTGGGTAGGCCATGGATTCATGAAATGAAAGTAGTACCATCTACGTATCATCAATGCCTGAAATTTCCCTATAATGGAATAGAAGTCAGTATTCCGGCCGATACAAGATATACCTGCAATGCATTAACACGAGGTGTTGATGCTTTTGTTCCTAATAATAGAGCAACTTCTGTAGCTAAAAGTTCAGAATATTTGTTGAAAGATTTGGAAAAGAAACTAAGAATCACAAACAATGGCATGGATGGTTACAAGATAGAGCCTATACTCTCACTAACATCTCTTCCTCCATCACCAAGATAGCTCCTTCGGAAGTAGGGGTATTTGGCCTTGGGGAACAAGGGACCACAATTAATTTCATATTAATAGAATAATTCTAATTAGAATTTACTAATAGGAAGGAGAAGAGACAAGGGATGAGGGGCAAGAACAATAACAAGGGAGGAGGGATGAGGGACAAGTTCTTTTTATTGGCTGGAAGGAAGGGATGAGGGACCCCACCTACCCAGACGAGGGATGAGTTCTCTTTCTTATGGGCCGACTGGGATGAGGGACCCCACCGTCTAGAAAGGGACGAGTTGTTTGTCTTGGTTGGAAGGGACAAGCTCCTTCCCTTCGTCAGAAAACCATCCGAGGGTATGAGGACACAAACTTCAACTCCAAAATTCATTAATGATGGCACCTTTATGCAGTCCTCTACTTCTCTTGCAGGTGAAATAGAAGGGGATGATGTCCTTAAATCGCTCTTCAAAGAAGACAGTGCAGATAAAGAAATACGACATTGTGAGATTTCTCCAGCACAATATGGTCCAGGCTATAAGATGCTTCAATGCATGGGATATTCAAGTACTGGTCCTCTTGGCAAACATCAAAAAGGTATTGTTGAACCTATTCAGTTACAAACTAAGTCTATCAATGATAAAGCTGGACTGGGATATGATCCAAGAAAGCAATCGGATCAGAAGCACACATCTCACCATCAATGTAAGTGGAAGAAGAAGGTACTACCTTTAACAATACAAGTGATTAGTACTCACCAAACTCAGGAAGAGTGTGACGCTAAACAACAAGAATTGTTCACCTAGAGAGAGGAACTAGATAGAAATCAAGTTCCAGTTATATCAACTATAATACCACAAGAAGTAGAAGTTCCAGAGGATATGAGAGACAAAGTATACAGAATCAGAGAATTGCTTGCACCACTCAATGTTCCAGCCACATATACTGACAGACAATTAGTAAATGACTCAAAAACTGATTCAAACTAGTATGAATGGGGTCCAGATCACATCTTAGATACATAAACCCTTGAAGAGTCCAAGGATATTACAGATGACGCACAAGAGCTGATATGCCTAAGAATGCAAAAGGGAAAAGAAGAAATCAAACTAAAAAGACAACAAAACTATGAACGACAGCTGAAGAATGAAAGGACACAAGCAATTCCTTCACCTACCAACCCTCCTAATGAGATAGGACAAATCAGGTATAGAACTACACAAGAAGAACTAGAAGCTACAGAGAAAGAACCAGTCATCAATCCAGAAGAAGTTGAATGGAACAAATGACAGGGATTAACAGAACTGTCAAAGTCATGTCCACATACAAGTGTGTCAAGTACAAGCAGTTAATGAACCAAATCATGAAGGAACGTGCAGCATCAAAGATGTGGGTGTTGATACTATATATACATTTACTAAGCCACTTGAAGATGAGTCAACAACTTCATCCTATGACTCTGATGACTCAGACAAGAGCTCTATTTATGACAACAACTATTCAACAACGCATTATGACTACTTTGTCATGAATGATGAGATACTGTCTACTGTTACACCATGGTATGTAGTCCAATCTGAAGTAGGTGATGATGCTAAAAGTAGGTCGGTTGGGTTAGGTCCAATAAATACTAACATGAATTTTGATAATCGTGTCGTAACTCCTCCTGGTCTCGAAACACATACGCAAGGTAGTCTTTTGGAACTCGACTGGTTGGTCTGAAGCCATGATGATAGTACCGTGAACTCCCTTGAGCCTGTTCCAACCTTATCCTTAATGCACCCAGAATTGATTGATAATACTCTTTATAACTAACCCTTGAATGTACCTACCTTTGCTAATGACTATACACTAGCCTACTACCTCAATGCAGTTGAACCCATGTACTCTTCCACCAGTGAATAGAATGAAAACATGACTGAAGCAGATATCAGGTATCTTAGTCGCAAAAACAAGAAAAATAAAAATAAAAGATCTAATGGCGAAAACCACATTGTGGCGGTGTCAGACTCTAAAAAAGAGAAAATAAAGGACATACCTAAAGGTGAAAACCTCTCTGAGGTGCCTGAAGGTGAGATACTTGATATACTACCAAGTCACTTCCAGGAGAGATCTTTCATATTGATCGAGCCAACTCAGCTAGTAAACATTGGGAGTCAAGAGACACCACACATCATTCATTTAGCTCAATCACTATCAGCAGAAGAGTTAAAGGATTTCAACAACTTTTTTGTCGAAAAGAAGATCAACTTTGCATGGACATACTCAGATATGCTAGGACTAGATCCCGATCTTATCATGCATCACCTCTATATTATACCAGGAGTAAAACTAGTCAAACAAAAACTCCAAAAGATGCATCCTCATGTGGTACTGCTAGTCAAGGCTAAACTAGAGAAATTGCTAAAAGTTGGATTTATCAGAGCTATAGAATACACAAAATGGATATCAAATATAGTACCTGTATCAAAGGTAGACAAATCTATTAGAGTTTGCACAAACTTCAGGGATCTCAACAAGGTATGTCCAAAAGATGATTTTCCATTTCCCAACATTGACATGATAGTAGATATGACTACTGGATATGAGATGTATTCATTAATGGATGGATTCTATGGCTACAATCAGATCAAGATAGCACCTGAAGATCAAGAGAAGACAACTTTCACATGTGCGTGGGGAACCTTCTGCTGGAATGTTATGCCATTTGGTCTAAAGAACGCAGGAGCAACTTATCAAAGAGTAGTAACCACTATCTTCCATGATATGATGCATAAAAAAATGAAAGATTATGTTGATGACACCCTGGTAAAAACTATGAAGAGATCTACACATATTCAAGAGCTAGGCCTCATATTAGATAGAATGGAAAGATTCAACCTTCGCTTAAATCCAAAAAAATGTGCATTTGGAGTAACATCAGGAAAATTGCTTGCGTACATCATATCAAGAAAAGGAATTGAGGTTGACCCTGAAAAGGTCCAAGCTATAATGGAAATGCCTCCACCCAAGAATATCAGTCAGATGAGAAGTTTATAAGGCTGCCTTCAATCAATAAGACATTTTATATCTCAGCTAGTAGACAAAGCTCAACCCTTCACGAAGGTATTAAGGAAAGGAATTCAATACAACTTGGATAAAGATTGTGAACAACATTTATAACAAATCAAAGAATATCTTTCTAATCCACCCATATTAATGCCACCAATTCAAGGTAAGCCACTGATCCTGTACATATCAACTACATATACTTCACTGGGGGCACTTCTTGATAGTTTTGATACTTAATGTAAGTATAGATCTAATAGCCAACAAGATGAGAGGGGGGGTGAATCATACAAACTTAATCCTCAATAAAAACATTAGATTCAACCTCGGTAACATATACTTCAGTAATATAACCAAAAATGTTAAACATGCAAACTCAAAAGCATATAAACATCATAAACCTCATAACACCAGATTTAACGTGGAAACCCAAATAGGGAAAAACCACTATGGGATTTTGGACCCACTAAGAAATATACTCTTCTAGAGTATGCTTGGTTAAAAGCAAATCCTATTAAAGATTACAAACACATTGCTAGATGTGACCCGGTTAAGGGATTTCCCTCAGATCTGTTTGGATCTTCACCTTGTTAGAAGTGACCTTGTTAAAGGATTTCAAACACTCAATCAGAATGTCACCTTGCTAGAGGGTTTTACAAATAAGACTGTTAAGTCCACTCGGTTAAGAGATTTTCTGTCACTTTCACAAAATAATAGTAATAAAAATCTATCTGCAACTTCACATCTAAAATGCTAAAGCAGATTCTTATTTGTTCAATACAATCTAGACATAGAACTAATCTTGTCCATCTGTTGGGCTTCTATACTCTGTTATTCAAATAGGTCTTCAAGCTTCTATGCTCGGTAATCACTATGTAGCATCCCTGTGCATACACTTGCCCGCATACATTACTTATCAACAGTTTCCTATTTATAAACAATTAGCTAACCGCTTAATCTCCTTGATCACATTTCCCATGATCAATCATAGCCATCAAATCTTCAATCTTGTCCAATTTCAATGTATCTTTCAATCTAAAAACATTTTACCCCACCTAGGAACTTGCATACATTTCTTGGAACTTGTGCCAGGGTATTGCAGTTCAATTTGAGTTGTAGATCTTCATGCTGACTTTCCTTTGCCTTAGATTCATTAACAATCTTCATGCATGGCTCACCAATCATTTAATCAGTTCTAGCTCATCAACATCCTTCATTAAATAACGCATGTAAACATTTAATGCATTCTGTTATAGCTTGGTTACAACTCGATGAATACTAAACTTCACTCGATAGACATTCCGCCTTCATTAACCGATAGAGATAACCTTAGGGTTTACCAACTAGGTTCCTTAGGGTTTACTGACTAGGTTCTTTGCTTGGTAACATAGTATAGTATTAACCTTACAATTTACAACATATGTATGATGTTAAAACAATCTAAACATCATGATCTCATCATTGTCTGACTCGGTAATAGTTGCCCATTGAATACCTTATTCATCCCCTTATTCATTCTAATCTTTCCTGTGTCTTTTACCGACAACTTTATATTCTTCAAATCATACTTCTCAAGATATGGAAACATCATACTAAATTAGAAAATCAATTTCTTGACATCAATGACAAAATAATAATATCAAGACTGTAAACATCCTTAATCAGTTATATCCATAATCATCAACAACCTTTTCAATATCCTTATTGAAATGCCAACAATCTTTCATTGTCTGTTATAATGCTATATTGCCAACAATCTCCCCCTTTGGCATTGATGGAAAAACCAATTGATTTGTCCTTAAGAGATTCAGATTGCTGTGATTCTGAAATGCTGAAATGCTCTCCCCCATACATTAGACTTCTCCTCTATTCTTCAGTCTTCTCAGTCTTCTTTTAGTCTTCTCCCCTTTATAGTAGTCTTCTCCCCCTTTGACAACAATGCCAAAAAGTAAAGAACTAAAACATAATTTCTTCCTGTATGAAGTGAATTCCTACTGTTATGTATCAACTAAGTCTCAGTCAGAGCATTTTGTCTTCAATTCCTATTCCATGTAATATTTCATGTACACCTTTAGAAAACATCCTAAAGTGTGTAAATCAGCATCAACTCCTAAAAGATATTCGATAGAGTCATCAGATTGATGCTTTCACTGAACTCGGTCAATGAGTAGAAGATAGGGGTAGGACCCCTAACTTACTTCTGAGATATTCAAAAGTGTCCCTTGGTAGTGGCTTGGTGAAGATATCTGCTATTTGTTCCTTTGTGCTAACATACTCCAACACCACTTTCTTCTCTTGAGCTTCTTCTCTAAGATAATGATATTTAATAGAGACGTGCTTTGTCTTAGAGTGCATAACAAGATTTTTTGAAATATTAATGGCACTAGTATTATCATAGAATATAGTTACTAGCTTGGTAACTTTCTCATTTATACCTTCCAACAGTTGTTTGATCCATGCAATGTTGGTACAATTCAATGCTGCAACAACGTATTCAGCTTCTGATGTTGACTGTGAAACACATCCTTGTTTCTTGCTAAGCCAACTCACTAGTCTTTCTCTTAAAAAGAAAGCTCGTCCACTTGTGCTTTTTTTGTCATCAATGTTGCCTGCCCAATCGGCATCAGTATAAACTTTTACATCAAAATCATTTCCTTTCTGATATACTAAGCCATAATCTTCAATGCCTTTCAAGTATCTAAAAATTCTTTTGATTGCTGTCATGTGTGTTTCCTTAGGATCTGCAGAGAATCTTGCAACTATACCTACTGCATGTGCTATGTCTGGTCTGTTGTGAACAACATATTGTATCTTTCCAATCATGGATTGGTAAAGTGTCTCATCAATAGATGTAGATTCATCATTCTTTGACAATTTACAGTTGGTAGTCATAGGAGTACTTACTGGTTTCGAATCCTCCATTCCAAATTTCTTCAAGATTTCCTTTATGTACTTGGATTGAGTAATGAAAATCTCATTTTTCATTTGCAGTATCTGTAAACCTATAAAATACTTTATCTCATCAATTAATGACATCTCAAATTCTTTTCTCATTTCATTTCCAAAGTTCTTGCATAAAGAGTCATTTCCACAAAATATAATATCATCAACAAATATGGCTGAGATTAGTATTCCATTTTCATCATTTTTCATGTACATATTGTTGTTCTCACTTGTCCTTATAAAACCAATCTTAATCAAATAAGAGTGCAATCTTTCATACCATGCTCTAGGTACTTGTTTCAAACCATATAAAGCTTTGTTCAATTTACATACCTGATCTTTATTATTGACTTCAACAAATCCTTCAGGTTGTTCAATAAAAACTTCTTAAAATATTCCATTCAGAAATGTAGATTTGATATCCATTTGATATAATTTGAAGTTTTTGAAAGCAGCACATGCCAACAATGTTCTTACTCCTTCAAGTCTAGCAACAGGTGCAAAAGTTTCACCATAATCAATTCCTTCTTCTTGAGCATAACCTTTGCAAACTAGTCTTGCTTTATTTTGAATGACCTCTCCTTTTTCATTTAGCTTGTTTCTGAAAATCCACTTTGTACCGATTACATTTTTGTCCTTCGGTCTTGGGATCAGTGTCCATGTGTCATTCTTCTTGATTTGATCAATCTCTTCTGTCATAGCATTTATCCAATCTTCACTGTTAAATGCTTCTTTCACTATTCTCGGTTCAAATTTAGATATCAAACATGTGTTCTGTCTCAGTTTGTTCCTTGTCATTACTAGATCATCCTTATCTCCTATAATCTGACTCGGTGCATGATTTCTTTTGACATACTTGGCTAATATAGGCTCAGTAGGCTCTGTATGATCTTCTTCATCACTCGGTAACTAGATATTCTCTTCATTTTCTTCAACAGTATTCTTGGTAAGACTTCTCAGTTGAACATAGACAAATTCATCATAGTCTTCTGGTTCCTTGGAATTTCCTTCATCATTTCTTTCTACAAATTCATCAATTTTCACATTTGCACTTTCTACTATTTTGTTAGATGATTTGATCAGACATTTAAATGCTTTGCTTCTAGAAGAATAACCTAGAAATGTTCCTTCTTCACTTTTCTGATCAAACTTGCCATTTCTATCATCTTTGTGAACATAGCATCTACTTCCAAAGATTTTAAAATAACTTACATTAGGTTTCTTATCATACCAGATCTCATATGGTGTCTTCAAAGTACCTTTCTTCAATTGTACTCGGTTCAAGGTGTAAATTGTTGTGCTTATTGCTTCTCTCCAAAATGTTTGTGGCACCTTCTTTTCAATCATCAGTATTCTAGCACAATCCATAATAGATCTGTTTCTTCTCTTAGCTATTCCATTCTGCTGTGGAGTTCTCAGTGCAGAGACTTGTCTTTTAATACCATGATCATTGTAGAATAAGTTGAATTCATCAAATGTGAACTCTCCTCCTCTATCTGATCTAAGACATTTCAATTGTCTTCCTGTTTCATTTTCAACTCTTGCCTTGTACCATTTAAACATTTGAAAAGCTTCTGATTTTTCTTTTAGAAACATTACTGACATCATCCTTGAATAGTCATCCACAAATAATATGAAATATTTATCACCATAATAACTTTGAACTTTCATAGGACCACAAGGATCAGTGTGTACTAGATCTAAAATTCCCTTAGAAGTATAAGACTTACTTGTAAAGCTTGATCTTGTCATCTTACCCATCTGGCATCCTCGACACATAGCATTCTCAGGTTTTTCAAGACTTGTTAGACCTCTTACTCAGTGCTTCTTACTTATTTGACTAGATTATGAAAATTTACATGACAAAACCTTTTATGCCATAACCAAGTATCATCCATCTTTACATACAAACACTTATTACGAGTTGAGTCAAGGTGAAATGTGTTACCTTTTGTTTGTGTCCCGGTAGCAGCTAACTTTCCATACTTGTCATGAACTTTGACAATTCCCTTTTGAAATTCTATTTGGTAACCTGTGTTGTTTAGTTGTGCTACACTCAACAAATTATATTTCAAACCTTCAACCCAATAAAAATCATTGCATCTTGCATTATCAAGAAGTGTTATAGATCCTTTACCTCTTACCGGACATGGTGCATCATTACCAAACCTAACATAGCCTCCATCATAATCTTCTAATGTAACAAACTTGTGTTTATCTCCTGTCATATGATGTGAGCATCCACTATCTATGATCCAATAATCATTAGTGTTTATGTGAGATATTAGGGATTTTTCTTCATACCTTTCTTCATCTGATCCATCTTTGATAGCCACATAAACTACTTCCTCTATATCAGTTTCATCTGATTTATCATCATTGGATTCCTCATTAGCTATTAAGCATGTCTTTCTATCTCTTCTTCTGAAGTCTCGGTGTCCTCTGTAATGATTATCTTTCTGTTTGTTATCTCGGTAATCTCTCTTTTCAGTAGAATCTTTGTCAGGACAGTTAGAAGCCATATGTCCTATCTTATCACAATTGGAACATTTCAAAGGTAGTTTTCCTTTATATTTACCTTTGCTTCTTGGTAACCTTTTGGCTAATAGTGCTTCAAATTCTTCTTGTTTTCTGATTTCTTCATACAGTTTGTGTACTTCTTCCATGTTCTTATGAAATCTTTCACTTGCTCCATTGTGATCTCCTTCAGAGAACTTATACTTTCTTTCATTGTAATCATTAGATTCATCAAGATGAAAAGAACTAAATGCAGATTCAACTTTATTTACCGAAGATCCACTGTTATCAAAGTTACTTAACTCAAATGCATGTAGCTTACCAATAGTAACATCTAAAGAAACTAGCATATTAGGTACAGACCTTAATTCATTGATTGCAGAGACTCGGATTGCATAAGCTGGTAGAAGGGTTCTTAACAACTTACTTGTTATATCCTTTTCTTCAATAGTTCCACCTACTCCTTTGATTTGATTGACAATCTCCTTTAGTCTTGTACTATACTGAGTTATGTTTTCACCTTCATTCATCCTCATAGATTCAAGTTGTCCTCTTAGACTATCTACTTTTCCTCTTTGAACATGTTCATCTCCTCCATATATTGATATGAGCTTATCCCACATTGCCTTTGCATCATTGCAGCCTTCTAGGTCACTAAACTCTGAATCGATCAATGCAAATGTTATTTCAATCATTGCTTGGATATGTTCTTTCTTTGCCTTTATCTCTTCCATAGTCAATGGACAGGTGCTTGGTGTAACAAAATCATTCTTCAGATAGTATACAACATATTCTCCAACTCTTGATAGATGTAGCTTCATTCTTTTCTGCCATGTAGAGAAACTTGACTTGTTCAGCTTCGGTGCATCCCTCTTATACATCTTTGGATCTTTAACTCAAGTGCCTTTAAACTTTTCTTCCAGAGTCCAATGCTCTGATACCAATTGATAGTTATGATACTTAATGTAAGTACAGATCCAATAGCCAACAAGATGAGAGGGTGGGAGTGAATCATACAAACTTAATCCTCAATAAAAACATCAGATTCAACCTCGGTAACATATACTTTAGTAATCTAACCAAAACTGTTAAACATGCAAATTCAAAAGCATATAAACATCATAAACCTCATAACACCAGATTTAACATGGAAACCCAAATAGGGAAAAACCACTGTGGGATTTCAGACCCACTAAGAAATATACTCTTCTAGAGTATGCTCGGTTAAAAGCAAATCCTGTTAAAGATTACAAACACATTGCTAGATGTGACCCGATTAAGGGATTTCCCTCAAATCAATTAGGATCTTCACCTTGTTAGAAGTGACCTTGTTAAAGGATTTCAAACACTCAATTAGAATGTCACCTTGCTAGAGGGTTTTACAAATAAGACTATTAATTCCACTCGATTAAGAGATTTTCTGTCACTTTCACAAAATAACAGTAATAAAAATCTATCTGCAACTTCACATCTAAAATGCTAAAGCAGATTCTTATTTGTTCAATACAATCTAGACATAGAACTAATCTTGTTCATCTTCTGGGCTTCTATACTCTGTTATTCAAACAGGTCTTCAAGCTTCTGTGCTCAGTAATCTCTACGTAGCATCCCTGTGCATACACTTGCCCGCATACATTACTTATCAATAGTTTCCTATTTATAAACAATTAGCTAACCACTTAATCTCCTTGATCACATTTTCCATGATCAATCATAGCCATCGGATCTTCAATCTTGTCTAGGTTCAATGTATCTTTCGATCTAAAAACATTTTACCCCGCCTAGGAACTTGCATACATTTCTTGGAACTTGTGTCAGGGTATTGCGGTTCAATTTGAGCTGTAGATCTTCATGCCGACTTTCCTTTGCCTTAGATTCATTAACAATCTTCATGCACGACTCACCAATCATTTAATTAGTTCCAGCTCATCAGTTTCCTTCATTAAATAACGCATGTAAACATTTAATGCTTTCTGTTATAGCTCGATTACAACTCAATGAATACTAAACTTCACTCGGTAGACATTTTGCTTTCATTAACCGATAGCGATAACCTTAGGGTTTACCGACTAGGTTCTTTGCTTGGTAACATAGTATAGTATTAACCTTACAATTTACAACATATGTATGATGTTAAAAAAATCTAAACATCATGATCTCATCACTGTCTGACTCGGTAATAGTTGCCCATTGAATACCTTATTCATCCCCTTATTCATTCTAATCTTTCCTGTGTCTTTTACTGACAACTTTATATTCTTCAAATCATACTTCTCAAGATATGGCAACATCATACTGAATTAGAAAATCAATTTCTTGACATCAATGACAAAATAATAATATCAAGACAGTAAACATCCTTAATTAGTTATATCCATAATCATCAACAACCTTCTCAATATCCTCATTAAAATGCCAACAATCTTTCATTGTCTGTTATAATGCTATATTGCCAACACTTCTGGCACAACAAGATGACAATAAAAAGGAACGAGCTATTTATTACATCAGCAGAACATTGGTGTCATATGAAATGAACTACACTATAATAGAGAAAGCATGCTTAGCATTGGTCTTTGCATCACAAAAATTAAGGCACTATATTTTGGCACACTCTATTAAGCTAGTAGCCAAGATTGATCGGCTCAAATATCTTCTCAGTAAAGCAACGCTTATAGGAAGACTAGCCAAATGGGTCATGGTCCTTACAGAATTCGACATTGGATATGTGGAACGTAAAGCCATCAAAGGACATGTTATTGCAGACCAACTTGCTGAGGCTCCACTCGAAGATAGTCAACCTCTACATATAGAATTCCCAAATGAATCAATCATGCACCTTACTAAACAATCATGGAAGATGTTGTTTGATGGGTCTTTCACTCAACATGGTTTTGGTGCTGGAATACTTTTTGTTACTCCTCAAAAATATTCAATTCTGAAAGCTTATAAGATTCTCTTCCCTTGCACAAACAACATTGCAGAATATGAAACTTTGGTAAACAAGATCAAGTTGGCCATCGAGTGGAAGATTGTTGAATTACACATCTAGGGAGATTATCAACTCATTATCAACCAAATCAATGATCTATATCAGACAAGAGATGAGAAATTGATGCCTTATAAGAGAATGGTGGATGATCTCAAGAAATATTTTGCCTTCGTATCATTTCAGTAGATCCCAAGAACAACAAATAAAGCAATAGATGCAATGGCCACTTTGGCATCTATACCATAGCTACAGGAGTCTAATTTTTGCTTTGAATTCCTAATGGAAGAGTTACATTACCCTGCCTATGATTCTCCCGAGTCCCAGATGGTATGTTCTATTGTTGGACATGACTCATCTCGTTATAGCCACATTTATTCTTACCTGCGTGACCAAGTTGTCCCTGCTAATCTTTCCTGAAATGAAAAAAGGAACCTAATCTGAAATGCATCACGGTATGTCATCATTTCTAACGACCCATTCAAACAGGGTTTAGATAATTCTTTTCTTAGATGTTTAGAAACTGAGGAGTCCCAACGCACATTATCTGAGGTTCATGAAGGTGTTTGTGGATCCCATCCAAATGGTCTAACTTTAGCATGAAAACTACTAAGGGCTGGCTACTACTGGCCAGACATGGAGAAAGAAGCTATAAAATTTGTTAAAACCTATGAAAAGTGTCAATTGCATGGGCACCTTATACACACTCCAGCAAGGGATCTCATACCCTTTGTGACACACTAGCCCTTCCAAAAGTGGGCATTTGATCTGAATGGCCAAATATATCCTGCATCATCTAATGGACACAAATTTATTATCACTGCCACTGAGTACTTCACTAAGTGGGTAGAAGAGGTTCCGCTCATCAAGGCAACAAGCAAACAACTAGCTTTCTTTATTCTTAATTATATCATCTACAGGTATGGTATACCTTCATCCATTATAACTGATAATGAAGGACAATTCAAGAACAAAGATCTAGATGAACTATGTGAGAAGTTTAAAATCAAACAACACTGGTCCTTAGTATATTACCCTCAAGGTAATGGACAAGTAGAGGCATCTAAGAAAAACCTATTGACTATCTTGCACAGAACAGTGAACAAATCTGGGAAGGATTGGCATCTGCAGCTCAATCCTGCATTGTGGGCTTATAGAACAAGTATCAAACCACCTACTGGGGCTACACCTTTTTCTCTAGTGTATGGGTCCACAACAGTATTACCTATTGAAGTGGAAATACCATCTCTAAGAGTTTCTTTGCAAGGTCTTGTTACTGATGAAGAATATAGAATATCCAAATTGCAACAGCTCGAATTGCTGGATAAACGTCAACAAGTGGCATTTGATCATCTCAAAGTGTATAAAAAGAGAATGTCTAGAGGATATAACAAGAAGGTTCAACATTGATAATTTCAGGTTGGTGACCTAGTCCTAAGAGAAAACCCTAAAAATCAACAGTTTCGAGACAACAAAGGGAAGTTTGAACCCAATTGGCTGGGTCCCTATATCGTTAATGCAGCTTTTGGTTTTGGAGCCTATCAACCCTCAACATCGGAAGGAGAATAGCTCCGTGAACCAATCAACACCATCCATCTGAAGAAATTCTTCACCTAAATATTCTCTACTCTAGCAGCTTATACAACGAAAAAGTCCTGAAGAAATCCTAAAAATCAGAACAAGTCTTGTCTTGAAGGAATCCTAAAAATTAGAAAAAGTCCTAAAAAAAATCCTAAAAATAAAAAAAAGTCCTAAAGAAATCATAAAAATTAGAAAAATTCCTAAAGAAATCCTAAAAATCAGAAAGTCTTGAAGAAATTCAAAAAAAAAGAAGAAAAACAGCAAAAAAAAAAAAAAAAAAAAAAAAGGGAAAAAAGAGAGAAAATGCCTTGGTGAAAACCTGGTAAACAGGCACCTTGGTTTTAAAAAAAAAGGGAATCTCTGCCAAGTAGGTGAAAACCTGGCAAATAGGTGCCTCTTGTACTCAAGCTCTCCATCTATCAATGCAACATTAGCATTCCCGCTTTCATGCAACTTTGCTTTCGCTTGTACATATTTCAGTCACTTTTGTGACATCCTGGTTCGTTGGAACCCTCATGGCTTAAAACTGATCAACGTCCTAGTCTTAGGTAATCAACAAGAGCACATTACATGTCCTAAGCAATATCAACCAAGTCAACTTTATGTCAGTGAAACCTGGTCGCCCACTGTGAGTCAGTTACCTGTCTCCTGACTACTAAAGAGTTTTATCACTGAGTTAACAAGCAAAACAACATAATGGAAAACAATCACTAAACAGTTTGAGCTATGAATAAAAATTTTCTTTGTGTGTTGTCTTTTATATTGGTTTTCGATTATTATCCCTCTGAGTAACTCGAGGAAGTCTATCTTGACTAAGAGGAGCGAGGATTGGGGGCCTAATATCTTCTTTGTTTTCTGCTTGAAGGAATTATCCCAATGATATGTAAACATCTAAATTAGCTGGCTATTTGTGATAAGAGCCTTCACATCAAGGTGAAATCACCTCACATACCTCGACTCCGCTTATTTGAATGCTACAGGGAGGTTCCCATCATTTCTTTGTCTATTTTGAAAGAATTTCTTTATTGTGCAATCCGGGTCCATGCGTAATCTATCCAAAGATATGAACGGAAAAAGGGTCATTGTGGACAAGATAATTAATATTGCACATGAAAAGAAAGGAACTTTAATCTGCCTGGTATAATTGTAAAATGCTCAATGATGAAAATTAAGCTTTTCAAAGTCCAGTGACTAGGTTTAGGTTGCATCTTATTTTGCATCTCATCTTGCATTTCATTCTGCATTTTGTTGATTTAGAGTGATTTCGGCATAATAACAATGATCTTTTTATCTTCTAAATGAGAGTTGGAGCTTCATCATTTCTTCGCTAAGTGGTCTCTTTTCATCATTTTTTTGATCGAGTACTTGTGTTTTGAGATGTTCGCTGCACACATGAGAATCTTATATAGATTCATACATTCACTATCATTCATTTGCATTCATCTTATTGCATAGAAACATGAAAAAAATTGCACTACTCATTACTCATTCACATTCATTTATTTCCATATGAAAAGAAAGAAAAATAGACATCCATGATCATTTGCATTACATACATCCCTACTGAAAAAAATGCATACATATAGAATAAAGCATATAGAAAGACATCTCATAATCAACCAACACAAGTACAATGAAATCAAATTAAGAGCTCGTAAATCGGCTGTCCTGAGTCCATTTTCAGGATCGAAATCGAAATTCGAGATCATTTTGCTAGTCAATTTCAGAATTTGGACCACTTAGCGCTTTTCATCAAAAGCTCATTCTCTCTTTTAATTGCGCTCAATTTCTTGTGAATCAACACTGAATCTCAATTTAACTACTCATTCTCTTCTTCACTTTGCGCTCAATTTCTTATCAATCAATGCAAAATTTTCAAAAATTCCTCTGAATCAATTTGTGCTCAAATCATTATCATCGCTCAAAATTGCCTATCATCATGTACCCTCGCTATCTTTCGATTTCACTCCCGAGGGGGCATACTTGCGACCTTATGACCTCACATTCTTCAATGTCAAGAAAATTTTCAAATCTTCATCAAAAGTCGAGCAAAAATCTTTTTCAATTAAAGAAAATCAATCAAATAAGACCTAGGGGCATCTCAACTTCATCGCTTTATATCAAGTTAAGATTTCTCAATCATCTGAATCAAATCAATCTCTAGGGGAATATCAGTTTCATCGCTTCATATCAAGCTGATATTTATCTTTATCTGAATCAATCTCTTAATGTTAATCAGTTTCATCGCTTTTCATCAAGTTCATTATTCGTTTAAACTCAATCAAGGGTTTAAAGAGTTTCTTTGATCACACTCAATCTAACCATGTGTTTAGTATTTGTTGCTTTGGATCAAGCTGAATAGTTTATCTTCATCACGTCTTGATCAATCAAGTTCAAGATTGATTTTTATCATCACTCGTTGTGTCTAGATCAATCAAGTTCTAGATCAGTTTGATTCGCTTCTTGATCAATCAAGTTCAAGTTCGGTATTTTTTGTTTTCTATCATTCCTAAGTTCAATCAAGTTCAGGAATGGTATCGCTTTAATCAGACTTCATTCAGCTTTGTCGCTTCAAATCAAGCTAAACACCTCGCTTTTCATCTAGTTCATGATCAATCAAGTTCAGAACTAGTATCTCCTAGACATCAAATTTTCTTTGAACCAACACGCTGCTTGCACATTAATTCAAAGAGGGGAAAATGTAATACCCTAAAAATGGTCATCTAAACCATGGGCCACTAATCTTGACAACATTACCAAGGTCCTAACCAAAGGCAATTAAATAAATCTTGAGCACACAATTAATTTCTAAAATCATCAAATGTCACATGGCAAAATGAATCACCCAATATTAATTAAATATTTATTTAATTAATTGATCATTCCAAGTAAATCATTTTAAACAATTATCTTATTTATTTTATTAAATATCTTAGCATATTTAATTAAATAAATCAATTTGCCATAAAAACTTCAAAAAAAGAAACAAATCAAGAAAGAGGAATTGGAAATTATGAGCACAAGTCTTCAAAAAAGGAAATAAATCAAAAAATGAATTAATTGACCAAGAAAGAATTAAAAATTGAGAAAAGAAATCAATTGGAGATAATCTTGAAAAACAAATTAAAAATTGATGAATAATCTCAAAGAAAGCAATTAAAATAATTAAATATTAAAATTGAATGAAATAGAGAATAAATCAGTTTTTCTTGATTTTATCTTAATTTTAGTTCAATTTCCCTTAAAACTGAGAAAAGCATCCAATCACATCAATTCACATGGATTGTGCTTCCTCTTGGAAAATCTTGACCGCTCATCATCATTTGATCTCAGCGTTTGGTTTCTTTCTAAATTTTCTATAAATTCAGGCTCTCATCTCTCATTCAAAGGATGCAAAAAAAAAAGAATATATTGTTATTATGTTGTTTTTGCTCTAGGTTCATTGCATACATATTCAAATCATTTAGCTTAATATTGCTTAAATCTTGTTAGATTAATATTGCATCCATCTAGCATTCATCATGTTCATATAGATAAAATCCTTCATCTTCATGTTGTCTAGTCACTAGTATTGCTTATAATCTGAGAGCAATATTATACTCGCATCTTTTAGAAGGCAATGGGTCGATTTGTTATGGTTTTCATATTCATGTTTATATCTATCTAACCATGCATGTAATGACTTGATTGAAGTGTTCTGTATTACAGATACAAGTCCACTTTTCACACACACAATAATGTGGTCAGATAATTGTACGGGTCAATTCAAGAATGCCTATATGTTTTATTGGTTGAGTAGAATGCATGTAGAGAGGTGTATACCTCATATTTGGTGTTTTTTTGAGACAAGGCATGGGAAGGGAGAGCATGATGGAGCAGGTGCATGTTTGAAGAGAGCTCTAGTTAAGGAGCAATTGAGGATTTCAGGTGCAAATTTCTCTGATGCGTGCTCTATTGTTGATTGGTGTAGTTCAACATTGTCACATGGAGGTACTCTTGATTCAGTAGTGACCAGATTATTTTGGTTGGTTGAGGAGGGAACAGTGGGAGATAGATTGGATTGTCAAACAATTAAAGATTCTTCAAAGATGCATTCATTTCTTAGCTCAGATGCTTGTACATGGACCATTTGGACATGAGCATTGGCTTGTTTTTGTCAGAGTTGTGTTTGGTGTGATTGGGATCAATGTGAATCAAGTGAGTGAGTTGATGCATGGGTTCCCCACTATCTAACTCCTTTATCTCAAACAATATCCTTATCAAATGATGACATGGAAAGTTCACTTGAGTATGACTATCTATCAGATCTTGTACAACCAGGACATGTTTTTGTAGTTGTCGCACCACAAGGTAATGAAGAGAGATCAAAATATTGGTTGGCACAATTTGTACAGGGAAAACAAAAGCTAACACAACTAGTGACAGATGATGATGGGTTCACATATCCTATAGGTTTAGTTGTTGTTGTGGGAACTTGGTTGCGAACATACATGATTAGAAAGAATGGCATACCTGCATTTGAAGACTATGAGAGACACAAAACCATTATAATGTATTCACACCTTATTATAGCTATAAATGTCAAGTTGTTGAAGCATCAAGCAAAACCGAAGACCAAAGAGCTATGGACAGTGACTACTGTTGATCATGAAGCAATATTGGATACTCTTAAGCAAAGAGATGACCCTTCAGGCACACTTGAGTAGTAGGTCTTTAATGGTGCCTTATTTTTTTTATCATGCATTTCATTTCAAACAATTATCATTAAACCTTAATGTTCAAGTTTGTTACGTGTGTATTAAGGATGTCTTGAAAATGCAGGTCTATTGATGAACGTTTTTTTTTGGCAACATGATTTTTGCATGCACATAACGGGTACACTCGATATAATCGGAAGGGACGTATTTTTGCAACATGATTTATTATCATGCATTTGATGAGCTTTACATTTTTTGTTATTAGAGAATACTATTTGACAATTTTTGATGATATAATTCTCACAAAACCTTTATGCTCATGTAGGTATTTTTTGATGATATACAATAGTATCACATTATGATTTTTGCGTCAACATAGTGGGTTCTGTTGATATAATTTGAAGGGACATATTTTTGTGGTATATAATCCCACCTTTTCATTTATTATCATGCATTTCAGTTGAAGTGATTATCATGAAGCCTTTATGTTCGTCCATGTATTTTATGTGTTGACTAACAATTCTTAAAAATACAAGTTCATGCTAGATCATTCACCGTTGACAAGACCCTCTCTTGGTGATGGTACATATTCCTTTGTGCATTAATGAGATAAAATTTTGTGTATAAACATTAAGTCAAGTGAATGTATTGCTATTTAGAAATGACCATATCTACCATCATCTTCAACCATGCGGAGAAATGCAGTGAGAAGGGCTCTAATCAACATGTGTCTTTCTTCAAAGTTATGCTTGTATACTTTGCAGAGAAACTAGTAAGTTTCATAATTATACAATCTTGTGTGCCCTAAAAATGTTTCAAATGATCTATTTATAATTTGCCAAACTAATTTGTATTAAGTATTATAATTTGTTTCTTGTAGCACAATCATTCTACATAAAAAGGTTACTTACTTTGGGCTTCATTTATATGCAGGCATTGTTGTACGTAAGCTTTTCTCTTAGGACATGAGGATGTCTGATGCAGATGAAGTGGGATGTTGTATTTGTATATGCATGTGAATTGATGTAACATTGTTATGATGATATACAATGTCCATGAACAAATTGGTTTAGTTATATTGATGTTAATGTCCATGTATTTGTAAATGAGTACATTGGTGTAGTTGTATTGATAATGAAAAAAAAATCATGTTTGCATATCCCTTCATGGATGTCACATGCAAGTGTAATGGTAATTATGTGTATACAATACATGGAAATATTGATGATCATTATGTGTCTACAGTGTAATGCTTGTTTATATATAATTTTAGCACTTAGGGCGCTCAAGGGACGACGTCAGTAGGGTATGACCCTGAGCATTCAATCGAGTGGGGGGGAAAAATAGGAGCATGCATAGGGTAATAATGCCTAACTGGACATGTCAGAGCTGATGGTTTGTCATCACGATGAGAAGAACGAGAAATTGGCCACACGATAACATTCGATTGAGTGAGACTGACGATTTTTTCGCTAACCAAAAAATTGCTACCCTAATAAAACCGTAGGGCAACTTGAAAAATTGAGATAGGCTTTTGTATGGACCCCTCTTGTCGGCCTGTAGGGTCAAACAGATCATTTGGAGGTGCCACGGATTCTGAGTTAGGGCCTGTCAAAGTTTGACAAGTTTTAGCACTTAGGGCGCTCAAGGGATGACACCGGTAGGTTATGACCCCGAGCATTCGATCTAGTGGGGGGAAAAATAAGACCATGCATATGGTAATAATGCCTAAATGGACATGTCAAAGCTAACGGTTCATCATCACGATGAGCAGAACGAGAAATTGGCCACGCGACAACATTCGATTGAGTGAGATTAACGATTTTTTTGCCAACTGAAAAATTGCTACCCTAATAAATCCGTAGGGCAACTTGAAAAACCAAGATAGAATTTTGTAGGGACCCCTCTCATGGCCCTATAGGTTCAAACAGATCATTTGTAGGTGCCACGGATTTCGAGTTAGGGCCCGTCAAAGTTTGATAATTTTTAGCACTTAGGGTGCTCAAGGGATGACGTCGGTAGAGTATGCCCCAAGTGTTCGATCGAGTGGGGGGCCAAAATAGGAGTATGCATAGGGTAATAATGCCTAACTGGACATGTCAGAGCTGACAGTTCATCATCACGATGAGAAGAACGAGAAATTGGCCATGCGACAACATTCGATTGAGTGAGACTAATGATCTTTTCGCCAACCAAAAAATTGCTGCCCTAATAAAACCGTAGGGTAAATTGAAAAATCGAGATAGGATTTTGCAGGGATCCCTCTCATGGCCCCGTAGGTTCAAATGGATCATTCCCAGGTGCCATGGATTTCGAGTTAGGGCCCATCAAAGTTTGACAATTTTTACCACTTAGGGCACTCAAGGGATGACGCCGGTAGGGTATGACCCCGAGAGTTCAATCGAGTGGGGGGGAAATATAGGAGCATGCATAGGGTAATAATGCCTAACTGGACATGTCAAAGCTGACGGTTCATCATTGCGATGAGAAGAACGAGAAATTGACCACGTGACAACATTCAATTGAGTGAGACTGACGATTTTTTTGCCAACCAAAAAATTGCTTCCCTAATAAAATTTAAGGGCAACTTGAAAAACTGAGATACGATTTTGTAGGGACCCCTCTCATGGCCCCATAGGTTCAAACAGATCATTCGCAGGTGCCATAGATTCCGAGTTAGGGCCTGTCAAAATTTGACAATTTTTAGCACTTAGAGAGCTCAAGGGATGATGCCGGTAGGGTATGACCTCGAGCGTTAGATCAAGTGGGGGGAAAAAATAGGAGCATGCATAGGGTAATAATGCCTAACTAGACATGTCAAAGCTAACGGTTCATCATCATGAAGAGTAGAACGAGAAATTGGCCACGTGACAACATTCAATTGAGTGAGACTGACAATTTTTTTGCCAACCGAAAAATTGTTGCCCTAATAAAACCATAGGGCAACTTGGAAAACCAAGATAGACTTTTCTAGGGACCCCTCTCATGGCCTCATAAGTTCAAACGGATCATTCGCAGGTGCCACAGACTTCACGTTAGGGCCCATCAAAGTTTGACAATTTTTTGCACTTAGGGCGCTCAAGGGACGACATCGGTAGGGTATGACCCCGAGCATTTGATCAAGTGGGGACAAAAAATAGGAGCATGCATAGGGTAATAATGCCTAACTAGACATGGCAGAGCTGACGGTTCGTCATTGCAACAAGTAGAATGATAAATTGGCCACATGACAACATTTGATTAAGTGAGACTGACGATTTTTTCGCCAACTAAAAAATTGCTGCCCTAATAAAACCGTAGGGAAACATGAAAAACTGAGATAACATTTTGTAGGGACCCCTCTCATGGCCCCGTAGGTTCAAATAGATTGTTCGCAGGTTCCACACATTTCGAGTTAGGGCACGTCAAAGTTTGATAATTTTTAGCACTTAGGGTGCTCAAGGGACGACGCCGGTAGGGTATGACCCCGAGTGTTTGATCAAGTGGTGGGGAAAAATAGGAACATACATAGGGTAATAATGCCTAACTGGACATGTCAGAGCTGATGGTTCATCATCGCGATGAGCAAAATGAGAAATTGGCCACGTGACAACATTCGATTGAGTGAGACTGACAATTTTTCGCCAACCAAAAAATTGCTTCCCTAATAAAACCATAGGGCAACTTGAAAAACCAAGATAGGATTTTTTAGGGACATCTCTCATGGCCTTGTAGGTTCAAATGGATCATTCAGAGGTGCCACATATTCCAAGTTAGGGCCCGTCAAAGTTTGACAATTTTTAGCACTTAGGGTGCTCAAGGGATGACATCAGTAGGGTATGACCCCGAGCGTTCGATCAAGTGGGGGGAAAAATAGGAGAATGCATAGGGTAATAATGCCTAATTAGACATGTTGGAGCTGACGGTTTATCATCGCGATGAGCAGAACGAGAAATTGGCCATGCGACAACATTCGATTGAGTGAGACTGACGATTTTTTTGCCAACCAAAAAATTGCTTCCCTAATAAAACCATAGGGCAACTTGAAAAATAGAGATAGGCTTTTGTAGGGACCCATCTCATGGCCCCATAGGTTGAAATGGATCTTTTGCAGGTGCCACAAATTCCAAGTTAGGGCCCGTCAAAGTTTGACAATTTTTAGCACTTAAGGCGCTCAAGGGACGACACCGGTAGGGTATGACCCTGAGCGTTTGATCAAGTGGGGGGGAAAAATAGGAGCATGCATAGGGTAATAATGCCTAATTGGATATGTTGGAGCTGACGGTTCATCATCGTGACAAGAAGAACAAGAAATTTGCCACACGACAACATTTGATTGAGTGAGACTAACAATTTTTTTGCCAACCAAAAAAATGTTGCCCTAATAAAACCATAGGGCAACTTGAAAAAATGAGATAGGAGTTTGTAGGGACCCCTCTCGTGGCCCCGTAGGTTCAAATGGATCATTTGCAGGTGTCACAGATTCTGAGTTAGGGCCAATCAAAGTTTGACAATTTTTAGCACTTAGGGCGCTCAAGGGACGATGCTGGTAGGGTATGCCCCGAGCATTCGATCGAGTGGGGGGGAAAAATAGGAGTATGCATAGGGTAATAATGCCTAACTGGACATGTCAGAGCTGACAGTTCATCATCACAATGAGAAGAACGAGAAATTGGCCATGTGACAACATTCGATTAAGTGAGACTGACGATCTTTTTGCCAACCAAAAAATTGTTGCCCTAATAAAATCATAGGGCAACTTGAAAAAATGAGATAGGCTTTTGTAGGGACCTATCTCATGGCCCCAAAGGTTCAAATAGATCATTTTTCAGGTGCCATGGAGTTTGAGTTAGGGCCCATCAAAGTTTGACAATTTTTAGCACTTAGGGCGCTCAAGGGACAACGTCGGTAGGGTATGAGCCCGAGCGTTCGATCAAGTGGGGGGGAAAAATAGGAGCATGCATAGGGTAATAATGCCTAACTAGACATGTCGGAGTAGATGGTTCGTCATCACGATGAGATGAACGAGAAACTGGCCACGCGACAACATTCGATTGAGTGAGACTGACAATTTTTTCGCCAACTGAAAAATTGCTTCTCTAATAAAACCCTGAGCTTTCGATCGAGGTGGGGGGAAAAATAGGACCATGCATAGGGTAATAATGAATTGTATCAAGTATTATTCATTAAATAAATTTTATTGTATTGTTCATGAATTGTATTTTTCATTAAATGAATTGTATTGTATTGTTGATTAAATGAATTGTATTGTTCATTAAATGAATTGTATTGTATTGTTCATTAAATGAATTATATTGTTCATTATACAAACAACACTTACAATGAAATGAAATGAATTGTATTGTTCATTAAATAACCATTATTAACCATTGTTAATTATTGGAATGAAGATTAAAGATTTCCATGATAACACCATGCATAGATGAGCAACAATTTATATGATCAAATATCAACTTCTATTTATATAAAAATGTCAAATGATTACAAATGTATGTCCATACACAAATATGGCATAAACGCCAACTGCAACAAAATGTATGTCTAAATACATGAATGTAAGTCCATATACAAAATATACATGCCAACTAGACATGTAAGCATCCAAAAACTATCTATAACATCCTAAGCTGTTGATGGATCATCAAAATCGATCCTCTTTGCCTCACTGCTCAGCTCTGAAGGATCCTGCACAAGAAAAACAAACCATGATTAATATTAGTTATATTATATAATTTACATTCAAAAAGTTAACATAAAAATGAACTATAATTGAACTATTCATGTTTACCTCATCTCCACGTTTTCTCTTCATCTTTGCAGGACTCTTGATGTATGTCTTCGATAGAGGAGGTATGTTTTGAATATTTTCATACACAACCTACATATGTTCAGAAACATGACATTGATACAAGTTAGCATATAATTGTCATCGATAATAACAAATTATATCTACTAATCAAAAAATAAAATAAACACACATCTACTCGAGGCATCTCTTCTTCTTCTTCAGGTATACTGGGTGTAGTCATCAAGGATGTGAAGCCAAGAATTCTTTGTATATATACACAACAAGTATATGGAACTATCAATTTATGTCTAGACATGTATAATCACTATAAGTTATTTAAACTATTCATTCAATCATATTTGCATTCAATTACCTTTCCCTTGTCTCCAATTGCACTACTAGATCCTAAATCACACTGCCCCACACTTGTGTTGCTTGTACCCTACAAGAGTAAAATAAGATATACATGCAAGTTACTACATAATCTAATTAATACTAATATAAATGATGAGCATGTATGTACAATAAAATGCAAACGACTAGGTGCAATAATATATGTATTGTCAAGCTATTAAGGCCAAATGAAATGGCCGACAAGGTGCCCTCCTGAATCTATCTCAACTCATCCTCGGTCATCAACCGTTAAATAGACCATGTAAATAAAAATTAGTACTTAATATTATCTAGATTATAAATATTCATCTAAAATATAACATGAACTGTGAAAATATGAATCTTACCACTACATCATCAATGTATGATGATGGTGCCTCCTCGTCTCTAGCATGTGAGGACTCCCCAAGGTATCCTCCAATCTGTGTAATAATATCTGGTGCATCATGCATCTCATGCACCTCATAATCTACAATGTTCGCAGGAGGATCAACGACCCGTCCAACTGGACCCAAGCATACGTGCCCACACATGACACAACTATGGGGCACACATATGTGTGGAGCTGAGGATGACGTGTCAGCGCCACCAGATGCACTGCTACCATCAAGAGTAGGCTAAGCTACTAACCCATCCTAAAAAACCAAAAGGCTACTCAAAGAGTGAATAGCCGATATGGTCCATGAAGCTGCCTCACAAATGATATCAGGATGTTGCACTGTAGGTGGGGGATCAACAGGAGAGGGGGGACATATGGGCCCTGGACTACTCTGACTACCCCAGGTCTATTTTGGGGCATACCTAAACCTACACCCTGGAAAGGTTGGATGTCAAAGTAGTTCACATGTTTGCGTAAAACAAACTCAACATACAATTTTTTTATGAAATAGAAGGGGATATCAAGATTATTGTTGGGTGGTTTGTCGAAAACCATCCCCCAACGATCCCAAAAGTTTTTCACAATACCATCATTTGTGCACCATTTAATAGAAATTTTTTTTTGGGGGATCTACGGGTTGACCAGTGTGGGGATTGACAAACGATGAGGTGATAGCAGCTTTGGATATCTCGAGATCCTTGATATCCTTATATGACAAGCCATCTGCATATTTTTCCCTCATAGAATCTCGCCACAAAAGGGTGGCATTGTGCTCCTCAGTCATGGTTTCCATACTTTTTATGATCAATGTGAGAAGATAAAACATTGGGTTTAGATGAGGGATCTTATGATATACTTCTGCAATCCCCCTCAATTAATTCAAATTTTGTGCAATCAAATCCTAAATTGAGGGGGGGTTTGGCAAAGGAGGGTTTGGTTGTTGCAGTTGGGGTTGATCAATGTTTTCATTGTTATCCCCCATTTTTAACCTAATTGAATGTAAACAATTAAATTTAGTTAACAAATTTAAACAATTAGGTATTTGATTTACCTAGTTTTCATGAAAAAAATCATATTTTCAATGAAAAATCAAATAAACATTAACAAAAAATATATAAAATGAATGAAAATGATTGAAAACAATAAAATTCTTACCTTTCAATCTATTTTTTAGCAATTTTTTGCCAAAATACTGGATATCGGATTTTTATAAAATCGCGCAGCCCGTGAGTTAAAAATGACTCACAAGCTATCACTGTCGAAATATATTTGTCTCAAAAAATCAGAGATCCGATTTTTATACTTAAATTATTTTTAAATAACATATATAATATAATAATATATTATATAATATATATAATATATTATATACTATATTATTATATTATATAATACGTATTGTATTATATTATAAAATATATTATTATATTATATAATTATATAATATATTATTACATTATTTATATTATATAATATAATAATATATTATATATTATATAATATGTAATATATAATATATTTTTTAAATTAAAATTACAAATAAAAATCGAATATCCGATTTGCATAGGTAATTACCAAGCCAAGGTGTACTGACACCCAGGCCAAGCAAAAAGTCAACACAATTTTTTGCGTTTTTAGGCGAGTGAAGAAGGCTATTTTTTTCACATCGCCACTTTTTGGTCCCCCTTGATCCTGCACTAACCCAACATGTTGAACACAAAACAACATAACTTTTCTTGTCAATCAAACCAACACCAAAAAACTAACTATAACACTAGACACGAAAAAATTGAACATGTCAAGTCCAAGACACAATACTTGAATCCACATATATGAGAACTTCCAAGCATTCTTTGGACCAGTTCTTATAGCCTCACTATTAAAAACAATAACAACCAACACTACCATCTAAGCAAACAAAGCACCTAAAAATATGATAGTGCAACATACACAGAACATAAACATTATATCCAAAATCGCAAGCTATAATCTTCATTAAATGGAGGAATGCAAAGTGTTCTTCCACTAGGATATTGAATACTTTTTCCTAGATATTGAAACTTCCTCTATTGTAACCTTCTGAAAACACCTCATACTTACCAAATATCATCACCAGAATACATATTAACATCTGAACACTCATTTCTAGACCATATACAACATTCATGAAACAAAAAAATAACTAAAGAATTGTTGTGCCAACCTCTGCACTTCTTCTCCACTTGTGCATACAACAAACTGTGACATCAATGACAAACACTAGACAAGTTTGACATCAATGAAAACATAACTCAGGTTTCCAACAAGCTTGACATTCATTACAGGAATGGCCAAGCACTCAATGATATGCATAGAAAAAAAAACTTTTTTGATTATCTCACTTATGAAATTTCCTATATTTTGGAGGAGGAAGAGTAAGAAAGTGAGCTTTGATAAGCTTCAACAAAATATACTATTGTTTAGATAAAAGAAATGAGGAGTATGAAGTTTTCCTTTCTCTTGTGAAGAAAGGTTTGACCACTCATAAGAAGACATGGTGGTATTAGACAATGGAGGGGATTTAGACAAAGGAAGAGGTTGGAACCCTAAATCCTCTTAAAAAAGGTTTGATGTAGGTTTTGTAAGAGCCTTAGCACTTTGTTCCATACACTTGAAACCATTTTTATTGTATCCAAGTTTAGAAATAATTTTAAAACCAAACCCACAATGTGTCTTCAAATTGAATGTAGAAGCAACAAGAGAATTGACATGAGAGAAAGGATTGGTTCTTTTACAGGAATGTGAATCCTTCTTGAGTGCTAAGATGTTAGGATGAGGAGGACCAATCTTAGATTCAATTGGTCCATTAGGTGTGCAATGTCATGCCCCTATAAATTTAGGAGACCTTTCAATTATCATTGTTATTATAAATACAAATTGTGAACCTTATAAATAACTAGGCAAGGGTTAACTGGGGATAAGTAGAATAATCATTTGCAAATAGGGCCGACTAATGTCATGAATACAATAATAATTGGGAAGAGGGTTGACTAAGCCTAGTAAAATAATTATTAAGTAAATCATATAGGCTGACCTCTTATGGATCAATGTCTCTTTTCATAGGGCTAACCTAGTAATTTAAGGATCGCAACCCTTGTAAATATAGAGTTGTGACCCATTAACAGTCTAACAGATATATATAAAAGGAAATTCAATTGATAGAAAAAGGGAACAAGAGGAATCAACTAAAAGAAGAGTAGAAATTTGAATCAACATAAATGAAAAGGAAAGTGAATCAAATAATTGCTCTTTGAAGAAGAACATTGATATAGATTAGACACCTACAACAATTAATAAGAAAGAACAAGAATTTCCAGATTGGGCAAGTATCATTGTAAGTAGCAACTACAAGCCAAGATTGGACCTATCATAGATCAAATTCAAATTTCTCATACCCATAGGAAAATTCTAGGACAAAGGGACATTACATGAAATCTAAAGAGCCCCAGTCATCATCAATACATGTGTTAGAAGAAGAAGAAATTGGAATAGATTTGATTTGTTTATAAATATCTTCACAAATGAAATAAAATAATTCTTTGAGGCCTTAGGTGTTGATTGTGATACTTTTTATTCTTCAACAAAGGCGGGTGTAAAATCTAACGAACCCTAATCATCACCAAAGAGCATACAAGAAGAATCATTATTTTGATCGTCACTATCATTAGTTCCAAAGAATAGTGAACTGGATTTTGTTGAAGGGGCCAAATTACTAAGAGATTTTGAAAAAGGACGTTGACATAAGGTTTCTACTTGTAAGAAAGTTTACCAATTAGGAGACCAACTTCAATTATATAAAAAATTTTACTGTATATGAACTTTATTTTATGGCTAAGGGTGGACCAAATTGACCTCATGGAATGGATCCACAATCTACCAAGAAAAAGATTGTATGAAAGAGTATCAAGGATGACATGGATGAGTGTAGATAAATTCATAGGTCCCACCTAAACTCTTAGTGTGATTGTACATAACAATTGTCTACCAAAATTATCAAAGCCATGAATAGAAAGAGAATTTAGTTGTATAAGGGACGTATCAATATTGATTTTTCATAATTAGTCTATGCTACAAACATTATGGCATGGTTTGTTATCAATTAAAGTATGCTTTATTCCATATCAATTAATGATGACCATTATCATGATTGGATTATATTTATTTTGAACTTCTAAAGAAGGTAAGTCATTTGGTTAGAAGAGTATCTCCATCTTTATTGCATGCATACAATTCAATATTGTAATGGTTACATCATTTATTCTAACAGAAGGAGGGATACCTATATTTTGTAAGGCCTCCTAGAGCAACCTATTGTATATAGGTGAAGTTTAAACTTATTCCAACAAGGAGATCTTAGCTAGAGTAGCACAAATACACTCAACAAGATCATATTACTTACCAACATGTTGAGAAAGATGAGGCACCTAGGGTAGAAAAGGTTAAGGAGAAAATGAATTAAAAATGGTTGATACTTGTTCAAATTTTTCTTCTTGTTATGGGTATTGTATGTGTGAGCAGCTAAATGATTATGAGGTGGCTACAAAACATTCTGCTAAGGTTATTGTTTTGAATTTTAGAAAATAAATAGAGGGTCAAGATGGGGTTTGACCACTTCTAAGATCATAATAACAAGTTTAGCTTATGGTTGAGGAACATCAAAATGAAAATGGACAATAAGTTTAGGCTTCACAAGTTCTTTGTGGGAATTGGAATCATAATTCATTTTGAATAGATTTTGATTAAAATCTATAATGAAGTTTTCTATTTTGAGTAAAGATTCCCCATTCACCAATTGGTCATCTATAGAAAAGAGAGAATTGAGGTGAGTAGGGGGTGAAGTAATATTGATATCATCCTCTTGCACCAAAATATCCTCATGAGTAAGGAAAATTATAGGATAGGGAATGTACTCTTAAGTTGTCAATGCATCATCTCTAGAAGGGAGAGAATCGAAGTAAATAGAAGGTAAAGTGACATTATGAAAAATATTAATTATATCACCCTCTTTTGCCAAAATTTCTTAATGGGTACCTAGGAGGAATTTTAGGAGAGGGATCATAGGGTGATAGAAGAACAACTAATCCACCATCACTTGCATGAAATGTCTTTATCAAGTATAACTAATATGAGGAATAACAATGCAAAGAAAAATTGACCTATAGTTGTCATATTATTTCTATTTTGATGATTTAATAAATTCAATATGATTAAATTTACTTTAAAAACACAACAACAAATAAGAAGAATGTAGGCAAGTGTTTAAGATATGTTGGGTCCACAAAAATGAAATGGCAAAAATATCATCCTAGACTAATTAATTGGTTAACCTAGGATCGAGGCTTTTCCTTCATGTCATTGAGAATATTAACAAGAATGAGTGTTCAATATTCTTTCATGTATGAAAGATTAGGATTGTGATGTGTGTAAATGGAGAAAAAGACAAAATGTAATAAATATCAAATTTAAATACAAAAATAGATAGAATAAATTATTAGAAAAGAAGAGATGAATAACAATATATGTAGATTCAAATTAACTACAAATTAGATGTATCTATGTTTATCAAATTGAAATAAAATATTTATAACAATGAAATAAAAAACACCATAAAATATCAACACAACACTGAAATTACATGGAGAAATCCTTTCTCGAAAAAAAAAACCACCAAGAAGAGATGAAAGACTTGTATTATCAACAATATGAAATTACAATACAAATCTCAAACTCCACTCAATCTTCAATTCAATAGCATAACCCTTGCAAAACAAAGATTGAACAAGCTCAGTAGTGATTCCAACTCAAACCCTCAATATATAGACACATAAAGGCTCAAAATACTAACACAAAATGTTACCACAGGCCAAACTAAGGTTCAAAAATACCACGATAAAAATCCATACAACCCCTTCATGAAAAGCTCCTTGGAATCATCAACCTGACCCATAAATAACCTCTTACAAATGCTCTTCTAGATGTCATAAGGCATCTTTACAAGATTTAAACAAGATGTGTCATAAATATTGTCATGGTTATCATAACATCTTATGATAATTGTCGTAACTATCATGAATTCTCTTAAAACTTATGAAAAATATCATAAATATTGTCATAGTTGTCATAGAATCTTATGATAGTTGGCATAGCTATCATGAATGCTCTTACAACTTATGATGAATGTCATAAATATTATCATAGTTGTCATAACTTTCATGAATTCTCTTACAACTTATGACAAATGTCATAAACCTCCAAAATATAAAATTACAAAGGCAGACACCAAAATTGCCTTTAATTAAAAAAGAGGAGGCATATTTAAAATTCCTCTCACTTTAAAAAAATGAGGCATAAAAATGTCAATCAATACTCTGCTAGATGAAATTTTGGTTTATTTTCTTATTCTTCATTTATTACACTACTTTCTTTCCTCTAATTCTATATTACATATTTTTACAAAACCATCTAGATAATGCATTAATGTCCTTGGTCCTATACTCAACAAAAATTAATGTTTAGTATATCGATGGCCATGACATCCAAGATTACTATAATAACTCCTATCAAGATTCACCACCTAATGTTGTGTCAAGACTTGTGAATGATATCACTCATGTCAAGATTCACTAACTAATTCTCTATCAAGACATGTAAATGATTAATAATGATTAGTACACACTTTTGATGTTGCATAATTTTTTTGATAAAGTACTTATAAGGAATGGATTTTGGAATAATATTATTTGTCTAAAGAGATTCACAAGTGGAATCTTTGTAAAGAGATATTTTTGAAGAAAAAAATCTAGAATTACTTGGTTGAAAGAGGGAGACCGAAACACCTCTTTCTTCCATATTCTATTAAGGATAAGCATTTTGGTGTTCTTATTACTTCTATCAATGAGTTAAATTATTTATATTTGAGGCTATTAATCAAGAAGTTCTTCCTTATTTTAATACGGTGATCATGAAACTATACTAGAAAATATAATAATCTTAGATAGTATTCCTTTTGTAGCCTATGTTGAAATAAATGCTATGCTAATGGCTCTGATTAATATCAATGAATTGCAAAAGGTTGTTTTGAAATAAAGAAAGGTAAAGCTTTTAGTCTTAACGAATTTCCTATAGAATTTTTCCAATAATTTTAGGATATTCTCAAAAACAATTCTCTGGAGGGTGGTTTGTGAAAAAAAGAAAAATAAACAAATTCTTAAATATATTCACTCTACTTTTCAGGCCTTGATTCCCAAAATGATTTTTGTATATTCCTTTAGTCTTCTCCATCCAAGAATTCTTTGTAATGCCATTTACAAAACCATAATTAAAAAACTCATGAAAAATCTCAAAAACAAAGTTCTTTATCATCTTATATCACTAGAGTATGAAGGTTTGTGTTTCCGTCAAAACTATTCATTCTATGGCTTATTCTTAGGAGAAAATAATATTTATCAAAATAGATATGGCTAAGGCTTATGATAGGGTCCATTGGTCCTTATCAAGGAATATTCTTTCTTCTTTTAGATTTAGTCGAGACTAGATCAATTGGATAATGAGTTGTATAGAATATTACTCTTTTATTCTATTAAAATGGTTTTCCATCATCTATTTTATTTTCTATGCAAACGATAAATCCAAATGATCTACTTCCCCTTATGTGACTAAATTATCATCATTACACTTCCTTCCAATATATATAATTATAAATTTTAAAAAATCAACTATAAAAATAATCCTACCCTAAAATCGAATCAAGCACCCTCATATATATCCAAAGAGAGGAAAACACACACAACTAAACAAAATTATCAACACAAATCTTGTAGCGAATCTTTCTATTGTATTATACATAAAGATATAAATTATGCAAATGCTGAAGACGACGTTAGAATGAAGATATAAACATTGTCAAATGAAGACGACATAAAGATGAAGATAAACATTCAGATTCCACAAGATATTTTTAGACCCAAAACGTTTTCCTTTTCATAACAGACACATCCTCCCATGCGTTTGATGGAGTTTGTTAATATATGTAGCTCCTGGTCATCTTAATAATACCTTACTGTCTTACAGACGTCTTTTCTCGACCTCCTTTGTACAAATTGTTTTATCTAGATTGATCAACTTATTATCTCGAATGTGTATTGATTGTTCACAAATTCTATACTTTTCTGCAGAACTTGCCATCCAAAAGTATAATATGTGCAAGGAGATAAGATGGTATGGAATCTGTTCTGTATTTTTTTTGCATTTCCTGGTCTCACATTGGTGGATTCGTGCAATATAGGAATGACTTGAGACGTGAAAATTACAGATGTAAATTGAAACAAAAATTAAAAATAAATGTTTAGGATTTTAATTTTGGTTCTTATATAATAATTAACAAATAAAAATGTTTAGGATGTAATTCTTATTTTTTTAATTAATAAATATATTATTATAATTATATAATACAATATATATAAAATACATGTTATATTAAAAAATTTAATACTACATATGTAAATTTATGCTTTCATAATTAATAAATATATAATCAATACATAATTTATATTTTATTTTTATTAAATATAATATTTTATATTTGTATTATATTAAATTTTTATCTAAAATATTGTAAACATGACCTCAAGTTTATAATTGATAAATTTTACTAATTAAATTATGTTAAATACTATTATATTAATGTTATATTATTTTTATTATGTTATAAAATAATATGATTTAAATTTATATTCAATACTTAAAACCCTAATTTTAATTCTAAGATACTAAAAAAAATGTAAATTTACTTTTTCATCATTAACAAATGTCAATATAATGGTTTTTTAATGAATACAATTTAGGGAGCCTTATTGTTTGTATTAAAATATTAAAAAAAATATATAATATATTATTATATTTTATTTATATTATTATTATGTCATCATCATCATCATCATCATAATATCATTATATTATTATCAATATTATGGTTAATGATAATCTTATCGTCAAATTTATTTTATATATATTTTTATTAACATTTTTTTATAACCTAATTCGAAATGAGTTGGGTGGGAGAGTTTGGATGAGAAAGGGCGGGAACTACAGATGTAGGAGAGGCTGAAGGAGATGGAGATGACGTAGATGACAAGGAGGAGGTTGGAGCTGCTTCTCCTTGCCAACCCATGTGCTCTATTTTGTGTGTTTGGCTCGAGGATCCATGGAGTTTGAGGTTGTTTTGGTGGATTGTTGTTTGTTCCTCCTATTCTCAACACGAATGGGGTGTCTAGGAGGTGTGTGGGGTTTTTCTTTGTACAATCGTTTGGTGGGTGCTTATTTGTGGGTTGCTGCCCAGAATCAATGAAGTGCAGCCTATGGTGTGGCGTGGATGTTTGTGTTGGTAGTAGCGTTGGGGAGCTGTCTCTCGGTGATGTGGATGACTTTGGGCATCTTATTTTTGTGCCCCTCCTTTTGGGTTGGGGCAGTTTCATCCTCTTCCTCATCATTGGGCATTTTCATGTTATTTCTGTAAGGGTTTTGATGAGGGGAAGGAGGAGTTTCAGGGATCCCAAGTCTTTTTAGGCTTTGCACATGTGCTTTCATGCCTATTTTGAGTTGCTTATTGTGCTATTTAAGACAACTTTGTTATCTATGGTGTTGTTTAAGAGGACTTTGTTATCTATACATATCTATGGCTGCCCTTTTGTAGATCTTCCCCAGTTTGCCTCAAGGATATTTTCCCTTTAACTTCTTCTTCAGTATCCTTGGTTATTTCCAGTTCTTCCTTTTGAGGTGGCCTTGTCTTCTTTTGAGGTGCAGATGGTGGTATTGGTGATAACCTTCCTCCTATTGAGGTGGAGCCTAATGTTGCGGATGATGTTGGGAGGTGTTGGTGGGAGGCTGTTGTTGCTTTGCTTGGTGGCTGGCCTAGTTTTGAGTATGGTTTTCTAGTTTTTTTCTCTCCTTTAGCTCTTATTGAGGTGGTGTTTTTGGAGAGTCTTTTGATCTCAGTTTTGGTCTTTTCCAAGTTTGAGGTTATGGGTACCTTTCCAAAACCCTTGAGGATCTCTTATGCTCCCCTTGCCTATTCTCATAAATCTCTTTTCGAGATATTTTTCTCTCTTATGGAGGTAGAGTGGTTGCATCAGTTTTGGGTTGAGGGTCTTTTTGGAAGGCTATTTTTTGTGTTTCTGGTTGAGGGAGCTAGTCAAAACCCTTATGGTTTTCCTTGCAAAAGGTTTTGGGAGCTTTGTCAAAACCCTATATCTTAGATCATGATTGAGGGAGCTTGTAAAAACCCTACTGCTGATTGTGGGAGGCTTATAAAACTCACTTTCATGGTTGGGGGAGCTTGGAAAAACTCTATGTCTCTTGTTCTTGCTAGGGACGGACTGGATATTGAAAGTTTTCAAGGGCCCAGTTTTGCCAATTCTTGTTTTTGGTTAGGCCCAGGCCTTTGTTGTGGCATGGAGAAGCTATTACATGTTATAGGAGCCTAGGAAAATCCTTCTTGTTGGTTGGGGGTGCTTGATATACCCTCGATCTATATTTTTTGAGTTCTTTTGTTTGTTGTTTTAGGTCATTTGTTATGTCAGCCTCGTTTGTAATGTTGCATTTGTGATGTTTGACTGGTGGTTAGTGTATGGTACTATGTGATGCTCTGCAAAAAGAACAAGGTTAGGATAAACAAACACCTGAACAAGAAACAACAAGAATTTGATTGTTAGATGTTAGGAAATCATAAATTAAAAACTATCCTAAGCAAGCATATCAAGAAAGACACTACTAAGCAAAGAGAAAGCTTAAGGAATCTACAAAAAGCAACTAAGCTCCTCCAAATGCTCTATACCATGCTGGTAGTTTCTCCTTCCTTGTTCCTCTCCTCTCCAAGTTCCAAAATAGTGTAGCTCTCAGCAACTTTTTGCACTATGGATGCTTATGGAGATTCAAGATTAAAGTATTTTCTCTAAATATGAATGAAAAGCTAATACTAAATGCTATAGATACTAAGATGATTTGTTTTAAACCAAAATGACAATTATATGAGTTTATTATGCTAAAATGCTCTCTAAAATTCACTATAGATTAAATGCATACAAGTTTTCAGGATCATGGCTAAGAATGCTAAATGCTTGAGGATTTGAAAATGAGGAATGTGAGCTCTATTTATAGATAAAATGGAGCAATGGATGGTTGAGATTGAGTAATCTCAACAAGGGTCAGGATTGAATGATAGTCAATCCATGTGAGGGCTTTCAACCCAATCCTAGGATGACAAGTGTCAATGTGAGATAGGTTGAGAGGAGAGGGAATAAGCATTAAATGTTTGACATGACTTGGGAGTCAACTTAGGGTCAAGGTTGGGTTGAATGAATAAATTTTTAATTCAAAGAATAAAGCTTTTATCCAATGGATAAACTCTTGTGCAAAGGCAAAAGGGATAACCATGGTCAAAGCAATAAATGTTTGAGGAGACACATGAGTGCAAGTTGAAATAACCATAAATGGTTATGTAAGAGCCATAAGTGGTTTGGAAGACTTTGGAGGTTAAATTGTTGAACACACAAAGCATTTAATGTTTTTCAAAGACTTTGAAGTCTTTGAGAAGTGACTCCAAGTTGCTTAGGAATGTGACAATAATCAGGAGATGGATTAGGCTAATTAGGAAAGGGTTAGAAGAATCTAAAATAGGGTTTTAGGAATGCAAGTGGATTGAGGGAAAATAGGATTTTATTAAAATAAAATTCATTTATTTCAATAAATAGGTGCAAGTTGCATTTTTAGGAGAATGCAAGTGGGGGGGATAATGATTTAATTAAATGTTTTATTTAATTTATTTAAAAGATGAAAAGGGGGATTAAATGAAATAAATATGATTTATTCATTTAATTGATTTGAATTTGGTATAATGAATGAATTAAAATAAATTGAATAATTTATTTAATTAATAGGAGAATGTTTTGAAGATGATTTAATTAAATATTAATTAATTAACTGATGGCTAGTGGATTTTTAATCAAATAAATAGCAAATATTCATTTAATTAAAATGGACAGATTTATGTGACTACACTATGTTTGTATTTTTCCATCCCTTGCAACCTTTTTTATGGAATCTAGAGGGTTTCGAGGCCCCTTCAAAACCTATTTTACCCTAATAAAAGTATATTTTTTAATTTATTTATATAAATGTTTAAATAGTAAATTAAACATTTTATCCATCAAATTAGTAAAAAAAATAGATAAAAGAAAAATGAACCCTAATTTTAACTTTTTAACAAAAATCTAACCTTAAATTCAATTTTGAACTCAAATCACTCCCATATAAATCTTACGTGTATTTAAAATTAATATAAATATAAAAATAAAACTTATTATTTAAAATAAAATATTAAACCAATATCACTATAGATTTATGAAAAGAGATTAATTATAAACATATCCTTGACTTTCTTATCAATTGTGATAACTCAATGATGAACAGTGAGGACCAAACCGGTACTAAGAGGGGGGGGGGGTGAATCAGTACAGGCACAAAAACTTTTCCTAAACCGGTTTGACTGTAAACTGTGGACTACCGACAATCACTAACACCGATCTGGACCAGATCGCTACCGGTTAAACACAATGCAACTGTGAAAGACATGAACCAGAAACACTTATCTTTCCACACAACCTATACCTTCATTTTCACTTTATCCTTGTGCATAAACAGGTAATCTATCATCAGAAACATACAAACTTCCTAGATCAACATGATTCACCACAAAATAGGAAATAGCAAAACATCACATGAAAGAGGTATCACACATGACACACATATTTTTCACATGGAAACCCAACTGGAAAAAACCATGGTGGGGATGAATACCCACAAGCTATTCTTGAACTCTTTAGAAGTCCGCTCTATTAGGAGCCTAGTCCGGTTAAAGACTGTTACAACAGGTTCTGTTAGGAACTGATCCTGTTAGGGATCACCCGATTAAGGGATGGCTAGAATATCCGGTTAAGGGTTAAACCTTGTTAGAGGATTTCATAAAATCAATAGCTTTGAGTCACCCTGTTAAAGGATTTACAACAAGTTGGTTAAAGCTACCTTGTTAAGGGATTTTCCAACTGTTGAAGTGGTTAGAGATCAACGGGTATTACAATGATCTGGTAATAGCACTCAATGCCAATGCAGATCCACTTTAGTTCCTCCCTTCTGCCCATACACTCTGCAAGTATCAATTCTCTTATTTGTTCTGGCAAGAATCACGTATCTCTGCACTTAGATACACACACAACATTTGCCAACAACCTCAACATGAAACACAACATCGACCTTATAGGAAACAAATAGGTCGATAGCATAAACCCTAAACCCTAAACATTTAGGTTGAGCAATTCAATCGGTTCAATCCTGACCATTGCACACTTTGCATTTGAATACAATGGTCTTGAATAGATCTCAAGACAATTTCCATCGTTCATTCTTCACCACTTCATGGAGGCGATAACCCATCATGCGTTCTCCACCGTTTGCAGAGAATTCGCACATTCTCAAGGTAGATAGGACCAATCCCCTTCATGCAAGATCCTTCATGCACACAAGGCTAACGTGGCAACACAATCTTATCTTCATTACAATGCTAACTCATCATACAATGCCATCGCTTGAATCACACAAACTACCAACTGGTAGTCATGCCATATGAACCCTTGATACAAAACAATCCATATACCAGTTCTCGTTCCGACATACTGGTTCACTGTTTCACATATACCAGTTCTCAACAGCATACCGGTTCACTTTGTCAGTTACTCATACCAGTTCACTTTGCCAGTTGCTTGGCTTCTATATACCGGTTCACTCTTCAGCATGTTACCGATTCACTCTTCAGCATATTATACTGGTTCACTTTTCAGCATATTATCGGTTCACTCTTCAGCATATTGACATCAATGACAACATAATATCATCATGTCAACATACTACACATATGCCAACAAATTGCACCTCTTAGATATTTAAGATATCTAAATTAATGTGTATTTATCAATATATTTCTATAAGATTATCAATCCCTTCTTTAAATTTTCAGAAATTATTTATTATTTTTATTTTATTATATTTATATTATTAATGAAGTAAAAAAATAAATTTATAAACAATTTAAAATATGTTGACATATATCAAATGTCCTAACATTTAGAGATTATCTCATTCTCTTATTAGTTCCTGCCAGAGGAACTATAGCGGAGGCATTGTTTTTAAACCGTTATTAATCGTTTACCATTCAGCCAATCAAAACTCAGGATTTCTTTGCATAAAATTCTTTTCCAATGTATGTTATGTATATCTTGCATATTTTTTATCTAAAATATTAATCCAATGTATTTTGGTGGTCAGGGATTGGCATTGCAGAACATTGCAGAGATAATTGTAGATACCAACATGAGAGAACGCATGACCCACAATGTTTCTGGTAGCTGGCAGGAACTATAGCGGAGGCATTGTTTTTAAATCGTTATTAATCGTTTACCATTCAGCCAATCAAAACTCAGGATTTCTTTGCATAAATTTCTTTTCCAATGTATGTTATGTATAACTTGCATATTTTTTATCTGAAATATTAATCCAATGTATTTTGGTGGTCTGGGATTGGCGTTGCAGAACATTGCAGAGATATTTGTAGATACCAAGTGAGAGAACGCACGACCCACAATGTTTCTGGTAGCATTTTGCAGGATTCGATGCTAAAATGACAGGGAACGCATGGGATTTGGGACCATTGGTAGGTGCTACTTGCAATACAACTGATGTTATGGTTGTTCTCAAGTTTAGAATAGTAGGAATAACCGTCCAAACATCAGCCAGTGCATTATTTGAGGAATCAGTTGCTTCCCTTAAGTAATAGGCCAGGGCCGCGCCTCCGATTCGGGCTCAATTAGTTGAACTCAATTGCCAATATATAGTGTAGGGGCACCTAGCCCTCCTGCTTTTAGAATAATGTGAAATGAGGCCGGCCGAAGTTAGTGCCATTTTCTATCCTATAATATCAACCACATGCTGAGGAAGAGCACCCTTTCTTGACTCACGTTTAAATGGTTGGCGGCATTTGGAATGCTACAGGTTAAACCTTTTCCCCGCAATCAAAATAAAGCCATCAACCGCCCTACTATTATAAGGGAATCTATGAATAGTCGGCCCATTCAAGTGAGCAAATAATCTTACCAATCGAATCCCCACGGGCCGATGCCACTGAAATAATGGGGATATAGCTAATACAGGACCGTTATGATTGATCCTGCGAGTGCATGGATCTCGAAAGGCATTAGTGCGAATAGTGAAACCACTCCTTTCATAAAAAGAACTCTAATAGCAGGTGCCGGCCCTTTAGCCGCCCTTCAAATAGTAGGGGCAAGATAAGTTATGGCATTCCGTGTGTTACAATCCTTTTGAATGATAGAGGGTCAGCCTACTAAATTGATAAGGCGAGAGCACTGCATGGAGAATCACGCGTGCCTACGGCTATCAAGCACACTGAAACCAGAGAAAGAGTATACCTGCTTTATATAGTGCCAGGGGTGATAAAGTAAGTGTTGTTTTCACTAGTTTCAGAGAGCTATACTCCAACCCCCTCTTATTAAATCCATATGGTGAAGCAGCTGCGCATAGTATGAAATCCGAACTATGGCACCTATCAGAGCCAATCCTCTTGGTTAGTTACTCCTAAGAGCGCTTGCACGAATATGCTGAGCCCAAGAAAAGTTATTATCTAGTGCCGGGGCAGGAGCCGGCCCTACTTATTATTGAAATTTGAGAGGCCTAACTATTATCGTTAGGGGTGGATAGGTAAGTAGGCATGCCCCATCAATGAATATCAATGAATAAGAGTTGCCCTTTTATCCAATGGAGAGGTGGCGGCATGAATCGAACCATGGATCAGGTTTATTCCAAAGTCTATTTAAGCAGCCCTCCCTCTCGATTCCCCCCCTGGGGATTAGGGGATAATAGTAGTGGAGGGAAGTGTAGGTTCAAAATAAGCTTCTTTCACTTGCTCTTTCCACCCCCCAGGTGCTGTTTCTAAGTAAACAAAGGGATCTGCTACCTTCTCTCCTGCTACCACCTATCAATCACATGATGAAAAAGTAGGAACACTCTGCAGGCATCTAATGCCGGATCTTCGCTTCTTGGAACACTGACTAATGTAGGAACACCACTTCTAGTAACAGCTTATGCCCGTGAAAACACCTATTCCAGGAACAGATACTAATTGAAATTCAATTGTGCGTTATCCATACTGCTGTGAGAAGCAAACTGGAGCATGGTAGATGAAATAAGTGTAGGTTGATATTTTATTTGAACATGTCTTCTTTATTCTATAGTGGTTTTGTATTTGAAATAGTACTTTTTAGGTTGATTTTTTATTTGAACTTTTTTGCATTTATGGCAACTTGAAATAGTACTTTAATTTTATAAATCATTGGAACAAAAGGAAGCTCTGATAATTTTGACATGCGATTTTATGTTCATGTCAGTATATAGATTTGTAAGTTGACATGAAATCAATCTCTAATAGGTTTTGCTTCGGTCTTCGCATCCATGGCTATTGAAGGGCCATTAATAATATAAATCATGAAAGTTAAAGATTAGATGAAGTTGTCAGTGATCCTTTAGTTTGATGGACACTTTTGGGTAAATGTATTTCTATCTTTGTTTCTGTCAATCCTATTCAGTGAACAGGTTTTCCCATATTCTTGTATCAACTCTGCAGAGTTTCTGACATTGACTTTGACCTTTCTGTAGATAAAGCAGTTTTGCTATGGTTCATCATGCGGTGCATCACATCTTTGAAGTATTGGAGGCATGGTAATGTATTGTAACCTCAATTTAGTTGAATGATTTCTATATGGTTAGCTACATTAAGGATTTGACATGCTCTGTAAATGTCCTCAACATTTTTTTTTCTTTCAATATTTTGTTTTGCCCTATTTTATTTATTTGTTTGGGTGGGAATGATAAGGATAAGGCATATGACGGTGAGGGGGGGGTTTAGTTTTGAATTCCGTTGAGTTGTATTGGTCATTGGTGAATCATCCTCCATTGGTTGACCGAATCTGGCTAGGAGTCAACCCAGCTGCTTACTAGAATTGGTGCTTACTGCAATGAATTTCCAAGCTGAGACCACAGCAAGGCCCACCTCAATTAGTACCCAACGAAGTGAGCTACATTTGTTTTATCTTTCAGTATTGTTTTGCCCTATTCTATTTATTTGTCAAAGCTAAAAAATAGCTTTAAGTTTTTATCAAAACTTGTATTGTATTGTGCTCTTCCCCTCCTTACAATGAAAAATGACAGTGAAATTAGGTGAAAATTGTTTTTCATTTACAATTGCCAATCTCTATTTTGCAAGTATTGACAAAACTGTCCTGCCACTCCTTGGCAGGAACTACGCTGCAACGCAGCTCTTGTTGAAAATAGCCACTGCTCAAGACGATAATGATTTCCTCAAACTACGCTCTTAGAATCTACTAACTTTTTTTGAGGTTTGTGAGTGAATATTTACCTTGATACCAATTGCACATTCTATAAAAGATTAATGCATGCCACCTAAGATGCAACATCCTTACTCCAATAGGTAAAGTTCATCTCACACCATGCATTGAAAACCTCGTGCAGCTAGTCCACATAACATGTTTTCAAAAGAAATAAAATGTAGACCTCTGATATTTAAATCTGTCAATATAAAAACAATGCCAAAACAAGAATGAGCTACAATTCAACAGAGGTAATTACTAATTATGGAATTGTGGAAATGATTTTGAGGTGTAGTGGCACTTAATTAATAGGTAAAGTTGTTAACTCAAATTGAATATATGCAATACTAGTATGAATAAATGTCGTTTCTTGTTTTTAAGATGATTTGATCGAGTATTCTCGTTACTTTTTAAAAAAAACATTCTTTTAAAACTTGAAGTTTTAAGTATTTTGTAGAGTTATGGAATTTCTAGGGACATTCACATAAATTTTGGTCTTGTTTTCTAACTAATGTTATGCCTCAACCTTTATAGTATGTAATAAGTTATGACTTATTGTCTTGTGGTTACTTTAATTCTTAAATAAGTTATATAGATATTTTTATAATCATTTATAGGTATTTAGTCCATCCTATGGATTATAATTAAGTATCTAAGTTATCGGATGACAATATAGGCATAATTAGTTATATAGAAGTTAGTGGCTAGCTATTATCATGATGTGGATTATTGTGTTCTTATTGAAGACTATTCAATTTATCATTCTCAAAGTGGAATATTATTATTAATTATTTGTAGTTAATTTTACATTGAGAAATTTACTTCATTACAAATGGTATCATGTATTATGTTGTTAGCATTATCACGGTGAGACATTTTTCATCAAATTTATAGCTCATTTTTGTAAGCAAATGTCTCTCTTAGTTTGGTGAATCTTTTTGATATTTTTGGAGGCTCTTCTAATGAAACCTTGAGTCATCAGTCTATATTTCAGAGAAATTGGAGTAAAATTAAATGAATTATTATAAAATTAGGGTTTTGCCATTTTTGTTCTCAATATTGCTTTTAATCAATCTATTCTTGTTATCATTACACACAAATTACATGATCATAAAATACTCACAAAATTATCATCTATACACCCATTCATAATAGACCCCAATTTGACATAAAGTTAATTAATATAAATTCCTCAAAGGTTTGTTAAGTTTTACAATTATTGAAATATCTTTAATAACGTATATGCATAATATGTTTAAATATTGTTCAAAATAACATATGTTACCTTTAATTGAATAGATATATTTCTATGGTCATGATACACATACTTACTTATGATATCTTCAAATTGTATTGTTGCGAATAGAATCATTGACCAATTAAAAATTAAAAAATGTGGCATGCATACAATAAAATTTATCCATAAGATTTTCATCCTCTAAAATAAATTGGTTACTAAAAGTTTAGATTTGTAAAGACTGTTTCCATTTTTGTTGTACTTTTTATCACTTTGTATTCTCTCTTTAATTCTTTTATGTAATATAAAGTTATTTTCATTTATCTAAGGCATGTGAATATATTTATGTATCTTCCATCCATCTTCACTTATATGAACAATTGATTTCATTTATAATATATATTCATATGTAAGATACCACTACCACCCTTGTTTGCTGCCATTTTTATACTCAAATCTTCCCCAAACTTTAGAGAACTGTTAGGGAGAAAAGTTTGCCTCCATTTTAGTGGAGATTTTTCAAACTAAGATATTTTGTGATAGTTTGTTGTTGGGTTTGAATCACATTGCGGCATATATATCCCTCACTAAAATTCTTCCAATTTTGTTCCAATATCTTGTCAATATTCTCGAATTTCTAAGAACTTAAGGGTTTCTTGTTTGTAGGAAATCTGTTGCATATTTGTAAGGTTTTCCTACATTTAAAATGCATAGCATATGTGAACTAACTATAAAGAAATACTAAATTGAATCATGTGAGAATAACCACTAAGACAGACTCTACCAGTAATCAAAATGCAAAACAATATTCAAAATTTGGAAACAAATGAAGTTATTTCTGACTTGTAACTCTGCGAATAATTTTCTACAAATTTCTATTCATATAAGGGAAGAGTACCAATAGATAACATGGTTCCAATAACCGTCACCTTATTGTCATGTTGACCCCCCAATAGCTGTCATAGTGAAAACACCATTAGTAAATTTGTTTTGTACCAATAGCCGATCAATTTTTGTAATTTTTTGTTCATAACTGGCCCATTTATGCACCACTATTGGAACATTTGTACATCACTATTGGGACATTTTTCAACAAGTACTAGCGATTTTGAGTTGACGATTGTTGGAACATCTTTAGTTAGGTATTAGGTGACATTCTGAAATGTGTTCTTTTTTACCTTTGTGCGCATAACTAATTCCACAATGTGGATCATAACTACCCAAAAGCCAGTTCAATAGCTATAAGCAGCTGAGTCACATACGAAGACAACTAAAAAAAAAAATCAAAATCTGATGTACTGTTTAAGATCTGTAGGTGTGCAAAACTAGCTATAACGATTACTAGTGCTCTTCCCCTATGCATATGATTGGAATTGATATTTAACTTTAGATATTACAGATTTTTAGACACATATTTTTGAATTTTAACAATTACTAATAGGTTTAATGAGGTCCGTATTCAATCCAATCATCCCACAAAGGTACCAAAAACTGGCTTCCTAGTTCTAACACCCAGAAGGAATGGTATTACTATCCAATCATTCCCAACGTACCATGAACATGTTGAAAGCAGATGTACTCTGAGAGGGGGAGGGGGTGAATCAGAGTACTTTGAACTTTGAAATACACCAAATAAATATGCCTTTTAAGATTGGAGTAAGCTTTACAAAAACATAAACAAAGAGCAGAATTGTACAAATGCAGCAATATGTTTGTGAGTGATTTGCCAAGATAAGAAAGCTGAAATAGAAATAGGATTGAGATAAATATCATATCATTAACACAAAAGTAATAAACTCGACACGATTTTGTGTTGAGTGGAAACCCTCAAGATCCAACTAGATCTTGTCACAAGGAGAAAACCACTCCGTTAGTGTATTAACCAGTCCAAAAATCCAAGATTACATCCAGTTTAGCAGCCTTGCTGCAAGGAGTCCAACTCCTAACCTTCCAATGAAAATCAACAAGATCTATGATAGTATATTTGCAATCTTGCAGATTTTTATTACAGTCTATAAGATATTCAATTTTATTTCACAAGACAATTTTTTCTTCCAAAAGAATCCCCTCTCACAATGCCATTTCATATCCATTTATACACACTATGCATCTATAGATGTATGTGCAGTCACAACCAAAACTATTTTCAATAACTTCCTAGTATACCCGTAAGGATTTAAAACAAATTTCATTTTACAACTTTGTTTATCTTCAACAAACTGCAATGAAAAATCTGTTTCTTCCCGTAGATAAACTTTCCTCCTTAATAGTCAAGGAGATATTCAAAACTATCAACTGTCATAAACAAATCATAAACTGAAAGTACCCATATTAGGTTTAATGTTAACTTCTGATTTTAACAGAAGTCTTAACTAAAAAACTTTAAGCAAATCATAAAATTGCAAACACCTCTGAAGATTCAAAGATCATAAACTTGAATTTTGATCATTAAAGTGGCTGTTTAGAAACATGCCTATTTGCAATGACAAATCACAAAGATTTACTGGTAGTTACCGAAAACTGTCGCGGTTAAGCACCCTATCAAAGCTTAAACTATCGTAACAAATCTTTGCCCTCTGAGTCCTCGCTGAGTTGCCCATGAAAGGGCTTCACAAAAATATGAAATAAACAAACAAATCAAACAACATCCTTTGTCATAATTTATTTTTCTCTTACGTCCATCACTAACTCTCGTGAGTTAGGTATTGAGTACATATTACCAAAGTCAATAGTTAAGTGTCAACCCGAAGTCAAATTTGCCCTGACAACCTTATGAGTTTAAATACACGTGGCTTTACTGATTTGTCATCAAGGACAAAATGAATCAACAGAACGAACCCTTCTATCTAGGTTGTATTTCTCCGACCCCAAACACATCATTAATCTTGTGGTTTGCACTAGGCATATGACTCCAACTTATATTCGAAATCGCCCAACACTCATTTGTTACTCTACGCGGATTAGAGAAATTTTCCACAACTAGCACAAATGATATGTCCTAGAATTGACTGACAGGCAATAGCATCGAATTCACTTGTAATGGATTTCACGATACATCCTCCATCACAAAAGATAATATCAATTTCAAATTAACGACCAACATTGTTACAGATTGGCTCACCGATTAGAGGAATTTTTCATGTTTAGCATAGTTGAGTAAGAGTTGCGATCTACGTTTAGGAACTCATGATGTCTAGGTAATAGCAATGACTCGACTTGCAATGACGTTTACATTGTACATCCTCTATCACAAAAGACAATATCAACCTATAAACCAGAAAATGAAATGATCACAACATTATTGCAAATAGAAAAACCAAATTAAGATATCGATGTTCAAATGAGATTACACAGGATGATTGTTACATTGAGTTCAATGGCTTGTTAAAGTCTTATTTTTCATGAAAGACTACATTGAGTTCAATGGCTTTTTAAAGCCTTATATTTATTATCTATTTTTTCTTAAAATTGTATATGCTTATAAATGTTGTTGAGTATTTCTCATCATCAAAATTTCCAAGGTTCAATTTTGGTTCTTATAGTAACATTTTTTGTGTAATTTTTTTAAAAGAGGATTATATTTTTATAATTTATAATGGTATTTTTTAATTGATTCTATTATATTAGAAATATATACTTTATATATGTGCCCAAACTTAGCATTTTCAGGCCACAAGATCATGTCTATTATGGTCACTATGATATACTTTCATGTTTAATTATTTAATTTACATGAATGGTTATGACTACTACACACTTTGAGATACATAATTTTTCTTTGAATCGCATGCAATTCAATGAGGTGGTAAATATAATGGTGAAATTAACAATACTAGGCATTTCATATTTATTTTTGTCTTCATTTTGAAGAAGAAATTTAATAAATTTACATATTGACAAATGGCATAATCTTCTACAAAACTGGACCCCTTCTCCCATTATATTTGTACATCCTTATACATCTACCACTTACCTTATCTTACCTTATCTATACATACACATATTTGAATACACTCGCCCAAATTATGCATTAATTATGTCTACTCAAACATTCATTCCTATATCTCCATTATGCACCTCAATCTAGTCATTTTCATGTCTCAAGTCATTTCTATGGATGTGGAGTTAACTTGTGCCTATAGATTTCTTATCAAAAAATTTAAAATTTAAATTCAAAATTGGGCTCCTACTCGTTCCTTTCTTATCTAGGAATGTCTAGTTTGCATTATTCCAAATACTATGTATTTGTGTTTAAATGCATTTTATTGTATTAATTTTACACATCACACTATCAACTACTATCTATAGGCATTATTCAAGTATCATTTGTATCTAGGGACAAAATAATTAATATGTATTTTAAAATAATATAGATTTATGCATTCATCTTAAGAGCATTTGTATAGTGGAGACTTGTTATCATTAATATTGTGCCTAAGTTATATAAGGCTTGATCTATTCAAACATATCTCTTTGTTACACAATGACAATTCTTCTAAGATACTATAATTACCATCAATTTTTAGATTGGAAATTTTTTTATAGGTAATATAATCACAACAAAATTTGAAATTGAATAATACTTAAGTTATTTCTACATATATATAAGACAGGCTTATCACAGACTTGACTTTCTTCTTAACAAACTGATTGTTTGATACGAATAGAAATCATCTTTATCCATGTTAGAACATCTAGAATTTAACACCAAATCAAACTAATTTATCCTTTGATCATAGAAATCAAAATCCTTATCTAACATACATTTCCTTTTCATACTTTAACATTAAATTCCCAAATAGATTAACCCAAATTAAATTGAATTCGTAATCTAAATAAATTTATACTGAGATTATGTTTTAAAAAAAACTTATTTTCAAGTTTTACAAATGAGAAAGGCCAATTGATTTAATTGAAAAGTCTATATTCTAAACTCTGTCACACACCAAAAAATAGCAGTAATTTTTTAAATGTCTCCACAACTCTCTCTTGGTCGCCCATCACCAACATTCCTCTCCCCAACTCAGAGCAGTAACCTCTTTTGCTTAGTTTGTAGTCCTCTGTCAGAAGGGAAGGTTGTTTGAAAACACCTAAGAATATCCATTTTCCCTCTCCCACGTTCATGGAAGTAGCAAACTTCTTGTTCCTGAAAGTTACATCAGTATATGCGAATCTGGAATTTATCTCAAAACACACCATCGCTGCCGCGTTGGAAGAACGCTTCTGCCTGCATTTTAAACTCAACAATGTATCTCCGTATTTACTCACAATCTCCTCCACGCATGAATCAACTAATGTGAGACCAGGAAATACAGAAGAATTCAGAACAGATTCCACATTACGTTCTTTCCTTGCGCATATCATACATTCTGATGGCCATTTCTGCAAACAGTATACAATTTAAAAGCAATCTATGCATACTCGAGATAATATGTTCATGAATCTAAAGAATATAGTTACCTTTATAGTCTGAAGGCAAGGTTCAAATGCTGATATGTTGCATGCTGCTGAGAGCTCTAGTCTTTGCAGTCTCTCCATATGGTCCAGATTTTGTATGTCTGGCACATTGCAGCAAGTCAGTGCTCTCAACTTCTCCAATGAACTGCAATTTTCCAGGCCTTGTATTTTCTTTGGTTGGTCACCAGTTTCTATGATTTCAAATTCTTTTAGTGAGATCGCTAGATTTGGAAGCTCATCTAAGTTGTCCCCGCAGTCCTTTATAGACAGTGTCTCAAGGTTTATCATGCCACACAAAGAATTTATGCCCTTCAGCATTTTGCATTTGCTCAACTTTATGGCCTTCACTGATATTGGCAAGGCTTCGATGTCTACTAAATGTTCATTACTGTCAAGCTGAAGATTTTCCAGGCTGGGGCAGGATTGTTGACAGATTGATATCCTTGACAAAAGAGTGTTGCGTAACTCTAACTTTTTGAGTCTGCACAATGAAGAAGAAAAGGATCCCGACAGGAAAGTCCATTCTGTAACCGGGCAGTTCTGAATGATCAGACTTTGAAGATTGCTAAGCTGCACACTTGTTTGAGGAAGAGACTTCAGCATTGTACAATTCCTCAAATTTATGGCCTTTACTGATATGGGCAAGCTTTCGATCTCTACTAACTGGTTATTGTAGTCAATGTGTAGAGTTTCCAGGCTAGGGCAACATTGTTGTGAGATTGATATCCTAGACAGAGGAGTGTTCAATAGATATATCGATTCGAGTTTGCACAATGAACAAGACAGGAATGCCAATTCTGTGATCGGGCAGCCACTAATATTCAGATTTTGAAGGTTGCTAAGCTGCGCACTTGCTTTTGGAAGCGAAAGAGACTTGTCTAGAGAAGAGTTTATGCTGAGATCTTCTAACTCATTATGACTTCTCGCAGGTTCAGCTAAATATGCCAACTTGCTACACTCAGAAATGTGAAGATTAGTTAGGGAGGACAAATGGGTTATAGATTCGGGTAAAGATTCTAATTCCGAACAGCAATATAAGTAAAGATGAGTCAAAGAGGATAAACGACCTATGGATTCAGGTACGGTTTTTAGTTCATAACAATTACAAATGTCAATACTAGTTAAAGAAGGTAAATGACCCATAGAATCAGGTAGATATTTGAACACACAATGTCGCATTATTAACTTAGTTAAGGAAGACAAATTTCTAATAGACTCTGGTAAAAATTCTAACTTCCCACATCCATAAATTTCAAGACTTATTAAAGAGGACAAATACCCAATAGACTCCGGTAAACATTTCAATTTTTTACAGCCATAAATACTCAACTTAGTTAAAGAAGCCAAATTCTTAATAGACTCGGGCAAGGTTTCGAACTCCAAACAACCATTAATGTGAAGATAAGTCAAGGAGGACAAACAGCCAATGGACTCAGGTAAATATTTTAACTTTATACAATGAGAAATACTGAACTTAGTTAAGGAAGCCAAATTCCCAATAGACTCAGGTAAAATTTCCAACTCCCTACAGTTGTAGATGTCAAGGCTGGTCAAGGAAGACAAATTCACGATAGATGGCGGCAGCATTGTCAAGAACTGACTTTCTATTCTTAGGTTCTCCAATTTGCTTAGTTCACCAAATTTACTTGGCAATTCCCTTAACTTGGTGCCTTTCACATTCAGATATCTCAGCGACAACTGATTTGTGACATGCAGAGGTAACTTCTGCAAATTTTCACATGCAAAAAGGTTCAGTGTCTCCAGCTTTGTCATATTTTCCAGAATGTAATTTCTCTCTGATGTTAAAGTGAGCTTCTTGCAACCACTAAAATTGACATACTGTAGATTTATGAGCTGCTTAAGAGAATCAGGCAACGTCCTCAGCGTCCAACAGGAACTCAAATCTAGATGTCGTAGATTTGTCAAATTGCCAAAATTGCTGGGCAGTGATGTTAGCCTAACACATCCATCTAGCTGGAGGTGTTCCAGAGATTCAAGCAAACAAAACTCTTCTGGAAGACTGTCCATAGGAGTATATTTCGACCCAAAAGGTGATCGATGTAACCTTGCGCTGCATTTTAAGGATATCTTTTTCAAATGTTTAAGACAGTTTATTTTCCTCGGAAATCTGAGGAGATTTTGGGTATTTTCAAGATTTAGCTCTCTCAATTCAAAAGGAGGCTGCATACACGTTGCATTTCAATTCAGAGAAAACCATGCAAAAAATATTAAATACGTTAAACATATGATTCTATAAATATTGATAAAGAGAAAATACTTACATCGGCAGCATCAGTCCACAGTTCTTCCAAGTGTTTAGCATACGGAAGCTGTAAAACTCTTAAATTATTCAACATTAGCCATGACGGAAGAGCTACCTCCGGAAAGTCGATCCATCTCAGCCAGAGAAGGGCTGGGAATAGATTTGCAAATTCTTCTGTAAAATAATCCCCCTTAACAACAAGGATAGAAGGTGTAAGGCCCTTGAAATTTGCAGAACAGCCTCTCACAAGCGCCATACACTCTTCAAAAGGTGTACAATGATGGGATGAACTCTCTTCATAGAAATCATCAGTCACCGCTTTAATACCACGAATAAGCACTCCTTCCTGAATGGAAAATGAAAAAAGTAAAAACCTTTAAACCAATTAAGATGGTCTACCGATGAACGGACAAGTTACAAGGATTTCATACAATGTATTGGATAGCTTATAAAAGAAAATATGAAACTCACCCTGGCCTGTCTCTGAATATCCATGATTTGCGGCGTTGACCAAACACGGTAGGGTGACCTCTCTTTGGCAATTTTCTTTCCAAGATCTCTAATGTGATCATGCATTTTGATATGGTTTCTCTCATCGACCTCAACCAGACACTTATTCTCAAGTACTTCCCAACCATATGCTCCACTCCATCCGGACCCATCCCACACTGCAATGGCCAAACTTTTTTCTTCTCCTATGAAGAAACAAGCTATATCTAGGAATATCTCTTGTTCCTCCTTATTCAATCCATCGAAGCTTATTTTAAGCCTCTCTTGCACTACTTCATAAAGACTTACTGCATCTGCATCTTTGGCTCCTTTCAATTGTACTTTTTTCATATAATTCATCGCATAATTCAAAATACTCTTCAATAACCTTCCTCCATCACTGGATAAATAAACAGAATTAAAGTAAATATAAATCAACATACAATTATTCAATAAAAATATATAAACAATAAATAAATAAACTTTTTTTAATTAGATCTACAATAAAATAAAAGATGACAAGAGGCTTCTCTTTATCCCAAAGCCATTAATAATCTTGGTGGTTAAGCTTTTAGTAAGCAGGTATCTGAACAAGAATGAGTACTCGAGTGATAACACTTTCATTTCCTCGAGGTTTGTGGCATCTCTCCTGGATAACCAAGTTGCCAAAGAGGAGGTCTTTTCAATGACAAGAGCATTATTTAGCCAAGACGTCCGGGGAGCCCTAGAAACTGTCCTCAATCGAGCGCTTCTTGATTCTGGTATTCCATGCCCATGAGATATGAGTTTGTTCTTTGTCCCTGGGGAAGTAATCAATTACTAACCATTTCTTATGGACCTCAAAGGTCTTGCTTTAAGGAAGCACAGGGCATTTGTGGCTATGGCAATTAGGTTCATAAAATGGAGGCTCTTGACAAATGATATGGACAATAAAGACAAGGAGGAGGAATCTGTGGATTTTGCAAGATTGAATGGATTTCTTCTATAAAAAAATGGAGCAGGAAGTGTGGGATGGTCGTAGAAGGGTCCATGGTCGTGAGAGGCAGGTCATTCCATGTAGAAGAAGGGGGTGACCACATGGCAACGAACATTCTCAGGTTGCAGCTTCATCCTAGGCCTAGTCGATTCCATCACACAAATAGGAAATTTTGTTTAATTGCTAAATGCTTTTCTTTTTCTGGAAATTATAGGCCAATAATATGTAAATTGTACTTTATAAGGTGCTAGATGGGAAATGGCCTTTAGCAGTAGACTGTAGAGACTTTCAGAAGTCTCTTTTCATATTTTCATGAACTCTTGTTCGTCTTTTTAGAACCACCAGAGGTAGAATTCAGTCTCTAAAGGGGACTCTATTTATTTATTTTTATCATAGATGAAAACTGAACTCTAGCTATGTATCCTCTAGCTATGTATCTAGACAAATTTTAATATAATTATCTAGTTATATTGTTTATTGACAAAAAAAAGATGACAAGATAATAATTAAGAAAATATCCTTCAAAATCTATTTTTTTCTTATAAAATAGTTTATTATATTTATATGATAAAAAAATAATATCTAGATTATAAATTTTATTAAAATTAAAATTATTGTAATAATTATTATTTCAAGTACTAAATTTATTGATGATGATTTTATTTAGAAATTTAAAAAAGAAAATTTTGGAAATATTTTATAAAGGCATATATATAGCTTGATATTCAAAATATAATATATTCAATTATAGATAATATATATTATTGTTTTAAATAATTATTTTTTATTTAAAAAGCAGCATTAATTAGGGCGCTAACCCTTTACATAGCCAAAGGCAATCAATTTTAAACAAACCAAGCAGCGGTGCAAACCCCAAAAGAACAAAGTCAGATAGGCCAAACAAACCTGTCAAACTAGCAACAACCCAACCCAACTCAAGAGTGGGGAGAAATACCCAAAACTTGACAAAGAGGGGGTTGGGAAAGGGGGGTAGATTTTCTCTTTTGCCTATGACAACCAACCATCCAGGCAACACTATCATTAGGAACTTTCAAAGAAAAATCAAGTGGGGAAGAACCTACAAAGTCAATGCCAGACTGCTACTATAGAACAACAACATGTTCTCGCTATAGAATAACAAAAATACCAGAATCGCCAGGAGAAGAGAGAAGGTGTGGAGCAGGAGAAAAAAAAGTAGGATGCATGGGGGGGGAAGAGTCCACAACAGTAGTAACATCAGCAAAAGCTTCATCAACAGTAAAGGGCACCTCATCTTGAGAGGATTCAACCGAAACAGAGTCTAAAGCATTAATTGTCAAGTGATCTTCCATATCATCCTTCTACCAAGTAGCAGTACCTCTATGATGAGAGAGAGGACAATTTAAATCAACGTGACTCATTGAGAAACACCTTTGACAGCGAAAGGGCATGCCCTCATAATCCAGTGATTGAGTCCAAGGATTATCCCTAACCATTAGAACCATGTCCCTAGGGAAGGATAGAGATATGTCAACATCAATTAATAGACAAGAAAAGGTAGAATGACCCATGGAGAACATGGCATCATTAACCTTCAAGAAGTTCCCAATGGAGTTACCGATGGCTTCAAAACAAGAGGGCTCCCAGAAATGGAGAGGGAGATTGGGGAGGTGAGCCCAAACTAGATGAACCCAAAGAGATTCATTAAGGGGGTTCAAGGAAGAAATCCAGGCCTTAATAGAGAGAGAGAGATCCCCCCAAGTCCATAGCTTTCCCAAAATCATATCATGATCATGAGTAGAGGTAAAGAAAGCAATGAAAAAAGCCTTTAGTACAAGGGAAAAGCTCAATGCCATGATGATATGGAGTAGATGCAAGGGAATTGCTCGATAGGTTTTGGTGTTTGCTAGATGATAGGTCCTTGTTAGTTTCAAGGTTTTGTTACTGAAATCAGAGTGCCAAACGTTTCTAGACAACCTAATAACTCTCCTTGTTCCACCTCCCTAAGACAAAACTTCTTGGTTGCTCAAGGGCTTCAACACCATAATCACTCTAGTTTGGTAATCTAACTCCTTACTCACCCAATTGGCATTCATTCCTCTGTCCCTGACCTACTCTCTAACTGCACAAGGTTTCCTCTTAGTGAATTATAAGCTTGAGACAAGTTTTGTTTCCTTGGGTGTCTTTTTCGTCTTCTACGTTTTGGAGTGTGGAAGCCTTCACAAGTGCTGCAAACTAATTTTTGGAGTCTTTCCCACCAAAAAGGTTAAACTCATAAAAGGAAAAAAAATTTCAATTGTTATTGATGAACTTTATGCCTTACATCCTCCATTTGTGTACCCGATTTGACAAAAACCCAATTTTGAGGCCTAAAATGGGCTATAAGGAATTAGCCCTCCTTTTGGGGTTTTGTGCTCACCCTGCTCCAACGATGGACTTCCAGACTAAAAGATTCACATATATGGACACCCTTCTGGGAATTTTTGAATATTTACTAAGTTTTACGGTCCCTTAAGCCTTCTCCATCACTGTCCCAAAAATGGGTGCAAAAAGGAGGGTTTGCAAGGGATTTGGTAGCAACTAATGGCTAACAAGTTGGAGACCTTCAATATGGACCAAAAAAACTTGGTTCTACCATGTTACTTGCTAAATAGCCCATGAAAAGACAGGTTTTACACTTTCCAAAGGTTAGGAAATAAAACTTACAAAAGTTGCTCATAAGGCATATGCAACGTTGACAACTTTTCCCATTATTGCTGTCTACAAGCAAATTTTTAGTATGAAAACAATTACATTTCAAAACATGAGAACATGTCCATCTTTAAAGACACATGAATAACACATTAGCTCTGCATAAAGCCATTAGGCAATTACAAACAAAGGTTTGTTCACTGTCAAGTCATTTATGATTGCACTTTTCTCTTTTCACTAGTTTTTCCACTTTGGACCTGCACTTTACAATGTCAAAACTCTTACTTGAAGGTCTATTTTGTGCTTTCTTAGCAATGCTCTGCCTTTTTATGCTTGATGTCCTTCAAACCTGCCACTTGGAGAGGAGAATTTCATGTAGAACTTCAACAAACACGTAAAAATCAGTCATACTTGACTGTGGCAGCCAAATGGGCATTACAATTTTCCCTCAAAGATCATCAATTGATCTTGGCAACTTTCCAACCCATGGAAAATACCAAAAATCACTCCTTGTTCTTGTTTGCAAGCAATTAGAAGGAAGTAAAAGGCTTAACAAACCCCAACGTGTGGTGGAGAGTAAGCAAGTGAATAGAAAATCAACTCTAAAACAGTGACTCACTATTTTTTACATGTTTTTACACAAACTGAAAATGCAATAATCCTCCTTATGGCTTAGAAAGCCTCTTTTCCTTGACATACAACCTTAAACATCAAAGCAAGTCTGTCCATCTGATAAACTACTTCAAGACCCTAGCCAAATGGCACACTTGCCTAGGGCTTCATGGCCACAAAACTCCTCACACCTGCAATTTTGAAATCAAAACAAGTATGTACATATCCTACAAGTTGACCAATTGGTTCTTGGAAATCCATGAGCACTTAGGGCCTCAAGAAACCAAGTTGGCCAAGCATCCTTGCCAATTTCCTAGACAAGGCAGTGAAACTATCAAAACCAAATATTTTTGCACAAAACTCAAAACTTGATGAAATTAAATGCCACCAAAGGGAAAAGCTTCAGGAAACATGAAAGAACATGAAAATGCCAAAACAGTACGGACAAGTACAGCAGGCGTAGGGACTGCTGCTCAAATGGAGTCAAAACATAAGAAAAATAAGGTAAAAACTAGTGCAAGTTTGCAAAATGCTTCATAACTTCGAATGATCAACCCTTAAAATAGTTCAAACAGGAGATTAAATACCCTTTCCAGTTGGTTAGCCTCCTGTATGGACAGGTACGTGTCCAAGAGCACTTAAATTTGACATTTTGATGCCTAAATGACAATTTTTGGTGCCTAGAAAATGCAAGATTGATCTCAAAGACCTACAATCAACTAAGAGCACTACTCACACCTACAAACCAAGCATAAGACATGTCTAAGAACTTTCAAAACAAAAACCCCTTCCCCCCTGATTCTACTTCCTACTTCCTTTTATAACTAAAACCCCTTTTGTTGTTTCCAAGAAACGGTTCCTACAAAATTAATAGCTTGAAAATGACTGTTTTAAACATTATCCTAGGTAAAACAAAAATTACTAGAAAAACCCATCATTAACACTAAAACCATATTATAAATAACTTCTCATTTCATGTTTCTTCATCAGGTACAAGATTCCTGCCAGTAATTTCGTTGTCAGTCATTGTGGCCTTCATTTCTTCTTCAATTAGTACCCAGAGGAGTACTAAAAATTCATCTTCATCCTATATGTGTTCTCAAGCAAAGTCGATTAGGTTGAAGAGGATGTCATCTTGCATATGCTTAATATTTAGTTGTATCACCAAAGCCTTTGCTTTGAGCACCATCTCCTCTATTGTATGAAAACTTAATCACTAGGATTTCTTCTCAAAATTATCTCTTCTTGTAAACACTATTCGTGATTCTCGGCTTGCTCAACAATTTAAGGTGACGAACCTTTCTATATTTAGAAAAAATTGTTCATTGTTTCCATGCAAGAGCATGCAGTCCTTGGATAATAATCTCTTGTTCACTTTGCAGTCAGTTTAGGTTAGGATTAACAACTGGCAATTGGTTATCATGAGGAAAAACCATTCTGACAAAGGAGACTCATGATGGCATGCATTACTTGGGTCAGTTTCAAAGGATGGTGCATTAAATTTCACCTGCAAAAGACGATAATATCAAATACTACAACTCATGTCATCACCTTTATGTGTCTTCAACCATTAATAAGAGTACTTGCGAATCTTTATTTGATTTGTTTCTTGGGAGTTGAGTTTCATATGACAACAAGATGACCTGGAAGCTCACAAAAAAATTGAGTTCTCTGATACTTCGACATCGGCCCATACGAGGGTATCGAACATTGGGAAGATAAGGGAAATGGGAATGGTGTGAATTTTTGGTTATCACCTGATACATATCAGTTCTTCCTATGGGAAGCTTGCAAAAAATTTGAGTTCTTTGATACTTCGACATCGGCCCACAAGAGGGTATCAAACATCGGGAAGAAAAAGGAAATGGTAACGGTGTGAATTTTTGGTTATCACCTAATAGATATAGGATCTCACTTTGGGAAGCTTGCAAAAAATTTGAGTTCTCCGATACTTCAACATCGGCCCATAAGAGGGTATCGGACATTAGGAAGAAAAAGGAAATGGGAACGGTGTGAATTTTTGGTTATCCCCTGATAGATATCGGTTCTTCCTTTGGGAAGCTTGCAAAAAATTTGAGTTCTCCGATACCTAGACATCGGCCCATAAGAGGTTATCAGACATCACAAAGAAAAAGGAAATGGGAATGATGTGAATTTTTGGTTATCAGTTGATAGATATGGATTCTTCCTTTGGGAAGCTTTCAAAAAATTTGAGTTCTGCAATACTTCGACATCGGCCCATAAGAGGGTATCGGACATTGGGAAGAAAAAGGAAATGGGAAGGGTGTGAAGTTTTGGTCATCACCTGATAGATATCGGTTCTTCCTTTGGGAAGCTTGCAAAAATTTTGAGTTATCCGATACTTCGACATCAGGAAGAAAAAGGAAATAGGAACAATGTGAATTTTTGGTTATCACCCGATAGATATCAGTTCTTCCTTTGGCAAGCCTGCAAAAAATTTGAGTTCTTCGATACTTCGACATCGGCCCATAAGAGGGTATCGGAGATCGGGAAGAAAAAAGAAATAGGAACGGTGTGAAGTTTTGGTTATCACCTGATAGATATCGGTTCTTCCTTCGGGATTGTGGCATCGGGTGAAATTAGAACTCGACTACTCCAAGACATAATTCCGGTGCGCTAACGTTTTGCCGATAAGGCGTGATCAATAAAGAAAAATTGCTTGTTAGGGGCGAGTGTTTTTGAAAAATAAAAAGGAGGCTAACACACACATATATATAGCATTTAGTTGAAGTAGTTTCCAAGCGTCTTGGACATTCGGTGGGACACGGGTGAACATACCATTGAAGCCAAAGCGAGGATCATTGATTCATTTTTGGGCATCATGGGATCCTATCTCTTTGAGGGTCCCTCCCCAACCTTCGTACTAGTTAATAGAATAAGTAAGCCGGGGATATAGTTTTGCACCCTAACCGGAGGGACGCATGCAAACCCACTTATATTCATATCATTAGTCACGCCACCAAGCCACTCTTCCCCAACTTGACCAATGGATTAACTTTGGAAAGCGCGTAGGATGCATGTATAAGAATGAGTAGATTCTTTCTTTATTAACGGATAACTAAAGAAAGGAGGTGGATTTGCCCCACAACCGGCCGGTTGGAGGGAACCCCGCGAACCCGCTTATATCATATTGTTAGTAAAGCCGCCAAGTCACTCCTTCCCCAAAAAAGAACCGCCGGTATAAGACAACGAGTGATATCAAGAGCATACTTAAACATTTTTTGTTGTTATATATATATATATATATATATAACAACAAAAAATGTTTAACTTTGGAAAGCGCGTAGGATGCATGTATAAGAATGAGTAGATTCTCTCTTTATTAACGGATAACTAAAGAAAGGAGGTGGATTTGCCCCACAACCGGCCGGTTGGAGGGAACCCCGCGAACCCGCTTATATCATATTGTTAGTAAAGCCGCCAAGTCACTCCTTCCCCCAAAAAGAACCGCCGGTATAAGACAACGAGTGATATCAAGAGCATACTTAAACATTTTTTGTTGTTATATATATATATATATATATATATATGTATATATGTATATATATATATATATATATATATATATATGTATATATATATATATATATATATATATATAATTTTCTGTTGTTCATGCTACATCATTGGTTGATTTATGGGCTCACTTTGTGTGGCATCCTACTATTATTATTTATTTTCGGAGGTGGCCTAGAAGATTGGTACTATTTTTCTTCTTTGCTAGATTTGGTTGGAGAGAAATTGGTGTATTTTACAAGGTCATAAACATGTCATTAAGCATGTTTGGTATAAGATTTTAACTTCGGTTCAAGAGACTCTTTCCACTAAATTCTCTTTTTATAAACTTCTTACTCCTCTAGATCTCATTGTCATCCAACATTTCATCTAGTAGTCATAGATCCAGATCAATTAGATTTTATATTTCCTAAGACATGACAAGGAAACAGAATGTTTGCTACTTACTTATTCCCCTTCAGGATTTCATCACAATGAAAAGAAACGTTGTGCAGCGCCCTTTTCCACTCAAGAAGCTTTTCTGATGCATATCTACTCTTCTTTTCGTACTCCTCAAATGCATCAGCAAACAGTCCTTTCACGTCACGGACATTGCCGGGCTCAACATTGTAGAAGACAGGAATAACCGTGCAGCCGATTTTGAGCATAAGCGACAGCTGGGCCAAACACGAGGGAGAATGTGCATACTTGGGTGAAAGTATGGCAATATGAAGAAAGGAGGTGCGTATGGCCTCTTCTGTTTCAACTGGTATGAAATCGCCCAGTTCAAGCACTTCTTTATGTACAAAAACTTCTAGTCCCATGCCACGGAAGGCAGTGCAGACAGAGGAAACCAGCGTATGTTGGGCATCAACACCAGAATAGTTAATAAAAACATCGTAGGCCGCCTTCTTTGATGCAGATGATGATGAAACTGCAGCTTTCTCAGAAGCATAGCTAATTTGCTTATATGTTGTCATTGAAATAAGATGGAAGAGGAAGAGAAGCAAACTTATAGAGTAACAAAAGGAAATGGGCCGCGTTTTACCAGATGGGTGCTCAGAATGCCAAAGCTATTAACGACGTGTAATATGAAAGAGAGAGAAGGGACAGAAATAATGTATGAAAGAGCTCACGGTGGGTCCGGTGCGAAACAAGGGGGAAGGAGTTTTGTAAGAAGAGGTGACATGCCTACGTTGTAGACAACGTCACAGTGTCTTTTTGTGACCTTCATTTCCGTAAGCTTTTCTGTCTGAGTGGCAACTGACAAGCGAAAAAATTCTCCACTTTCATTGAAATGTACAAGAGAAAACCATTTGTACAAAGGAGGTCGAGGTATAATGTTTGGAAGACAACCTGGCATTATTAAGATAACCAGGAACTACATAACAAACTCCGTCAAACACATGGCAGCATATGTCTCTTACGGTGAAAAGAAACTTTCTGGCTTTCAGAAAAATCTTTTGGAATGTGTGTGTATCTTCATCTTAACGTCGTCTTCATACAGACAATGTTCAGCATTTGCATAGTTTATATCTTTACCTATAACACGATAGAAATAATTGCTACAAGATTTTGGTCGTTTATTTGGTTTTGTAGTTTTGTTTTTCTCTCTTTGGATATGTATGACGGTGCTCGCTTAGATTTTAGCATATGATTATTTTTTATAGTTAGTTTACTAGCATTTGTGTTGGAAGGAAGTGCAATGGTATATTATAATTTATAAAAAAAAAATTAAAAAATATTGTTTTATAAAATAGATTAAAATATATTAATAAAAAAATTAGATATTATGATCAATTTTTTATCAATCAAATCAAGGGATAAAAGGTTTCAATAAAAACTATTTTATTTAGAGTCTATGATGTCTATATAGGGAAAGTATTACCAACCGCGTTTCATTTAAAAGGAATATGAACAAAGGAAATGCAAATATCAAAACATTGAGCGAAGGAAACAAACTCAATAGCCAAAGATGCCGAATACCAAGAAGATCCATTAGAAGTCTTGTTGTTCAACATAGAATCTAGGATCAAAGAATCTATTTCACAAATAATCTATTTGCATCCTAATTCACAAGCTTCCACCAAATCTACAAGAAGTGCACAAGCTTGTATTTGATTATTAGTACCAAATATCATAGTGATGGAGAAAAAGAAATGAACTAATCCAATAGCATCATGTACATGACCACTAATAACAGATGCACTTGGATTACCCCTACAAGACCATCATTGAACACATTTGTAATAGGGTTGATCATTTTCCATCTCTATTAACCTTATGAGAAGGCTTGATACTAGAACTAAGAGAAGCAAACCTAACCAAATTACTCGCTCAAATGCTTGGCAACTAGAAGAACATAGTAAAAAGGTTCTTATGTACAGTTCATTTAGGTTCTATAGTCTCTTTGACTAAGTCTAAAACCTTGTATCAAACATATAGAATGAAATGTTCATGTCCTTGAAAATTTTGATGATTCCTCCCCAATCAAATTTTCCAAAGGAGAAACACTATGCCAATGTGTCAAGCCAACACTAAAAAAGAGCAATGAGTAATAGGAGGATCTCCCAAGAAAGCACAAAAGCCTATCAAGGATGAGTATAAATAACTAGTTGATTCCAACGTTAGCTAAAGACTATAGAAAAGGGGAATTAAAAGAAAAGATGGGAAGCATTTTCTTCATTGTATCTGTATACACCTAAAATCGGTCTGAAGATAATTAATTAAATACGCAGTTATTTAATTAATCCCCCTTCTCAATTAATTGAATTCACAAGCAATTTGATTAATTTCCCTATTCTTCTATTAATAAATAGGTCTAATTGATTTATTTATATAGTTCATTCAATAATCTTCCTTTGATTAATTATTTCCAAAATTAACTAATTCCCATCATTTGAATCAATTCTTCTAATTCCTAATTAAGATTAACAAACTAAAGTTTGTTGAGATTAATTACAATTTTTCTAATATTTGAATTTCTAAATTCAAATATGAGCACATGGCTCCTAACTTCTAACCACCTAACCTAACCACTCCCTAACCTAACCCATTCTATCTAATCCTAGGTTTAACTAACCCTATCCTATCTTGCACATCCTAACCTTTTTTATCCTAACCTCTTATGGGTTGGATATTCTCCCCTTGAGACACATGGCACTTTTGCCACATGTCTCCTCCCTTGGACACTTGCCCTCTCATGAGAAAGGTTCTTGGACACTTGTCACCACAAAGATGACAAGTGTCCCTTCCTCCAACCTCTTCTCCATCTTCCTCAATCTTAGCCCTTGATATCTTCAGATCGAATCTGGATCGTCGATTCCTACTACATCGGCTTTGGCCTTGGAATTCCTATAAATAGCACTCATTTTGGAGCAATAAATATCCCTTGCATTCATAGTTTTTGCATTGTTATTATAAGCATTTTAATTCATATCATCTACCATAATTGTTAATTTGGATTAAACATAGCATATTAATCTAGTTTCTTTTTTATCAAATCATGTAGCTCGAATAGATCATTTAGCTAGTATCATTTGCATAATCATGAAGTAGCTACTCAACTCTTGAGTTGCCACTTTGGAGGTCATTTCTTCGTTGAGAGCCAACAATCCAACACCTTCAAGGGCCTCACAAATAGATGAAGATGGGACATCTCAAAGGATCTTTTGGTTTTCTTTTATTTAGCTTTCAATTTGCTTCATAATTTCATTTATATTGTCTCATCTATGTGCATGTCGAATACATAATTGACCATATTTTTAGCAGCACATTAATTGGCATCCACCATGGGGCCTAGCCCCTTTGATCTTTAACAAGTTTTCTTGCAAAGAAATCTCATTGGCAGGTTGATTATCACTTTCGGCGCATAGATTAGCTCTTTCGGGTTCCAGATTCATGTTCTTGGTCTTTGTTGTAGTGTTCCATCACCTCAAATGGCACTTATGGGGGATGTTTCAACTCTATTTTTTTGTTTTTCTGTACTTTAGCATTTTGAGTCTCTATCTTAGTGTTTTTGGTCTTTTTTGCAGTGTTCCTAGTCATTCTTGTAGTGTTGTAGGTCAATTTGACAACGTTCTTGGTAAGTTTGGCAGCGTTCTTGGCAAGTTTGGCAACATTCTCAGTTAGTTTGGCAGTGTTCTCAGTCAATTTGGCAACATTCCAGGGGTTCAAAACAACCTTCTTGGTCAATTTGATAGTGTTCTTGGTTAATTTGATGGCATTTTTGGTTAATTTGAGAATGTTCTTAGTTTTTCATTGATAATTTCAATGTTGTATTCTACATTTATCATTTCTGCATCTGGACTATCATTTTCCCGAACCTTATATGCAGTTTGTTGGTTTTGCAGGTACCTATTTTGTTGTGAAAGATCAGAGTTATAAACCATTTCGTCGTCAAAGAATGCAATATAAACTACTAACTTTGTTTGCACTTGCATAATTTTGCACTTGTTTTTGATAAATTAGGCACATAGACTAATTACAATGGAAATGAACAAACATGTCTTATGTGTTATTTATGATAGGCGAGTATGCTCTCACCTTTCTTAGGTGATCAAAAAGATAGACTCATCTTTTCTTTTCAATAGTGAATATCTTTAGCACGCTTGCCCTCTCGAGAAACCCATAAGGTCAATGAGAGGGGAACGACCCAAGTGTGAACGGCTAATGCCAACTACTCCAACCCACTATAAAATAAACGTGATTTGATGAAAATCAAGTCAACAACAGTGCTTGGGAATAACTCTCTTTCATACCTTTGGGTATATCAAACCTTGGTTTTCATGGCTGGGAAACCTCTTAATTGAGTTTAAACTCTGATGCACTGAACGGATCCCTTACTAGTTCCAATTAAAATTAGAAGCTACCCGGTTTACCTCCAAACATTATTCAATTCTTAGTGCGTGGAGGGGGAAGAATCTCTCCTAAATATACTCACCATATGTCCCTCTTGAGTGTATGTGTGAACTCCCCTTTTGAGACCTTATTGTTAGGCTCATAACAAGACTCCACTAGCTCTCACAAAGGCAAAAACATGGGTGCCCTTTAAGGGGTGACAAGGTTGTGTGAGTTGACAGAGTACCAAGTGTGGGCTAAGAACTAAGAATGAAGCCAATCTCCTTAGGATAGACTGAATGATGTGTTTTCAATTGTTCAAAACCAGTGAAAACTTGGGCTTTCTTTAAAGCTTCTTGAACATACACTTTATGTGTCCTTTAGGACAAAAATAGAATCTTGATTCTGTGTTTTTAAGTCATGTCAAGATATAATCTAGTTAAATACAACAAAAATTACAAACTCAAACTTCAAACTGTCAAATTTACAAGTTTCACAGCAGATTAGCTCTCACGGTCCAAACAGTATCTCTCTCAGTCCAAACAGTAGCTTTCTCGGTCCAAACAATAGCTCTCATGGTCCAAACAATAGCTCTTACAGTCCAAACAGTATCTCTCACGGTCCAAAAAGTAGCTCACGGTCCAAATAGTAGCACTCTCAGTCCAAACATCAACTCTCTTGGTATGAATGTTAGCTTTCTCATATTTCAACACTAACTCTCCAAGGTTGAGTTTGCTAGGTATAAACATCAGTTATCTGAGTCTACACATCAACTCTTGGAGTCAAAACAACCATTGTCTCAGTTACAACATTATTATTTTAAACTTCAAATTTCTTGGTTCAAACAACAGCTCTCTTGGTCTAAACGTCAGCTCTCCTGGTATAAACGTCAGCTCTCCTGGTATAAACGTCAGCTCTCCTGGTATAAACGTCAGCTCTTCTAGTCCAAATGTCTGCTCTATTGGTCTAAACTATAGCTCTTTTCATTTCAATGTCAACTTGCTCATATTTCAACACTAGATCTCCCAATTTGCACTTGCTAGGTCTAAACATCAGTTGTCTGAGTCTTCAAATCAAATAGTTGGGTCCAAATAACAATCTTCTAAGTTCAAACAACCAATTTTCTAAGTCTAAACATCATTGATTTGAACTTTAGAGTCACTAAATTATAGAATAGCATTTAGGTCTGTCCTTCAACATTTTTGGTCGATTTGTTAGCGTTTCTGGTCAAAACCCATTTCTCAGACAGTCAAACATATTGATTAGGTCATCTTCTTGGGTTACTTAGTCAAGTTATCTTATGTCAAAATAGATTCAAAGCTAGACACACTAAGGTTCTTAGTATTCGTCTCCGACAAGTTCAAGATCTAACATCTCAAAGTGCATCATCACATGTTTTTTGATAAACTAGTCATTCAAACATAGTTTCTCATCAGGATCTATCGTCCTTTATCACAAAATTACAATGCTTGATCAGATTAACCTCATTCTCTATCATAGGATATATTGTTCCTATCAAACTTGGTCATATCAAAAAGCACAAAATTTGCATTCCAAACTAAGATAAAAAAACAAATTGCAAACTCGCAAATACTTGAATGAGCATTTTGTTTCTTATCAATCTATCATATTTACCTCAACAATTGATCACTTATTGAGACACATTAGAGAAAATTGAAACCTTGCAAAATATTCAAAACACGTGTATGCCTGTTTTAACTAGGGCTCATAGACGAAATATTAAAGAAACAAAAATAGAAACACTTGAAATGGAAGAAGATCGTGAGGAAATGGCATAAGGAAATGAAATACAAGAAGAAGAGATAACTGATCAACACATCAAAGAAATCCAACAATATCCTAAATTTGATAAATTCATGGAAAAAATATTGGAGGGTGAAAAAGAAAACTACTTCCTAATGTTACCAAAATCTGGTGCTAAACTTCCCCAAGATTTTGATGTAAATAATTTAAGGCAAAGGGGAGGATCAAGTGACACTTACAATGAAAATGAACAAAATGAAGAAATTTTCAGTTGCAAAAAGGATGACACAAGAATTCCTAATGATACAAGAACTCATGACAACACAAGAACTCATGAGGACACACGAAGAACTAATGATGACACACGAAGGAATAGTGATGACATAAGAAGATATCATTATCACACAAGAACTCAAGATGATACAAGGACAGATCGTGTCAATGATTCTCTCTTAGCTCTCATGCAATAGATAAAAATACTTATGTAGTGTCATAAACTGTACACCCTTGCTAGGGTGGTACAATTCTACGCTAAGTTTAGAACCCGCCTTAATGTGTTTGCATCTTGCACTATAATTTCCCTTTAAGAATTTAATTAATTAATTTAAATAAATATTAATTTATATTTCATCACTCCCCACATAATAAAATTGGCCCCTTTATCCTAAGTGTGCCCCTTTTTATTTTATTCCTCCAATAAATTATTAAATCATAAACCCTAATTATGTCCTATTTAGACCTTTGAGGCCCGATTTCGCATATCAAAACACCTTAAAACTATTTGTAACTTTGGGATTCGCTCTAGTATCATCATATCAAATGGCCCTAAAAATTTGGTGAAAAATTGGTCGGACCATGTGCACTTGCAACATGGTCCTCGACTTTTTTCCCGAAATTTTGGGAGCATAATTATATGATATCATAATGCTTAACCCCAAGAAGTTGGTGGGAAATTTAATCTCTAAGTCATCCTAAAGATGAATTTAAGATACAGGGTTTCATACATAAGAGCTCTATTTCTTCATTTGAAGGGATCTAAGATCTATCTATGAAAAAGGAGCTAGCGAGCATAAGGAGCCTTCTATGTAGTGAAAGAAAAGCTTATGTGGAGTCTTCAACAAAATTAAACAAAATTCAACAAAATTTCATCAAGCATTCATCATCAATTAGGAGCCTTGAAGATATTGAAGAATAATAGGAGATCTAGAGACAAATATCTCTCCTTTGGGGATGGGTATGATTTCATGTTATTTTCATGTCTTTGTATGAGCTTCCTTGCACTCATTTGCACATTTACATTCATTATTTAGATCATTTAACACATTTGATTTGGATCATTATCATTTACATTTACATTTACATTTACATGCATTTAGGGTTTACTCTCCAAAGCATAGGGTAGCTCTAGTTTCTTATCATTTAGGATCTTGCATACACACAAGGTTCTAGCACACACATTTTTAGTATATTATCGGCTATTTGCGGAGGTGGAAATCACCAAAATAGGGTTTTTACTAAGGCAAAACCCTATATAGCCACCCAAACCCTCTCTTTTCAGTTTAAGGTGCAGAAACAGGTACCCAAAAGGCTTCCCGGATCAACAAAAGGCACAGGACAGCCCAAAAGTCTCAGATCTGCCCTAATCCATTAGGGAGAGGGGCATGGCACCTTGGTCCTACCCAAGATAGGGGCGTGGCGCCCCGGTACCCATCAAATTCAATGATTTTTGATAGGGTGCAGGCTCAGGGTCTCAGGATTGCAGTCCTGCAGCTACAACTCTCTGTCAGATTCTCGGGGAAAGGGGCATGGTGCCCTAGTCCTAGTAGGTTTAGCTCAGCTTTTAGCATCAGTTACACATCCAAATTCATCCCCCTTGTCTTCTTTCAGTATCTCAGTTCCAGATCTACAAGTTTGTGCAATTTTAGTTCATATGTGCTTCATTGTTTATCTCCTAGTCTAATTGATCAATCGAACCTTATTTTTATCATCACATACAACAAGAGGAATAGAAACCCTAATAAATAATCCTTGGCTCTCTCTTTCTCACAATAAGTAGCCAAAGTGAGCTATCTCCCTAGGCTCTTTTGTATTCCCAATGTGTAGGCAAAAGTGGGATTAGGTCCTATCCACCCAATTCTGCTTTTCCCGTACACATTTTGGTGAACCCGATGTGAATCCAGTCTTCTTTGATTCTAATTTATGTTCTTAGATCTTTTTTTTCGCTATTTAAAATTCAAATTTACATTTACAAGTTTCAATTCTTTGCAAATTTAAAAAATTTAGAGGTTAATTTTACTAAAAACCCTATTTTTTCAATTGGAAATTGAACTTGTGGATAGCTAGATTTGGATCATTAATTTCATATCTAATTTAGGAACCCATTTCTCTCATAAATTTCATTTTCTAAAAAAATATTTAGAGTGCTTCCATTGGTTAAAATTGAACATTTCCTTCCATTTTGCATATGTTATCATTTGAAAGAGGAAAATCTTTGTCATAATGCATTCATTTCATAGATGTGATAATGGGTTAGCTTCCCTTGCTTCAATTTTCCATCTCTTAAAGAACCTCCTCCTATCTATGGAAACATTTTAGTGCCTAAAAGAGTTGTTACCAAACCCTTCAAAGCTCTCACATTCTCTAAGGATGAAGAATTGAAGAGTGATCTTGACAATTCTCCTAAAATGTGCCCTTCCCATCTAGCTATCTCATAGGAAGAGGATGATATCATAAATACCTTTCTTAATTTTATTTTACCTTCTTTACATTATGCCTCTCTAAGTGAAAAGGTATTGATGGACATTGACTTATCTTCTCCAAAAATCGGTCTTAACAATGGGTGCATGTTAGTGCAACAAGAGGTTATGAGCACTTCTCTCAAATTTCTCCTTCCCAAGCATGAATCTTTGGAGAAATATGTTCATCTCCGTCCTAAAGAATACTCCCCTCATGAGGATCATTGCATGCAAGAAGATTGTATTGTCCCTACTTTTCCTAGTGATGACATTTCCTCTTTTGACTTCAACAAAATTTCCACTAGAAATGCTGCATTAATGAGAAATCCTTCTCCTTGCCTTGAAGCTTGTCTTACCCATAAAGATGCCTTAGAAAAAGAAGAAGAAATCATAGTCAATTTCCTTAATTTTCTCTCCCCTAAATATCCTATTGAATGCATTTTGAAGCAAGAGGATGATTTAAACACATGTAGTAATGCTCTCCCTCCTAAGGATGAAGAATTAATGAACAATGTTATCCCTTCTCCCAAAATTGGCAACAACAATAAGGACATCTTTGTGCAAAACAAAAATTCAATGACCTCACTATTTTGGATGAACCATTAGAAGAAGGTCTTGATTATTCTCTACCCGATGAGAGAACCCTAGCCAAAGAGGATGAAATCAAGATTGATAACTCCCTTGATAGCATCTCACCTTCCATGAATCTCAATCATTTTTTCTCTAAAGGTAAGGCATCTCCTTCTCCACAACTAGGTTCTCCTCATAAGGATACCCTAGTTCAAGAAGGTATTGTTGACATCTCTTCCAAAGGTATCCCTCTCAAAGGTGAAACTTTAGAGAGTAATGTTGATCCTTCTCCTAGAGATTCTATTCCCCATGTAGATCCTTTGATGATAGAGGATGATATGACCTTTCCTACTAGTACTCTTCCTTCTAAAACATCAATGCCTACTTCTATTCTACCTCCTAAAATTGATCTTATCCAAGATAACATTTTAGTGCAAGAAGAGACTATCAACAATTCTTCCAACAATCTTGTTCATTTCTCTTCTAAAATTCATAAGGACACCTTTGATATTCCTAAACCATCTTCAATCAATTTGATACATGTCAATGAAACACCTAATAAACCCCTCTTCACATTTCAAGGTGCTTGTCCTTCTCAAAGTTCTCAATGTAAGCCTATCTTAGTGGTTCAAGGTGGTTACGCTAATGATTCTTTTTGCATTCCTAAGAAACTTGTTATTACTGTTCAAGGAGGTTATCCTACTAAGAGCCCTTATGAGTATCCTAAGAAAATCAGTAGAGAGTTATCATACGGTTACTCATACTTACAACACAAGAAACAATAGGCAACCTAGTCCTCCTCTGGTTATCCCAACTTCACTTCCTTCCTCTCAACCTACTCTTCCACAAGCACCTCGTATATCAACTCTTAGTAAGGAGCATGATCTCATTGAAAAACTTAAAGCTACTCCTGCCAAGATTTCTATTTGGGATTTGGTTCAAACTTCACCTGCTTATCATGGGATGTTACAAGATACTTTGAAAAACTTAGATACATCCTACGTGTAGTGACACCTAATAATGTTATGGATTCTTTGATTGACCCTACAAAAAAGCCCAAACCTCAAATTGTATTCACATAAGATGAGTTACCTTCTCGTGAAATCCAACATCAGTGTGATCCTCTTATGATTGTGGTTATTATCAATGATAGTGCTACAAGATGAACCCTTGTGGACAATGGATTTGCCCTTAATGTTTGTGGTGTCGACTTATTGGATAAGATTAATGTGGATCATTCTCTCATTGAACTTGCTTCTATTTATATTTGAGGCTTTGATAATGTTGCTAAACAGGCTTTAGGTGTCATAACCTTGCCTGTTAAGGTAGGTCTCATTACTATATCTACACCTATTCATGGCATGCCTAGTAATTTGACATATAAACTTCTATTAGGGAGACCCTGGATTCATAGCATGCAAGTTGTCCCCTCAACTTTGCATAGGCAAGTCAAGTTCATTTATAACAATAAGACATACACCTTGTTAGCTGATACCAATCTTCAAGAACAATTAAAATCTGGATCTTCTTGTTCAATTACTTCCCATTCTTCTAATCCTCCTACTTCTTAAAATACATCTATTTCCTTTAATGATCTTGTTCCTTCTACTACTCTTGATTCTTCTACTCAATCAAAATCTCCTCCCAAGGATATCTTTTCTCCCGAAAGAGTGCTCTTAGATGATGATTGGGTATCTCTAGACTTTTAACCCTACTTTTGTATGAGAGTATAGAGTATCTTGGAAAAAATCTAAGACTAAGAAGGAGAAATCGAAGGAGGAACCTAAAGAGAAACCCACTCTGTCTAAACAACTAAGTAACCATTTTATGGATGCTTATAATTCAAATAATTTTTCAAATACTTCCTCTAATTCATATAGCACTAAGACCTATGAGGCGCAATCATCTCTTTCTGATTTGGCATCCCTTTATGGTCCTGGTTTTCACATTTTAGCTAAGAGTGGCTATAAGGGCAATTGTTGTGGCGCAAATGAACAAGGAATTAAAATTCCTTTAGAACATAACACACATGAAGCTTCATTTGGACTTGGATAAGATCCTTCTAATCCCACCAAAGCATCTAAAAGACCATCTCTCAATGTGAATGCTATATTTAGTAGTGATGATGACCTCACCTCAATTAAATCATCTTATACTTATTTCAACACTCATCCCCCTCATAAAGAAATCTTAGTAATGAACAAATCTCTTTATGAATCTCCTCAAGAGATTTCTAGTCCCACTTGTGAGACTTTATCTTCTACTCATTCTAAATTCCTTCTTCTAGGAATAAGGCTCTAATGAATTACACTTATCCCTCTCCTAAGATTTCTTATGTGCATGAAAATTATGAATTAGTGGCCTATTCTTCTCCTATAAACTTCTCTTTCTAAATAACTTTTAGCATTCATCATCTTAAACATGTTTTTAATCTCACTTATAGTAGAGCATTTAACATGTCATATTGAAATACCTCATTCAATCTATCATGTCTTTAAATAACATTAATGGCTATTGTGTTGATCATCATTAGGTGACTTTGGTATCTCACTTGCTGGGGCCTCATTATCATTCATGATGGTACAATTTCACATGCAATCATACTTTTGGAAGCAACATAATAGCCCATTTCTATCTCATCTCTTCTCCCTGTATTTATGGGGGGCAAGAGTGATTTCAAAACATCTCTCCTTCTTGAGATTAAAACTTTCCCTTTGTGAAGTAGTGTCTTCCATAAGGATTTCTTATTGATTATAGAGGTGTATTCATATTTGAATTCCTTCTCTCATATTGGAACAAGCATCCCTAATGGGGATCTTATGTACATATCCTTAATTGGGACCTCCTCCTTGGTGTTAGAAGTCTTTGATCATTCATCAATTTCTCTTCTTCATTGAGTAGTGTCTTTTATAATAAACCCTTCTATTTTGTGCATGTGCATATCCCTGATGAGGATCTCTTTCCTTCTTTAGAAGAGTGTTGCTATAAATAATCTCTCTTTGATGTCATTTCAATCCTCCATTCTTTTCCAATTTCCTTTATGGAGTCATTTTTTTGGATTATATCTCTTGCATTTGTTTCCATTTAAATCTTCCATCTTGTGTTACAGAGCTCTCAAAACCTCGAACTCTTTGTTGTGTTGGAATTGAGGTTTAGTTCTCTTTCTTACCAAATGATTCTCCATTAGTTTTTGATCTTGTATCAAAACTTCTCGTGAGCATTTGTCATCAATCTTCTTTCACAATCCGATGTGGTAAACATGATACCCTGTTTCAACTCACTAAAATTAGCAAACCAAAATAGGGGGGGCATATAGCTACCCTTCAATTTTAATCACCTTCCTTAGTAAGCATTTAGGTAATTCTATGATTTTATCTAACATATGGTTTTGTAGAGTGCAGTTCCTAACTGTGTACTGCAAATACTGCACTAGTACATTCGGAGCTGATTTCCGACGGTCGTTTGTCAGATTTGCTACGAATTTTCGTCGGAGTGCCGACAAAATCAACCGTCGAAAACTCAGCGTCGGATTGGTCGACGATGCCATGCCCGTCGGAAATATGACAATCCAATGGACTCTGCCGACGCTGTATGTTCGTTGATTACATCGTCGGTCGAAAGCTTGGTATTCGTCATAATTCCGACGATGATAATTTTTATCAAAAAATAATTATTATTATCGATGTTGGCATTTCCTTCCTTCGATGGCTCTTTTATATCGATGAGACATCGCTGGGTCTCATCGATACCTTTTGAATTTGGATTGATAAGACCCAGCGATGTCTCATCGATATAAAAGAGCCATCGAAGGAAGGAAACACCAATGAATTCCAGAAAGGACTCGCCGAAGATAATAACTTCATCGACAAAAGATATCAAAGAAAGCAGAGAGGGTCTTCATCGATGGGAAAAGTTCTCGAGGAAATAATACCATTGATGCAACATAAAAAGGACCCATCGAAAGGAGCATTTTCATCGAAAGAATAATATCAATCAGACAAAAGGAAGCTACATCGATAAAAGATATCGATGAGGATATAGGTTTCGAGTAGGTTAAAAGGCATGTTCTCAATATGCGTGGTTTTGCCGATGTAACTTTATCGGTGAGATAATAGACTCATTCATCGATGGGGCATAGTGATATCGATGAAAGAAGTATTTCGATGGAAAAATAAAGGAGGAAGCCAAAGCCCAAGGTTTCTTCGACATAAGACCCGATAGATATCAGATATGTTTGGATGAGGAGACAGCCATACTGACCGAATACAGTATTTCGATGAAAGGAGAAAATACTTGATCGAAGTAATATTTGAAACAAAAGCATTGTCGATAGAAACAAAGAGATCGATGGACTAAAGAAACAAATGATTGAAAGACATATCCTCATCGAAATGATTATTGATTGCCGCGAAAAATCAGAAAAAAAATCCCACGAAAGGTCACATCGCCATTAAATTTGAACGTGTGCTCGAGTGACCGTTGTCCAAAATGGCCATTACTAACTGATTAAATACACCATAAGTAGTGGATCAACATCAAAGGACACAGCATTAAGGAATCCATAGGCGATGAACTGAAAGCAGGAATTGGGTGAATTCACAGATAAAGCTTAGTAATTCCAAGTAAGTTGTTTGCACATAGACTTTTTTTTTTAAATTCAAATGGAATCATCATCTAAAACTAATAAGACCAGAAAGGGAAAAGAACCTATCACTGTAGAAGAAAAACCTAAAAGACAGAAAAGGGAAGGGCGTTCTTTGGCCCAGGACCTGATTGACTAGTGCCCATCATCCAGTTTGAGGTCCAAGAAGAGAGCTGATGAGGAAGGCCTGGAGGACCGGTTTGAGGATCTTGGAGACATATGGACAGAATTGAGAGGGTATGAATTATTCATATATGGGTACAACAGAAGAGTTGCCCCTCAACCTATCAACAATTTATAGCGATTGAACTTAGGAAGGTTAGCTATGGCTAATGTATTCATGAATGTGGAGCTCATGAAGGCATTGGCAAACAATTATGACCCTAAAACCAGGACCATATATAACTACATGGGTGAGCCAATTCTTGCAATCAGAAAGGAGGTTATTGACACCATTTTTGAGTTGGATTGGGGATTTGAAGAATTGATTGACCTCAAGAAGTTAACAAGTGAATATTTTAACCGAGAGCACATTTACAAAACATGGAGACTCCCTATACATAGACCTAGGAATGCAGGGTCCTTAGTGCCACTAGGTCAGGATGACAAAGCTCCCTATGATATCAACTCTTTCCATCCATATTTCAAGTATACCTATTACTGTTTTGCCCAAGTGCTAGGGATAAAAGCCCATCCTTTGATGGATATTTCAGCCATGGTCATTTGTGCCGATTTGCAGTCTAAGGACCCCCGCTTCTTTGATTTTTCTGCTTATTTGGTTGAGGTTTTGAATCATAGGTTAGAAAAGTTAAAGGGGGGTGTCATCAATGTTCATTTCAAGCATTATTACTTACTTATGCATATGCTATTGTATGTGGGCCAAGATGAAGGGTTATGGCCAGAAGAGTTATGTGTCAGGACATATGACAATGTTGGGATGAGAAAACCAGTGCAACTATGGGTTTCTTCATGGGACCAGAGGTATGTGAATAATCAATATTGGCATTTTGAGGAGTTCTTTGTGAAGCCATTATATAGACTGTTGGGATTCCCGTGCGATCATACCCTTGCACCAAAGGTTCAAATATTCCTAAGACCAAAAGATTTCGCTGAAGATCCCTCAATTGAACACAATTGGGGAGATTGGTATTGTTTTTCAAACTACACACAAGTCAGGGTATATGGGTTCGAAGGGAGACCATACTTACTACTACTTACAGTCCCTAATAGAGTGGCTTGTCTGGAAATTGTGAGGCAATTGTCAATAGTGAGTACAGAACATCTGACAAGCAATGGGAAACAATCAATTGTACCTGGGTTGTTAGTATTTTCAGATTTTATTATGAAAAGTTCAAAGAGTTATGGCCTGCTGCAGACAAAATTGGATTATTATGGCATGGCTATGGGGGATCCAAGGTCCAATTTCGATCCTGAAGGATACATAAGGATAGCTCAGTCATCACAAAAGTTGAAGGCTGGAGAACATAAATCTTACCTACCGGATGACCTCATTAAGAACATTGGCAGAGAAGAGGCCAAAGTGAAGCGAATAAAGTTTGAGAAAGCAATGTAGGCTTATAAATGGAATCTTTTTAGAAGGAAAATGGATGAGAACGTGCTACAAAAGATTGAAGACCCCTTGGAGTTGGCCAATAAACTTGTGGAGCATGAATTGGAAATACTTGAGGGAGTCCCACCTCATGTTTTTAGGGATTATATTGATACTATTAGGAATACAGAGCCTTTGGCTCATATGTCTCCTACTTCCACATCTGGCATCATTCCATTCACTCCTCAAGGGGATTACCCCCTTGGTTATGAAGAGGATACACCGATAGACTTGGCAACAAGACAACTAAATGTCCAAGAAGTGGCTGACATCATATTCCTAGAGCATGAGGATTTCATTGCTGATGGTGACTTCATTGCTTCCAAGGAGTTCGCCGCATTCCTCTATCAACATAAAGGATCTCAAATTAGGAGTAACATGAGAAATAGTGAAGAAGAGCAGCAACTTCAAAAGTTACAAGAGGAGATGGATCTTGTGATGAGAGAAATGACACTTGAGAAGGGAAGACAGTTGCTTAAGGAATCTGGTGTGCTATTATATTGTGGATGGGACATGAACTCTGCCTTGTTGTTTGATGGATTCCTCAAGAAATAGGACCCAAGAAGGCAAATGATGCCAAAAGAGATTGATAAACTCTTTAGAGGATCAGGATATGATCCAGATTAGAAGGCTCTTCCAGAGTGGGCTATCTATCCCAAAGATAAAAGACCTATATTGGTTGATACAGAAGAAGCTTTTGGACATTTAATGGTGCAGCAGGTTGGAAAGACTGACCCTAGAACAACTACCAAACTAAATTTGGATGTCGCTAAACTGAACCAAGATCAGATAGGGTTTCTGGTCCGAGAAAATTCTACATCAAAATCCTATATGAGAAAACCGATGAAAAAAAATATGTATATAGTTTTGTTTATAGGTGGAAATTCTAAGGTTCAATATGTATATATGCTAAACTTATATATGTATATAGTTTTGTTTTGTTCAATGATGTATATAGTTTTGTTTTGTTCAATGATGTATATAGTTTTGTTTATAGGTGGAAATTCTAAGGTTCAATATCGAACTTGATTGCTCTGATACCATATGTAATATTCCATTAATTCTATACTTAAAGAAAATAAATTGTGATCTATATTAAGATAAAAAATTGAGCATTTAAAAATAAAACATAACTACTTCAGTTGAAGGAGAAAACTAACTAAATGTTCTTCAACATAATAAGAATCTAACTAATTTATCTAAAATGAAGTTAATCTTTTAACGATAAAAAAAATTGAACAAATATTATTAAGCTAATCAATATGAGAAAGGAATTCAAATTGCTAGTTTCATCACTTAGATAAAGCATCACTATCTTGGCCAAGGTTTTATCATTGCAAGCACCAATGCATTGTTAGTGTTCACCTCCCTTGCTCGACTTGTACATCCAATTCTTGAGCTCAAAAAACTCACTAGTTACCAACCATCTAAACAAGCCATCTGCTTAATGTGTACTAACAATAATGGTTATTAACGACCATCATATGATAAATAGCATACACTTGAGCCAACTAACTCACTGGTTTACTAACCAACTATCTAGCGAACTACTTAATGTCTACTAAGAATAATGGTCATAAATGACCATCATAAGATAATTAACATACACTTGAGTCAGTTGATTCATTGGTTACAGAACTTCTAGGTTTAGTTGATCCAATTCATTACATAACAGTCTCATGTCTACTGACATTAATGGTTTACAAGGACCTTCATGGGATTGTGACATAACCTAACAAGCCAACTGCTACAAATCCCCTATCTCTAACAAGCTTCAACTGTCATCATGGAATTAAACCTAATACAACATTGGTTCCATTATTTAGCTAAATTAACACATCATATTATGACTCAACAAAAAATACGGTTCTAATATATTTTTTTGTCTTTCTATATTCCCAAAAGTATGCATCTAATTGATGATAAGAATCCTTCTTCAGGTCTTTCAACCATGGATATTGGTTAAGAGTTAAGAGTGGAAAACAAATAAACATAGAAAACAAATAAACAAATAAACATAGATGAACCATGAGTTAAGAGTGGAAAATAAATAAACATAGAATAGCTACAAATTATAGCAAGGTATTGTGACTATAAGATAGAAACCATCCTAGGAGCCTCCAATATATCAAAAGTTGAGAAAGTAGCAAGCTTACTGTACAAAGACAATGATCACTATAAAGTTGCAGTCAAGTTCAAAGCATTGATTTGTGGGAACAAAGGGTTTCATATGGGGATAGAGTAGTCTCATGAAATATCATGACAGTCATAATCATAATCTAAAGAGTAGTCATATCTTCAAGATAGATTGGTGATAGTGCAGTCATTCTGTTGAGCATCAAATTTGAATTAAGTAAAATATCTTGATTTGAGAAATTAAATCATAGAAGCCATCTCTCTTTGGAAGAAATCATCATTTTCATTGATACCGTAATAACCCATAAGTTATCGAACAAGTCTAAAAGCATTCTATCAAAGTATCTAAGATTCAAATACTATCAATGAGACCCAACGATGTCTCATCGATATAAAAGGGGCATCGAAGAAAGCAAACGCTGATCAACTTCAGAAAGGACTCAGCGAAGACAGTAACTCCATCGATAAAAGATATCAAGGAAAGTGGAGATGGTTCTCATCGACAAGAAAAGGTCTTCGAGGATATAACACTATCGATGCAAAAAGACTCACCGAAAGAGATGTTCCCACCAAAAAAAGGTATTGAAGAAAGCAAAGGTGGCCCCCACCGATGAGAAAAGGCTTTCGAAGAAACAATATCATCGATGCAAGATAAAGAAGATTCACCAAAAGAAGCATTCTCATCGAAAAAGTGATATCGATAAAACATAAGAAAACTAAATTGATGAATGATATCGATAAGGATATGAGTTTCGATGGGAGGACAAAAGAAGTCACCGAAGTCTAAAGTCTCTTCGACATGAAACCCAGCGGACAGCAAAAAGATTTCGATGAGAATATGAGTTTCAAGGAGACTAAAAGGCATGTCTCTGATACACATGGTTTCATCGATACAACTTTATTGGTGGAAGATGAAAAAGAGAGGATAAAAGGGGCTTCGGTGAGACAACATACCCATTCATCGAAGGAGCATAGTGATATCTATGGAAAAAGCATTTCGATGGAAAACTAAAGGAAGTCACTGAAGCCCAGAATTTCTTCGACATAAAAAGGGACCGGTGGATACCAGATAGGTATCGGTGAGGAGAAGGCAATACTCAATTTGTTTATCTTTTAGTTTGTTAAACAAAAAATGTTGGTTACCGGTTATATGCCGAAAAGCCACAACACTTGGTAATAGTGTAACTGACAGACTCATCAAGAGGTGGTGGGTTTAAAAATTGTCTCATAAGTTTACACAATAAGTCCTAAAGAAATATAAAGACTTTGTAGCCCAAACAACGAAGAAAGGCACTGGTCATCTATAGAATACAATTCATCAGTTCATATTTCATTTTAAAGCAATAGAAGTAGTTGAGTAGGAAATATAGAGTAGACTATAAGAGTAGTGTATATACATAAATTTCAAGCATAGAAATCAAATAATTTCTACAACAACAATCTTGAACTCATCTGTTATATCTCCATCTTGGCAATTTATGCCATTCTGAGATGCATTAGGTTAGTCTCAGTCACTAGAACACAATTTGCAACATGCATTAGGAGTTGTCCTCCTTACAAATAGTGCAACATTAAAAAGGTATTATCAAAGCTCCAACCACAATTCAAAGAGGAAGCTTACAAAGATAGGACAAAGCTAGGTACAGTCATAAGTCAAGGAAAATTCATAGTTGAAACTCAGTCCAAAATAGTGAAGAAGTGCAACAAATGACATGAGAAGTCTAAAGAAGTATTATAGCAATCATGAGTCAAGGATTAATGAAGAGATTTTTTGCATCCATGATACAATCTCAAACACACTTTTTACCATTCTCTTGGTGATTGTGCCCAATTGTGTATGTCTTGCTTATGTATGAAAATGGCATTTTGTAGCTTTCCATCGACCGTGGATTTGAGATGTCTTTGATTTAGATATGGCATGAGCTTAGTCGTAGAGTGAGACTAGGGAGTTGGACCATCTCAACCATGGTGTGCCTACATATGTATATAGTTTTGTGTATTCATTAAAGATTTTCATTTAATTTTAATCAACTAAAGAGCAATATTCATGGCTTACAAGTAATAAAAAAACTTACAAGGATGAGGCATATTCATTACTTACAAGTAATAAAAAAAATTACAAGGATGAGGCATATTCATAACTTTTGCAGTCCTACCTTGGATATCAACACTAGGAGCAACTCATATTGTTCGTGTACAAACAAGACAATATGGGAGTTCATTATACCCAGCAACTTGTGGTGTTGTTGTTTGTGTTGGTTTTGTTGGACCCTGCAATTAAGATTCAATATACATTATTCAATAAGATTAACTGTGCAACATAGTGAAATATTGAAAAGTGTGTTACCTTGTTGAGCTTTGCTTGGTTTCGAGAATAGTTTAATATTCTCTACTTAACAGGGCCAACCACGTGAAGGTGGAAGCTCATTTGGCCCCTCCGCCCCCCTAACATCACTCTAAATTCCCCATTAACATCTTATAACATTCATTCATTAATTCTTTCTACCATTAATAAAATATAGCATTCATTCATTAATATCACATAACATTCATTAACACATAACATTGATTAGCATTAATTAACACGCAACATTCATCAATATTAATTAACACATATCATCCATAACCATTAATTAGCACATAATTACATTCACTAACACATAAAAATCAATCATTATCAAATAAGTTAGATTACAATCATTTCTTTCTTTGTTTTTTCTTTGAAGCTATGAAAAGACTAAGTGGAACATCGGTTTCTTCATCATTTCCCCCCTCTGCAGATGTTCCGCCAACTACTCGTGATCTCAATGTATGCCTAGTCCTATACTGAGGATGAGGACACTGAAGTGAAGGGGGGTCCTCTACAATAACAAAGAAATGGGTTAAATTCAAAAAAAAAAATTATTGTTACAAGTATTTCATTAATTTAGAGAACATAATTGTTGTGCTCTTTACCTGATGGGGCCACATCATTTTGTGTAGCCTCAACCTCAACATGTTGAACACCCTCTAGATTTGTTGGAGTTGAAATACTAAAGGTTACATTAATGTTGAACACCAATTGCAATTATATTTGTTTAAAGCAATAATAGTGGTCCTCTTTACCTGAGTGGGGAACATCACTTTCTTGAGGTTGTATACCCAGATCATGCTCCACTTGCTCACCACTGACTACATGCTCTAAAATATTAACAAAAAAGGATACATTAATTACTACTCTAATTACAAATTAAGATGTTTAATTGTATTAATAGATAAATAAATAAATTTGAATAGCAAATGAATACCTCCACTACTGGGATGCACATCCGGACCTTCATGTGCAAGTGGTGTTTCACAACTAGCAAGCTGCATTCCAATGACATGCACATTGTTATCATTGCTTGCTTATTTAAAACAAATATAGTCACTTTATGTCGGAACTCAACATCAATTAGATTATTGGTAAAGTATTCAATTTGAAACAACTTCCATTTACCATATTTACCTGTGTGACGGATGCACTCGAATGTTGTGTATGCCCACTCAATTCTCATAGCCAATCAGCCATGGCTAAATAGCCTTGCTGGTAGGCAATTCTCTTGTCATCTTCTATGGGTGCTCTATTGAATTTAGAGCCCTGCATTTTTTCTTGGTACCGTGAATTTTGCTTGCATTGTTTGATAAAAAAAAAACGTTTGCAATTTATTAATATTTTGATGCAATATTTCGTTTACATGAGATACTTATAATTTGTGCAGCAAGTTTCATGTAACCACCAGAGCCATGTTTGTGTTGCCCGTTCTTTTCTTGCCTTGCCTTGGTTGCCTTTGACGTCTAGTGGTGTATTTCCTTTTTTCCTTTCAATTCTCTCCATGGCATCCAAAATCAAGTCCTTCCACTCCCTCTCTGGAATCATGGGGGGACGCTCATACTTTAGGTTCCTCTCCAAATGGGCCTTGTATTGGTCCCTCACATACTTTAGATATGTGCCAGCTTTTTCAAGGAGCTTGGTTTTGTCAAAGGTCATTTCCAAACTACTCAACCATTTGGTTTGTCAATTCATCTTTTAACCTTTTTTCTTGGTCATTCCATCTTTTAAAGAAAAAACAAACCTGTTGGATTCAGAAATGAATTGAAGCTACATTTATTACACTTCAAGAAATGGATCAAAGGAAAACTATTCCAACATTGATATGAAATCAAAAGTGGATAAGGGTTAGTTCACATATGATGTACCACCTTTTACGTATGGTGGGCCCAAATATCTGCAATGCAATGTCACTAAGATGTTTATAGAAAATATCATTGCCTGCAAAAAATTCATGGGATCATTAGTCCAAAACGAGTGATCATAAAGTAAATTACAATTAGAGTATATATAATAATAATTTTAAAGTACCTGGAACCTTTTGTATCTTTAAGGGAAGCATTTCTTTGTCGCTCACCACCAATGTGGCCTGCAATGTTCCCGTACTAGCAATACAAGAAGATCTAGGAAATGATGGCATGTTATCAGCAGTAGTCGCCTCTGGCACATCCTCATGTGCATCTCCTCCTGCAAAAAATGAATCCACTATGAAATGGCATTAGAATTCAAGAAAGAACGCTTGAAGGGAAATAAACACATGACAGAAGATAGAGCAAAAGAGGGATCTACCAACAGTGGGTGGGCCAATATGACATGCACTAGAGGATGTATGCATGCTACATGTTGCCAACATTGCAGTTGGCAATACAGGTGAGGGTGACCTCTAATGAGGTGGCGGCGGCATTTGCACAGTAACATTGACAGCACCTAAAGAATAATACATTAAATATATCAAACATTAAATATATGAAAAGTGTAAGAATTGTAAACAAGGATGAACCTTTATTTTTAAAATTGACAGTATCAAGTATGATGTGTTTTGGGTACTTAGAGTGATAAGCCAAGCAAGTGATAATACAAGAAAATCATCATCACCTGAAGATCCTACAACACCCTGATCGTGGGAATGACTTTCATGAGGGCAAATAAATTGTTGTAAAAACAATACGTACATATTTTTGTTAATGACATAAAAGAGAATAAAATATAAACCATTATTGAACTTTTGTTATAATTAAAGCTTTCATTACTACTTACTTGCAAGTTGTCTACTATCTTAAACAATAATTCCACCCTCTATCATATCTCATCAGTGGTAGGATGCAGGCTGCCAAAGAAAGAATCTCTTTTCTAATTTTTATAATAGGCATTTTAAAGAATTTCACAAGGTCTGTGGGATCTTCAGGGTCATCATTTCTTAACCCTAATGATTCCACATCCATAGAAAGGTGCTCAGGTACTGCAACTCCCTTTCCCTTTCCCAGAACATCCGTCTGTGTCAAGAATATCATTAACAATTACAAAATTAGTATAAATCACTAAAAAAAGAACTTAATAATGTAACAGTTTGCTTCTATCTAATTTGTACAATTACAATGAGGTTAACCTACTCAGTAGAAGTGTCGCAAGCTACATCTCTGTTTGTGATATGTGATGGATCCATGTCGGCCTGTGATAAAGAAAAAATATAAAAAACATTAGTGAAATTACATAGTACACAACATGAACAACATGAACTTTGTAGACAAAAAGAGTATTAAATAATAAAAAGATGTTGTCATCAAAATAACTGTAAATCTTTTAATTCGTTACCTTTACTTTATGTAGACTATGCAGGATCCTCAACTAAATGGTTGACGATGTCTGTAGTCAATGACCTGTTCCCACCAAGGGTGACAGCATCACATGGGGACTATACCTGAAATCAACACCATCAATTGAGCATCATAAGCATTACTACATTTGTAAGTTGATAAACAATAAATACATACATCAAGGTCATCATGAACATCAAGGTCATCATCGCCAACATCATCATCATCATCATCATCATCATCATCATCATCATTGTTGTCATCATCGTCGTTGTCATCATCATCACCATCACCATCACCATCACCATCACCATCACCATCACCATCATCATCATCATCGTCTTCTTCTTCTTCTTCTTCTTCTTCTTCTTCTTCTTCTTCTTCTTCTTCTTCTTCTTCATTGAGAAATTGTCGATCATGATCATCATCCACTTCATCTTCTACTTCTTCGGTATCTTCTTCTCCCATCACATTATACTTTATCGGCCTTCCTCTTGGATCATGTCTAACAACAAATGACCAACCTAGTTTATGTGGAACCTTTGAGTAAAATACTTGCTCACATTGGCTTGGAAGAAAATAGGGCTCATCCCCAACTGGTTCAAATGACCTTGTATTTAGCATTATAAAACCATTATCATGTTCAATAACAGTTCTATCAGGATCATTTTTATTCAATCGTATCCTGTACCATTTGATGACGAACAAAACTAATTTGAAGGAATTAAAGTCACACTCAAGTATATCATCCAAAATGCCATAGTATCGATTTTGAGACTATTGAGGATGAATGTCATTTCTCAATGAAATATTTGTCACCTCAAAGACTGCAGTGATACCAGAATCACAAGTTTTCTTCGTGTAATCCAACTTTTTTCTACGATATGTGATGGATCCATGTTGGCCTGTGACAAAGAAAAAATATAAAAAATGTTAGCGAAATTACATAGTACACAACATGAACAACATGATCTTTGTAGACAAAAAGAGTATTAAATAATAAAAAGATGTCATCAAAATCATTGTAAATTTTTTAATTCATTACCTTTACTTTATGTAGACTATGCAGGATCCTCAACTAAATGGTTGACGATGTCTGTAGTCAATGACCTGTTCCCACCAAGGGTGACATCATCACATAGGGACTATACCTGAAATCAACACCAACAATTGAGCATCATAAGCATTACTACATTTGTAAGTTGATAAACAATAAATAAATACGTCAAGGTCATCATGAACATCAAGGTCATCATCGCCAACATCATCATCATCATCATCATCATTATCATCATCGTCATCGTCATCATCATCACCATCACCATCACCATCACCATCACCATCACCATCACCATCACCATCACCATCACCATCACCATCACCATCACCATCACCGTCATCATCATCATCATCATCATCTTCTTCTTCTTCTTCTTGTTCTTCTTCATCGTCATTGAGAAACTGTCGATCGTGATCATCATCCACTTCATCTTCTACTTCTTCGATATCTTCTTCTTCAGTATCTTCTTCTTCCATCACATTATACTTTATCGGCCTTCCTCTTGGATCATGTCTAACAACAAATGACCAACTCGGTTTATGTGGAACCTCTAAGTAAAATACTTGCTCACATTGGCTTGGAAGAACATAGGGCTCATCCCCAACTGGTTCAAATGACCTTGTATTTAGCATTATAAAACCATTATCATGTTCAATAACAGTTCTATCAAGATCATTTTTATTCAATCGTAGCATGTACCATTTGACGATGAACAAAATTAATTTGAAGGAATTAAAGTCACACTCAAGTATATCATCCAAAATGCCATAGTATCGATTTTGAGACTGTTGAGGATGAATGTCATTTCTCGATGAAATATTTGTCACCTCAAAGACTGCAGTGATGCCAGAATCACAAGTTTTCTTCGTGTCATCCAGCTTTTTTATGCAAAATTTATGACCATTGCAGCACATAGTGTTGTGGTGTTTGACCTGCAATATGTCAAACATGTAAAATTTATTATATTGTGAGTTGATAAACATATGGGTGATTAATAAATTTATATGTACCTATTTATCTCTTAAACCATATGCTAAATCAATTTCCCTTTGCGTAACATTGGAAACTCCATTACGATGTGCTTCTTTAACCAATGAAGCCACACCTTCCCATGTTAACGTGCATCCAAAATGTTGACAATGTTCAATCCATACCATCATCCAATCAAGATTGTTTGCAATATACAAATGTAGTACATCCCACTCTCGACCAACTATACGAAAAATAAATAGACATCTTACAATCGATTTATTTTGAAGATTAAGAATTAATTAACTACAATAACATCTTATAATTACCTCTCACTTTCTTCAATCTACCTTTCCCCGTCAAGTACTCCCCTTCAAATTTGTTAATGGTTTTGGGATCGCAAATGCAATCCATGTGGATCTTTGCTGCAAACTTAGGAATATTCAGAAATGTACACCATAGTCTGGTATACCATATATCCCTCCACCATAGAACCCTCGAGATGTACTCTTTGTCGAACCAAAGCCTTCAAAAATTTCAAGTGCCTCTCAACCATCCACATTGACCTAGTGTGTACAAGTCCACACAATTCAATCTCCTCAACTTGGTGTATGAGGTAGTGTTCTTGTGCATTGAAAAAAGCTAGAGGTAGACACTTTTGTATTTCACACATTAAATGGGGAATTTTTCTCTTCCAATATTTTATATCGTCTTTATGGATTTCTTTACATGAGAACCACCTACAAGGTATTCAAGATGCAAAAAAAATATATTACATAATAAGTAAAACAAATCACAAATATAATATCTATACAACAAACTAAACAAATATCACTACTTACCTCATGTATTTTTCAAGATCATATATGACTTGCTTGACATTATTGTCGAAGTCGTCTGGGAGAGATAGAGGTAGAACGTACTACAACAATTATAAAATTATCTTTTCATTTTTTTGTAACATAATGAAAAGTACACATACGCGCAGTACTTAAATACATACCAAAAACACAAGAACATGAATTACCTTAAAGAAGGTATGCCAATCATGCGTTTTCATCCCTGGCCCAAATTCACTTTTCTTTGATATGAGATTGTTTATGTTCGCAGCAAATCCTGTGGGAAATCGAATTTTTCGTATGACTTCTTTTATAGCATTGCTTTGCTGGTCTGTTAATAACCAAGGAAGCTCACTTATATTAATCTGGTCTCCATGGCTATTTGATTGAATGACATTTATCATTGCATGATTGGAATCCTGAATGTCACTACATATTTTGACAATTTTTTTCTTTGTCACGCCTTCCATCCAATATTTTTCATATTGTCTCTGTTATATTCTTTCCAATATGCATACTATCAAACAAATGAACAATTTGTAACTGCTCGTAGTAGGGCAACCTACTAAATTGTTGGGGATAACTTTTTATTCCCTTAGGAAGGTGGTCATTTATGCCTTCACGACACTCATGATCATCAATCACATCATCAGTAAACAAAACAAAATAGAAAACATGTTTTATGACAAACCAATAGATGGAATGCATTACCTTGATGATTAATTCTATTATATTCCAACTTCCATAAGTGAGGTGTCATTCTTCGTGGCTTTGATGTATTCTCTTCTTTCCCATTGAAAAAATGTTTTTCAGTGTTTCGATACTTATGATTTTTGTGGAGAAAGTGTCTATACTCATCAAACACCTGCTTTCCTAAACTTTTTGAATGATGAGATTTCATCTTTGGACCACAAACAGGACATGCAAATTTTCCCTCTATTTGAAGACCTACAAGATAATGTATAATTGGATTAAATATGATAATTTTTTGAATTATAATGTTCATGCACAACTTAAACACTGTAACATACCACAAAAATGTGTTAGCCCCAGGGCATCGTGTATTGTCCATAGAAGCATTGCATGGAATTGAAATTGTCTTTGTCCTATTGGTCTAGAGATGTCATACATAGTGACGCCATTCCATAACTCTAGCAACTCATTGATAAGAGGCTCGATATATACATTCATATCTTTAACTTGGTACTTACCTAATCGAATGAACAAAAACAATACATAATTATTTTGACCATTTAACTGCAATATTTATAATTAAATTTAGACGACTATATTTAAATGATAAAATACTTGGAACAATCATTGCCAACATTATGTGCTCCCTCTTTATTGACATCCATGGAGGAATGTTATTGTTGATAACAAAAATAGGCCACACTGAGTAAATAGATCTCATCTCTCCAAATGGATTGACACCATCCGCTGCCAATGAAAGCCTGAGATTATGAGGTTCTTCTTTAAAGTGTGGCCACTTTTCCTCTATGTCCATAAATGTTGAACCATCCGTAGTCATTCGAATAATGTTATCTCGACTTCTATTGCATGCATGGTAATCCATAAATTGTGCCAAGCTAGTGCACTTGAATAATTGTTGCATACGTGGAATAATGGGAATATAGCGAAGAACCTTGCGAGGAACCCTTTTTGTTATTTGATCTGTTCGATATCTACTGATATGACATTCAGGGCATTCAGTTCAAAATTCATGTTTTTTGTGATATATAATATGATCATTGGGACAAGCATCTATTGCTTGATACTCCATTCCAATATCTTTCATAATGGCAGATAATTCTCGATATGAGCGAGGTAGAATATTTGATGGTGGTAACAAAAACTCACCTATCAATCTACAGTGAAAAAATATAATTTGCTATAATAAAGAATATTAATGGTACAGCATGATTCACAGTTTATTATGACATATATGAAATACCTTAACATACGTGACATTGTTATGTTGGATAAACCATTCATAACCTTCAAGTTCACCAACAACAATATAGCAGAGAGAAGAGTTGCATGTGAGCCTTCGTAAAGGGCCTCAGATGCCTTCTCAAGTAGAGGGACATCATGAACAACATCAAGGTCATCTTCATCATCATGATCAACTGTGCAAGTACTAAATGAGTCATGGAACAATGTATTTGTACCATCATCTTCAATTGTTTTTTCTGGCTCATGAACGTCATCTTCCATGGGATCATTATCTTCAGCTTCGATATTCACACCTCCATGTTCGTCCACTTTGAAAACCATATTCTCAGGGTTGTGTTGATCCATACCATGTGCTCCGAGGTGCTCGAGCTATATAAAATTGATAAACATAAATAAACCGTGATCATGATCTAATCATCATGTGATTTATTATGTATATAAATTGTCAAAATGATATAATGAGAAACATACCAGTGGATGATAATCATGTCCACCTTCAATGTGGCCATGCAGCCTACAATGTTTCTTCATTTTTTTTATTAGAAGTCCTCTAGTCTTTAACCCCTTACAAATTTTGCATGGACAATAACATTTTCCATCACCTTTTCTTTTCAAGTTAGACCACAATCTAGCAATTGTCTCCTTATTTTGTTGTTCGTTGATGTTAGAATATTTAATCTTTACTTAGCTTAGGTTTATTTTTATTTAGTTTAGGATATTCCTTTGGAATTCCTACATGTAATTTGTCCTCTAGTACATGTGTGAGGACAAGTCATTTCTTTTATTTTCCTTTATTAAGGAATATTAGATCTCCTCCATAAGAGGATGTGGACACATGGCACACACATTTTATGAATGGTGGCATTCATAGATTTGGGAGTTACTTTGTAACTCCTCTCCTCATCTCTATTTAAGAGATGCCTCCTCTCTCATTTCTTCTTAATGACAATATTGTAAAGAGCTTCTCTCTCTCTCTCTCTCTCTCTCTCTCTCTCTCTCTCTCTCTCTCTCTCTCTCTCTCTCTCTCTCTCTCACACACACATTTTTAGGCATTGCCTCATTCATAATATCACAAGGGGTTTTTCTTTGCTTTTCCCCTTTCAAAAGTTCTTGTGCCTCCTTCTTCACATTTGGGTGATGCTCCAAGTTTATTGCTTTTCTCTTGGTAACAATTACTTCATCATAAACTTTCTTGGATTAATTTTCCTTTCCTTGCTCTTTTATTTCCTTACATGGTATCAAAGCAGGTTTCTAATCCTTGTTTTAAGTTAACATTGATGAAGGTTACCATTCAGTGGAGTTCACCTTGTTGGAGGCATTCTTGAGAGGAGAAGAAGTTCTTTTACTAATATTTTCTATTGTGCAGGTTTTGGTTTCAGATTTTAATTTTTTTTTCAAACTTGTTAACAAGTTTGCCTGCAGGTTTAATCTCCTATTCTAGTTAGTTTTTTATTAAAAAAGGGCTTTGGAAGGCTTGCTGCCAAAGTTCCTCTTTTTTAGTTTAAATTTGTATCTTTGGAAGGCTTGCCGCCAAAGTTACTGTTTTTTTTAGTGTGCATAGTTTGGAAGGTTTACCGCCAAACTTAGTCTCCTTAATTTATTTGGTCGGCTTGCCGCCAAAACTAATTTATCATTAAACTTCATTTCTGATTCACTTGCAGATTTTAACCTTTTTCTTGCTTACAACTATTCTGATTCAATTTGTTTAAATCTGCCATTCAGTCCTAACATCTTTATTTGCAGGTGTTATTGATAAATAAAAAGGATAATCTTTATTTAAACTTAAATTTGTTGAGGATTAAAACTCAAACTTAAATTTGTTCTTCTTGTATGTTAGTATTTGTTTTGTTTTTCATAGTTCCTTCAAATTTAATATCTATATATCTAAGTCAGTTGGGTTTCTTAGTCTCAAATTCTTCAAACAATAAAGAAGATTGTTCCAGAAAATTATGCACTGCAGAAATCTCAAATACTTTATCGGATGCTTTCAGTAAGTCTTAGCATTCCACTCATTTTTTTTTGTAAGGATTTGACAGAAAGAAAGATTTAAATAAAGGAAACTTTAAAAACAAGAAGACCATTAAAAACCACTTTAAAGGAAGTCTTGTCCATTCTCCCATCGGTCTTCTGCAATATCAAACCACAGGATTATTTTTGTCCTCTGCAATACTTTAAAAACAAGAAGAAGAAGATTACAAAAGAAAATATATTTATTCAAACTTCTGGTAATCCGTTAAATGTTGTAGCATCAGTTTTGTTGGTGTTATAAGCACATAAAACAGAGTCTTCTATAAAAATTTTTTTTTTTTTGATCAGACTCTCTAATCTTTTCCTTTCATAGCAGCCCAACTGTTCTTAATAGATACCAGTTCCAAGCTCTCGTTTACCTGATTTCAGTTATCGTTGCACCTGAACTATCAAGCATTAGATATTTTGTATTCATTCTTCTTACCCATCCCTTAGTCTGTATTTCAAATCTGAGGAAGGTTTACTTTGGAAACAACAGATTAAAAAAATAAATCTTTTCATTTCTTCTTTTCCACGGTTTTCCTTTTGCCTCTACCTGAGCCTTTTTCAAAAGCCTCTCTTTTTTTTGCAGCTTTGTCTTCTGGTCTGTATTTTAGGAGCATCTTGAACAGGTTTGATGCAAGATTCTTGTCAAGGGTTTTGGTGAACTGGTAGCATTAGTTTATAGTTATATAGCTGAAATCACCGTCCTTAGTCCATATGATAAACCGTCCTAAATAATTTTATAAATATTTTTTTTTAAACTTATTTTATTTAAACCGTCCCAAGTGTCCTCCTGGTGCAAGCTTCAGCAAATTCAATCTGTCCACGCAAGCAACCTCAACTCCAGGAAGATTCCTGAAAGCCCTAACAAAACTTATGCATGATTGTTTCGAAACGTATCTTTGGGTTAATCCTTTGATTGGCCTACATTTTATCTGTGCCTTATTTTTGGAGAAAAGTGGTTAATTGGATATCATTGGTTAATTGCATTTTATCTGTGCGTTATTTGTTTACTCCTCCCTTTTGTAATTTGTAAACTTCCCTGCAACTTCTGTGGTCTGCAACTTCTGTGTATTCCCTGCAAATCATTATTACTTGCTTGCTTCATAATTTTTTTGTCATTTAACATCTCTGCAGTCATCTGGCAAGTTTAAAAGTTTTTTTTTAAAAAACTTATTTTATTTAAATCAAGTTTAGTTTAATATTAAATTTTATTAAACTTGTATTATTTCTTTTAAAAAAAGTTTAAATAGTCTATATATAAAGATTAATAACGTTAAAAAAATTAGTTATCAAGTTTTTTTTACATTTAAAATAAATTAAAGTTTTTTTTGAATAAAGTTTTTTTTGAATAAAGTTTTTTTTAATAAAGCTTTTAATATACAATAGTTTTATTTTGTTATTTAAATCAAATTTTAAAAAACAAAAAAATCAATTTCAATTTGTTATTAAAATATAATTTTTTCTTTGGTAAATATTTTTTTTTGTTTAAAAAATTTGTTATTTAAGATTTGAATATAACATTTTTTTACAGAAATTTTGTTATAATTCTTACTCAAATCTGGTTTATTTTTAAATCAAGGAGGTTTTTTTTATTTTTTTAATCAAAGGGGTAATTTTTTTTACAAACTATTATTTTGCTATCATGTCTACATTAATTCCAGAAATTAAATTAAATAGTTCCAATTATCATTCTTGGAAAACACATATCTCATTTATTTTTCGTTTCAAACACCTTTTGGATGTTGCGACTGATAAAACTTTTGAACCTGCTACATCTGCTCCTCAAGCCGACCTAGATCGATGGAAGGCTCAAAATGAGGAAGCACTTGGTTTAATTGGTATTTCAATGGTTCCTAATTTGTATGTTTTAATTGGAAATTGTACAAAAGTGCATGAAGCTTGGGAAATTTTAAAAACAACTTATGATAGCTCAAATGAATCCTGAAAAATTCAACTTCAAGATCAACTTGAAGATCTAAGGTATACAGATTTTAAAACTATGGATGAATTCTTATTAAAATTTGATTCTGTTAATAGTCAATTAACTGGTTTAGGAGTTACTCTAGCTGATTTACATTTAATTCATCTTATTCTTAAAAAATGTCTTCCTCGTCAATTTCAACAATTTATTACGAATATTCATGCTCAACTTGCTATTCCTAGCTTAGCTACTCAATTAACATATGATATTTTTCGTAATTTACTGCGTCAAGAGGAAGCTAAATTAATTCAATTTGGTACTCTTAAAAGTAGCGAACATGCTTTTATGTCTAAAAATCAAAATCATAATAATACTTTTAGATCCAATAATAATAAACATAATCATAATCATAATAATAATCATAATAATAATCACAAATCTTCTAATTATCAATCTCATTCTAAATCCTATCATAATAATTCTCATAATAATAATCATAATAATAATCACAATAATCAAAGGAATAATTCTCAAACAAGACCCCATTGCACATATTGTGGGAAAGATGGACATATTACTAATAATTGTTTTAAGAAACAAAATGGTAAAAAGCCCATGAATCAAAATAATCAAAATAATCAACATAAACCTCATTATAAGAAGGGTAATAATAATAATGGTAATTCATCTCGTCATGCATTTACATGTACTTATAATGTTTCTCAACCACTTGAGTGGATTATTGATTCTGGTGCATCTCAACATGTTACTTCTCATAAAGAATGTTTTGAATCTTTGCATCCCGATACTTCTAATATTCCTGTTCAATTAGCTAATAATCATAGTTGTAAAGTTGAAGCTATTGGTGATGTGAATGTTCCTAATGGGAAATTACATGATGTTCTTTATGTTCCTGAATTAAAATCAAATTTGATTTCAGTTCCTAAACTTTGTCAAGATTATAAGATTAACTTTTATAGGGGCGTATGTTATATCATTGATCCAAACACTAATCATGTTATTACTACTGCTAAAATGGATAATGATAACTTATTCAAGTTCTATGAATTTGCTCCTCCAAAGTATTCTTTGCTTACTACTGTTGATTTTACTATATGGCATGAAAGACTTGGCCATCTCAATTCTGATTATATTTCATTGATGCAAAAAGCAAATATGGTTGATGGATTGCCTAGTATTGTTCCTTCTCAAATTGTTTGCAATGGTTGCATGAGTGGTAAGATGCATAGGGAACCCTTTCCTCATGGTCAATCTTGGAGGGCATACACTAAATTGCACCTCGTTCATAGTGATCTTTTGGGTCCCATGGAGAATCCCTCCATCCAAGGTTCAAGGTATGCACTTACCTTTGTTGATGATTTTTCCAGAAGAACATGGATATATTTCCTTCATAGTAAGGATCAAGTGCTTGATGTGTTTACTGAATTTCATATGTTTGTAGAAAGGCAATCTGGTTCTAAAATTAAGATTCTTCGTACTGACAATGGAAGAGAATATGTCAATAATGCATTTAATGCTTATTTAAAATCTTTTGGAATTAAACATGAGCTTACCGTTCCTTATACACCACAACAAAATGGTGTGGCAGAACGGAAGCATAGGACAATTGTTGAAATGGCTAGATGTTTATTGCATGCTAAAAATATGGATTACAAGTTTTGGGCTGAAGCTATAGCTTGTGCAACATATTTAATTAATAGAACACCTACCAAAGCCTTAAAGGATAAAACTCCTGAAGAAGCTTGGTCTGGTAGAAAGCCTAATTTGCAGAATTTAAGAATTTTTGGTTCCATAGCTTATGTTCACAAACCTAAGGAGAAAAGAAAAAAATTAGATGCTAAATCTTCTCCTTTTATTTTTGTTGGTTATGATGAAAATACTAAAGGTTATAGAGTTTACAATCCTATTACTAACAAGGTAAAAGTTGCAAGAGATGTTTGTATTGCAGAAAAAGGCATTCATGATTGTTCTAAAGTGAAGGATGATGAACTTGGTCAAACCAAAGTTGTGCTTGTGGAGGACCAACCTCCTTCTCTTAACCCTACTCCTAATGCATCTCTTTCTATTCCTTCTAGTGATAGTGATAATGATAATAATAACTCTACTCCTCATGACTCCTCTTCTAGTGATGAATCCATTACTTCTAAAAGAAGACCTAAATGGTTTAAATCTTTAATTCAAGATAGTGATGAATACTTAGCTAGAATGGATAAACTTCAAGCTAGGAGAGTTAATTATTGTAATTATGCTTTAATGACTACTATTATGAATTCTAATGATCCTAAAACATTTGATCAAGCTAAAAATCAACCACATTGGCAAAAAGCAATGAAGGAAGAATATGATACTCTAATTTCTAACCAAACTTGGGATTTAGTTCCCTTGCCTCATGGTAAAAATCTTGTTTCTTGCAAGTGGCTTTATAAAACTAAATTGAATGCTAATAATCAAGTTAGTAAATTTAAAGCTAGATTAGTTGCTAGAGGTTTTCCTCAAATTGAAGGCTTAGATTATAATGAAACTTTTGCTCCTGTTGCTAAAATGCCTACAATTAAACTTGTGCTTGCCTTAGCTTCTAGAATGAATTGGCCTATTGTCTGACATGGTCTTTCTTCACAGGCAAGAAAATAGAAATTATCATCATTGAACAAAGCATCTTATTGAATTTATATTTCTAGTTTTCTTATGGTACATCACACAACATGGAAAACAAGAAATACTCAATAAATAACAGGATTCATTGATCTAGTATTATCACAATCTGCACCAAGTAAATGGGCAAAAAACTTTTCAACATTACGCAGTTTATTTGTTTCCTGTCTGTGTATCGTAGAATATTGTTGTACAAAACACTTATCAAAAAATTCCTCATAAATTTTATTGATCATACAGAATCTTTACCCAAGAAGACCATAATAACGAAGGTATGTTCTCTCTTGACCAGGTTCAAGTTTGATCTTTAGTAGCTTATGACCAGCTTCCTCAAAATCAACACTTGACATGATTGTCAAATAAATTGTACGTCTTAAATTGACCAAGTTTGTCTCTGTTGCATCCTATATTATCAGTGCTTCCTCACCTTCCTCTTCATCATCGTCATCATCATCTGAATCATCACCTGAATCATTCTCCCCTTCTGCTTCATCTGAAGAAGCATCTCCAAGGATAGATTTCTTCATTTTTTCATAGGTTGCCTCATGCTCTAAGAAATCAAGATCTATCTTGAAAACATCCAAACCAGCTTCTTGATCAAGTTCATCTTCTAGGAAAACTTCATGTGTTAACTAATCTGGACACATAGCTGGATGACCCTCAAACTTAGCTTTGCGAAATGCAAAAAGGCCTTCAATTAAAAACTGTACTCATTTGTCAATTTCCCCCTCATGGAGAATACCTCTAAATCTTTCAAAAATCCCATAGAGACCTTTGGGTGAAAGGTCTTGCAACAAAGAACCACATTCTTTCATGAACCTAACAGCAACCTCTACACTGTCATCTGTGGGGTTCTCTAGTAAAAGGGTGAGAAGTTCCAAGGCAATGATCTCATGTGCAACTTGTTGATTCACTAAATGAGCTATGAATTTGGCTGCTGCTATCAACATGTGCTTGTCATTGTGTTTGTATGCTCTCTTAAGCTGTAAAATAATTCTTTGCAAAAGCAAATTGCCAACTTCAGGAAATTTTGTATTTACCACAGCAACCAATGCAGCAAAAACATCTATAAATCCAGGGGATGCCATTTGGGATTTCATACAAGAACTAAAAAATAGACCCCTCCCACGGATGAGATTCTCTGCAAACAACTCTGGAATGATGTTCTTGATGTTAGATGCATTTACCTTGTTTACTAACCCATTGATACTCTTCCAAAGGGCATCCCATGTCATGTGTTGGTATTCCAGAGTGCTCTTTTCTTCCACATCTTTTATCATTTGAGCGAGCTTAAATGGGGGAATGTAAACACCCCCGCTTCTTCCAACACCCTTCTTAGCTCCTCTTACAACACCTTCACCATTCGCATTATGAGATGGAGTAGAAACAACACCAGAAGTTTTCACTTCCACTGCCTCTATGTCCCTCTTGTTTCCAGAAGCCCCTTTACCACTTAACTCGTGCTTCTTTCTGTACATAAACCCATCAGGAAGCATGAGCTTTTTCATATAAGCTCGCCCAAATATTTTATAGTTATTTTTCATCAAGATTCCCTCAGGAGCTAGCAGATCCTACTTCCATACTTTAATTATGTTTTCTCAAAGGACAATCCTAAAAATCCATGCATTACAAACAATTTTTTACACCTTTGTTGGTTGTGGTGGCATCACAGAGAGTTTACATCAATAAGTGAGGAACATGCCAATGCTTTTAATGCAGCAATAGAAGTTTATCTCTTATTCAATATCTCTAGTGAAACCCCCATGATCTTTTGTTGGAGTAGAATTTGTTATATTCTAGAAAGGGTCTTGTCCTTTGTTGATGGGATATTCATCTACCTCAAGAAATAACTGTTCTTTTCTCCAACAAGAAGTGGAACTAAATGAAGATCTAGCACCATGAAATGAATCCTCAAAAGGATTACTATAGTTAGTTTTGGTAGATAATAATCTGGGTAAAATACTAATGTGGCTTTAGGAAACATTATGTATTAGCTTAGCATACTCTAATAACTTTGGTGCAACATGCTACATCCAATTAAGTCTCCATCAGTATCTCTATTGTGTTTATGGAATGGGATTCAATATACTCTTTTTATACACAGATTTTACTTTCAACTAAGGAGGTTTGTATGTACTTACTTGTCTTTTGATTGTATCCCTATTTCAAGAATTTCTTCTATCAACAAATCATTTGTTGTAAGTTGTACAAGTGGAAGCTTGAACATGTCTTCCATGCTAGCCTTATTGATACGTTCAACACCATCTTGTGCAACAAATCTTTAGAACTCCACTATTTCATTGAAGAGTGAGTAGTAGGGACAATCTAAGACACTTACAGAGGTTTTGCAAGAGAGATAAATAGACCTAAATATTATGGCTTAATAATGATCAATAGGTAAACAGATAAGAAACTCTCAATATCAAAATGACTTTCTCAATTGTCTTTACTAGAAATGGATAGATCTACTAATAATGGCTTTATGACTGTATGTCAACTTTAGACTCAATCCAAGAAGAGCTAGAACTAATATGCAATATCTAGATTTATGATCTCTATAATATAACAATCCCATAATTATGTTTCCACGCATCTATACCACAACACAAACATAATGCTAGTGTTCAGCCATAGCAATTGATATCCTAATTATAGAATGTGAAATATGCACATAACTATGAATAAAGATTAAGAAAAACAAAGAAAGATGCTTATTGCAAACATAAATGACTAATGGACAAGAATTGAATTCATTGTAGATAGTTTGACTATCAAATTCACTTATTTGTGTGCATTTAGTAACTCATGTACTTGTGGCCAACCATTTATCTCTTTCATAAATTAAACACTTATTAATAACATTAAATGGCTGAGTAATTATGTTTTTGTTGAAATTGAAAATAAAATATTTTATTTCAGGACAGCTCACACTATTCCCTATCATATTTTAGACTCTTAGTTTTGTTAGTAGTGGTTTGATGTCTTTAGAGTTGATCATTGTATTTCTTTAGTTGCGTTTGCCAGCGTACTCCCAACCTGTGCCAAAATGGGAGCGTTGGAACAGGGTATGGACATCCATCAAAGCATAAAAGATAGAGGAATTTTGTCAGATGTAGTTGCAACTACTCTGTTAGCATGTATGCAAAATGTGGAAGCATAGATAAGGCATGGGAACTGTTTGATGGATTTCCTCAAAGAAATGTGGTTTCCTGGACTACAATGATTGTCGGATATGTACAAAATGGATTTGTTGAGAAGGCTTTAGAAACTTTCAAGCAAATGCAATCAACAGGTGTAAAGCCAAATTCCACGACCATTGCTACTATCCTCCCTGCCTGTGCCAAAATGGGAGATTTGGAACAGGGTATGGATATTCATCGAAGCATAAAGGATAGAGGAATTTTGTCAGATGTTGTAGTTGCAACTGTCCTGGTAGACATGTATGCAAAATATGGAAGCATAGACAAGGCACGTGAACTGTTTGATAGAATGCCTGAAAGAAATGTTGTCTCGTGGACTGCAATGATTGCTAGATATGCACAAAATGGATTTGTCGAAAAGGCTTTAGACACTTTCAAGAAAATGAAATTGGAAGGCATAAAGCCAAATTCCACAACCTTTGCCAGCATCCTCCCTGCCTGTGCAAAAATGGGAGCTTTGGAATAGGGTATGGACATCCATCAAAGCATAACGGATAGAGGAATTTTGTTAGGTGTTGTACTTGCAAATGCCCTGCTTGACATGAATGCAAAATGTGGAAACATGGACAAGGCTCGTGAATTGTTTGATACAATGCCGCAAAGAGATGTGATCTCATGTGAACAATCAACACGCACATATACGGGAGGAAGGGATTGCTGCTACAAAATTGAACGCTCACTCCTCAATTACATTTCTATGGTTTTACAAGATTAAACTAGGGCAATTAACCACCACATGTATATTTTTTGCAACATGAAATTAAAAACTAGGGCAATTTGAATCTACCTCCTACGCGGGATTGCAAGCAATGCCACAAATGCCTTCGATGCAAGTTTGATGTTCTTGGGGGTTGAAGTCACCACGGACGTCTACACGGGAAATTTGCAATACAAATGAATTCCCCTCTTCTTCTTTTTTTAAGATAATGACCATTGTCGTCGAAATTACGATGAACTCGAGCACTTTTTTGGAAAAAAGAAAATTCTCATTGCTAATGCCTTCTTCGTCGAAACCAAATGGGAAATTTTCATCGGAATTACGATGAATGCGGGCATTTTTTCAAAAAAAAATCAAATTTGGCCACAATATACCTTCTCCGTCGGAAACCTCAGTCGGAAATCTAGTCCAAATGTATTAGTGCCTCTAGGGGCTTCGTCCAACAACTTATAGATATATCATTTTTCATGAATGATTAATTTTCTTTACTTTAGCTTGCAAATGCACGTAGTGTCATATGACAGCTAAAGTGGGTGCTAAATGTAGTGTCATAAATTGTACACCCTTTCTAGGGTGGTACAATTCTACGCTTAGTTTAGCACCCGCCTTAGTGTGTTTGCATCTTGCATTGTAATTTCCCTTTAAGCATTTAATTAATTAATTTAATTAAATCTAAAGTCATATTTTATCACTCCCCACATCATAAAATTGGGCCCTTTACCCTAAGTGTGCCCCTTTTTATTTTATTCCTCCAATAAACATTAAATCATAAACCCTAATTATGTCCTATTTAGACCTTGAAGGCCCAATTTCGCATATCAAAACACCTTGAACTCAGATGTAACTTTGGGATTCTCTCTAATATCATCATATTTAACGGCCATGAAAATTTGGTGAAGAGTTGGTCAAACCATGTGCACTTTCAACATGGTCCCTGACTTTTTCTCGAAATTTCAGGAGCATAATTTTATGATATTATAATGCTTAAATCCAAGAAATTGGTGGGAAATTCAATCTCTAAGTTGGCCTAAAGATGAAATTAAGATATAGGATTTCATACATAAGAGCTCTCTTTCTTCATTTGAAGGGATCTAAGATCTATCTATGAAAAAGGAGCTAGTGAGCATAAGGAGTCTTCTATGTAGTGAAAGAAAAGCTTATGTGGAGTCTTCAACAAAATTCAACAACATTCAACAATATTGAATCAAGAATTAATCATCAATTAGGAGCCTTGAAGACATTGAAGAATAATAGTAGATCTAGTGGCAAATATCTCTCCTTTGGGGATGGGTATAATTTCATGTTATTTTCATGTCTTTGTATGAGCTTCTTTGCACTCATTTGCACATTTACATTCATACTTTAGATCATTTAGCACATTTTATTTGGACCATTGGCATTTATATTTACATTTACATGCATTTAGGGTTTACTCTCCAAAGCATAGGGTAGCTCTAGTTTCTTATCATTTAGGATCTTGCCTACACACAAGGTTCTAGCACACACATTTTAGTATATTATCAACTATTGGTGGAGGTGGAAATCACCAACATAAGGGTTTGACTAAGGCAAAACCCTATATAGCCACCCAAACCCTCTCTTTTTAGTTTCAGGTGCAGAAACAGGTACCGGCCGAAAGGTTTCTCGGATCACCAAAAGGCATAGGACAACCCAGAAGTCTAAGATCTTTCCTAATCGATTGGGGATAGGGGTGTGGCACCCTATTCCCCCTAAAATTTGGTTTTTTTTTATAGGGTATAGGCTCAGGGTCTCAGGATTGCAATTCTGCAGTTATAGCTCTTTGTTAGATTCTCAGGGACAAGAGCGTGGCACCCTGGTCCTGGTCAGTTTGGCTCAGTTTTCAGCATCAAGTACACATCCAAATTCCTCCCCCTTATCTACTTTTAGTATCTCAGTTTCAGATCTACAAGCTTCTGCAATTTCAGTTCATATGTGCTTCATTGTTTATATCCTAGTCTAATTTATCAATCAAACCCTATTTTTCTCATCACATACAACAAGAGGAATAGAAACCCTAAGAGATAATCCTTGGCTCTCTCTTTCTAAAAAAAGTAGCCAAAGTGAGCCATCTCCCTAGGTTCTTTTGTATTCCCAATGTGTTGGCTAAAGTGGGATTAGGTCCTAGTCACTTGGTCTCACTTTTCCCCCTTCACAACTTCAAACACAAATTCAAGATATATAAAGGGGAACTACCAAGAGTTATTTGTTGGATAGTTCAAATAACCGGAAGACAACTGAGAGGAGGGTTTGAATCAGTTGTCACAGATTACCGGAACCTTAACAATTAAAACTTTAATACCAGAACCCAAAACATTAATATCGGAATGCTTAAACCAAATACCAGAATAGCAGTTAAACCAATTAAGCATAAAAAGTAATCACAGAATAAATACCATCCACATGACACCAAGATTTATATGTGGAAAACCTAGTAAAGGAAAAAACCAAGGTGGGATGCCTACCCACAGTCAGATAATACTTCTGAAGTAAGTATGTGAATTACAATTGAGGGGCCTGCACTTGCAGGAGGGCCAACAACCTAGAGCGCACTTCTCATCATAAAAGGAGTCTCAGTGAATACATAGAAATCCATACTACAATCTGTAGAAGTGTTTGACCTGCAAAGATGGCATCTCCTATGCCTGAGTACAGTTCTGGTTAAGCTCTATACCGGAGGACTAAATCCTCTTACATAAACCCAACTCGATTTCCAATGATAGACCAAATCCTCTGCTTTAATGATATTAAATTATTCGCACATTACATATCCATATCCATTCTCTGACCTTATCTTTGTTTATATGATCTACAATGAGATATTACATCATATATATACAAACCCTCGACCATAAAAAATCAGGTCAGCTACCAAATAGTAAACCAATTACATAATTACAAAACATGTCGGCCTTAGACCAAATAAATAATATCCAACACATAAGACATCTCAGAAACACATTGAGAGGTACAATCCACACGTTACATTAAGTCGGTCCATAACCTAGATCAACCGGGACCCAATATAGGTCCACATGTTAAGACAATGATCTCCATCCGCCAAGTCTCGAACATGATCACCAACAGAATCTTGAATCTCCACCAGAAGTTGCACCAACACCACTTATGAAATTCATCAAGGATATTCAACAAAAGCTCTGTCGATTGAACCCCTGTTGGAACTGCAAGCCAAGCTTCCAAGAAAATAGGATAGCATCCGATCACTAGACCAAAACCAAATTACTGAATCTGAACATGAGTATCATGAATAAGATAATTCCATAAACAATCATACAGGAGCCTACCAAATCATGTCGGATCCAAACCAACCAGAAACTACTCAACCTATTGGGACTAGAAGGGTGTTGGTAAAGCATCCAAACAACTAGTGTTGACATCAATGACAAAACATCAATGCAACACATAATCAATTCTTCCAAATGGCCAACAATCTCCCCCTTTGGCATTGATGACAACACTAGATGTGAAAAACAGCTAAGTACCAAGAAATGCCAAACAAGTCTCCCCCAATGGAAGACAACCAACAATCTCTCACTCAAAGATATAAAAATGAAGTTCTGAAATAAACACCAAACTCCCCCTATGAGTGGTATCTTTGTAAGATTCTGAATTATACATATATCTCTCCCCCTATTGTATACAACTCCTTCAGTTTTTTTTTACACATCAATATCTCTCCCCCTTTGACATCAATGCCAAAAATCTGACATAAATATCAAAGCAAAAACATAGACCATGGAATCACAAAGTTGACTACTCCCCCTAAGCAGTAACATCCCCACATTAGTGTCGGAATGAAAAATATCTCTGATAATGCATACCGGACTGATGCCAAACCGTATCAATCAAGTCTCTACCAAAGGGATAGAAACCCCCAACCTGTCTCTCAGGTACTCAAATGGTTCTTTAGGCAAAGGTTTAGTGAAAATATCTACAATCTTCTCTTTAGTGTTCACATAAACCAATCTGACTTCATTTTCTTCCACTTTTTCTTTCGAAAAGTTATAATTGATAGATATGTGCTTTATCTTATAATGAAATACCGGATTCTTTGATATATCAATAGCAACAGAGTTATCATAGTGAATAACTACTGGTTCATTATAATCCACCTGTATATCCTTCAACATTTGCTTCATCCATAAAACTTGTGTACATTTAGTAGTAGCAGCAACATACTCAGCTTCAGTAGTAGATAAAGAAGTACATGATTGTTTCTTGCTGATCCATGAAACTATCTTCTTTCCAAAAAAGAAAGCTCCACCAAAAGTATTTTGTTGGTCATCAACATCTCCAGCCCAATCAGCATCTATATATGCACATAAAGTAAAGTCATCATCCTTAGAGTACCACAAACCATATTCTGATGTACCTTGTAAGTATCTAAAAATCATTTTCACCGTACCACAAACCATATTCTGATGTACCTTGTAAGTATCTAAAAATCCTTTTCACTGCACTCATAATTTTCTCTAGGATCACTTTGAAATCTTAATACAATACAAACAATACTCATTATGCCAGGCCTAGTCTGAGTCAAATAAAGCAGACCTTCAATCATATATTTGTATCTAGTAGGATTTACTGGTACAGAACCATCTTTTCTTGTCAATTTCTCACTTGTAACCATAGGAGTACTTACCAGTTTAAAATCTTTCATACCAAATTTCTTCAACGATTCCCTAGCATACTTAGTTTGATAGATGAAAATAACTTTGTTAGTTTGAGTAATCTACAAACCTAAGAAAAATTTCATTTCCCCAATCATAGACATTTCAAATTCTTTCTTCATGTTGTTAGAAAATTCCTTACACAACTTATCTTCACCTCCAAAAATAATGTCTTTAAAAAATACTTCAATAATCAGTATATCATCAATGATCTTAAAATATAAATTACTATCAGTATTACCCTTACATAAAACCAAACTTTAAAAGATATTTATCCAACCTTGCATGCCAAGTTCTAGGTGCCTGTTTTAACCCATATAAAGATTTCCTTAACCTACAAACCATGTTTGTATCATCTGATAGTGAAAAACCATCAGGTTGCTCAATATAAACTTCCTCATCAAGATCCCCATTCAAAAATGCACACTTAACATCCATCTGATAAACCTTGTAGTTTTTATGGGCAACATAGGCAAGAAATAATCTTACAACTTCAATCCTAGCTACAGGTGCAAAAGTCTCTCCATAATCAATTCCTTCCTTCTAAGAATATCTTTTACAAACTAATCTAGCCTTATTCCTTACAACTTGACCATCTTCATTTAATTTATTCCTAAAAACCCATTTAGTTCCAATAACATTCTTATTTTTAGGTTGGGGAACCAAAGTCCATGTGTTATTTTTCTCAATCTCATCTAGTTCTTCTTTCATACCTTTCAACAAATATTCATCTTTACATGCCTCAATTACTGATACCAGTTCAACTTGTGAAATTAAACATACCTCATCAATTTTTAGTCTGCTTCTTGTCATTACTCCATATCCCCAATGATCTGATCTTCTAAATGATTCAATATCACATACCTAGGAGTCTTCTGATTCTCTATTCCTCTTCCTATTTTTTTTCAATTACTGTGGAATTTTCTGATACTGTCTGAGTAACTGGTTCAACACTCTATTCTGGTAAAGGTGCTACTAGTTCATATATAATTATTTCCACCATGGGTTCCTTCTCATAAACTCTGATTTGACCTCTATTCAGCTCATCCACTTTGACATTAGTGTATGTGGGAAAACCGGGTCGATAGAACTCAATATGTGAAAAACGGAGTTCTATGGAGCCTTGTTCACACACTCACAAGACTTCTTGGTGCAAGCTATGGAGTAATGAAGTATCACTCAGCTTCCCAAGTTTGGTCCCATGGTTCTCTATCTTACATGGTTCCTCAAACCAATGTTTTTGCTCTCAGATCACTTAGCAAAATGGTTTAGGGATGGCAAATGCAAGAACGAGGGATGTTTTTTGTTGATTTAATATGAGATGCATACTAAACTATGCATGATTCTAGAAATGCAATAAACTAACTATAAGATGACAAGGTTAGTAAACAAACTATTCTAGCATACTATATTAGTTCAATGATTTAAGCTAATGATAATAGAAATACTCTAAAAATGCATATTAGATTAATTTCTATTTTAAAGAGAGGCTAAATGGTGAGCATAAATGAAATGAAAGCTTGAATGTATCTGAGCATAAGTATGATACTACAAACTTGGATTCATCTCTGAAAATGGAGGAATGAGAGCTCTATTTATAGCAAAAATAGGGCAATGGATGGTCAGGATTGAATGGTTTAATCAAGGGTTGAATTTGAAAGTTGGGAATCCATTTTTGCAATTTGCACCAATGAAATGGTGACAAATGTCAACATAGGGTTGGGTTGAGAGAAGGGTTTGGAGACATTAAATGCCTGAGAAGACCTTATGGTTATCTAGAGATAAGGGTTAAGCTTAAGTTAGGCTTACCCATTGGATTAAGAGTTAATCCGAGGATAAACCCTTGTGCAAATGATTAAGAGATAATCATGGTCAAAGCATTAAAGGCTTGATGAGACCCTTGGGTTGGATGAAGGTTAAGTTAGGCAAAAAGTCTCTAACCATGTAAGAGGGTTGAATTAACCATTAATGGTTTGGGAGACTTTGGAAAATTAAGTGGTTGAAGACTTGAAGCCTTTAATGGTTATCAAAGACTTTAAGGGTTTGAGAAGTGACTTCCCCTTGCTTAGGGATGTGACAAAGTTTAGAAGATGGGTTAGGCTAATTAGAAGCGATTAGAAGAGTCTAGAAGAAATTAGGAAAGAGTTTAGGAAGGCAAGTGGGAGATGTAGGAAAATGCAAGTGGATGGAGGGATAATAGGATTTAATTGAAATAAAGTTAATTTAATTCAATTTGGTTTCAATTTGGGGAAATTAAATAAATTAGATTTATTCAATTTAGGATAACTATTTAATTAAATTTGAATTTAATTAAAAGTGGATAGGGGGGATTTAATTGAATAAAATGATTTATTCATTAAATGGGTATAGTGAATTTAATTGAGTAATTTACTTAATTAAATAGAGGAATACGGGTAATTTAATTAAATTGAATTTAATCAAATAGAGAAATGAACATAAAATATTCATTTAGGAATATGGTCATTTTTATACGTCTACATTTTGCCCCTCTTTGAAGTGATGTGTGTGCACATGTTATTTCAAAGAAAATGATGCGTTATCGTAATTTATGATCAAATGAAATATTTGTATCATTCTTATGATTTGCAAGTCGTGCCCCAGATTTGATTTGATGCATGATGCCCCTTCGGGAGATGAATCAATATTTTAAAAATTTTGATTTGATTTGGCGATTTGTGTTTGGTGTGTATGATTTTGTCTATGTGAAATATTTAAATTGATTCATCTCCCGATAATTTACAGATTTTAGGGTATAAGGGAGACCGCGACCACATTACATGCCCAGTTCCTAACCCTAATTTCATTTTCCTCCTATAAAAGGGGAAAAGTGCTTTGATTTGATTCATTTGTGCATTGTTGACTTTGGAGAAAGAGAATCTGGTCTGAAGTCAAAATGTCTATCCCATATTTCAGGCATCATTTTGAGCACATTCGGAGGTATCGGAGACCTGTCACATATGGCCACCAGTAAGTCAACACTTTTGACCCTTTTTTTATTTTTCATTTGGTCGTTTTTGGTTTTTTTTTTAATTTTTGAAATTCATTTTTAGCGTTTTAGTGCGTCAAAGTCACAAAGTAGCGCATACGAAAATTTAGGTAGCACATGAAGCTGAAGTTTAGGGATGCATCCGAAACAAAATAGCGTAGCGCATAGAAAGTCTAGGGTAGCACAGGGAGTGAAAATAGCGCATGCAGGACGTAGGGTAGCGCGTCAGGTCAGCAGGGTAGCACGTAGGGTAGACCTAGCACATAGGGGTCACAGGGGTTCGCATAGGTAAGGGGTTTTAGCTCTTAGGGTAGACCTAGTGCATAGGGTCAAATAGGTAGCACCAACGAGGTATAGATTAGCGCATGGGTAGGTTTTAGCGCATAGTGTAAGTTAGGTGGCACATGGGGGGAAATATTAGCATGTAGAGTCAGTCTAGCGCATAGGGTAGATAGATTAGCGCGTAGGAAAAACAGCCTAGCGCGTGGGTGGATTTTAGCGAAGCAAGAATCTATTTTAGCGCATCCGGAGAAATTTTGCGAGATGAGTTGATTTGTGAAATTGTTGTGTTGTGCTGTCATGGTTTTTATTGATTTGTCCAATATGAGTGTCGATATAACTTGTTTTGATTTGCGATATTTCAAATTATGCATAGATATCAATGTGTTGTGTTGATCAAAATATGATTTGTGTTTACACTCGATTTCAAGTTCAATGTGTGAAGCCTGATTTGTGTTACAAGCTGATATGGGTTGGAAACTTGAGTTGTTTTACAAGCTGATATGGGTGGGAAACTTGAGTTGTTTTACAAGTTTATGGGATTTGGAGACTTGAGTTGTGTTACAAGTTTTGATATGGTTTTTGATAACTTGAGTTGTGTTACAAGTTTTGATATGGTTTTTGATAACTTGAGTTGTGTTACAAGTTGATATGAAATGATAGGATTTTGAACTTGATGTAGATGAGCAAATTGTTTCATGTTGTTGATGTGAGTTTGATTTTGATATCTTTGTTTGGATGTGGAAAACTGATATTGGATTTGTTTTGCTTGTTGACAGGAGCGATTGGGTGTGTTTCAATTGCGGGAGCGATTTCCAAGGCCATGGACATTGATACTGCGGTTGACTCAGGCCGACCCGGATATCATTGAGAGATGTGCGTTGACGTCCCTATTGGATATGTCTCGGTTCACTGTGAACCGGGGGTTACTTACAGCACTTGCAGAGAGGTGGCACAGCGACGCGAACACCTTTCATTTTGCCACAGGTGAGATGACAGTCACACCAGAGGACTGTTACAGGATCCTGCGCATACCAGTAGTAGGTGCACTACTCCAATATAAGCAGTTAGAGGAGGGTGGTACAGAGGCACTTCGCCGCATTTTTCATGATGAGACAGTCTGTGGATATGAGATCCCATGGCAGGAGTTCCTAGACCTGGATTATGCACCACTTCCATCAGTACTAGCAGGTTTTATTGGTGGATTCCTTTGTCCTGATCGCAGGTCAAAGGGATTCTCTGTGGGATGGGGGCTGGTTTTAGAGGAGATGGTCACACAGGGTCACAGGTTTGCATGGTGATCGGCTATGCTAGCCCATCTGTACAGGGACCTACATGAGGTGGTATACCTTGGTTATGGTAGTTTGTCAGCTGGCGTGATGTTGTTACAGGTATGGTGCTGGGAGCACATTCCGGCTGCTAGGCCATTAGTAGATAGAGACAGGCCCGTTGGATGTGCATATGCTTATGGATACAGGGGTCTAGTTGTCTAGCGGAAGCTGGGCAAACTAGAGCAATGGAGGAGAGTGCTGGATGACATCGATACAGTCACATGGCGACCGTATACAGGGTGTGAGGTTTGGGCAGAGGATGGGCTGGAGATGCCCTATGTGTTTATGATGAGATACCTGATTGGGAGGACCCCATTTATTATTGAGAGGTTTGTGGTGACCAGAGTTTTGAGACAGTTTGGTCGACAGCGGGGTATACCTCAAGGGGCTTGCTTATATGCACGACGAAGGCAGGACGTAGCAGATTGGGGCCTGACCATTGATAGTGTTGTGGCGGTGGAGGAGTTTGTTGGTTTGGTGAGTCAGATATGGGATTATGCCCCGGAGATTTTGGATGCGGGCATGACTGATGAGTTCGCAAGATTGTTTGCCGCACGGGCAGTGGCCAGGATATCGGATCCCAAGGAGATGCGGTTGGCATTCGATGATGATGATGAGGTGGGAGAGGGAGATGATGAGGATGATGGAGATGGTGGAGGAGGACGACGAGGGAGAGGAGTGAGAGGGAGGAGGGGAGATAGAGGGAGGAGAGGAGATAGAGGTGTGGAGAGAGTAGTTAGACAGGCGGTGATAGACAAGGGGAGAGGCGGATTAGCTATTGGAGCCAGTGGAGAGGGGAGGGTGGGGGAGGTGCTAGCTATAGTGGGGGGTATTGATGAGGTGATGCAACTATCGCAGAGGAGGAGGATGGATGTTCTCCCACCTCCAGCACCGAGGACAGGTAGAGTTAAAGGGGATGCCCCTGCACAGGTACCGCTACGGGTTTGGGTCCCTACTCATGTTGAGGATGCACAGATTTAGACTCTGCAGGTGACTGTATAGCAGCTACAGGCACAAGTTTTGACATATCAGCGGCAGATTGTGCAGTTGACCACTGAGCGGGACATAGAGATAGAGCGGAGGGGGCGAGCGGAGGAGCTTGCAGCTAGTGTGTAGAGAGTAGCGGCGGGTGGTCCGATGAGAGACACCCTGAGAGAGCTATTATTAAGAGCTCAGGAGGCAGAGTACTACCGTCGACATTATGAGGTTGCGGTACCCAAGGATCATCGAGTACAGAGCTTCACATAGTCGAGATCCAGTTGATCTCGAGATACTAGGTCATGGTCTGAGAGCCGAGGTGTGACAGGGCCACCGAGATAGGACCCTCCTGGAGATCTAGGGGTGGGGACATCTGGAGCCAGACCATCTCCGTCAGGGGATAGCCATACTTGAGAGATGTGGTCCTTGTTGTATTTTTTTTGTACTAGACACAGTGATGATAGATTTTGTACATTTTGATCATTTTGAGATATATATATATACGGCACCATTTTCTTTGATCATGTGGTGTGTTTATACGGATGCATGTTATGTGGGTTATTTCTTTACTTTATGATGTTGCAATGCTTAAATATATGATATAATATATGATGCAGGATGTATGCTTTTATATGATGTGAGATGTATCTTGAAAATGAGATGTATGATTTTATATGTTGTGAAATGTATCTTTGTATGATAAGGATATGTAACTAAGTAAAAAATGATATGTAACTATTAATTGTAAAATGATATGCAACTATGTTAAAATGATATGCAACTAATTGTAAAATGATATGTAACTATTAATTGTAAAATGATATGCAACTATGTTTTAGGAGCATCCTCATTCTGCATTTGTCATCTCGATACAACCATATGTTGTTTTCTTTCTTTGTAGGTATCATCATTGAGCATTGATTTGTTTAGGATATGTTGAAAATTTATACAAGCACAATGGTATAATTGAACCATAATGACCTGAAAAAAATTTACATGATGTTTGATTTTGCAAGATAGCACAAGTGTCAAGGTATTATTGAACCAGGATGACCTGAGTGCGTATTGCGTAAACAGACAAGATTAAATCATTTGTATGCATGAAGTGGAATCAGGCCTTCAGTGATATTCGATGTATCACGTCTCGATGCAAGTATTCACACAGTAGAAGTGATCGCCTCCCAGATAGAAGACTAAGAAAAATATTGGAAGTTCCCCATGATCTCTAGCTTTGAAGCATTTAGTGAGAAAAGGAAGAGAATCCAATAATTTTTAAAAAGTTCAAAATGCAAAACTAGTTAAGATTTTTATGCTATAATGCAACATTCAGTATTTCAGAAAATCATCCATCCTTGGTATTTTTTTGTGAATTGTTTTGTTTTGTTTTACGATGAAGCGTAGTTTTGGTTGTTGGATGTCATGCTTCTGAGTTTTGTAAATAGTTTTGATGTCTTGAATGTTTGCAAGTTTTTGATGATTTATTGCCCCTAGCCGAGTGTGCCTCTTGATGTGAATATGTACAGTGAATTCCAAGCCATGGTGGAATGTGGTAAGAGGATATATATGGATAAACCAGGATAATGACTATGCTAAGTATGTCCTGAATGGATATGTGCTAAGTGTCGAGCGATGGCCGATAGTGTTTTTAAGGATACGGATAAAATGGTATGGAGATAGATAGAGGAGCTGTTCTTTCACAAGAGCACCTGTTTACCAGGTTTTCACCATTTGTTTTTATTGTACTTTTTTTTTTTTGCTTTTTCTAGATTTTTTTTTTTTTTGCTTGTTTTGGCTTTTTCCATGCACTAAGCTACTTAAGTGTAGTACTTCTTCAGATGGATGTTGTTAGTTGGTTCGTCAAGCACATCTCCTTCTGAAGTTGTTAGTCGATAGGCACCTGATCCATAGACTGATATGATGACATAGGGACCCAACCAGTTAGGTTAAAATTTCCCTTTCTTTTCTCGATCTGGCTGATTTCTTGGATTTTCTTTGAGGACTAGGTCACCAACCTTGAAGTTGCGAGGGATGACCTTGTGATTGTAGCTCCTGCACATGCGTTGTTGATATGCTTTGAGATGAGTGTAAGCATGCTGACGTCTTTCATCTAATAGTTTGAGTTCTTGCAGTCGGTTAACTCGATACTCTTCATCTGGGATTAAACCTTTCAAAGAGACTCTGAGAGATGGGATTTCTACTTACAGGGGTAAAATGGCTTCTGATCCATATACCAATGAGTATGATGTTGCTCCTGTAGGTGTGCAGATGCTGGTTCTATATGCCCAAAGTGCTGGATTGAGTTGTACGTGTCAATCTTTGCCTGCATCATTCACTGTTTTCTTGAAGATCTTTAGTATTGTCTTGTTAGATGCTTCTGCTTGACCATTTCCTTGTGGGTAGTATGGTGTAGAGAACCAATGTTGGATTTTGAATTTTTCACATAGTTCTTGTACATCTTGGTTTTTGAAAGGCCGTCCATTATCTGTGATGATTGAACTTGGAATACCATATCTGTAGATTAGATAATTTAGGATAAAAGAGGCAATTTGTTTCCCAATCACTGTGGTCATGGGAACTGCTTCAATCCATTTGGTAAAGTATTATGTTGTTGCTATAATAAACTTGTGTCCATTTGAAGATGAAGGATGAATTTTGCCAACTAAGTCTAGTCCCCATTGACAAAAGGGCCAGGATGTCATGAATGGTTGTAGTTCGTGTGTTGGTGCATGTATCAGATTACCATGGATTTGGCATTTAGGACATTTCTTGGCGAAGTGATATGAGTCTTTCTCCATTATAGGCCAGTAGTATCCCATCCTTAGAAGTTTTTTAGCAAGAGTAGTACCACTCGAATGTGTGCCACAAATACCTTCGTGAAGCTCGTGTAAAGCGAAATTAGAATCATTACGATCAAGGCAACGAAGAAGAGTACCATCTAGACCTCGATGATACAAAGTATCAACGGTAAGGGTATAACGGCCAGCTTGCTAGATAAAGTTACGTTTTTGGTTACGGGATTGGTCAATTGGTAAGATATTGTTCTTGAGGTAGTTGTATATTGGTCCATATAACAGAGAATCTGAACCAGTCAAGGCATAGATAACATGGGATTCAGAGTGGTCATAGGCTGGGGAGAACAGTTGCTCTACCAGGAACTCGTAACGACTATGTTGTTCTGGAATTTGTAGTAATGAAGCGATTGTAGCCATTGCATCGACTGCTTTGTTGTTCAACCTTGGTATTTGCTCGAAGGTGATGTGCACAAAATACTATTTGAAGTCATCCACCATTCGCTTGTAGGGCAGTAGCTTGTTATCTTTTGTCTGATAGTCATTGTTGATTTGATGGACGACTAGTTGTGAGTCTCCATAGACCTATAACTCTGTGATTTTCCATTCTACGGCCATTTTGATGCCTATAACCAATGCCTCATATTCAGCTACATTATTTGTGCATGGAAACATAAGCCTATATGATCTTGGTATAGTGTGTCCTTCAAGAGTGATGAATAGAATGCCAACACCTGAACCATGTTGTGTATAGGATCCGTCAAAGTATAGGGTCCATTGTTTGGTAGAAAGAGAAAGAATGTCCCTGTCTAGAAATTCAATCTCCATGGTTTGTTTTCTTGGTAGCAGTGCTTCAGCCAGCAGATCTACAATTGCTTGTCCTTTGTTAGCTCTTTGTTCTATGTAGTGGATATCAAATTCACTAAGAATCATGACCCATTTAGCCAATCAACCTATAAGAGCTGCCTTGCTTAGTAGATATTTGAGAGGATCAATTTTTGCGACTAGCTTAATGGTGTGTGCTAGCATATAATGTCAAAAATTTTAAGAAGCAAAGACTACTGTTAGGAAAGCTTTTTCAATGAATGTATAGTTGAGTTCATAGCCATTCAATGTCCTACTGATGTAGCATATAGATCATTCTTTTCCTTGTTGATCTTCTTGTGCCAATAGTGCCCCCAGTGATATATCTATTGTTGAAATGTATAAAATGAGTGGCTTTCTCGCTATTGGTGGTACTAGAACTGGTGGATTCATCAGATACTATTTGATTTGATAAAAAAATTTTGCACATTTGGTCTCCCATCTAAATGGTACATTTTTGTGTAGTAAATGGTTAAATGGTAGACTTTTATCTGCTAGCTAAGCGATGAACCGCCTGATTGATTGAATTCATCCTTGTAGAGATCTAAGTTGACTGATATTCTTTGGTGGTGGCATATCTATAATGGCTTGTACCTTTGCTGGATCTACTTCGATACCTTTAGTTGAGACTACGTAGCCTAGTAACTTACCTGATGTAACCTCGAAGTCACACTTCTTAGGGTTGAGCCTGACTTGGAATTTCTCCAATTGATCAAAGATCTTTGTTAGGATGCTGAGATGTTCTGCTCTAGTGAAGGATTTAGCTAGTAAATCATCCACATAGTCTTCCATGAAGGTGTGCATCATATCATGAAAAATTGTTGTCATTGCTCTTTGATAAGTGGCCCCTGCATTCTTTAAGCCAAAAGGCATAACATTCCAACAGTACGTTCCCCAAGGACAGGTGAACACGGTTTTATCTTGATCTTCTGGGGCTATTTTGACTTGATTATAGCCTGAGAAACCGTCCATTAGTGAGAGCATTGCATGGCCTGCTATGAGATCTACAATTATGTCGATACTGGGCAGAGGAAAATCGTCTTTTGGACAAGCTTTGTTGATGTCTCTAAAGTCAATGCATATTCTGATACTACCATCTAGTTTTGATACTGGAACGATGTTGGAAATCCATTCTACATAGTCAATGGGTCGGATGAATCCGACATCTAATAGTTTCTTTAGTTCAGTTTTGACCATGAGTGCTACCTGTGGATTCATCTTTCGTAGCTTTTGCTTGACGGGTTTAACTCCTAAAGAGATGGACAAGTGATGCATGATCAAGTGTCGATCAACTCCGGGCATATCGGCATATGACCAAGCAAAGTTAATTTGTTGTTCTTTAAAGAAAATGATAAATGATGATCTTTCCTCCTCTGTTAGAGATTCTGCAAGGTGTATGTTTCTGACTGCTTCTGTGGTACCAATGTTGATTGATTGAGTGGGCTCAATCAATATGGGTGATTGCTCATGAAAGTGCTCAAGAAGAGTGTCAAGTCTCCCATCGTTAGGTGTCTTAAAAAGGTTTTCACCCTTAGATGCGTCCTTTATTTTTACTTTTGTGTGATCTAGAACTGCCATTGACTAGTTTTCAGCATCAGATCTTTCTTGTGATTTATTTTTGCGACTAAGAGACTTGACACTCCCTGATTGACAGATATTGTTACTTTGTTCACTGGTAGAGTCTGTTTTCAGATTTACAGTACATAGGTAATGGATAATAGATTCATCATCTGGGAAAATTGGTATATCATGGAATTCAGGTTCATCCCAATCGATGAGGTCAAGAAAGACAAGTAGTAAGGAATCATTAGGTGGATCAAGTTCTACTACTATAAGTGTTAGGACAGAGGTTTCATTGTGATTGTTCTTGGTTGCAAAGGAGTCTAGGATTTCATCGAGGTCTTCGATGGTATTATCTTCCGTATAGACTCGTTCATAATGTTTCTGTTCGCTTTCCTTGGCGTCATAGATATTCTGTGGTCCAAATTCAAGAGGTCTATCTTCTACGTTATGTTCTTCTTGAGAAAGGGATATGGAATCAGTATCATTAGGGATATCTATAGTAGCATTGGAGTAGGTACTCCATTCATATTCATGGGAATCAGTCTCAGAGGCCTCATCCTAGATTCTATTAGTGTTGTAAACTGGTATGTTATATGGTGAAAACAAATCTTTGATGATGGATACCATTTTGATAGTTTTTGTTGATTCTATGTCAGATCCTGTTTCTACTTTCTGTATTTGTTCATAGACTGTGCCTCCTTGGGGAGAAATAAAGGTATCCAAAGATGATTTTATTGGTTCTTGAAATAGTGGATTCTGAACATGAGCTACTGCTACAGATATGGCCTTCATGTGGCTTAGAAGCTTTCCCTGATGTAACTTCTGATCTTGACATTCTCGTGCCTTGCGGATTGTTTCTGCTGATTCAAGAGTGTTTCCTGCTAGGATTCTTCTTTGTACTTCTTCTTTTCTTTCCATTGAGGTTTTGCAGTTATGTGGGGTGGCTTTCTTAATAGGAAAGTGAGCTTACAACCCAATCCTGCTTTGTTTCTACTAGGTTGTGAAGGAAGATCTATGGGTTCAGTGACTCCTCCTTTGCATTTCCCAATAGGTCCTTTACCATCATATCCCATTTGTTGCATGATTAAGTATCCTTTTCCATATAGGTGTGTTGGTAGAACAATGTCTAGAGCAGCTGCTCTGTTACCTTCTTCCTCATCTTTGTATAACCAGCTAAGAACATCCTTGTCTTCTGATTCATGTGCTAGAGTGCCTAATTGGATGAAGGTACCATCAAATTTAGTGATGGGCTAAGTGACCAGATGTGTTGATGTAGTAGGCAATCCATAAGATCTAGGTGATGTTGGCAATTTGGCCAAACATAAGGGCTCCAAAGAGTATTCTCCTATGCCTTGGTCTTTGATTTGCATTTTCTGTTTGAAATCTCCAAATAAGGAGTTGGGCTTTGCTGTTTGGAGAGCTGATGTTAAAGATTGCTGCTTTTCTCTATTATGAGGAACCAAACTATCTTGGGCTGCCCCCATTGCGTTGCAATGTTGAAATGGATTATGATCAGCAGATATGGATATTTCTTGTCCGTCATAAGGAAATTTGACACACTAGTGATACGTAGAAGGTACTGCTTGCATTTCAAATATCTAGGGTCGCCCTAACAAAATATTGTAGGTGAGATCTATGTCTAAGACCTGACACATAGTATCCTTTTTACTCAGTGTTTGCAAATAATGACTTCGATATGGAGAGGAGTATTATGTGGGTGACTCAAGGAAGCATTTTCATGCTCTGAGAAGGTGAGGTTATGAGGTCCAGTCATATGGGCGACCATGGCTTGAAATCTGTCTGTATCCAGATTTTGAGGTACATTGGTTTCCAATAACGCTTGTTCCAATATGTCTTTGTGCTTCGGTGATAGTTTCAGCAATTCTAGTATAGATATCTGAGCTGGAGTTTTGCGTAGTTGGCTAACCAAGTCATATTGGATTTTTTGTGTAGTAGTTGTAGGTGACGTATGTCCTTTTAAGACATATTTCTGAGTGCGGGTTGTTACATTGATAGATTCATGATTACGCTAATCTTGGATGGGGATGACATTTACTTGATGATCTTCAGCTGATATGTGATTTATGGTGTTGTTGTAGATATGGTTGATATGAGCTCCGCGTGTATCATCCGAGGTTGAAGCTCCATCTTTGTTGTAATTTGGGAGAGGATTTTTAAAGGCTCCGTGATCACCATTTGTTTTGAGACCATCTACCGTTAAGTCACCTCGATCAATCATGTCTTGCACCATGTGTTTCAATCTCATGCAATCGTTCGCCCGATGACCCTTGTTATGATGGAAATCACAATAGTGTGAATCATTCCACCAAGGTGGTTTGATTTGGGGTTCATAGTTGCTGATTGGAGGCAAAGAAAGAATCTTGTCTGCCAAAAGTTCTCTGAATGTTGATTCTAGTGATTGCCCCAGTGATGTGAAGATACGCTTTTGGAAATTGTTCGTGTTGTTGTGTGAATTGTTGTTAGGTTCTGGATTCATGTTTTTGCTTTAAGTATCATTGGTGTTGTTTGTGTTGAGTTTCCTTTGATCGGTGTTTGGTGCATATGTGTTAGCATTAGCATTTTTAGGATTCTTCGTAGTTTGAGGATTTCCAGATAATGCAAGCACTGGTTGTTTAGATTTGGGATCATGTGAGTCATTGTTGCCTTCGTTTTTGTTTCGAGTCCAAAATAAAGATTTGTCTAAGTTGTTGTTGTTCTGGTTATTGTAGTTTGATGAGCTTGTTCCTTGTAGAATTTGAGTGTTCCCTTTTTGACACACGCTTCCTCTACTTGAATACCATTTTCAATCAATTTAGCGAAAGATGGTATGCATTGAAGTTTTAGCCTGTAACTCATTTCACCATTCAAGTTGTCGATGAAGATTTCCATTTTTTCCTTTTCGGGAATATCTCAAGGATATCATGATACCATACGTCGCCAGCATTGAAGGAATATCATAAATGTTTCGTTGTTCTTTTGTTTGGTGTTGCAAACATCTAGCATGGTTATGGCATGTTGGATGTTATAGGAGTATTGAGTTATGAATTTGTTAACCAATTCATCAAATGATCTGACAGATGGTGTAATTTTGGATAACCATTCCATTGTTTGCCCTCCCAAGCTTCTTGGGAATAACCTCATCAGATATGTGTCATCATGAGCAAATTCAAGACTCATTGTGCAAAATTCTCGAACATGATCTTGGGGATCACTTTTTCCATCATATTTATCAAATTTGGGAACGTCCGAGTTTGGAGGAAAAGGCACCATGTTCAATCTTCTGTCAAATGGATAAGGACAGATTTCGTTTAAAGAGTACCACACTGTTGTCCCTTGTTGCATGTCATGTATTTGTCTTTGTAACATTTATATTTGTTGAGTAAGAGCAACCAAAGGCACATTATTTTGCCGAGGGAAAAGTTCTTCCCTTGTATTAGTTCTCAATTGAAAAGGTGTGTTAAATGGTATATTTTGCTCTAGAGTTTCTAGTTCAGGTATACGCATTTCTGGTATACGTTGTTCTGGAATATGTTGCTCAGGTATGTGTTGTTCAAAGTTGTGAGTTTCTTCTTCTCTTTGTTGTTCTTGATATGCATATTGTCGAGATCCAGTTCTAAAGATGTTTGTGTCTAAATCTTCGGGAAGTTTAACGCCTTTACTTGTGAGCATGAGCAAATACTTTTCTTTGTCATTTTCCATAAGCCTTTCTACAAGCTTTTGGAATGAAGGGTTTTCCTGACATTCCTGAAGAAGCGCTTCAGAAATTTCAGTCTCTTCCAAGTGTGGAACTTCAAAAGGATTTGACAACCTTCAATTCATACTAGACTCTGTGTGTGTCTCGCTTTGTTGGTTTCTTTGAGAGCAAGTAACAGGCATTTTAGTAGAAACTTTCAGTGACGAAGGGGACAAAATCCTCTTCGATGTGTTGCTTGGGGGTGGGTGATTCTAGTCGAGATGTGTTATAAGTGATACACTCATCGGGCAAGAATGCTAGATTGATCTTTCCTCCACGATTTATGATTTGATTAAAAGCATACTTTTGACAATAGGCTCTTGTTTTTAAGGGTTCTTTGTCAAATTCGTTGGATTTGTTTTGGATATAACATTTGACGTGATGAAGGAATACCCAATGAGATTTGAAGAGTTGACGATTGATGTATAAAAACTTATTTCTCTTGATGAACTTGGAAAAACTAGGTTGTTGTTTCTTCAACGTGATATTACGATAAAGGTTCTTTCTTCTCAGAATATGGAGATTAGTCATGCATGAGTGATCAATGGTTTCCTTTGATTTGTTTGGATTCAGTTCATCTTGTTTGGAAAATTTAAAATCTTACTCTATCAAAGTGAAGGTTTAGATGCCCCTTCATGACAAAAAGTGTCAAATGATATGGATAAAAGCCTTCCGATATGGAAACTTGATTTGACAACTTGAAAATTTTAAACAAGTGTTTTTGAGATGAAATCCGTAAGATGGTAAAGGATTCTATTGATACTAATGATGAGGTTTCTGGATTATGATAAGATAGATATGTTGTATCGTGCGATCAGTTTAGGATTTTTACAATGTTTGTTTTGACACAAATTTAGCTCAAGAAATAGTTTTAACGGTTTATTTTCACTACTCCGCTTTGATGAAAGATGTTGATAATGAGAGGCTTTTGAAAATGTTTTCAAAATTTTTAAAATTTCTCACTGTTTTGTCCTTTGTCTATATGTTTTTGATCACGCGCTAAAACAGAGACTAAATGCACTACCGAAATTACTCCACGTGCTAAAATAATGGCCACACACACTAGGCTGCCCCCAGACACGCGCTAAAGTTTTGACTGTTCAAAAAAATATTTTCTATCTATTTAAAAAGTCATGCGCTACCCTGGACCTATAACGTGCTAACTTTTGAACCTAATGCGCTAATGTTTGGTTTCCACGCGCTAAGCTGATGCTTCCATGCGCTAGACTGTTTCTTTGATGCACTAAATGTTTCAATACTAGTTTGATTTTGGGATAAAACGCTACTGTTTGGAACCGACGCGCTAACAAAAGTACTTCACGTGATAAGAAGTTGCCCTTATGCGCTAAACTACTCTGATTTTTCCTTTGGTTGGTTTTTTTGTAATTTTTGAATTTTTGTTGTGAATTTTTCAGGTTTGATGGATGATTTTCTGAAGTAGTAAATGTAAGCATGGCACAAAAAGTACAACCATTTTGCCTAATCTAACAAAAAGTGTATGTTTTGTGAGGATGTATTCAAATCCCCAATGTTTTAATGGGTTTGGATACGAATAATACACTTCAGAAAGACTCTTTATTCAAAGGTCATAAATAACATCATAGCCCACTAGTCTCGATACTCCGTCAGCTCAAACAGTCGTGTCACCCCTAGAGGGCGCCCATTTTTTTGCCTTTTGCCATAAATTAACTCAAAGTGAATCGCTTCACAGTTGAGTAGTTATCTTGGGAGATATATGGTGAGTAATCTTGGGGGCGGATTCTTCCCCACCCTTGCACTATGATGTTATAAATGTCTGGTTACTGACTCGGTTCAAAGCTTCTATTTCTATGGTTCATAATCAGGCTTCCCATTCGACCGTCAGTGATAAACTCTCTCAAGAGGCTTCCCAACCTTTAGAAAAAAGGCTTTACGTATCTTGAGGATACTAGGGGAAGGCTAATCGCTACACGCAACCGTTGAAAAGGACTTTCGTCACTTTCCATGTTTGATTAGAGTGGGTTGGAATTCTTGGCGTCAAAGTCATTCCCCACTTAGGTCATTCCCTTCACAACGGCCATAAACGGCTTTAAGAGTTGATTTCAACTCCTCAGGAAGGCAGGTCTACTAAAAGATGTAAAATGCTTTTAAAGGAAAGAAAGTTTTTTAAGAGAGGTCTAGTTTTTTGAATCACCCAGTTAAGGGGAGAGCATATACCTTCCTCTTTCGATTTAAGGCAATCACAAATTCTTTTTAAACCTTCAATTCAGTGATTTTCTAACCTCTACTGGGAGATGTTGCTCCAAGAAAAAGCATGGTGTTAATTTTACTTCCTCAAAGAAATGATTATTTAATCTAAGGAAATAACCGCGTCAACAAAGCAAAAGGTTCAATTTGGTCAACAAATAAAAATCGATAAACAAAAGGGGAATCACTTCCCTCTTTAATTGTAACAAAACTTTTGAGGTGAGGTTCTTTCCTTTGCAAAAATGAAAGTGAATCCTTTTATGCACCAAAGGATGGTGAGGTTCTTTTTAAGCTCTATTTTTGCGAAAAAGAAAATTTTGTGTTGTTCTTTTTAAAGCCCAAATTGAGAAATTTTCTCCTAGAAAAGCAAGAAAAGATTTTGATTTGTTGTTCATTTTATTTGCTCAAAATAAAAGTGAGTTCAATTTTATTTAAACAAGAAAAGAAAGAAATTTGAACTTTTACCTAACTTAGAAAAGTTAGTAAAAAATTAAACTACTTTAACTCTAGCCTAAATAAAATGGATCCAAAATCCTGCAGTCAACTGTTAGTAACCTGTAGAAAACCAGCCAATTTGTTAGCAAAAAAAAGGTGAATTCGGTGGACTTCCACAAGTCTAAATTTTAGTTTCTATTACAAATTAGTTTTTTTCTTTTCTGTTTGTGATGCGCTACAGAACAAACTGTACGCGCCACAATATAACAACGATTCTCTAAAATAAGGTTTCAACGCACTACACTATTTTCGGGATGCGCTACTCTATGCACCGAAAATGCTTCTCTATTTTTCTCCCGCGTTGAGACCTATAGGAAACTGTTAGAAATATGATGCACTAAGGAAAAGACTTCACACGCCATAGAATAGATTGCACGCGCTAAAAAGTGAGCCGGATACGCTATCTAATAAACCCGATGCGCCAAACTATTTTTCAGATGCGCTACTCTGTTTTTCTCCCACGTTGATACCTACAGGAAAAGATTAGTGGAAGTCATGCGCTAAAGAAAGGACTTCACGCACTAGATTATGGACTCCACGCGCTGAACAGTGAACTGAATGCGCTAGGCTGTTAACTGGATGTGCTAAACAGTTAACTTAACGTGCTACTTCATTTTTCCCGCGTGCCTGCAAAAGTGGTTAAATTTAAAAACCGATTTGATATATGGGGTCTAGCCCCATGGTGGGTGCCAGAAATGTATGTGGGAAAAGCGGGTCGATAGAACTCAATATGTGAAAAACGGAGTTCTATGGAGCCTTGCTCACACACTCACAGGACTTCTTGGTGCAAGCTATGGAGTAATGAAGTATCACTCAGCTTCCCAAGTTTGGTCCCATGGTTCTCTATCTTACACGGTCCCTCAAACCAATGTTTTTGCTCTCAGATCACTAAGAAAAATGGTTTAGGGATGGCAAATGCAAGAACGAGGGATGTTTTTTGTTGCTTTAATATAAGATGCATCCTAAACTATGCATGATTCTAGAAATGCAATAAACTAACTATAAGATGACAAAGTTAGTAAACAAACTATCCTAGCATACTATATTAGTTCACTGATTTAAGCTAATGATAATAGAAATACTCTAAAAATGCATATTAGATTAATTTCTATTTTAAAGAGAGGCTAAATGATGAGCATAAATGAAATGAAAGCTTGAATGTATTTGAGCATAAGTATGATACTACAAACTTGGATTGATCTCTAAAAATGGAGGAATGAGAGCTCTATTTATAGAAAAAATAGGGCAATGGATGGTCAGGATTGAATGGTTTAATCAAGGGTTGAATTTGAAAGTTGGGAATCCATGTTTGCAATTTGCACCAATGAAATGGTGACAAATGTCAACATAGGGTTGGGTTGAGAGAAGGGGTTGGAGACATTAAATGCCTAAGAAGACCTTACGGTTATCTAGAGATAAGGGTTAAGCTTAAGTTAGGCTTACCCATTGGATTAAGAGTTAATCCGAGGATAAACCCTTGTGCAAATGATTAAGAGATAATCACGGTCAAAGCATTAAAGGCTTGATGAGACCCTTGGGTTGGATGAAGGTTAAGTTAGGCAAAAAGTCTCTAACCATGTAAGAGGGTTGAATTAACCATTAATGGTTTGGGAGACTTTGGAAAATTAAGTGGTTGAAGACTTGAAGCCTTTAATGGTTATCAAAGACTTAAGGGTTTGAGAAGTGACTTCCCCTTGCTTAGGGATGTGACAAAGTTTAGAAGATGGGTTAGGCTAATTAGAAGCGATTAGAAGAGTCTAGAAGAAATTAGGAAGGAGTTTAGGAAGGCAAGTGGGAGATGTAGGAAAATGCAAGTGGATGAAGGATAATAGGATTTAATTGAAATAAAGTTAATTTAATTCAATTTGGTTTCAATTTGAGGACATTAAATAAATTAGATTTATTCAATTTAGGATAACTATTTAATTAAATTTGAATTTAATTAAAAGTGGATAGGGGGGATTTAATTGAATAAAATGATTTATTCATTAAATGGGTATAGTGAATTTAATTGAGTAATTTACTTAATTAAATAGAGGAATACGGGTAATTTAATTAAATTTAATTTAATCAAATAGAGAAATGAATATAAAATATTCATTTAGGAATATGGTCATTTTTATACGTCTACAATTAGCACTCTCCACAATTTTTTGCAATCTCTTGTTATAACATCTATATGTCTTTCTTTCATTAGAATAACCAAGAAATATGCCTTCATCACATCTAGGATCAAATTTTCCAATGATATCATCTCTCCTGATATAACATTCACTACCAAAGATTTTGAAATACATAACTGTAGGTGTATTGCCAAACCATAATTCATAAGGTGTCTTACCGGTTTGTCCTTTGATATGTACTTTGTTGAATGTATAAACTGTTGTGCTCACTACTTCTCTCCAATAGATATGAGGTAGACTACCTTCCATCATTGTTGTTCTAGTAGCATCCAAGATAGTTATGTTCTTCCCTTCCACAACTCCATTCTATTGAGGTGTCTGGGGAGTAAAAAATTGTCTTCCTATACCATACTTCTCACAAAAGTTATTAAACTCACCAGATGTGAATTCTCCACCATGATCTGAACTCAAATATTTAATCTTCAATCTTGTCTCAGTTTCCACTTTAGCCTTAAATATTTTAAACTTTTCAAATGCTTCAGATTTTTCCTTTAAAAAAGTAACCCACATCATTCTAGAATAATCATCAATGATTAGCATGAAATATCTATCACCTTTAAAAAAATTAAGTCTAGCAGGGCCACACAAAATCAGTGTGAATAAGATCAAGAACATCATTAGATTTATCTTGTATACTCCTAAAAGAGGTTCTAACCTATTTACTCATTTGACATTTTTTACATACCAGATTATAGGGATTCATAATCTTAGGTATATCTCTAACTGCCTTAGTTGAACTGATCTTCACAATGCAATCAAAATTCACATGACAGACCCTTTTATGCCATAGCCTACTCTCATCAATCTGTGTAATCAAACATGTCTTCTCACCAGAATTCAAATGAAATATATTACCTTTTGTCTGTGTACCAGTTGCAATCTCCAAACCAGATCTATTAATGATTTTGTATTTTCCATCCTTGAACTGTAATTGAAATCCCTTATCCACCAATTGTCCTACACTCAAAAGATTATGCCGTAAACCTTCAACATAATAAACATTTTCAGTATTGTTCTCACCATCCAATGATATAGTTCATTTTCCTTGATCATACATGCTTTGTCATCTCCAAATATAACCAGACTATCATCAAATTCTTGCAAAGATAGAAACTTCTCTTATCTCCAGTCATATGATGTGAACAACCACTGTCAATTACCCACTCATCCTTGTCTTCAATTTTAGCAGCAAGTGCCTTCTCTTCAGGTACATTCTCTTCCAGTGTCAGAACATCTTCCTTGATAGCTAGGAACACCCATTCCTTCCCATTGCCAGAACAACTAGCAGAGTCTTCTCTTGGTTCATCATCAGAATCAATAATGCCTTCCTCATCCGCTATGTAGCATGACTTGTCTATGTTTTTCCTGTGCTTATACTTGTTCTGATATCCAGGGTTAGGCTTAAAATATCTTCTAACTCTTTCTTCAAATCTTGAATTTCTTTCAGGACATCTAGATGCAAAATGATCAATCTTATTACATGCAAAACATTTAAAAGGTTTTTTTCCTTCATACTTACTTCCTACCGGTCCTTTAGGCACTCTTCTAGCAAATAGTGTTTCAAGTTGCTCAAAATCATCATCTTCTATCTTTGTATCATCCAATTCCTTTGCATATAAATCTTTTCAATCTCGCTTACCGATTGTTGATGCAGATGCATGAAAAGCAGGTTTAAACTTCACAGCTCCGGAAGGTCCAAATTCTTCAAGCTCAAAAGAAGATAATTTCCAACCAAGGTATCTTTGTTGATAGATGTATTAGCCATTGTTCTCAACTCATTAATAGCAGTAACCTTCATCTTGTAAGCTAGTGGTAGGGCTCTCAAAAATTTAGAAATAATTTCATCTTCACTCAGAGTTCCACCACAACATTTAATTCTCATAACAATCTGATTTACCCTTTCCATGAATGCAGTAATCCTTTCATTTTTTTCCATCTTCAGGTTTTCATATCTTATCAGGTAACCATCAAGTTTTGCAATTTTCACTGTAGGGTCGCCTTCATTAAGAGTCTGCAACTTATCCCATATAGCCTTTCTAGATGATTTGTTATTCAATCCCATTATTTGTTGATCAGAAAGTGCACACAAGAGCGCTTCTCTTGCTCTACAATCATTCTCAAGCTCCTTATCCAGGTTTCTCGAAGGAGGATTTCCAGATGTCGGATTATGAGGTGTAACACTATTCTGTGTGATCTCCCAAATCTCCTTGTCGAGACATCTAAGATGAGTCTCCATCTGAATCTTCCATACTGTGTAATTTGTTCCATCAAGCCTAGGAATATCTCTCTGAAAGATAGCTCCAGATGAACTGGATGAATTTGAACTGTTAGTCACCATAGGATCTTCCTCAAGAGGTTAATCTTTATGTAGAGAGGACCAAAGCTCTCATACCAGTTGTTAGACAGTTCAACTAACCAGACGACAACAGAGAGGGGGGGGTGAATTAGTTGTCATAGATTACCAGAACCTTAACAATTAAAACTTCAATTACTAGAACCCAAAACATTAATATCGAAATGCTTAAAATAAATACCAGAACATCAGTTAAACCAATAAAGCATAAACAATAATCACATAATAAATAACATCCACATGACACCAAGATTTATAAGTGGAAAACCGGGTTAGTGTAGGATCGTGGGGGGCCAAAAAGTAGCGATGTGAAAAAAAATGCCTTCTGCACTCGCCTAAAAATGTGAAATCCATGTTGACTTTTTGCTTGGCCTGGGTATCAGTACACCTTGGCATGGTAAACACCTAAACAAATCGGATATTGGATAAAATTGGATATCCGATTAAATCAGATATCCGATTTTTAAAGGTAATTTTAAATTAAAAAATAAATTATATAATATATAATGTAATATGCAGTTTAATGTGGTGGTGTCTGACTCTTGGACCCTCATTACTTCATTATGTTTGCATTACTGTGTGTAATCTCAAGGGGGGTTCGGGTTTTTTCTTTTCTAAGTGGTTGGAATTTGTGGTGTGTGGGAGTCTCTTATTATCATGCTATACTCTTTGTTTTCACTCTATGTTTGTTTGTTCTTACTCATTTGCAACAGATTGACCTTGTACCTCGCTAGACGATTATATTTAGGCATGCAGCATTCATTATGACTGCATTACTATGTAATCTCAGTCTCCGTACAGGTGTGCCTTTATTGCAAGTTAGTTGGGGATTTGTGGTGTGTGGGGGTAATTATATTACGCACGATTGAAATCTTCCCTACAATGATCATTATTGTTATATGTCATTTGTTTATTCCTTGATGACTACATGGATTTCATGTGTTTACCTCATGGTCATTATTCTCCTCCAGTTGGCGTACTTTCAGTTTTATGGCGTCCTTTACCTTCCTTTCCAAGTGGTGGCAGATTTTTGAGTGTTCTCGACTCATATGGGAGATCTCGCTCGTGTGGATATCTTGGTTTATTGCTTGGCATGTTTTTGATTTATGGCTATGTGCATCGCGTGGATATTGTCATCATTTTTTATTAAGGTGGCGGTTTCTCGTTGTTGTTTTGCATGTATCTTTTTGGGCTTGCTTGAGGTAATAGTTATTGTGCTGACCTTTCGTGGTTGTGTTGCTTTCTTATGATGACATTGAGCTCTTTATACTTTTGTGCTTTCTCTTGGTTTTGCATTATCTTTCTTGATGGAATCAGTGGGTTACCGCATTTTGATGCCTCGCAAACACTATGATTTCCAAGACTCTTATGCTTTGGATGATGAAAAGCTTGGGCGTCTGTTTCAAGTTTATTCGCTAGATTTTTCTCTGGCTTTTCACAAGGTTTTGGGAAAGCGATGGCTAGTGGAAAGCACAGGTTGTTTTCTTGTTGATATTGCATCTTGGTTTCTCACTATCTGTATGGATGTGCTTCTGGATTCTGCTATGGTCAGGGCAATTTTTTATGCATATTTCAACTCCCATTTCTACACTACTGATGATTTGGATAGTGCATTATCTAATTACCATTTTGAATTTGGTGATTTTGAATATGTTGGTTTTATTTCTCGTTCTCAGTTACTATCTTTCGGTTGGCATGGGGAACTTCTTTCAATTTTAAGGAATGGTTTGATATCTAACTCATATGATGATACATTATTTGCTATCGTAGCTCTATTAGATCATGTATCACCAGATTGTTTGGTTGTAGCTGTCAATATATTTGCAGGAATCCACTTTCTCTTAGAATCAATGCACACCATTCGGTCTTCGCCAATGTCGGTTTCACCTATCCAGATGGTATTATAGAGCAATAGATACAAGAAAGATTTTGGTTCACAAGTTTTTTAGCAAGGCTATGGTTTCATCTGTCTCCTTCCTTTATTAGTAGCAGAGAAGTTTATTTTTTGAGAATTATCTGATGGGTTTGTTAAGCGCCATATGGCCTCTATGTAAAGCTAATATTATAGGTGACCGCATTTTTTAAGTGGCAGATTGTATAAACTTTTAGGATTTTGTTATAGGTTTATTTTATGAGTTGTGACCGGAGGTTTTCTTTCTAGGGTTCTTTCCTCCGGTATGCTCTTTGAATCCTGTGTAAAAAAACACTAAAAATATATATTGATAAAATTTAGTGGAGTATTCCACTTTTATCAAAAAATATATATATAATAATATATTATATATTACATATTATATAATATATAATATATTATTATATTACATTATATATTATATAATACATAATATATAATATAATATTAGATTATAAAATATTATATTATATTATATAATATAATAATATATTATATAATATATTATTATATTATATAATATAATGTTATTTTAAAATAATTTAAGTATAAAAATCGAATATCCAGTTTTCTGAGACAATATAATTAGACTGTGACAGCCTGTGAGTTATATTTTAACCCATGGGCTGCGGGATATTTTTGGAATCCAATATCCAGTTGGACCTGATATCTGGTTATTGGACCCAAATTTGCTAAAAAAATACATTAAAAGGTAGGATTTTTATTGTTTTCAATCATTTTCATTCAATTTTTGTATTTTTCTTAATGTTTATTTGTTTTTTCATTGAAAATATTTTTTTTTTCTTGAAAACTAGGTTTTTTTAAATCAAATACAAAATCGTTCAAATTTATTAACTAAATTCAATTGTTTACATTCAATTAGGTTAAAAATGGGGGATAACAGTAAAAACATTGATCAACCACAACCGCAACAACCAAACCCTCCTTTGCCAAACCCCCCCTCAATTCAAGATTTAATTGCACAAAATTTGAACCAATTGAGGGGGATTGCAAATGTCTATCGTATGATCCCTCGCCTAAACCCAATGTTTGATCCCCTCACATCGATCATAAAGAGTATGGAAACCATCATTGAGGAGAACAATGCCGCTCTTTTGTGGTGAGATTCTATGAGGGAACAATATACGGATAGCTTGTCCTTTAAGGAGATCAAGGATCTTGAGATATCCAAAGCCACTATCGCCGCATTGTTTGTGAATCCCCACACTGGTCAACCCATAGACCCCCAAAAAATAAAAATTTCCATTAAATGGTGCACAAATGATGGTATTGTGAAAAACTTTTGGGATCGTTGGTGGATGGTTTTGGACAAACCACCCAGCAACAATCTTGATGTCCCCTTCTACTTCATAAAAAAATTGTATGCTGAGTTTCTTTTAGGAAAACATGTGAACTACTTTGACATCCAACCTTTCCAGGGTGTGGGTTTAGGTATGCCCCAAAATAGACCTAGGGTAGTCAGAGTAGTCCAGGGCCCATATGTCCCCCCTCCTCTTGTTGATCCCCCACCTCCAACGCAAAATCCAAATATCATTTGTGAGGCGATATCATGGACCATATCAGCTATTCACTCTTTGAGTAGCCTTTTGGTTTCTCAGGCTAGGTCAGTAGCTTAGCCTACTTTTGATGGTAGCAGTGCATCCAGTGGCACTGACACGTCCTCCTCGGCTCCACACATTTGCATGCCCCATACTTGTGTCATGTGTGGGCACATATGCTTGGGTCTTGTTGGAGAGGTTGTTGATCCTCCTGTGTGCAATGCAGATTATGAGGTACATGAGATGCACGATGCACCAGATGTTATGACATAGACTGGAGGATACCCTAGGGAGTCCTCCCATGCTAAAGGGGAGGAGGCACCTTCATCATACATTGATGATGTAGTGGTAAGATTTACATTTTCATAGTTCATTCTATATTTTAAATGAATATTTATAATCTAGATAATATTAAGTACTAATTTTTATTTACATGGTCTATTTAACAGTTGATGACCGAGGAGGAGTTGACACAGATCCAGGAGGGCACCTTGATAGCCATTTCATTTGGCCTTGATAGCTTGATGGTACATATATTGTTGCACCTAGTCGTTTGTATTTTATTTTACATACATGGTCATAATTTATATTGGTATTAATTAGATTATGTAGTAACTTTCATTTATATCTTATTTTACTCTTCTAGGGCACAAGAAGCACGAGTGTGGGGTTGTGTGATTTAGGATCTGGTAGTGCAGTTGGAGACAAGGGAAAGGTAATTGAATACAAATATGATTGAATAAATAGTTTAAATAACTTATAATGATTATACACGTCTAGACATAGATTGATAGTTTCATATACTTGTTGTGTATATGTACAGAGAATTCTTGGCGTCACATCCTTGTTGACTACACCCGGTATACCTAAAGATGAAGAAGAAGAAGAAGAGATGCCTCGAGTACATGTGTGTTTATTTTATTTTGTGTTTAGTAGATATAATTTGTGAACATATGTAGGTTGTGTATGAAAATATTGAAAACATACCTCCTCTACCGAAGACATAAATCAGGAGTCCTGTAAAGCTGAAGAGAAAACATGGAGATGAGGTAAACAAGAATAGCTCAATTATAGTTCATTTTTATGTTAACCTTTCGAATGTGAGTTATATAATATAACTAATCTTAATCATGGTTTATTTTTTCTTGTGCAGGATCCTTCAAAGCCGAGTAGTGCGGCGAAGAGGATCGATTTTGATGATCCATCAGTAGCTTAGGATGTTATAGATAGTTTTGGGATGCTTACATGTCTAGTTGGCATTTATATTTTGTATATGGACATACATTCACATATATAGACATACATTTTGTTTGAGTTGCCGTTTATGCCATATTTGTGTATGGACATACACTTGTAATCATTTGACATTTTCATATATATAGAAGTTGATATTTGATCATATAAATTGTTTCTCATCTATGCATGGTGTTATCATGGAAATCTTTCATCTTCATTCCAATAATTAACAATGGTTAATAATAGTTATTTAATGAACAATACAATTCATTTCATTTCATCGTAAGTGTTGTTTGTATAATAAACAATACAATTCATTTAATGAACAATACAATACAATTCATTTAATTAGTAATATGATACAATTCATTATTACCCTATGCATTCTCCTATTCCCCCCCCCCCCACTCAGTCGAACACTTAAGGTCATACCCTACCGGCGTCATCTGTTGAGCACCCTAAGTGCTAAAAATTGTCAAACTTTAACGGGCCCTAACTCAGAATCTGTGGCTCTTGGAAATGATCTGTTTGAACCTACGAGGCCATGAGAGGGGTCCCTACAAAAGCCTATCTCATTTTTTCAATTTTCCCTACAGTTTTATTAGGGCAGCATTTTTTCGGTTGGCGAAAAAATCATCAGCCTCATTCAATCGAATGTTGTTGCATGACCAATATCTCATTCTGCTCATCGTGATAATGAACCATTAGTTCTAACATGTCTAGTTAGGCATTATTACCCTATGCATGCTCCTATTCCCCCCCCCCCCACTTGATCGAACTCTCAGGGTCATACCCTACCGGCGTCGTCCCTTGAGCACCCTAAGTGCTAAACATTGTCAAACTTTGACAGGCCCTAACTCAAAATATGTGGCACCAGTGAACAATCCATTTGAACCTATAGGTCCACGAGAGGGGTCCCTACAAAATAATATCTCGGTTTTTCAAGTTTCCCTACGGTATATTAGGGCAGCATTTTTTCGGTTGGCAAAAAAATCATCAGTCTCATTCAATTGAATGTTGTCGCGTGGCCAATTTCTCGTTCTACTCATCGTAATAATGAACCGTTGGCTCAAAAATGTCTAGTTAGGCATTATTTCCCTATGCATGCTCCTATTTTTACCCCCCACTCTGTCAAACTCTTGAGGTCATGCGCTATTGGCGTCATCCCTTGAGCACCCTAAGTGCTAAAAATTGTCAAACTTTGGCAGGCCCTAACTCGGAATTAGTGGCACCTATAAATGGACTGTTTGAACCTATGGGTCTATGAGAGGGGCCCTACAAAATCCTATCTCGGTTTTTCAATTTTCCCTATGGTTTTATTAGGGCAGCATTTTTTCGGTGGGTGTCGGGTGGCCAATTTCTTGTTCTACTCGTCGTAATAATGAACCGTCAACTCAGACATGTCTAGGTAGGAATTATTTTTCTATGCATGCTCCTATTTTGGCCCCCCACTCAATCGAATTCTCGGGGTCATATCCTACCGGTGTCGTCCCTTGAGCACACTAAGTGCTAAAAATTGTCAACCTTTGATGAGCCCTAACTCGGAATCCGTGGCACCTATGAATGATCTGTTTGAACTTATAGGTCCACGAGAGGGGTCCCTACAAAATCATATCTCATTTTTTCAATTTTCCCTACGGTTTTATTAGGGTAGTATTTTTTCGGTTGGCGAAAAAATCATCAATCTCATTCAATCGAATGTTGTCACGTAGCCAATTTCTCGTTATGTTTGTCGTGATAACGAACCGTCAGCTCAAACATATCGAGTTAGGAATTATTACCCTATGCATGCTCCTATTTTTCCCCCCCACTTGGTCGAACTCTCGGGGTCATACCCTATCGGCACCGTCCCTTGAGAACCCTAAGTGCTAAAAATTGTCAAACTTTGATGGGCACTAAATCAGAATCTTTGGTACCTGCAAATGATCCATTTGAACCTAAAGGTCCATGAGAGGGGTCCCTACAAAATCCTATCTCGGATTTTCAAGTTTCATTATGATTTTATTAGGGCAACATTTTTTTGGTTGGCAAAAAAATCGTCAGTCTCATTCAATTGAATATTGTCGCGTGGCCAATTTCTCATTCTGCTCATCATGATAATGAACCATCAACTAAGACATGTCCAGTTAGACATTATTACCCTATGCATGCTCCTATTTCCCCCCCCCCCCCCTCGCTCGAACGCTCGAGGTCATACCCTACCAGCGTCGTCCCTTGAGCACACTAAGTGCTAAAAATTGTCAAACTTTGACGAGCCCTAACTCGGAATCCGTGGAACCTGCGAACAATCCATTTGAACCTATGGATCCATGAGAGGGGTCCCTAAAAAATCCTATCTCCATTTTTCAATTTTCACTACGGTTTTATTAAGGCAGCATTTTTTTGGTTGGCGAAAAAATCGTCAGTCTCATTCAATTGAATGTTGTCGCGTGGCCAATTTCTCATTTTGCTCATCGTGATAATGAACCATCGGTTAAGACATGTCCAGTTAGGCATTATTACCCTATGCATGCTCCTATTTTTCCTCCCCACTCGGTGGAACGCTCGGGGTCATACCCTACCTGCGTCGTCCCTTGAGCACACTAAGTGCTAAAAATTGTCAAAATTTGATGTGCCCTAACTCAAACTCTATGGCACCTACAAACAATCTGTTTGAACCTATGGGTCCATGAGAGGGGTCCCTAGAAAATCCTATCTCGGTTTTTCAATTTTCCCTACGGTTTATTAGGGCAACATTTTTTCAGTTGGCGAAAAAATCGTCAGTCTCATTCAATCAAATTTTGTCGCGTGGCCAATTTCTCGTTCTGCTCATCATGATAATGAACCGTCAGCTCAGACATGTATAGTTAGGCATTATTACCCTATGCATACTCCTATCCCCCCCCCCCCCACTCGGTCGAACTCTCGGGGTCATATCCTACTGGGGTCGTCCCTTGAGCACCCTAAGTGCTAAAAATTATCAAAATTTGATGGGCCCTAACTCATAATTTTTGGTACCTGCGAATGATCTATTTGAACCTATGGGGCCACGAGAGGGGTCCCTACAAAATACTATCTTGGTTTTTCAAGTTTCCATACAGTTTTATTAGGGCATCATTTTTTGCAAAATTGGCAAAAAAATCATCAATCTCATTCAATGAAAAATATAGATAAACAAGCATTACACTATAGACAAATAATGATCATCAATATTTCTATATATTGTATACACATAATTACCATTACACTTGCATGTGACATCCATGAAGGGATATGCAAACTTGATTTTTTTCATTATCAATACAAGTACACCAATGTACTCATGTACAGATACATTGTATATCATCAATATAACTAAACCAATTTTCTCATGGACATTGTATATCATCATAACAAAGTTACATAAATTCACATACATATACAAATACAAGATCCCACTTCATCTGCATCAGATATCCTCATGTCCTAAGAGAAAAGCTTACGTACAACAATGCCTGCATATAAATGAAGACCAAAATAAACAACCTTTTTATGCGGAATGAATGTGCTACAAGAAACAAATTATAACACTTAATACAAATTATTTTGTCATATTATAAATAAATCATTTGAAAAAAATTTAAGATGTACAGGATTGTATAATTACGAAACTTACCAGTTTCTCTGCAAAGTATACAAGCATAACTTTGAAGAAAGACGCATGTTGATTAAAGCCCTTCTCACTGCATTTCTCTACATGGTTGAAAACGATGGTAGATATGGTCATTTATAAATAGAAATACATTCACTTGACTTAGTTTTTATACATAAAATTTAATCGTATTAATGCACAAAGGAATATGTACCGTGGCCAAGAGTAAACTAGTCAATGGCGAATGATCTAGCATGAACCTGTATTTTTAACAATTGTTAGTCTACACATAAAATGCATGGATGAACATAAAGGCTTTATGATAATCACTTCAACTGAAATGCATGATAATAAATGAAAAGGTGGGATTATATACCATAAAAATACATCCCTTCAAATTATATTAAGAGAACCCACTATGTTGACGCAAAAATCATAATGCGATACTGTTGTATATCATCAAAAAAGACCTGCATGAGCATAAAGTTTTTGCGATAATTATATCATCAAAAATTGTCAAATAATGTTGTCTAATAACAAAAATTGTAAAGCTCATCAAATGCATGATAATAAGTCATGTTGCAAAAATATGTCCCTTCCAATTATATCGAGTGTACTCGCTATGTGCATGCAAAAACTGTGTTACCAAAAAAAACATTCATCAATAGACCTGCATTTTGAACACATCCTTAATATACACGTAACAAACTTGAACATTAAGGTTTAATTATCATTGTTTGAAATGAAATGCATGATAAAAAAAAATAAGGCGCCATTAAAGACCTACTACTCAAGTATGCCTAAAGGGTCATCTCTTTGCTTAAGAGTATCCAGTATTGCTTCATGATCAGCAGTAGTCACTGCCCATCGCTCTTTGGTCTTCGGTTTTGCTTGATGCTTCAACAACTTGACATTTGTAGATATAATAAGGTGTGAATATATTATAATGGTTTTGTGTCTCTCATAGTCTTCAAATGCAGGTATGCCATTCTTTCTAATCATGTATGTTTACAACCAAGTTCCCACAACAACAACTGAACTTGTAGGATATGTGAACCCATCATCATTTGTTACTGGTTGTGTTAGCTTTTTTTTTCCTTGTACACATCATGCAAACCAATATTCTAATCTCTCTTCATTCCCTTGTGGTGCAACAACTACAAAAACATGTCTTGGTTGTACAAGATCTAATAGATGGTCATACTCAAGTGAACTTTCCATGTCATCGTTTGACAAGGATATTGTTTGAGATAAAGGAGTTAGATATTGGGGAACCCACATATCAACCCACTCACTTGACTCGCACTGATCCCAATCACACCAGACACAACTCTGACAAAAACAAGACAACGTTCATGTCCAAATGGTCCATGTACTTGCATCTAAGCTGAGAAACGAATGCATCTTTGAAGAATCTTTAATTGTTTGACAATCCAATCTATATCCCACTGTGCTCTCCTCAACCAACCAAAATAATCTGGTCAATGTTGAATCAAGAGTACCTCCATGTGACAATGCTGAACTACACCAATCAACAATAGAACGTGCATCAGAGAAATTTGCACCTGAAATCCTTAATTGCTCCTTAACTAGAGCTCTCTTCAAAAATGCACCTACTCCATCATGCTCCCCCTTCCCATGCGCTGCCTCAAAAAAACACCAAATATAAGGTATATGCCTCTCTACATGCATTTTACTCAACTAATAAAACATACGAGCATTCTTGAATTGACCCGTATAGTTATCTGACCATATGATATGTCGATCAATTGCAATATCTTTCTCATGCAAGCACTCAAAAAGAATCTCGAAAGAATGTTGCACATACTCAGAGGAGTGTGATCTATCATCACTCATATAAAAATGATACTCCCTGATTATCTTCTTGTTCTCTTATGTACTATCAGGAGCATGTCTATATGTAATGTGAACAAAAATAGCAATCTGGATTGAATTGTAGTACTGAGACTGTACCTCATTCTGTGGTTGCAATGTATAGTTCTCTGCAAAATCAACCACCGATACAATAGTGCCAATCGAGAAAGACTTCTTACACATCTTGAATTGTTGATCCAACCACTTAGGCATATGGGTGTGCCTTGCATATTTGTAGAAAATATTTTCCTTAAAATCCAAAATAAAATCAGCAACACTCACTTCTCTTGAGACTAATTCACATCTAGAACCTTCACCTCCACTCTTCAAAGTATATTTCACTGTCTCATATCTTTTTTTTATCAACATAATTCTTTCCAAACTCGTGTTCGCTTCCCTCATGAAAACATGAAACAAACTTTGACAACCCACCACATTCTGAGCACTTCTCATTCAAACAATCATTTCTATAAAAATAGCAGCCATCATCTCTAGGGCATAAAAATAGATCTTGCAAGTCTCTTGATGATCTCAGAAATAGAATTGCACCACACTCCTGCAACATCTCATTAGTATGCATCGTAGAAATAATATGGCATAAAAGTTCATGGTACATTGAAAACTCCACATAGTACTTGCAACAATAAGTATTACGAATCTTAAGAGGAACACAATAAAATGGCTTCAAAGATTCAAAGGCCCTTTGTGATATTTGCAAAGTTGGATGTACTTCACAAAAAAATTTGTACAACATTATTTGGCTTGATTCCAAGAAATGTTTGGGATGGGGTGTGCGGTCTTGGTTCTGATTCTTAATTTCAAAATGTCCTTTACATTGGGTGACACTCTAGATTTAGAGTGCCAAAATTGTTGAATCTCCTCCTTCACATTGTCAGTCAACTTTCTATCAACATGTGGAAGCCTCTTACCAAAAGCCCATGTATCATGTAGAAGTGGGTCGTCAAGTCTTTGTCTTCGTGCAAGTGCTCTGTCCAAAGTTTTACGGTTTACGTTAAAATCAACACAAGTTTGTCTCATTTGACGAGCCTTCCTCAATTGATGGCTTACTAAGGAGGTTGTAATCACTCTTCAAGCAGCTCTCTTATCTCTTTCTTTAGTATTCTTTCCAATAGAATTTAGAGATTCAAATAGATTTTTGGCAATAATAAAATTTCTCTCTATCTTCTTGTTCATACGAATCTTCTGTTAGAGTAATTGGGTCTTTACTTGATTAATTAAACAATATTTGTTTAATTCTTTAAGTTCTCTATTATCTTTTTACACTTAAGCTAACATTAGGTGCATAATAATTAATTATTTTATTAATTATTATGTGCAAGCCTAGGGTTTTATCTTTTTAGGGTTTATTGACTTATTAGAGGTTAATTTTGCTTTTCATTGTATTATTATTCACAATACATTTTTGGTGAATTGGAGCTCTCATCTTTTGAGCATATTTTTTCTGTGTTTTGTGTTCTTCAGATTTTTGCTTCCTTGCTTCTCCTTGTAACAGGTTATTCAGCTTGCAGAAGATCTTCAGGCTCCTGTGGGGTTGTATTTCTCAACTCCAATATGGTATTAGAGCATCAGATTTGTAGCTATCTATTCTTCTTTTGAGAATTTTTGCATTGGAAGCAGATCTAGGGCTTCAGAAAGTTTTTTTTATGCACCTAGGGATAGGCTTTTTTCTGAGCACTTTGAGCCTAAACGGACCTCACCATCGTGCTCAGAAGGCCCCAAAACCCTATGGTTATATAAAACTTGACCTTTTTGGTTCCTGAGCCTCTGGGAGTAATTTTTCTCTAGATCCAGGCCATACGGCCCTGGCGCGCAAATTGAGAAAAAAATTGCAGAAAAAAGTTATGTTTTTATGGCATGCAAGCTGAAATTTGATTTTTGCGGCCCCTGTTGGTCCTCAGACTTCGACCCCCTACCGGCCCAGCCCCCGCTGGTCTTCGGTCTTTGGCCCTCCAGCTACCATCGGCCCAGCCCCCTCTGGCCCCCTACCAGCCACTGGCCTCTGACCCCCTGCCCCATTGGCACCTCCCTGTAGCCACTACCACCCCTACAACCTCTTGCAGCACTCTTTGGCCCTGCCACCACCACAGCTCCCTGGCCCACGTCACCCGCAGCACCCTGGCCCTCGCCGCCGCCACCACCCCCGCCGCTGCACCACCCCAAGAGACTCCCCGCCTGGCCCATCCCACCGTCGTCGGAAACCAATCACCCTGGCTCCTCTACCCCACCACTAGACCACCACCCAGCCACCACCAGAGCGCCGCTCACTGGCCACCTCCGCCTGAACAGCCACCAGACTACCCCTTCCTCTTGTTTTCAAGGGGGATTTGGTTTTTTGGTCATATCTTGGGCATACGGAGTCATTTTTTTGAAAACAAATAGGCGTCGGAAAGCTGATTCTAAGATGGACCTCATCATGTTGGTATTTTTTTCCAATTTTTCTGTTTGACTATGTTTTTTTCCAGTCAAAGTGAGGTCTTGTTTTTGCACTTCGGGAGCCATAGAATGAGCATCTGACCTCCGTTTTTTGAAAAGTTTATATTTTTGGAAAGCATGTGCTGTGTACTTTCCATCCATATGAGTTTTATTTCCAGATTCTTCTCCATGCATATATTTTGTTTTTTGTTTTTCAGCACTCTGGTGGATATCTTGGTTGTTTTAGGTCCTGGGATCTCTTCTCTAGGTATGATGTCTCTATTTTGGTTCTCGTTTCTATTTCCAGTCTTCGTATCATTGTAGCTTGTATTTATGCACATGCACTGAGATAAAGTGCCATCATGCATTGTTTACTTAGGATCTTGCACATCTTGTGCCTTATTGTACATACACTACTTATAAAGTGTCATGGGGGGGTTAATGTTTGCCTTGTTTACCATCTTCCTTTGTCAAGTGAGCGTTCCTTCCATGACATTTGCCTCACGTTGTATGTCACGTGAGTGTTCCTTCCATGACATTATGTCCTTTCTCTGTGCATTCGATGTCCCTGGTTCTTCATCATGTAGTTCTTGTTGGCCGTTCTTTTCAGTGTACTTGTCCCTCTCCCTCTTTAGCATTATGGGGAGGTTTTTCCTGTTGGTTCTAATGCTTTCGTGGTTCGATTGATCAGCTCTTCACCATTTGGTGTTTTCATGCCATCTGTATCTTCGATTTCAGTTGTTTATCTTTTTTACCTTCTGATTTGAGTAGTGTCATTTGAGGGCACTCATATAGATTATAGTCTTCTCTACCTGGTCATGTTCTATTTCAATGGAGGTTCTTCATATTAGTAGTTATTCTTCGACAGTGTTTGCAGGTTCTTCATATCAGCAGTTATTCTTTGACAGTGTTTGCAGGTTCTTCATGCTTCAGTGGTGTTCTTTTCCATCTCTTTTTGGAGTAGAGTTTTTTTTCCCACGTGGTTTTCTCTATTTCTTCGTTTAATAGAGATTTGGTTGTATTTGGGTACCTAATCAGGCCTCGTTGCCAAGACCCATCTTTCATTCTTTCAGTAGTTGTTTTAGGTTTTAGTTTCTCCCTAAGTCTAGCTTAAGGGGGGGTGTTAGAGTAATTAGGTCTTTACTTGATTAATTAAACAATATTTGTTTAATTATTTAAGTTCCCTATTATCTTTTTACACTTAAGCTAACATTAGGTGCATAATAATTAATTATTTTATTAATTATTATGTGCAAGCCTAGGGTTTTCTCTTTTTAGGGTTTATAGACCTATTAGAGGTTAATTTTGCTTTTCATTGTATTATTATTCACAATTATTCACAATACATTTTTGGTGAATTGGATCTCTCATCTTTTGAGCATATTTTTCCTGTGTTTTGTTTTCTTCAGATTTTTGCTTCCTTGCTTCTCCTTGTAACAAGTTATTTAGCTTGCAGAAGATCTTCAGGCTCCTGTGGGGTTGTATTTCTCAACTCCAATATCTTCAATTTTTTTAGCAATGGTCTCATCTTTATCATCTTTAGGTAAATTGAACAAAGAGTTGGCATTGCTCGATCAATGTCTTATTGCTAAAATTTTGGTCGAAAAGTTGTGTAGCCCACAACCGAATGGTTCTTGTTGACCTCTTGCCTTCAAGATTCGCAATAATGTTCTCATCAATTTCAAGTAACCATTTTGGGGTTCTTGAAGGTCTTGGATTTTTAATTTGTCTTTCATCCATGAGAGGGTCTTCATTTCTAAAGTAATTAGGTGCTACCTAATGTTTAGTTGGTTGAGCAATTTCACCTTCAATGTCAAAGTTTTCCACATTTTCACCTCCAATGTCAAAATTTTCCACATGTTCACCTCCTATGTCAAAATTTTCTATGTTTTCACCTCCAATGTAAAAACATTTCATATTTACACCAAAATTATGGACACCTTCATTGTCAACTCCCAAATTTTCACTTTCCATTCTCACGTCATGTTGAGCATTTTCATTATCACTTTCAACATATTCAAAATTTTCACTTTCAAAATCTACATTTCATTTTCAATAACTTGCTCAACATTTTCAAATTCAATTTCCTCTTCACTTGAAGTAACATTAGCAATATTTAACATACCTTGTCTTCTCCTCCTATGACCTTCTCTATCTCTTTCTCTATACACTTCAATTTGGTCATTTGAAAGTTTTCTTTTGCGGTTAGACTTCCGACAACTACTACTCCCCATTTACCTCCACAAAAATGCTCCTAAATGATTGACAATATAAGATTTGACTTTAAGAATCTCTCAAAAGCACAAATTTGTCTCAACTTGTCTAAAAACCCATGATCATCGACAGAAAACAAAATGTGAAGACTGTGGGCCATTGGAATCCACAAAATGGCCCACAAGGCTATTTTTTATTTACAAAAATTGGATATCCGATATCTGATTTTTATGTATAAATTTGTGGTCCCAAAATTTTTCCCGTTGCCGCCTTTTTTTTACTGTTGCCACATTAATGGCAGTGATAGAAATTAGATATCCGATATCCAATTTTATTACTCATATTTTAGAGAGAGAGAGAGGGGGGGGGAGAGAGAGAGAGAGGGGGGGGGGAGAGAGAGAGAGACTAGGGGAGAGGGGGAGAGAGGGAGATTAAGGGGGAGAGAGAGAGATTAGGGGATAGAGGGGTGAGGGGAGAGTTATGGCATTTTGGGATTGTTGGCATTTTGAGTTTTTTGGCATTTTGCATAGAGATTGCATTAATGATATGTTGTCATTGATGTTAATTGAACCGGTAATGGTATTCATGTTATTGTCCATATTGTTGTTTTTGATATTGGCTAGTAACCGGTAAGAAGAGATTTGTGGAAGATGTTGTAAACTGGTATGTAAATTTTGTGAGTTGAACCAGTAAACCGGTGTAAAAGGTTAAACATTTCTATGCAATGTAACTGGTAAACCCTATCAGTTGTTAAACCCTAACCGATCAAGTTTGTTGGTTTATTATTTGATAAGTGGTAATGATGGAGACACATGTGATCATTGTATGAGGATAAGTTCAAATTAATTTGGCATGTTTGTTTATTGTCTAGGCAAGGAGCAAAGTGGATTGCATCTAATGCACAGCGTGTGATGAGTTACAAAGTCCGATGAAGCGGTGATCATGGAGCAGTTGGAATTTTCTTGAAGAATGTGAAGAGATTGTCATGATTTCCAATGATCAAGATTGTACTGACTTGTTTGTAATCTCGATGATGAGAATTAGGTTTTTGTTGTGTTACCGACATAATTGATTTTTATTTAAGGTCGATGAAGTTGTTTGTAAGGGTTGTTGGCAAGGTTGATTGAAACCTATTGAGTGTGTAGTTTCCTACTTAGTGAATGGAGCTGTACTTTGAGTGAAGCCAGATTGAAGCTTAGAAGGATCTGATCAAGCAAATGTAGTGCTACTCAGACAAATCAAGAAAACCTGTTGTTTTCTAACAATTATAGTAGAAGTGAAATCCCTTAACCGGGTAATCTCTAACAAGCTTGGTTACTCATTAAATACTCTAACAAGGGGGTCCATTAGCTTGGATTATTAAATCCTCCAGTGAGGTTACTCCTAATAGGGTATTGTTCTTTTCATGAAGGCATATTTGTAATTTCCTTAACTGAGTGATTCCTAACCGGAATTAGTTCTTAACAGGACTTATTGTAAAGCTTTAATAGGCTTGGCTCCTAAGAGGGTGAAGTTCAAAAGAGTTCAGATAGCTATCCTTGTGAGTCTCATCTAACTGTGGTTTTTACCTATTTGGGTTTTCCACGTATAAACATTTGTGTCAAATGGTGAATGTTTTTGTGGTTATTATCTTATTTGTTGATTTGATTAACTTCTGATAAGGCATGATAAGTAGAAGCATTGAGAGATGAATATGTTGAGTTATGATTAAGCATTGTTGATGTTTGCAACATTGAAGTTGTTTACTGTTAAGTTGTCATAACAGTTAAACTGGTTGATGTCAAGTATCCTTATGAATATTGATCTTGACTGAGATATGTTTACTTTGTGTGACTGAGTTTGAGTTTGGGAACTTTGTATCAGTTTTTTAATATACTGATTCACCCTTCCCCCTCTCAGTATTCTACTAGATACTTATTCTTTCATCATACCATCAATTGTTATCGGAGCATCTCAGGTCCTCTTAATCTAAAATCCTAACAGCTTGAAGAAAAGATCTTGTAGATCATGATGAAGAAAGAAGGTCTGAAGTTCAACAAAGCTAACTATAGAATATGGAGTGATAGAATTAAGATTTCCTTTAAGATTCTTGGTAGTAATTATTGGGATCATATAGAAAATAAGTATATTACACATACTGGAACCCTAACTGATGATCAGAAGAAAGAACAGCAAGAAAATAATCAAGCATTAGAGGCTATTATTAGTTCACTGTCTGATGCTAAATATGTAGATGTTCATGATCTTGAAACTGCATATGAAGTATGGAAGAAACTAGAAGATATTTATAGCGGTGATGAACATGTTAATATTGTCAAAGAGGAGAGTTTAAGAGGAAAGTTTGATGACATGAGAATGTCCGAAGGTGAGAATATCTAGCAGTATGGTAAAAGGATTAAAGTGATAGTTGGTGAGATAAAGAGTGCAAGAGGGAAAGTGGAAGATGCCACAGTAATCAGTAAGGTACTAAGAACCCTTCTACTATTCTATGTTATCCGAGTTGCAGCTATTCAGGAGCTGAAATCCATTGACAAGACAAAGGCAACTCTTGACTCTATTATTGGCAAACTTACTGCTTTTGAACTAAATGGCTATGATGGTAGTGTACAGAAATCAGAATTTGCATTTAGAGCTTTTGTCTCTAACTCATCTGTGAGAAGAAGTAGAGATACCGACCATAGCTATGAATCTAGATCCAGCAGAGACGTTGAAGATGAAGATAGCCTAGTGGAACTTGAAGCAATATTGGCAAAACGACTGCCTAGAGGCACTGGTAAATATAGAGGTAAGCTACCTTTAAAATGTTTTGCATGCAACAAGATTGGTCATATACCAGTTGTAGTCACATAAATTTGTCCATTTTAATTAAATGAATATTAGCTATTTATTTGATTAAAAAACCACTAGCCATCAGTTAATTAAATTAACATTTAATTAATTCATCTTCAAAACATTCTCCTATTAATTAAATAAATTATTCAATTTATTTTAATTAATTCATTAAACCAAATTCGCAATCAATTAAATGAATAAATCCTATTTATTCAATTTAATCTCCTTTCCTCTTTTAAATAAATTAAATAAAACATTTATTTAAAATCATTAAATCCCCCCCACTTGCATTCTCCTAAAAATGCAAGTTGCAACCACAAGTTGAAATAAATTAATTTTATTTTAATTAAAATCATATTTTCCCTCACCCACCAAACCCACTTGCAAACCTAATCCCCTTCTAGATTCTTCTAACCCCTTCCTAATTAACCTAGTCCATCCCCTAATTATTGTCACATTCCTCAGCAACTTGGAGTCACTTCTCAAAGACTTCAAAGTCTTTGAAAAGCATTAGATGCTTTATGTGTTCAACAATCCAACCTCTAAAGTCTTCCAAACCACTAATAGCTCTTACATGACCATTAATGGCTCTTCCACAACCATTTATGGTTAATTCCACTTGCACCCATGGTTAGAAACTTTTAACCCCTAACTCAACCCTCATGTAACCCATGTGTCTTCTCAAGCATTTATTGCTTTGACCATGGTTATCCCTTTAACCTTTGCACAAGATTTTATCCATTGGATAAAAGCTTTATTCTTTGAATAAAGAATTTATTCACTCAACCTAACCTTAACCTTAACCCCCAAGTTGACTCCCAGGTCATGTCAAGCATTTAATGTTTCTTCCCTCTCCTCTCAACCCATCTCATGTTGACACTTGTCATCCTGGGATTGGGTTGAAAGTCCTCACATGGATTGAATATCATTCAATCCCGACCCTTGTTGAGATTACTCAGTCTCAACCATCCATTGCTCCATCTTTCCTATAAATAGAGCCCATTTCTTCATAATCCAGATCCTAAAAACTTGTATGCATTTAATCTATAGTGAATTTTAGAGAGAGCATTTAGCATAAATCACATATATTGTCATTTTGGACTAAAATAAATCTTAGTTCATTTTCATAATATGTCTTATTAGTTTGTTTTACACTTGCATAGCATAGTTAAAACATTTCAATCTTGAACCTCCATAAGTATCCATAGTGCAAAAAGCTGCTGAGAGCTACACTAATTTGGAACTTGGAGAGGAGAGGAACAAAGGAGAAGGAGCTAAGAGCATGAGAGAAGGCATTTGGAGATGCCTTGTTGTATTTTCTTCCATAGTTAGATATCTTATCATGTTTTTAGTGTCTCTTTTGATATGTCTGCTTAGATTAGTCTTTGGTTGATTAACACTAACATTTGCCTTTGTTGTCTTGTATTTTTGTGTGTTATTCCACCACAGGTTCCAGTCTAACCTTGTCCATTTTGCAGAGCATCATTTGGTGAACCCGACGTGAATCCAACACGAGATTTCTCTACAAAGCTACTAACTTTTTTGTTTGAATTGCCACACAGGTCGCACTTTGGCGCTTTTATTCGCGTTTTAGCGCTAGTGTAATTTGATATTTTGGCGCTATTATTCTTACAATAGCATTATTGTCTCAAATTTAGTGCTATTGCCCATGTTATAGCACTTTTGATAGTTAACTAGCGCTTTTGTCACTATTGTAGTGCACTTGTACTTGCTATTTAAAAATATTAGTTTAGCGCATTTGTCTATAGTTTAGCGTGTTTGTGTTAAGTAGCCCTTTTGTTGTCACACAGAGTAGCGCTATTGTAACAGAATGTTGTAAAAGAAAGGCCTTGTAACCAATAATATTTTTTTAAGGCTTGTGAAAGCCCACCATGTTTTCGGATTTTTCTAACTATTTGTTTCATGTGCAGGTTTTAAACTAACCCCTTTTTGTACTTAACAATCAAAAACACTTCTTTTGGTGCTTAAAAATCAAAAAAACAAATTTTATTTCCTTGCAAGTTAGGTTCACTTCTTTTGGTGTTTAAAAATCAACAAAAACAATTTTGTTTACTTGCAAGTTAGGATTCAAATCTTCATTTTGGTGTTCTAAAAATCAACAAAACAAATTTGCTTTCATTGCAAGTTAGGGATACACTCTATTTTGGTGCTTAAAACAAGACAAGACAAATTTTATTTCTTGCATCAAACTAAAATTCACAATCAACACTTCATTTTTTTGTGCAAGTTAAAAATAATCCCCAATTTGTCAAAGTTGTTCTCAAAACGATTTACTTCATGCATACGTGTTTCAAATTCAGTTGACCAGGATTTCAAAATCCTAGTTACTCAAACATATTGCCTTTGAAGTTAAAAAGAACATCATGGTTGTTGGAGCAACATCTCCAAATAGATAGAACATCATTGTAATGATAAGTTAAAAAGAACAAGTGTATTTTGTGTCTAGCACACTTGTGCAAAAGAGTTTGTCGAGTGGTCCTACTTCTAATACACACTATCCTCTCATTTGGCTCTCGTGCTCCTAGGTGCAAGAGAAAAGTGTTAGTAACACTCAAATTTTATCTTTTTAAGAGAGGCCTGCCAAGAGACACATCACTCTTGGGAACAACCTCGCACGGTAAATCATTTGAGCCACTATAGAAATTAGGTGTGAGCGAAAGTTGTAGCCTTGGGTATAGTTCTTCCTACAATGAAACTTGTCGAAAGGACAAATGGGCCCCACCACAAGTTACAAGGCTCTTAACTGAGTCACTGCAGAATGAACTTATGTCCAAAAACATTGAACATTACTAAACACCTTTAAGTAGTAGCCCACCCATTCTATTGATTCAGGATATTTGTGATAAATTCAGTGCAAGAGCATAGATGGTTTTGCTCCCAAGATACTCACCATACATATTTCCTTGAGTAGAAACATAGCTTTTTGAAAAGTCACTTATGGCTTGATGAAAGTGGTGACTCCCCCATCATAGGGATCATCTATTTGTTATGCTCGTGCAAGACTTAGTATATCACATCCTTACCTACCACGATGGGATTCATAAGGTATGTAGTACCAAAGTCGAAGAAATATCAAGATGTGGGCTGAAATTATCGCAACTGGCCATTTGACCTTAGGGATAAAAAGTGTTTGAAGTGTCTTTGTTTTTGTTTCAGACCAATGCAAATTGAGCCGACTTTGGGCTTTGGAAAAACACCTAAAATACATTTAAAGGAAAGGGTCATAAAAGTTCAAAGATTGGGTTGATCTAGACCCACACTTATTTGTGCCTTTTGAGGCAACATTCTTGTGTTTGTGTGTTTGCTTTGTTTTCTTGTCAAAGAAAAATCAAACATCCTATTCCAAAACAAGTATCCATCCAACACAAAAACAGTTTCAAATACCAAACAAAAGATCAAAAACAAAGTGCAAAAACAAAAAGTATCAAAACTATATGACCATTCTTCACATCTTGAGAAAGAAGAATCCTCATCAACGTATCAACTTGAAGAAAAGACCATTGAGCTCAAAGCCTCTTATCAAAAGGAGAAAGTTCTTCTATCTAAATAGACAAAAATTTGTCTCTCATGGAGATTTTCTACGTCACATGCGTTTATACCTTAAAGGGAAATCTACCGAGTTTGATCCAGAGTCATTAAAGCGCAAAGCTTTTATGCAATTTAGAGCTTTGAGTTATCACAAGAACAAAGGAGGCAAAATCAATCCTAACTTCTTTCCAGACATTTGCTTCACATATAACGTAGCTCCAGAAGAAGCACCAACTCTTGAAAGAGAAGAAGTAGAATTTGTTCCATATGTAACACGGAGCTTTTATTGAAGTTTAAACATTTCATAAATTCACACATTCACACATATCAACCCATTTTCAACTCTCAAAACATAAAGAGGTCTTGTCCAAAAGTTCCTTTTAGTAATTGCTTGAATCAAACACATAAACACATCACTTTTAGAGTGTCTCTACATCTAGGATAAACTTATCCTAAGAGACATTTCTACGCAAGTTAAAACTAGTCTATGAGTGAATCCTCTCATTACTAGGTAGTTAAGTTTGTAACACATCTCAGATTTCTCTAAACCTTATCACATCAAAAATTGTCAACACAACACACCAAGCAATTCTTAGAAAGACTTTAGTAACATCCACCTTTAAGTGTTAGAGATCCATATGCAAAACACTCCACCAAACATAAATCTCTCATTTCATCAACAACTCATCATCATTTTCACCCAACTTCAACAAAAGCTTATAAACAAAATGGCTCATACTAGATCAAGAATTAGACAAATCGAAATTGAGGAAGAAGAGGAGGAAAACCTCAATGAATTCCAAGAAGCCCTTGGAGGAAATGAAAATGACGAAAATCCAAGTACTCCTACACTTGCGGCAATAGAAAGGGCACAACACAACCCTCTCTTTAATCGACTATTTGATGAAATACTCAGGAGCAATGCTAATGCTCACTTTTTAAGGCTTGCTCAAAAAGGAGCCAAAATACCCTCCGACTTTGATGTTGCACAACTAAGACAAGCATCAGAATGCCAAAGTCATAATGAGGATGAAAGAGGACGAGATCACATCAAATACAACCTTCATCAAGGTAATCCCCCACCTCCTCCTCCTCCAAATGACATAGACCTGTTGTGGCAACAAGTTGATAATCTTGCCCAACAACTTCATAGTGGTGTGAGAACTAATGAGTTTTCACTTAATGACATTTGTCCCTATCCCTTTGATAGGAATCTACATATGCCACCTTTTGCACATAGGTTTGAAACACCCAAGTTCGAAAAGTATAGAGGAAAAAGAGATCCTCATGATCATGTTAGAGAGTTCCATTCAGCTTGCCTCAAAGTGGCATACGAAGATACCTACCTAATGCGACTTTTTCCCCAAATCTTGGGAGGAACAACCACATCATGGTTTTCTCGACTACTAGGTGGCATTAGGACCTTCGAAGAACTAATCCAGAAGTTCCTAGCACATTACTCACAATATTGAACGTGATATCACAACGGCTGATCTATGTAACACTAAACAAAAACCAGGTGAGCTATTTTCAGTCTTTCTACAATGATGACGTCAAATGTCTAGCAGACGTTCTCTTCAGTTACCTGAACAAGAACTAGTGGAAATATTTATTTCCAACTTAAACAAAGAAATGGAATTTCACCTGGACGTAAAAGATAGACTCTTTCAATGACATGATCACAAAAGGTTTAAAATGTGAGCGGGCTCTCATCAAGAAAGGGCTTATCAAGATATATAATGAGCCAAAGGATGGCCCTCACCCACGCTTCAATAGTGACAAGCCTAACTTTTGGAACAAAAATAAAAATGTCGTCAACGACGGGGTTGTGGATGCAAGAACTATTAAAAGTGCACAACCTGTGGTCCGATTTGCAGGACAACACCCCCCACCCAAGAATAACACAGTTACTCCTCCAAATCAAGGACGCAATGTCCCTTAAGAGGAACCCAGACAACGTCAACAAAGTTTTAAACCAAAATGAACATACACTCCCTTAGGGGAACCCATCGAAATAGTGTTACGTCAGTTGGTTTCTCAAAATCTGGTGACATTACCCAAAACATCAAATTATGAACCTCAAGTCAAACCTCCATGGTGGAGGTATAATGAACATTGTGAATTCCATCAAGGGAAAGGGCATAAAACAAGCAATTGTCACAGATTGAAAGATCTTGTTCAAGATCTTATTGACCGAGGTGAGATTGAAATTGAAGGACATGACCCAAAAACAACAAACAATGATCATCTCATGTTCAAAAATCCACTTCCATCTCAAGATCGAAGGGGTCCCTCCACGTCAGGACAAAATGCAGATACCAATGATTATACGCGAGCCACTTATAATTACACTATGAATCACTTATATGATGTCAATGAACAAATTGCGACTATTACCATCAAAAATCCCACCTCCACCTGCAATGTTGTTACATGTCGTAGAAAGATCACCATCAACGTGGCTCCACAAGGCACCACCTCCATACCAAAGCAGTACAATCTTGTGGAACAATTAGACAAAACACCTACGCTTATATCCATTTTAGAGCTATTGCGCCTATCTCCATCTCATAAAACAATCTTGGATCAAGCTCTCCAAGAGGCGTCAGTCCCTGCAAACCTCAATACAAATTAGTTCCAAGCCATGGTTGGAAATCTAAGGTCATCACCTTGTCTCACTTTCTCGGAAAGTGACAACACATCTTTCCAGCAACCTCATAATGCCTCACTCCACATCAAAGGGTTTATCAACTAACATAGGATCAAGCGAGTCTTGATCGACAATGGAGCAGGCCTGAATATCTGTACACTACAATTAGTCATAGCATTGGGATATGAGATTGAATCAGTGGATCCCCGCAAGAAGATAACAATCAAAGCCTATGATGATGCAGAGCGGTCATCCAAAGGAGCAGTGGTGCTACCAATTCGAGTGGGCCCAGTGGTGAAGCACATCATATGCCAAATTCTGGACCTTCCTCTGTCATATAATTTGTTGTTAGGAAGACCTTGGATACACGCCATGCAAGCCGTTCCATCCACCTATCACCAGTGTATCAAGTTCCCACATAACGGTGTAGAATTAACAGTCTTGGGTGATGCAAATCCATTTGCATATTGTAACAATATCAATCATCAACCAGAGATTATCGTTCCCAACAATAGAGAAGCTATCCCATCCACGTCCTATGTAAGTCCCACTTCTCTTTCCAGTTCAAACATCATTATACCCAAGCAAGAGAAGCTAAAGATGAAAATAGCAGAGGAAGGTCCGGGGGAGTACAATCTAAGCCAACTCTTTTGTGTTGGACAAATGCCTACTCCTAGAACTCATGGTAAACCTCAACAGTTACTTCAAACACCATTGATCAAGCCAGCATGCACTTTGACACCTTTCATGCATGGAAAGAGTCAAGAAGAAGAGACCAGAGATGAGGACTTAGCAGAATGGATCTATAAAGATCCTATTAGCACCAAAATCCCACAAGCTAAGCTTCCCACAAATTAGTATGGAAAAGGCCTTCTCATTATGCAAAGAATGGGTTATGATGGTCAGAGTGTGTTGGGACCTTGCAAACAAGGAAGACATGAACCGCTGCAGCCAAAAATAGAGCCCAAAGATAACACAGGCTTAGGCTTTCAAAAGGAGATCCTTCCTAAGCTTAGGTTTAAAGGGAAACCCAGCAAACCTCTATATCAACCTACTACAAAGAGGCCACCTTTGATTATAAAAGCAGCACCAAACACCACACCAACTGCTCCAATAAAGCTAAAAATCCCAGCAATACCCTCCATAGCACCAATTATCCCACCATTCAAACTAGCAACCCCATCAGCAGCAGCCATACCATCAATGGCACCATTATCAATATCTAAACCCCCAACAGTATCGACAACACTGACAATTCCAACAGGAACAACAAATTCAGCATTGCCGATACTCCCAGTATCAGATTCACTAATCCCCATAATCCTTCCTACAACACCGCTCATTTCATCTACAAGGGTACATCAACCAATCACACCTGCAGTATTTAAATGAAGAGTTCCTGGTGCTATGAAGCCTTCTCCTATCTATATATGGGGTACTAATCAAAGGATATCCTAGTCTGGTACAGCAATCGGTTACTGGAAAATGACTCAGAGACTGACTCACATGAGTGGGAATTTGATTCCGTCCAACTTAATACTTTAGATGAGGAAGACGCATCACTACCTCCGCCTCACAAAGACATTCCTATTTACGGAGAAGCGCATATAAAGACCTCTTGGGTTCCTGAACTAGAAACACCTTCCACAGACCCTACGTCACATCCTACGCCTGATTCAGATAAGGAGAGTACCATCAATGACCTTCACCACAATGTCTTAACCCTCACTGACACATCTAATGAACTTAACCTAATCGATGAGGTAATGCCTATTATCCATCCTGAACTCATCAAATGGAACCAACCTATCCCCCCGGCCTTGACCACTTCCAAAACGATGAGGCGATCATTGACTTTTTGGAACTACGAGATAACATACCAAGTGGGGATCACAAAGCTGGATTCGCCATTGAACTTAATAGCGCAGCATACTTTGGGGTGGATGCCAAACATTTCAGCTGCAAAAATATAACAATAAAACATGGATCTTCTAGTGAAAACCACACTGTGGTACTGTTTGATTCTATAAAAGTAAAAAGAAAGAGCTCATCCAATGGTGAAAACCTCTCTGAGGCACCTGAGGATGAAAGGTTTGATATTCTTCCCTCTAGTACACAGTAGGAATGATCAACAATCCTCATTGAGGAAACCAAAGAATTCAATGTGGGGACTCCTGAGACTCCTCATCACATACATCTGGCATCTCTTTTAACACCAAAGGAACAGCCTAAGTTTGTGGATTTCTTCCAAAAGTGTCAGATCAACTTTGCATGGTCATATGCAGACATGCCTGGTCTCAACCCTGATTTACTCATGCATCACCTCACTGTAGTAGAAGGAGCTCAGCCTGTCAAACAGAAGCTTCACAAGATGCACCCTCAAATTGCAGTGCTCGTCAAAGCAGAACTCAAGAAACTCCTGGATGTTGGTTTTATTAGACCAATTGATTACGTAGATTGGATATCCAATATTGTACCTATTGGCAAACCAAATGGGGGCATCCATATCTATACTGACTTTAGAGATTTGAACAAAGCATGTCCTAAAGATGACTTCCCCCTACCAAACATCGACATAATCATGGACCTAACAGCAGGACATGCCATGCTCTCTCTCATGGATGGTTTTTTAGGGTACAATCAGACAAAGATCGCTCTAGAGGATCAACATAAGATGGCATTCACATGTCCATGGGGAACCTACTGCTGGAATGTAATGCATTTTGGTCTAAAGAATGCAAGAGCGACCTATCAAAGAGCAATGACCACCATATTTCATGATATGATGCACACCATCATGGAAGATTATGTCGATGACTTATTGGCAAAATCCTTAACACGAGAAGGTCATCTGAAAATCTTAGATAAAATCTTTGACAGGCTGGAACAATATCATGTTTGAATCAACCCAAAGAAATGTGTCTTTGGAGTAACCTCTAGGAAACTTCTAGGATACATTGTCTCAAGCAAAGGCATTGAGGTCAATCCTACAAAAGTCAAGGCAATCATGGACATGCCACCTCCCAGAAACATCAATCAGCTAAGGACACTACAAGGGTGACTGCAATCCATCCGAAGATTCATTGCACAACTGGCAAATAAGTGTCACCCCTTTACACACCTGCTACACAAGAACATCCGCTTTCAATGGGATACCAGATGCCAGCAAGCATTCCAGATGCTAAAAGACTATGTCATGAATACACCATTGTTGATACCACCAGATCCAAGTAGACCTCTATTGCTCTATATTTCAGCAACAAATACAGCATTGGGCGTACTACTGGCACAGCATAATGCAGAAGGGAAAGAGTGTGTTGTTTGCTACATCTCTCGCACACTGGTCGGCTATGAACTCAATTACACACCTATTGAGAAAGCTTGCCTAGCAGTAATCTTGGCAGCCACTAAGTTGAGGCACTACCTATTAACACACAAAATACAACTCATTGCTAAGATTGATCCACTAAAGTACTTGCTCAGCAAAGCAACATCGATAGGCCGTTTGGCCAAATGGGTGATGATTCTGAGTGAGTTTGACATTGAATATGTGGACCGTAAGGCTATCAAAGGTCAATTCATTGCAGATCAATTGGCTAAGGCACCTCTCATAGGTGATCATCCTCTTGTTTCCAATTTTTCAGATGAAGAAATATTCATGATCACAACAGCACAATTGTGGAAGCTCTACTTTGATGGTTCATATACTAGGCATGCCTCGAGGGTAGGCATTCTGTTCATCACACCTCAAGGTGACAGCATCCCGAAGTCTTACAGGCTCACATTTTCATGCACCAACAACATAGCTGAGTATGAGGCCTTAATCACAGGACTCCGACTGGCCATACAATGGAAGTTAAACGAGCTACAAGTATATGGTGACTCCCATTTAGTCATTCGACAAGCAACAGATGAATATCAAACCAAGGATGATAAACTCATGTCGTGCAAACAAATGGTGGACAAATTAAAGGCATCATTTACTACTATCACCTTTGAGCAAATACCTAGAGATCAGAATCGAGTTGTTGATGCTATGGCTACTATTGCATCTCTCCTAGATCTTCCACAGAATTCGACACGCTATGAGTTCTTGGTAGAACAGCTTTGGATTCCCACTTATGATATCCTTGAAACCGAGATGATATGTCACCTTGTTGGTTTTGACTCCCCATGGTACGGTGAGTTTTACACCTATCTATGAGATCACACACTTCCTCCTAACCAATCGAATAACCAACGTAAAACCTTCATTCACCAAACTGCTCGATACACCATCATTGCCAAAACCCTATACCGACACAGTCTTTATGGTACTCTCCTTCGATGTTTGGAATAGGATGAGATAACAAAGGCCTTGGAAGAGGTCCATGAAGGAATTTGTGGGACTCACTCAAGCAGTCCTGTTAAGCCCAATATAGAAAGCTAATGTATTGAGAGGGGAGGGGTGAATCAGTACTCCAAAACTTTTCTTTGATAATAACCTTACTGTTTTGCATAAACCGAATAGTGCAGTAACATAAAATAAAACTAAAATCAACAGATAACAATCATACATGATTCACTCCATAACACATATATTTGGTCACGTAGAAACTCTTGGTTAGAGAGAAAAACTGCGGTGGGGATGGCACCCACAACTTCACTACTACAATAATAAAGAATGCTCAGTTAGAGCTACATTTAGCTATTTCTAATAGCTTACCCTGTTAGGAGTATCAAGATCAGTTAGATCTACCTTACTAAAGGATTTTACAACACTATATAAGTGTAGCACCCGGTTAAAGGATTTACAATTTATAGACTTGGTTAGAGTCTTTTACCCTGTTAAAGGTTTCTCTTACAACTTCAAAATGTTACAATAAAATCATTACAAATATCTGCAACTTTACATCTGAAATGCTAAAGCAGATTCTATGTGCTCTGAATAAGATTACCTAGCTTGTAGCATACCTTGGTAACCCATAATGAAACACGGTAAACCCTTCTGTTTACTCTATTCTTCGACTGTTCACTGATAACCTTCTTGGTGACCTCTTTGTGTCTCTATAACAGTCTTCCTTCATGCATACACACTGTTATCTCTTGTTGCATATCATATTTCTAACCTTAGAATCATGTTGTATATATAGATCTCTTACAGCGGTGATCTGATTCATTGCTTCGATCTTACAAAAAGATTCTTCAAATGAATAACTAAACAAAATATCTCATTGGTTAGATTGACCTTGTAATCATACACAATCTCCTAATGCAATTCCCAATGCAAAAACGGTTAGATGTGCCTCGATGTTGTAACACGTTTTCATGTGCATGTCCAGGTTCAATGTATCTGGTAAAACATTTCACTTGGTGAATATCAACTCGGTGAGTTAACTTTACCACTCGATAGCCATGAAACTTTACTCGGTAAATAGCTCGATGAATACTGCGTTCTGTGACTGCTTTCTTCTATAACCGACTAGACTATTCATACTGACTTCTCTGTGTGTACCGACTGCATGATTCGGTAATACTAACCGACTGGAATATATAGTATGACTTTGGATATGAAACTAATGGCAATTTGATAAGTAGTAACAGGTCCTTCACTAGCCAAGAAGATCATACGTGCTGGATACTATTGGCCATCCATGGAAAAAGACTCCTACTACTTTGTCAGAAAGTGCAAGAAATGCCAAGTTCATGAAGACCTGATACATGCACCAGCACAGGAATTGCAACCAATCACAACACCATGGCCCTTTTGTCAGTGGGGACTTGATCTTGTGGGTAAAATCCATCCATCTTCATCCAACGGCCACAAATTCATCATTACCGCTACTGAATACTTCACAAAGTGGATCGAAGTTGTTCCACTTACCCAAGTCACCGGCAAGCAGATCGCCTCATTCATTCTTAATTACATCATCTTCCAGTATGGTGTACCCATCTCCATCATCACAGATAATGGTCTTCCTTTCAAAAATTAGAATGTCCATGAACTCTGTGAAAATTTTCACATCCAACACCGCTTTTCCACTCCCTATTACCCACAAGGCAATGGTCAAGCTGAAGCATCAAATAAGAACATATTGAGAATCCTCAAGAAGACAGTCAATAATGTCGGTCGTGATTGGCATGTTCAATTAAATCCAGCACTATGGGCGTACCGAACTAGCATTCGAACCCTTACAGGTGCAACTCCCTACTCACTGGTCTATGGTGCAGAGGCCATCCTTCCTATTGAGGTTGAGATACCATCTCTATGGATTTCCTTGCATAATAGATGGTGAAGCATATAGAGTTTCACGTCTCCAGGATTTAGAGCTCCTTGATGAGAAACGACAAGCTGCATACAATCACCTCAAAGCCTATCTGCAGCAAATGAGTAGAAGGTATAATCATCAAGTTAGACCTCATACATTTAAGGTAGGTGATCTTGTTCTTCGAGAGAATCCTCGTAACCAACCGAACATAGAACATCAAGGAAAGTTTGAATCAAACTGGTTGGGTCCATATGTTATCACTGCAGTCTTTGGGTCCGGGGCATATCAGTTGGCTACTTCCGAAGGAGAATCGCTAGAAGATCCGATCAACAGCATGCACCTCAAATGGTTTTATACCTAAGCGGTACAGAGCATTAGGTTCCCATACATACCGGAAAAACACCAAAAACATTCAGATAAATGTCCTGAAGAAAAAACAAAAAAATCAAAATAGTAAAGAAAAATCATGCATCCAAACGGTGAACAACCACTCCGGTGGCACCTTGGGTAAGTACGATGGTGAAAACTTGGCAAACAGGCGCTACTCATAAAGGCTATGGATCCATTAGGATTGTTGCAATCACCTTCATTACATCCACTCATCCATCCTCCAAACCATGGCTTGTTATTGATCTGCAATTAAGGATAGTACTTCATGCGTCTCGCATCCCACTTTTTCATAGTCATGTCTAAACTGGGGGCAATGCCCTTAACCTATTGATGGAAGTGGATTCTGCATTACCGGTGATTCTTTGGGTTCTTCATTCAAAACTGTTTCACAAAATCCAAAAACATTCAAAACATTCATCAAAAATACCAAAAACATTGGAAAACTATCTCACAAAATCCAAAAACATCATAAAACATCAAAAGTCAATCAAAAACACAGCAACACATTGTACATACGCATCCAAGAGACACCCAGCAAACATTTTTGAAAAGCTCAAACAAACAATCACTTATCACATCAACCAAACAACCAACATCGACCCGCAAAATTGTCTTAAAGAGGATGCATCCTTCCTTTCCAAATGAAGACAAGATGACATTTTCTTTGATAAGAAAATTTTGTTTAAGCTATCAAGTACTTGGTCAGTTTGATACGTTAATTATTCAGTTATATCATGTTCCTACGCTACTCCAGGATATCCACAAGTGATTAGAGTGGCCGGGATATTTTCTAGAGCATTGTTTGTGTATTTTCTGTGAATTATTCCAATGAAGTTCTGGGGCATGTACTAATGGTGTCTACATGGGAATTTCACTAACTTATGTGATCATATGCAAAATACAGTCATGGATCACTACGGCTTGCCGACTACAACGTATACCTCGACCATATGAGCATGAACCATTATCGAGGGTCCATATTCTTTATTCTTTATTTATGTTGTCTGTTTGCAGGTACAAATGCTCCATCCTTGGTTCCTATACCTCATCCAAGCTCAATAAAGGTTTATCTCTTACTACGGTATGAACTTGTCTCGGGATATGATCGACAAAAGATCAAGGAGGACATTCCAAGTCATGCATGAAAGGAGATAATTCTTGTCTATTCTGCAAGCAATACTCAAGTCAACTTGATCCATTATATCAAGTTGCTTGTATTAACTTGCTATATCAAAACCCATGTAAGGAATCCTCAGGTCATCTTGAATCATTATGTCAAGTTGCTTGTATTTTCTTACAACATTTTAAAGCTCAATGATGAAAATAAAGCACTATGGATCGTCATTTCATCTCATCTGTATATATTGCATTCCATTGCATTCCACCCATCCATACATTCATAATAGTTGCATATCATGCATACATAGTCATAACAATGCATACTCTATTTTACTCATCTTCTTCCATAGGACTCGGTCCTAGATCCTCCATATCTTCTATCTAACACTGAATCCCCCCCTCACCCTCCCTATCTAGGTCATAATCATAATCCCTTCATTGTTTCCCATCAATCATAATCCCTTCATTGTTTCCCATCAACTCAATCAAGCTACGTTCATCACCATCCATCTCTAAATAGGAGGGACTGCGTTTCCCATCCTAAGTCATCCTCTAAATCAAGCAAGTTACTCTATCTGCATAGGTACATCGACTCACACACACCTAGACTATCAACAGATACTCTGATCAAGTATCTTCGGATCTCAACAGGTAATCGATCATGGTAATCCTAGACTACATCGGGCATTTATCATAATGACCTAGTCTCAACGGGGCTGCTATGATTCACCACAACCATCCATCCCACACCCACACTATCAATTGATCAACCAATCAAACACAATCCAATGGACAATTACATCAATTATCTAAGTTGTATTTTGCTTCAAATACCTTGACTTCATCGGGCAATTACATCAATTGCCTAAGTCACCATCAGGTCACTTTGATCCACTTACTCAGCTTTATCTTGACCAAGCGACCAACTGACATCAACTGTCACGCTTTGACTCGATTGGGGCAATTACACCAATTGCACCAGATTGTTCAACCAATTTTGATCAATTGTATGGCATCAATCTAAAGCACACACCACATTTGCACCGTATATTTTGCCTGACCTAAAGGTACTCACTGCCTTGTTGTTTCTTTGTTTCACTCCGTTGTTTCCCATTCGTTCCCCATTATTGCTAATTTCTTCTATTCTACCTCCCCTCCACTTCTTGTTTTTATTCGAGAGATCGCCTGATTTTTTTGGCCCATCTCTCAAGGGGGCATACCACCCATTAAATTAACATTTTATGGGGCATATTTCTTCACACCTATTTTTCTTTCTTTCAAACGACGCGATAAACTGCACCGTCTCAAACAGGGGCAAATGTAGTCACATAAATCTGTACATTTTAATTAAATGAATATTAGCTATTTATTTGATTAAAAATCCACTAGCCATCAGTTAATTCAATTAACATTTAATTAATTCATCTTCAAAACATTCTCCTATTAATTAAATAAATTATTCAATTTATTTTAATTAATTAATTAATTCATTAAACCAAATTCACAATCAATTAAATGAATAAATCCTATTTATTCAATTTAATCCCCTTTCCTCTTTTAAATAAATTAAATAAAACATTATTTAAAATCATTAAATCCCCCCCACTTGCATTCTCCTAAAAATGCAAGTTGCAACCACAAGTTGAAATAAATTAATTTTATTTTAATTAAAATCCTATTTTCCCTCACCCACCAAACCCACTTGCAAACCTAATCCCCTTCTAGATTCTTCTAACCCCTTCCTAATTAGCCTAATCCATCCCCTAATTATTGTCACATTCCTAAGCAACTTGGAGTCACTTCTCAAAGACTTCAAAGTCTTTGAAAAGCATTAAATGCTTTATGTGTTCAACAATCCAACCTCTAAAGTCTTCCAAACTACTAATGGCTCTTACATGACCATTAATGGCTCTTACATGACCATTAATGGCTCTTACACAACCATTTATGGTTAATTCCACTTGCACCCATGGTTAGAAACTTTTAACCCCTAACTCAACCCTCATGTAACCCGTGTCTTCTCAAGCATTTATTGTTTTGACCATGGTTATCCCTTTAACCTTTGCACAAGAGTTTATCCATTGGATAAAAGCTTTATTCTTTGAATAAAAAATTTATTCACTCAACCTAACCTTAACCTTAACCCCCAAGTTGACTCCCAGGTCATGTCAAGCATTTAATGCTTCTTCCCTCTCCTCTCAACCCATCTCATGTTGACACTTGTCATCCTGGGATTGGGTTGAAAGTCCTCACATGAATTGAATATCATTCAATCCTGACCCTTGTTAAGATTACTCAATCTCAACCATCCATTGCTCTATTTTTCCTATAAATAGAGCCCATTTCTTCATAATCCAGATCCTAAAAACTTGTATGCATTTAATCTATAGTGAATTTTAGAGAGAGCATTTAGCATAAATCACATATATTGTCATTTTGGACTAAAATAAATCCTAGTTCATTTTCATAATATGTCCAATTAGTTTGTTTTACACTTGAATAGCATAGTTAAAACATTTCAATCTTGAACCTCCATAAGTATCCATAGTGCAAAAAGCTGCTGAGAGCTACACTAATTTGGAACTTGGAGAGGAGAGGAACAAAGGAGAAGGAGCTAAGAGCATGAGAGAAGGCATTTGGAGATGCCTTGTTGTATTTGCTTCCATAGTTAGATATCTTATCATGTTTTTAGTGTCTCTTTTGATATGCCTGCTTAGATTAGTCTTTGGTTATTTAACACTAATGTTTACCTTTGTTGTCTTGTGTTTTTGTGTGTTATTCCACCACAGGTTCCAGTCTAACCTTGTCCATTTTGCAGAGCATCAGCAGCAAATTGCCCTAATAGTGAAAATGAATACAAGAGAGACAAATTTAAGAAGTATAAGGGTAAAGGCAAGAAAGATTGTCTTGTAGCTATTAACAGTGGTATTAATGATGAAGAATCTGATGATGATGCTAGTGAAGATGTTGTGTTTGTAGCTATTAAGGAAGAAATATCAGATCAAAAGGCACGAGTATCCAGAATGGATAGCTTTGATGATTGGATCATTGATAGTGGTTGTTCACATCACATGACCGGTGATCAGAGCAAATTTCTTTCCTTGAAGGAACTTGATGGTGGTGTTGTCAGGTTTGGCAATGAATCACCCTATATGGTTAAAGGTAAGGGACTTATTTCTCTTAATAGGAAGAGCAGTGCTGACGATGTCTATTGGGTTGAAGGCCTAAAGCACAATCTTTTAAGTGTGGCACAACTTAATGACAGAGGATACCCACTCGAGTTTAGAAATGGAATGTGCAAAATCTTTGACAACAAAGGTATATTGATTGCAACCAAGAAACATACCAGAGGTAATCTATTTCATCTCAATCCTAAAGTTAGCAACTATTTGATTGCAAAAATTGATGATAGCTGGCTTTGGCAAATAAGATTTTGTCATATGACTTTTGACAATATTGTTAAAGTAAGCAAGTGTAAGACAGTAAGAGGTTTGCCTCGGCTAGACAAACCAGTTAATGCTCTGTGTAAGGAATGTCAGCTAGGAAAGATGACTTCTTCAACTTTCAAGAGCAAGTCCTTCTTAGCAGAGCACTTGTTAGATTTGGTTCATATAGATCTATGTGGACCAATAAGAACAACAAGCATTCAAGGTGACAAATATTTCATGATCTTCACTGATTATTGTTCAAGGATGATGTGGGTCACATTCTTGAAGGATAAGAATGAAGCTTTTGGTAAATTCAAGGCATTCAGAGCCTTAGTTGAGAAAGAGAGTGGCAAAAAGATAAAATGTTTAAGAACAGATCAAGGCGGTGAATTCACTTCTGTGGAGTTCACTAAGTATTGTGATGATAATGGTATCAAGCGACAACTTTCTACACCAAGGACACCACAGTAGAATGGTATAGTAGAGAGAAACAACTAGTTAGTGGTTGAAGCTACTAGGACTATGCTGATACAACGAGGTGTAGCAAAAACATTTTGGAAAGAACTTTTAAGTACAACTGTTTACACAATGAACCGAGTTCTGGTGAAAAGAGGTAAGGACAAGACCCCATATGAATACGGGTATGGGACATCACCCGATGTTAGCTATTTTAAGATATTTGGAAGAAAATGTTTTATTAAAAGAGGTGATTACATAAGCAAGTTTGAAACTAAGAGTGATGAAGGCATATTTTTTGGCTATTCCACCAAGAGTAAGACCTATAAATGCTTCAACAACCAGACACAAAAAATTGTTGAGTGTTGATGTTCATGTAGATTAATATCCTGAAGTTTTAGAAGGAACTAGTTCTAAGAAGAAGGATGAAGATCCTTGAATTTTGCTTTTGGAACCTAAAACTGTTAAATCGAAAACCGGTAAAGCAAATCCTAATGTACTTGTTCACCCGGAACAAATAAATTCAGAGCAAGATGATAATGAAGAAGTTGAACCTAAAGAGAATGATCATGTTATTCCTAGGTATGTGAGACTGAATCATGGTCCTAAATGGATAATTGGAGATAAGGATGTCGGTGTATTAACTAGAAGGAGAATAAGAGAGAACTCCACCTTTGAACCTAGAAGTGCTAAGGAGGCATTTGGTGATGATCATTGGGTGAAACCTATGGAGGAAGAGTTGGATCAAATTGAGAAGAACAACACTTGGACCCTGGTATCCCGACCGGTAAACAAGAATGTTATAGGTACTAAATGGGTGTTCAGAAACAAATTAAATCAAGATGGTGTTGTAGTTTGCAATAAGGCAAGATTAGTATGCAAAGGTTGAAGACTGTGGAGAATTTTTTTCACCAGTAGCAAGACTGGAAGGTGTCAAAACATTGCTTGCATTTGGAGCTCATAAGAAGTTCAAAGTATACCAGATGGATGTTAAGTTTGCATTCTTGAATGGGATACTAGAAGAAGAGGTTTATATAGAGCAGCCTGATGGTTATGCATTGACAAATAAAGAAGACATGATATGAAAATTGCATAAAGCTTTGTATGGATTAAAGTAGGCACCCAAAGCATGGTATGAATGACTTCATACTCATCTGATCAAGATAGGCTTTGCTAGAACTAGTGATGACAGCATCAATTATCTCAAGTCTGAAGATAAAATGAAGAATGAATTTGAGATGTCATTAGTAAGAGAAATCCAATTGGTATTGTTGCTAGATTTCAAAAGAATCCAAAGGAGGCACATCTGATGGCAACCAAGAGAATTTTTAGATATCTGAAAGGTACTGTTGACTATGGGTTATGGTATCCATATGGTGGAAATTTTGATTTGAAAGCATACACAGATGCTGATTGGGCAAGAAATATTGATGGCTTGAAGAGTACTACCGATGGAGCATTCTTTCTAGGAGGAAGGCTAGTTTCACAGAGTAGTAAAAAGCAGAGTTGTACTTCACAATCTACTACTGAAGCTGAGTATGTAGCAGCTTATATGAATTTCACACAAGCTATGTGGATGAGGCACATTTTGGAAGGTTTGAAGATGGTGATTTTGTGTGATAATATAAGTGCAATAAATATTTTCAAAAATCATGTTTTGCACGCAAGGACTAAGCACATTGAATTGAAATATCACTTCTTGAGGGAAAAATTTCAAAGTAAAGATGTTATCTTGGAGCATGTTTCTACCAAGGAGCATCTTGCAGATATCTTTACCAAACCTCTGCCTAAGACCACTTTCGAGTATCTTAGAAGTCAATTGAGGGTTGTCCCTCTTCATGAAGTTAGTTGAGCATGATGTTGATTGCATCAGTCCCTGAACCACTTACAAAATTTTACATGGATTGATGAAGAAGTGGATTTATTCAATAGGAGATCATCAAGTTGCAGAATGATGTTGATGCATAGTGAGAGCAGAATTACATGTTTTACATTCACTTTGGAATTGATGTCAAAGGGGGGGAAGAATTATGTGATTGAGGAGAAAAATTATGTGTCTGATTAGGTGAACCAGCGGCAAGCTAAAGACAGACAGTGCAAGGTGAACGCTTGGTAATGTAAACTAGGATTCCTATTCACCAGTCTCAGCAAAAATCAGAGGCGTTGATATTTGTATTGCCATCAATGCCAAAGGGGGAGATTGTTGGCATTTTGAGTTTGTTGGCATTTTGCATAGAGATTGCATTAATGATATGTTGTCATTGAGGTCAATTGAACCAGTAATGGTATTCATGTTATTGTTGATATTTTTGTTTTTGATATTGGCTAGTAACCTGTAAGAAGAGCTTTGTGGAAGATGTTGTAAACTAGTATGTAAATTTTGTGAGTTGAACCGGTAAACCAGTGTAAAGGGTTAAACCTTTCTATGCAATGTAACTGGTAAACCCTATCAGTTGTTAAACCCTAACTGATCAATTTTATTGGTTTATTATCTGATAAGTGGTAATGATGGAGACATGTGTTATCATTGTATGAGGATAAGTTCAAATTGTTTTGGCGTGTTTGTTTATTATCTAGGGAAGGAGCAAAGTGGATTGCATCTAATGCACAGCGCGTGATGAGTTACAAAGTCCGATGAAGTGATGATCATGGAGCGGTTGGAATTTTCTTGAAGAATGTGAAGAGATTGTCATGATTTCCAACGGTCAAGATTGTACCGACTTGTTTGTAATCTCGATGATGAGAATTCAGTTTTTGTTGTGTTACCGACCTAATTGATATGTATTTAAGGTCGCTGAAGTTGTTTGTAAAGGTTGTTGGCAAGGTTGATTGAAACCTGTTGAGAGTGTAGTTGCCTAACCAGTGAATGGATCTGCACTTTGAGTGAAGGCAGATTGAAGCTTAGAAGGATCTAATCAAGCAAATGTAGTGCTACTCAGACAGATCAAGAAAACCTGTTGTTTTCTAACAATTACAGCAAAAGTGAAATCCCTTAACCGGGTAAGCTCTAACAAGCTTGGTTACTCATTAAATCCTCTAACAAGGTGGTCCATTGGCTTGGATTCTTAAATCCTCTAGCGAGGTTACTCCTAACAGGGTATTGTGCTTTTCGTCAAGGCATATTTGTAAATCCCTTAATCGGGTGATTCCTAACCGGAATTAGTTCTTAAAAGGACTTATTGTAAAGCTTTAACAGGCTTGGCTCCTAATAGGGCGAACTTCAAAAGAGTTCAGATAGCTATCCTTGGGAGTCTCATCTCACCGTGGTTTTTACCTATTTGGGTTTTCCACGTATAAACATTTGTGTCAAATGGTGAATGCTTTTGTGGTTATTATCTTATTTGTTGATTTGATTAACTTTTGATAAGGAATGATAAGTAGAAGCATTGAGAGACGAATATGTTGAGTTATGATTAAGCATTGTTGATGTTTACAAGATTGAAGTTGTTTATTGTTAAGTTGTCATAACAATTAAACCGGTTGATGTCAAGTATTCTTATGAATATCGATCTTGATTGAGATATGTTTACTTTATGTGACTGAGTTTGAGTTTGGGAACTTTGTATCAGTTTTTCAATATACTGATTTACCCCCCCCCCCTCTCAGTATTCTACTGGATACTTATTCTTTCATCATACCATGAGAGAGAGAGAGAAGGAGAGGGGCAGAGAGAGAGAAAGAGAGAGAGAGAGAGAGAGAGAAGGAGAGGGAGAGAGAGAGAGAGAGAGGGAGAGAGAGAGGGGGGGGAGAGAGAGATTAGGGGAGAGAGGGGCAAGGGGGGGAGAGAGAGAGAGCAGGGGGGAGAGAGAGATTAAGGGAGAGGGGGGGAGGGAGGAAGGGAGAGAGGGGGAGGGAGAAAGAGGGGGGGAGAGAGAGTGACCATAAGGGTTCATATGGTGTCTCATGACCCCTTAGGATACCATATGACCCATAACAACACAATTTGGTGTCTTAAGGGGTCATATGGTGTCCTAATGGGTTGTAGGACACAATATGACCCCTTAGGACACCATAGGACCCATAATGACCCAATATGGTGTCATAAGGGGTCGTATGTTGTCCCTAGGGGTCATATGGTATCCGATGACCCATTAGGACACCATATGACCCCTAACAACTCAATGTGGTGTCTTAAGTCGTCATATAGTGTCCTAAGGGGTCATAGGACACAATATGACCCCTTAGGACACTAGAGGACCCATAATGACCCAATATGGTGTCTTAAGGGGTCATATAATGTCCTAAGGGGTCATAGGACACAATATGACCCATTAGGACACCATAGGACCCATAACGACCCAATATGGTGTCGGAAGGGATCGTATGTTGTCCTTACGGGTCATATAGTGTCCCATGACCCCTTAGGACACAATATGACCCATAACGACAGATTTTGGTGTCTTAAGGGGTCATATGGTATCCTAAGCGCTCGTAGAACACAATATGACCCCTATGGACACCATATGACTCATAATGACCCAATATGGTGTCATAAGGGGTCTATGTTGTCCTTAGGGGTCATATGGTGTCCCATGACCCCTTAGGACACAATATGACCCATAACGACACAATTTGGTTTCTTAAGGGTTCATATGGTTTCGTAAGGTGTTGTAGGACACCATATGACCCCTATGGAACTATATGACCTATAACGACCCAATATGGCATCATAAGGGGTCTTATGTTGTCCTTAGGGGTCATATGGTGTCACATGACCCCTTAGGACACCATATAACCCATAACGACACAATATGATGTCTTAAGGGGTCATATGGTGTCCTAAGGGGTCGTAGGACATAATATGACCCCTTAGGACACCATAGGACCCATAACAACTCAATATGGTGTCATAAGGGGTCGTATGTTGTCCTTAAGGGTCATATGGTGTCCCATGACCCATTAGGACACCATATGACCCCTAATGAAACAATTTGGTGTCTTAAGGGGTCATATGGTGTCCTAAGGGGTTGTAGGACACAATATGACCCCTTAGGACACCATAGGACCTATAATGACCCAATATGGTGTCATAAGGGGTTGTATGTTCTCCTTAGGATTCATATGGTGTCCCATGACCCCTTAGGACACCATATGACCCCTAACGACACAATTTGGTGTCTTAAGGGGTCATATGGTGTCCTAAGGGGTCGTAGGACACAATATGACCCCTTAGGACACCATAGGACCCATAACAACCCAATATGGTGTCATAAGGGGTCGTATGTTGTCCTTAGGGGTCATATGGTGTCCCATGACCCATTAGGACACCATATGACCCCTAAGGACATAATTTGGTGTCTTAAGGGGTCATATGGTGGCCTAAGGGGTCATAGGACACAATCTGACCCCTTAGGACCATAACAACCCAATATGGTGTCTTAAGGGGTCATATGGTGTCCTAAGGGGTTGTAGGACACAATATGACCCCTTAGGACTCCATAGGACCCATAACAACCCAATATGGTGTCATAAGGGGTCGTATGTTGTCCTTATGGGTCATATGGTGCCCCATGACCCCTTAAAACATAATATGACTCGTAACGACACAATTTGGGGTCTTAAGGGGTCATATGGTGTCCTCAGGGGTCGTAGGACACAATATGACCCTTATGGACACCATATGACTCATAACAACCCAATATGGTGTCATAAGGGGTCATATGTTGTCCTTAGGGGTCATATGGTGTCCCATGACCCCTTAGGACACCATATGACCCATAACGACACAATTTGGTGTCTTAAGGGGTCATATGGTGTCCTAAAGGGTCGTAGGACACAATATGACCCCTTAGGACAGCATATGACCCATAGTGACCTAATATGGTGTCTTAAGGGGTCATATGGTGTCCTAAGGGGTCGTAGGACACAATATGACCCCTTAAGATACCATAGGACCCATAACGACCCAATATGGTGTTTTAAGGGGTCATATGTTGTCCTAAGGGGTCTTAGGACACATTATGAGCCCTCGGGACACCATAGGACCCATAACGACCCAATATGGTGTCTTAAGGGATCATATGGTGTCCTAAGGGGTCGTAGGACACAATATGACCCCTTAGGACACCATATAACCCCTAACAACACCATATGGTGTCGTAAGGGGTCATATGACCCATAATGACACCGTATAGAGTCGTAAAGGGTCATATTGTATCCTAGGTGGTCATATGGTGTCTTAAAGGGGTCATATGACACAATATGACCCCTTAGAATACAATATGACCCGTAATGACACAATTTGATGTCTTAAGGAGTTATATGGTGTCCTAAGGGGTTGTAGGACACAATATGACCCCTTAGGACACCATAAGACCCATAGTATCTCTCTCCCTCTCCCGTAATCTCTCTATCTCTCTCCCTTCCCTCTCCCCATCTCTCTCTCTCTCTCTCTCTCTCTCTCTCTCTCTCTCTCTCTCTCTCTCTCTCTCTCTCTCTCTCTCTCTCTCCCTAATATCATATACTAATTTATTTATAAATTAATATATTAAAATATTACATATTAATATATTAATAAACAATACATTAATTATGTGCAAATTTAGTTAGTGAATTTACTTATTAAAATCGAATATCCGATATAATCGGATATCTGATTGTACCGGATATCCGATTTTTGTTGTACAAATTTCAAATTTTGGCTCGTGAATGCTTTGGGATTTGCCTTGGAAGTGACAAGCCTGGAAAGTCAACTGAAAAAATGTGTTTTTCAATATTCCTTGATTTTTCAGACTATACATGGGTAGCTGACAACTTTTTTTGTAGCCAAAATTGATAAAAAGAAAAAGGGTTTTTAAAGGACATTCTCATCTTTCCAACAATATAAGGCTTGTCTTATTTCGACTTTAATAAATATTTATTATTTATTTTCTAATTGAATTCTGACAATAGTTTTGATTGTAAGGAATGATTGAAAAACACTCATAACTTTCAAACAGTATAACATTTTTTGAATCCTAAACATGCATCACATCCTATGCTTCATCTACCATAGGGAAAAAAATTTAAAAATTAAATTTCATAAGGTTTTGACCAAGTTAAGGTGGTCAGAAGTAGGAGTTTCTGAATTTCTGAAAAGCTGTAGTAAAAAATTCATAAATAATTATTTAATTTAAAAAAAATTATAAAAAAAAATGTGTCACATCCGAACATGAGTCTAATACTTATATTATAAATATTATAAAAATATATTATGATTTGATTGTGATTAGGGTGGTCAAACATACGTCTAATTCTTATCTTTTTCCTAAAATTTTAGTACCACTGCATTGAAATTTGAAATTTTCATCAAATAAGAAAAAAAAAATTTAGAAAACAACTAGTAGCTTAGAAACTACATTCAATTTTTTATAGATTCTCTTCTTACATATTTTAAAAATAATGTTCACAACTTATTCAAATTTTCATGTCAAGTTGCATAACTCTGATTTTTTTAAATTACATTGCCACTTAAGGGCCTGTTTTGGCACACCATGATCTTGCACATACCCAACCCGGTAAAGAGAAAAACCACAGTGGGAATCCTACCCATAGTCAGATAATACCTCTGTATTAAGTATGTGAATTACAATTGAGGGGCCTGCACTTGCAGGAAGGCCAACAGCCTAGAGCACATTGCTCATCACAAAAGGAGTCTCACTGACTATATAGAAATCCAGACTACGATTCGGAGAAGTGTTTGAACTGCAAAGATAGCATCTCCTATGCATGAGTACAATTCAGGTTAAGCTCTATACCGAAGGACTAAATCCTCTTACATAAACCCAATTCGATCTCCAATTATCGACCAAATCCTCTGCCTGAATGATATTACATTATTCGCACATTACATATACATATCCATTCCCTGACCTTATCTTTGTTTATATGATCTACAATGAGATCTTACATCATATATATATAAACTCTCGACCATAAACAAATAGGTCGGCTACCAAACAATAAACTAATTATATAATTACAAAATATGTTAGCCTTAAACCAAACAAATAATATCCAACACATAAGACATCCTGGAAACACATCGAGAGGTCTAATCCACATGTTACATTAAGTCGGTCCATAACCTAGATCAACCGGGACCCAATATAAGTCCACACGTTAAGACAATGATCTCCATCTGCCAAGTCTCAAACATGATCACCAATAGCATCGTGAATCTCCACCAGAAGCTGCACCAACACCACTTATGCAATTAATCAAGGATCTTCAACAAAAACTCTACTGGTGAAACCCTCACTGCAAGTGCAAGCCAAGTTTCCAAGCAAACAGGATAGCATCTGATCACCAGACCAAAACCAAATGACTAAATATGAACATGAGTATCATGAATAAGCAAATTCCATAACCAAATCATACCAGATCCTACTGAATCATGTTGGATCCAAACGAACCAGAAACTACTCAATCTACTAGGACTAGAAGGGTGTCGATAAAGCATCCAAACAACTAGTGTTGACATCAATGATAAAACATCAATGCAACACATAATCAATTCTTCCAAATGGCCAATAGTATTCGCTTCAAAAAAATTGTCCTTATCTATTTGACAGAAGTCTGAACATGATACCTTTTCCTCCAAATTGTGAAACTCCTAGATATGACAAATATAATGGAAGAACTGATCTCGAAGATCCTGTAAGAGAATTTTGCACGATGAGCATGGAGTTCGCACATGAGGACACGTACTTAATGAGGTTATTTTCAAAAAGATTAAGTGGAAAAGCTATGGAATGGTTTTCAAAACCTCCACCTAGAACTAGAACATTTGCAAAATTGGTGAACAAGTTTGTTTCACAATATGCTTACAACATACAACATGAGATCGCAATGCTAGACTTATGTCACAGCAAGCAAAAGAGTGGAGAACCTTTCATGACATTTCTACAAAGGTGGAGATGATTAGCTGCACGATATCCACGTATGGTCCTAGAATATGAAAAGATGGACATATTCATTGACAATCTAAACAAAGAAATGAGTTATAAATTAAAAATGCAATGTCCTTCAATTTGTGAAAAGATGATTGATAATGGAATCAGGATAGAGAAAGCTATGGTAAAGAAAGGAGAGTAGCTGATATACAAAGGAGTTAGTCCTCCTCTCAACAACAATACTAATAATAACAACAATGATAAACACAAGTTTTGGAACAAAAATCGAAACATCTTCAATGATGGGATAGTGGATAATAATAATGTGAAACCAAAACAACTGGTTTTCAATTTATCAAGTCACACAACAATGATTCAACAAGATAACACCCCTTGGGTCAGCATTAAAGACACTTCTTGCAAACAAGTTGATTACCTTGTCGGGAGCAATAAACTTTCACTAGTAGAAATATGCCAAATAAATTACCAGGTAACTAAAACTTTTAGTCACGACAAGTAAAAATGACCAAATTTTAGTCATTTTTTGCAACACAACTATAAATGACTAAATAAATAACTAATTTGGTCATCGGGTAAGGAACACAACTAAATAATTACTCACATAGATAAAAATGACTAAATAAATGACTATTACTCCTCTATTACAAGTAAACATCAGGTTTATGCTTGGACAATAGTTATATATATAACTAAGTTGACCAAATCCTATATATCATTTGGTTTGGTTTTATTAGTGGTTGTTTTCACATATGATATTTTAGAAGAACATTTATTTTATAGATGATTCTCTTCTATTATAAGATATATAAAATTTTGACTAAGGTGTTGACTAGGTCAAATTTTAATTTGCTAATTGTTAAAATATATAAGATATAATTTTTTCTTTAATTTTTATTAAATTCAACATTTTTTAAATAAATACAACAATCAATATAAATTTAATTACAATATATTTATGATCTCATATATGTTGACAATCAACCAAATTTGACCCATAACAAACTTATTAATCATTTACTTGTCTCTTCATGTCATTTAATAATTTGAATGTTCATTTTAACAAACAAATATATTTTTTTATTTTTAAATTAATTAATTACACCAAAGGTGTTCCCTTATTTGAAGGGAACAACCTAACTTGGTGAATTGACGGTTCAACTTATGCAAGAATGGAGGCAAGACGATCAAAAAAATCTTGATCGCTCATTTTTCATTGCCAATCATTTTCTCACATGTCGTTTTCACCTTTTGTTTGAGGACTTTCACTAACCTGTGCAAAAATGCAACATGACTTTTCGTATGAGAAAGGACACATAAATGTCTATGTATGTAAGTAGAAAAGGATTTAAAAATAAAAACAACATTGCCCATTCCATTATGAATTTTAATTCAGTGGAAAAATTATAATTATAATTTTATTTTAGTTTAAAAATTAATATATATATATATAGTGAATACAACATTTAATATATAATGAATATAGATTAAAATAATATATGTTTTATACTTTATAAATTTTTGTTTTTATTTAAATTTTTATTAAATCAAAATACATATAATATTTACTTAATTAATTTTAATATACTGTAGGGTCCTAAAATTGCGACACTTGCAATTTCGACTGCATTTGGGTCTTCACGATGGCAGCGCAACGTTGAACCTGAATGGAGACCCCGAAACCTGCTTGTGACACCAAAAACTGCATTTTTCTGCACCTTGGCATGATCCCTCCTTGCACCCTGTTGTCCCGGGAGGTGGGACCATGGCGCCCAGCGCCCTGGTCCCTGGCCCTATTTTGGGCCCGGTCTCTTTTGGGCATCGGGTCTTGAAGTTTGCAAATTGGAAAATAATGCTTCTAGGTCGGCCTAAGGTCAGGAAAATCAGTCTCTCAACCCTAATTGACAAGTATATAAACTACTTTTCCTCTCCTAGAAAGGGAGGAAAAAGGAGGAGGACATATGTGTGCAAAAGGCGGAAACGATATTCAAACATTCAAACATTCAAGCATTCAGGCATTCCTTCAAGCAATTGAGCATTCTAAGTCTCCATTCAAGGCTAAGTGTTGCATTCAAGACAAGGATTCAACCATTGAAGAGGAGATCACTTACAACATACAAAATACAACATTCATTACACCTTCGCATGTAATAATACAAACATTCTTACAACAAGGTATCAGTACTTGTTTACATTACAAACATTTACATTTACAGCATTCTCATTTCTTGGTTAATTCCAAAACCGGGGTTTGACCTAAAGGAAAACCCCTAATCCCTAACCCTCCAATCATCCTCTCTTTTCTGTGTGTAGGTTGCAGGTACATGGCTGTAATTGAAGATCTGGAATCCTTGTCCAGAGACGAACAGATCCCCCTTCGTTTTGCGGATTTTTCGGAGGACCGTGTGCACGTCGGGCGCCATCGTCCCGTCAACTTTCGCTCAAATTTGCAGAACAACACCATCTCAACATTTTACTGCTAATTCCAGGTCCGCAGCTTCATCCCGTATCCCTATCTCTGTTTATAAGCGAATTTTTCTTACTTTACATGCATTCCTAGTTCAATCATTCTATCTACATTCTTTACAAAAGAGGGTATCCTTGATGTCTTAACCCCTGAAACTCATTTAGAATCCAATCCTGCATTGTGTGGGATTGGATCTTGTGGGTTTCAACCCCTCTTTTGAATGTAAAGTCTCTTCCAAGTGAAAACCATCAACCCTAGTGACCTCCCTTCTCTCTCCTTGGAGTTGGGGAGGGGAGAACAACTAGGGTTCGATTTTTCCACTTTACATTTTGGTGAACCCGACGTGAACATCCTCATTCTGATTATTCATGGTTAGATCTGAAAAATTTGCTTCCTTAATTACATTTCCATGTTTGATCTTTTGCAAATTTTAGAGGTTAATTGCATAAAAACCCTAAAATTTTCTTTTTAGTAATTAAGCTTGTGAAATGTTTATTGTTAATGCATGTTTCAGATCTATCCTTCTATCGCAAATTGTCAATTCATATTGGTGCTTTAATTCTGAAAATTAAGTGGTTAAGTGTCAAAACCCTAATTTTTAAAACCTTCTTGGTTCAACCTTTGACTGATAATTTCACTAATCAAAACACCTCCAAATCGGTTGTAACTTTGGATTTCGCAATAAAATCACAATATCTCTCATCCCTGAAAATTTGGAAAAAAGTTGCGAGGACCGTGTGCACCCCGAGCGCCATCGTCCCCGACATTTTTTCCGAAATTTCGGGAGCTAGATCTTACTGTATTTTTCTGCTAAAATCCAGAATTTTGGCTGATTTTATCAATTCTAACACTTTCAAAATTAAAGTCAAAGTTGGTCTAGTGATTGCTTGGATTAAGGCTTCTAGTCATTCAAAAATTGTTGAAATTAAAATTCATATCAAAATTGTGTTCCTTACAGTCCTAAATCTGAAAAGTGTGTTGGCATTCATTCGAAATTTCAGTGCCTTATTCAAATTTTTACAATTTGTGACTTTTGAAATTAAGTGTTTAATTATAACAACTTTGATTTCCACTTTCAAATTTGAATTTTGCATGAAATCGAGTCAACTTTTAATTTCAAAGCCTACATTGCTTTCAGTATTCCCTCTAAAATCATAAAATTCAAAATTTTAGTTTCCCTCTCTTTTTCAAAATTCGAATTTTGCATTTTTCAACAATCTTGGTAGGGTTCAATTTTGAGATTGCAACTTTAATTTGGCCTACCTACAGATCGTAAAATCACTCAATTTTTTCAGATTAGCTTTAAAATCATCATAACTTTCATCCCTGAAAATTTTGAAAAAAGTTGCGAGGACCGTGTGCACTCCGTTCGCCACGGTCCCTGACATTTTTTCTGAAATTTTGGGAGATTGTCCTAATTGTATTTAACAGCTTAAATCTAGGAGATTGGCTGACTTTATTGAAATTTGCTACCTATAAAATTTGAAATCTTCTCTCTCTCTTTAGTGCATGAGTTTTACAACAATAAGCCCTACTTACACTATTCCCGTTAGACGAAGCCTTAGAATTAAGTCTTTCCAAGGTTTAATTACCGAGGAGATGGAACCTAATTTGAATGGCCTTTTTAACGAGGACATGGGTAATTCCTCTAATCCTCTTAATGATGAAGAAGCTCTCCATGAGGTTTCTATAGAACAACTTTCAAAATTGGATAACCAATTTGATGATTTTCGACAATGGATGTCTCAAGAATACCCCGATAGTCAAGCTCTTTCATTAATTGAGGGTCTAAAACGTATGGTTCAAAGTGATAAGAATGGAATTGATATTTTGCGTGGTATTGCACACATTGTGGATTCGAATGTGATGCCTATGAAGAGTTGTGCCGAAACTTTGGGTTATACACAACCTCCTACTCAAATCAATCATTCTATTCCTTTGACGACTCCTATTGCTAGTATACCTACTTTTACATCAAACATAATGACTACTTCAATACAAGACATTCCTCCTATGATCACTAGTCATGGGGGCAATCCCTCTTCTTCAATCAACCCTCTTCCTTCATTCAATCCAACTTCTTCATTCATTCCTTCAATGAGTGTTCCTATTACATCTCCACAAATGAACATGACGCAAGAGGGCAATTCATTTAACCATTCCATTCCTCCTTGTAGTGTTCCTCCTTTCCAATCATCTCCTATGACTAACTATCATAGTGTCCCACCACCTTACTCTCAATCAATACCTTCTTTCAATAACATAATACCTCCATCACAATCTAACACATCTAATATGAACTCTTCGACTGAAGCGACCATTAACAATCTTGCACAAACTGTCTCTTCTTTACAGCAACAAATTGCCTCTATGAATCAATCTAAGACTAGTGTGCCCACATTTGATGTTGCGAGCCCACTTTCTCTTGACATATTTCGAGCTATCCCCCCTAAACATGTTGAAATTCCACATTTGGAGCTTTATAATGGTAAGGGTGATCCTCTAACACATGTTAAGACCTTTCAAACAATATGTACCGATTTTGCTTATGACCAAAGGTTGCTTGCAAAACTATTTACTAGAACATTAAGAGACAAGGCTCTACAATGGTATTGCTCGTTGCCTTCCTATTCTATTACTTCTTTCTAACAACTTGCAAATGCTTTTATTCAACAATTTCAAAACAATATTAGTCCTAAAGTTACTTTGATTGATTTAATGCATTGTAAACAAGGTGTTAAAGAAAAAGTGACTGATTTCATTGGTAGATATAAGCATTTGTATGCTCAAATTTCTTTTCCAGTACCTGACAATGATATTCAAATAATCTTTATTTCTAATTTACAAAAAGATATTAGAGAAAAACTTCTATTTTCTGAGTTTACTTCTTTCCAACAGTTGTGCGCAACTCTTCACAAGTATCAACTGACTATGAGTCAAATGGAACAAGCAAATCCTATGGCTCCGAGTGATAAGGGTGATAGTAGTCAACAACCATTTGGGAAGTTTAAACCGAACAGAGAGTCAATTAAATTCAATGAAAACATCATCAACAACAATGTGAATGCAGCATCAGGTGTGCCTCCTATTTCTAAGTTTTTCAAGAAAGAAAGAAAGTTTACTCCTTTGAATGAATCATTGCATAGTATTATGAATAAGTTACTGGAACAAAATGTGCTTACTCTTCCTCCTATAAAGCAAATAGATCCTGCAAAGATTAACTCACCCTATTTTGATAACAAATCTTTTTGTCAATTTCATCGTCATCCAGGGCATGATACTGAAAAATGTTTTGCTTTAAAGGGTAAAATTCAAGATTTGATTGATAATAATACTATCTCTGTTTCTGGTGTGAATGATAAAGGCAACACATCTGTAGCTCCTCCTAACCAAAATCTTAAGATTTTTACTGATCCATTACCTTCTCATACCTCTAATGTGATTGATACTAATGATTCCTCTGTCTCACCTGATGATCTTGTGTCTATGACTCCGAATGTGATTAACTTTGTGGAGCAGCAGAAAATCCCTAAAGAACCTTCCATCACATTTGATTCCAGTGAAACTATCAGGGCACCTGATGGTCCTTTATATATAGTTGCAAAAGTCAAGAATACACCTTGTCGTGGAGTGCTTATTGATCCTTCTTGCATGGTTAATGTCATTACTGAAGAATTTCTTTTTACTTTGAAATTGAATCAAGTGATCTATGACGAAACAAATGTGGTTGTGAAACTATTTGATGCATTTTCTTCTCCTGCAATTGGTTCTATTACATTACCTATTGAGGTCCATAACAAATCCCTTAATGTGGACTTTGCTATTATTCCATCATCCGAACAATTTCGTGTGAAGCTAGGCTTTCCTTGGCTATCTTCCATGAAAGCTATTGCTTCTCCTATCCACAAGTGTTTGAAATTTCCCCATAATGGTGAAGTTGTTACTATCAATCATAGTCTCTTTAAACCAGCTGAAAGAACTCCTAGCGTTCCTATTGATTATTTTTGGCCTAAACAATTCCAATCTCTTCCACCGCGAAGTGATCATCTTTTCAAATCTTATCAAAAGTGGAAAAAAGATATGATCCTATCTCTAAGTGAACCTAGAACACCCAAACTTGATATTCCTATCATTCTTGAGAAGGAAGTTCTTCCTTTGAAAGATAAAACTAATGTCTTTCCTCAAGAAGATTCCCAACCCATCCCTATGAATGTGACTATGTTTATATCTAATAAACTTCCTAAAAGTAGACTTATACCTCCTCGACATGATGGACTTGGTCTTCTTCCTAAACCAAATATTCCTCCCTTATATGGAGCAGTAACTCCTCCTTCCTCTTATGGAGAGAAGAGACCTTCCTCTTCTCCTATTGTTCAGCCTAAGAGACCACAACCTAAACACCCAAGTGATAAGGATGAGAACATTCCTCCTCCTCAATCTTCTCAACTTCCTACTAAGACTAGACGAAATCGTTTGCACGTGAACGCCGACGAAAGCGTCATCTTAGAGCTCAGGCAGCTGCTTCTCAAACTTTGCAATCCCCAAAAACACCTTCAGCTAGTATTATTCCATTTTCTCCTCAGCCGAAAATTGAGCCAAAATCTCCTAAACATAAGGTGCATGATGGTCTTGATCCGGTGCGAGTTAAAGATCCTATTTTTATAAATCTTGATGATGATATAGATGAAAATGTTATTCATGATGAAAATGTTATGCATGATGAAAATGTTACTCCTGCTCATTCTGATAGTGAATATGAATATGTTGATGTTGATAACCATTTATCTAACGAATTTTCCAAGGCGCTTATCCTAGCTCCTAGACAAGAACAACGTGGCTTGGAACATGAACATAGCCCTTGTTTGGATCTTGTGATAGCTCCATCTGCTGTGTTGGATGTTCCTCCTCTAGCGTGTTTCCTGCCTTCCCGAAATATTGATCAGCAAGATCGAGGGGTAGATGACGTGTTAGACTAGTTTCATTAGCATAGCAGACTCTCTCCTCCTCTCTTGATCTCTTTTGTTACTTCTTCTATGTGTTATTCTCATTCTTCTATTTGTTGTCCTTACTGTTGTCTACTTGAGGACGATGCAAAGCATTGAGATCTCTTTTGGTCTCTCTCATGTTGACTCAAAAGACACATGTGTTCCCTTCTTCTAGGTGACCTTCCTTGATTGGGGAATGAAGAACAATTATGCATACATACATATGATATACATGAATTATCATACAGCATACTGACCCCGAGGAAAGCGAAGTCACCTTGTGCTTTGTGTTTTGTGTCTATTATCCTTGGGCTTATCTCACACTTGGGGGCTAAATCCTTGTGATAACGTGCTCCTTTCTCATTTCCTATATGTATCACTACCTTAAAGCAATCACCCCCGGTGAGGCGTGTGTGATCGCTTTAACGTAGGGGGGCATACATCCCATTCATATCTTGAAAATTTTTGATATCTTTCTTGCATGACTCATAGTGAGGGAACCTTACTACTGACAGTCATGGTTCTCCCTCGTGATCTTCCCTTTTACTTTGTCAATCGAAGTCGTAAGATCCTTAGTCCACTGGGGGCTTGGTGTATCTTGCCTCCTTGACGTGGTGAAAGTTTTTCAATGTTGTTTCCTTCTACTTTACCGGAAGTATTGGCATATGCTTATACTCCCGCTAAAGTGGGGGCTAAATGTAGCGTCCTAAAATTGCGACACTTGCAATTTCAACTGCATTTGGGTCTTCACGATGGTGGTGCAACGTTGAACCTGAATGGAGACCTAGGAGGTGGGACCATGGCGCCCAGCGCCCTGGTCCCTAGCCCTATTTTGGGCCCGGTATCTTTTGGGCATCAGGTCTTGAAGTTTGCAAATTGGAAAATAATGCTTCTAGGTCGGCTTAAGGTCGGGAAAATCAGTCTCTCAACCCTAATTGACAAGTATATAAACTACTTTTCCTCTCCTAGAAAGGGAGGAAAAAGGAGGAGGACATATGTGTGCAAAAGGCAAAAACGATATTCAAACATTCAAACATTCAAGCATTCAGGCATTCCTTCAAGCAATTGAGCATTCTAAGTCTCCATTCAAGGCTAAGTGTTGCATTCAAGACAAGGATTCAACCATTGAAGAGGAGATCACTTACAACATACAAAATACAACATTCATTACACCTTCGCATGTAATAATACAAACATTCTTACAACAAGGTATCAGTACTTGTTTACATTACAAACATTTACATTTACAGCATTCTCATTTCTTGGTTAATTCCAAAACTGGGGTTTGACCTAAAGGCAAACCCCTAATCCCTAACCCCCCAATCGTGCTCTCTTTTCTGTGTGTAGGTTGCAAGTACGCAGCTGTAATTGAAGATCTGGAATCCTTGTGCAGAGACGAACAGATCCCCCTTTGTTTCGCGGATTTTTCGGAGGACCGTGTGCACGTCGGGCGCCATCGTCCAGTCAACTTTCGCTCAAATTTGCAGAACAGCACCATCTCGACATTTTACTGCTAATTCCAGGTCCGCAACTTCATCCCGTATCCCTATCTTTGTTTATAAGCGAATCTTTCTTACTTTACATGCATTCCTAGTTCAATCATTCTATCTACATTCTTTACAAAAGAGGGTATCCTTGATGTCTTAACCCTTGAAACTCATTTAGAATCCAATCCTACATTGTGTGGGATTGGATCTTGTGGGTTTCAACCCCTCTTTTGAATGTAAAGTCTCTTCCAAGTGAAAACCATCAACCCTAGTGACATCCCTTCTCTCTCCTTGGAGTTGGGGAGGGGAGAACAACTAGGGTTCGATTTTTCTGCTTTACATATATATTATAAAATTATTAATAATATTATTATTTAAATTTTCAAAAATATATATAAATAAATAATAACAAGTTTTTAAATTATCGTATAATTAATTTTTCTTTTTTTTTTACAATATTAATTATATTTTTAAGATAAGATAATAAAATTATAGATTTGAGACAATATTTTCCCGAGGATGGCTCTGCGTTTGTGTGGGTGTAGTGCTAGGCCCGATGTGCCCTAGCCTGTGTCCTGCGCTCTACTTGCTTCGTTCCAGGGGGGTTCTTGCTTGTTGAGGGTTGGTTTTTTCTTGCCTGTGGTCGGGTTTTCTGGATTGCCGCAAGGTGTTTTTGCAACCCTTTTCTGTTTCTTTTGCTCTGGGTTTCCATTGGGGGTGTGCAGGGTTTTGGGGTTGGGTTTTTCCGCCACTCTTCTTTTTCATTTTTTGGTATTTTCTCTGGGTCCATGGAGAATAGAGGATTATCCTCTTCTCAGATGATCTCTAGAGATCTGGATATGGAGGATCCGTCTCATTTGATGCATGCATGTGGAAAGGAACACGTTAGTAATTCCCAAACTGGGGTGGGCGTCTCTTCTTTGAAAGAGCCTTTTGGCATGAAAAAGGTGAATGGTTGTTTAGAGAGATCCCAAGATCATCCAGTTCTAGTTATTCAACCAGAGAAAATTTCAGAGGATGTTGAATATTGGTGTAATCATGCTCTCATATGCAAATGTATTGGTCTTTGCCTCTCTATACCTATTTTAGAGTCTTGGGCACATCGTGTTTTGGAATCCTAAAGGAGATATGGAGCTACTTATGGCAGCCAATAACTATTTTCTGGTTATTTTTTCCAACCTGACAGACAGGAACAAGGCTTTTGAGGGTGGCCCTTATTTTTTCAACCAGGTGGGAATCTTTATCAAACCTTGGCATATTGGCTTTAATTCTGTTGAGGAGCTTCCCTCTCGTGTGCCCGTGTGGATCTGATTGCCGAGGCTTCCATTGGAATTCTGGAGAGAAGATATTCTTCACTCGATCTCATTTCTTCTTGGTAAACCTATGGGTTCGGCTTCACAAACTCAACATCAAAAGGTAATTTCCTACAATCGTATATGTGTAGAAGTTGATTTAAATAATCCTTTGCTAGACTCTATGGAAATCTATTTGGGGACATCTTCTTGGATCAACAGCTGGACTAGGAGACCCTGCCATTTAGATGCAAAATTTGTCATGAATATGGTCATTTACAGCGGAGACGTCCCAGAAAGAAATCTTCTAAATGGGTTGTTTCTGATCCTCCTCACTTTGTTCTAGGGGAAGATAAAGGGAAAGCCCCTGTGCCTAATGGTCTTGTTGATAAAGATGGCTTCATTCCTATCAAACCTCAGAATAAAGGCAAAGGAAAGAAGAGAACCTGGTTGGATAGGCAAGATGATGTCACCCTAAATAGGTTTGATGTTCTAGATGATTTGGTCCAAGAGGAAGGAGTTCCAGTTGAAATGTCCTTGGGTGCTCAATTTCAGCATAAGGTGATGGATGGGGACTCCAAGAAAGAGGGTCGGGCCCTATCTTTGGAGAATCAATAGGATGCTCAAATGGTTATGGATTTGCCTTCCCATGTTCAAGACAACAGAGATCTAGTGGGTCACAGGTCCCTGGAGGTGCAATGGTCATGGCGTCTACTCCTCCTTCCACTATAGTGACCTCAGATTCCATGAAGAGTAACAAAGCCCCGCTTGTTTTAGGCTTGCAATAGAAGATCCTCAAAAAGGGTTCTTTATACAAACCTTTGAGGAGTGGATGGAAAACGGATCAGGAAAAGGTTAAGCTTATTGGTGATACTTTGGTTGAGTTAGGGTCTATGAAGCCCATTGATTCCCACTTCTCTCAACCACATAAATGATTGTGCTCTCATGGAATGTAAGGGGGTTGAACAACATCCCTAGACAAAAGGTTGTTCACAGATTAATTGACTTTGAGTCTCCTGATGTTATTTTTATTCAGGAAACCAAGCTTTCAGTGGATGGTTTGGCTTGTTGGGTTTTGTGTGTCTAGCCCCAGGGCCTTTGGCAAGGAGTGAGCTCTCATGGTAGTTCAGGGGGGGTGCTTGTTTCTGGAACCTGAGGAAATTTTCCCCTTTGTGGTGGTTTTCTAGCAGGTCTTCCATTTCTATGGTTGCTTCTAGCTTTGAGACTGGAGAAATATGCCTCTTATCTAATATTTATGCTCCTACTAATCTTGTGGGTAAGTCACATCTTTGGGCTCGCATCAATCTTGTTTGGGCTCAAGATCCTTTTCTCCCCTGTATTTTGGCTGGAGATTTTAATGTTGTTACTAGTTCGGAGGAAAAGCGAGGTGGGTTATTCGGGCTTGATCCTTCCTCAAATTTACTCCGGGATAATATTGGTCTCTTGAATCTCATTTATGTGAAGCCAATTAATGGTGTCTTTACATGGAATAATAGGAGTGGTGTTGAGGCTATCTCTGAAAGACTTGATAGATTTTTGGTTTCCTTCTTTTGGGTGCATGATAGGTGGTCCAACAGTTCATAAATTCTTGATTGGAGGGGTTCTGATCATTGGCCTATTAATCTTTCTATTACATCTTTTAGAACCTCCAGAAATTCCTCTTTCAAATTCCAATTGATGTGGCTTCGTGATCAGTTGTTGAAGGATCTTATGGTTGATTGGTGGTATGTGTTAATGCATGATAGCTTTGGTAAAATAAATGATTGAATGAGAGATAAATGAAGTCTCTCATTCAAACATTTATCATATTGATTATTCAATTGATAAACATTCCCTTTATATTAATCATAATATCCAAATCTGATAATCTATTCATATTCACCGATTGACAAATCGAGTTAATTCTTGCAAATAAAACTTAACGATTATCGGTTAAACTATCGTTTAGATTAGTCTATGTTCACACCGATTATATTGGATGTTAAGGATACACCACTTGGCATACACCGATTATATCGGGTGTAAAAGATAATGCCAACATTACCATGTGCCACCGATAATGATATCGGGTGTTAATATAAACCATGCTCCACTGATAATTATATCGGGTGGTAAGATAACTATACACCACCGATAATTATCGGGTGTCTTAATATATGCACCTGTTGGTATGTAATATGCCTTGCATTATTATCATGAGGGGGCATGATCAAGTGATGTCTTGATCGGCCATGTCCAAAAGACATGGCTGGTCAAGGTATCGCTTGACCGTACCTAGCCCACTACATATACCAAATGAAATGTGTGAGAATGGATATTGAAATTAATAAATGCTACTTCTCTCCTGCAACACAAAAAGAAGACAATCAGATTTATACAACAATTCAGTGATAGATAATACATAGAAGAAGATAAATTTTAATTATGATCCATAAATTTAACAGTATGAAGGGGTGCCTACCCACGGGCGGGCTATGTACACCTTTGAGAAGAGATTACAACATGTTAAATATAGGCTAAAGAGGTGGAATAAACAATGTTTTGGGAATCTATATAGACACAAGATGTCAGCTCAATCCAAGATGGATGAGGTTACGCATCAAATTAGGGATCAAGGGATGACTGTGAAGCTCAGTATAGCCGAGCCCTTGCTCTTAAGGACTTAAAAGAGTGGGAGTTGCGTGAGGAGATTTTCTGGAAACAAAAGTCTCATGTGGATTGGCTCCAAGAAGATGATAGATACATAGCTTTTTTTCATAATTCTATTAAGGCTCGGAGGTATGGTAACTCTATTACCTCTCTCATATCTTCAAAAGGGGTTCATCTTTCATCTAAAGAAGAAATTTCTAGGGAAGCTGTCAGATATTTTTCTAATTTGTTTACCAAAGAGGATCTTGACGCTATGGTGGAAGAGAGGGCCATCTTGAACTGTATTCCCCCTCTTGTCTCTGTTGAAATGAATGATGCTCTCTTGCGCCCCATTTTGTTGTCTAAACTTGAGGGGGTTGTGTTTGAAATGAAAAAAGGCAAGGCTCCTGGACCTGATGGGTTTCCTATTGAGTTTTTTCAGGAATTTTGGAAGATTATAAAGTATGATCTTCTAGATGTGGTTCATGAATCTCATAGGAATAAACAAATGCTCAAATCTATGAATTCTACCTTCTTGGCTCTCATTCCTAAGAAGGAGGGGGCTAATAGTTTGGATTGGTATAGGCCTATTGCTTTATGTAATATTGTCTACAAGATAATCACTAAATTGATTGTTGAATGACTCAAACCTCTCCTCTGTACTTTGGTTTCTAAGGAACAAGGTGGCTTCATTGATGGAAGACAGATCCTTGATGGAGTTGTGATAGCAATGGAAGTTATTTATTCGATGGTTTCCTCTAAGGAGAAGGCTATGTTTATTAAACTTGACATGGACAAAGCTTATGATAGGGTGAGTTGGGATTTCTTACAGAAGATCCTTTTGTCTTTTGGTTTTGGAGAAGAGTGGGTGAATTGAGTTCTTAGTTGTGTGACTTCTACCTCCTTCTCAGTTCTTATTAATGGGGAACAATCAGAATTGTTTAGCGCTTCGCGAGAGCTTCGACAAGGGGACCCTTTATCTCCCTATTTATTTATTCTCATGGCTGAAGGTCTTGGCAGATTTCTCATTTCCCAGGTGAAACATAGTCTTATTTGTTAGAGTAAAGGTTTTAATTTAATCATGTTGATTAAATTACCTTTATTCCTCTCTTAAGATTTCACTTTAGTTTGCATTTGTGACATTTAATAATTATATTAATTATTAAATGTCTACCTATTAGGGTTTCTTTTAGGGTTGCACAATATCCTTTTATAAGGATTCATCATTGTAATTTATCTCTCTTGGATGAATACATTTTTTCAGCTTTCAGAGCACCCTTGCTTGTTTGTCTCCATCTCTTCTTTCTGTGACAGGTTATTTGCATGCAGGTGATCTTCGGGGTCTGTGAAGTTGGCTTTCTCAACTTCTACATGGTATCAGAGCTCCAGACCTGCTGCTTCCTGTTCGTCTTCTGAAGAATTTGGAGCTACGAGGGTTAGATCTGATTTTCCGGTTTTGGTTGCATCAGATCTGTGTGTCTTCTGTTTTTTATTTTGGAATAGGGGTATTTTTTTTTCGGTGCACTTTGAGCCCAAACGGACCTCACCGTTGAGCTCGTAGCGCCCAAAAACCCCTATTTCCATATAAAATTCGTCTGATTTGGACACAGTTGCTCCAGGAGGCAAAATTTTTTTGGCCCCAAGGCCGTACGGCCCTAGGGCACGAAAACCGAGGCGGAAAAATTAAAAAAAAAACAAAAACCACGGTTTTTTCAAAAAAACCGGGCGCAGCCAGTGTAAACCGCCGCGCCGCCGGTAAGCAGCCCGGCGGCCACCCGGCGTCCACCGCCGTCGGCGGTATCTCGCCCACGCGCCGCCTGCCGCCTGCGCGCAGCCAGCCGGCCCGCTCTCGGCCCACGCCCAGCCAGCGCGCCGCCCGCCGCCAGCCGCGCCGCCCTAGCGCCGCCCCCGCGCCGCCGCCTCCTGCGCCTGCCCCTGGTCACCCAGAGGACCAGGGGCTTATTTTTTTTAAGCCCTTGAGGGCTTAAAGGGCCTATTTGGGCTTTTTTGGAGCAGTTTTACTAAATCGGGTATAACTCGGGCATTTTAGCTCGGATTTTCGAATAAAAATAGGCGTTGGAAAGCTGGTTCCGAGCCCGATCTAAAAGATGGAGATCTTTTTTTCTGATTTTTCCGTTTTGTAGTGTTTTTTGCCAGTCGAAGTCAGAACAAGTTTTTTGCACTCCAGGAGCCATATCTTTTGCATACGGACTCCGTTTTTCGAAAGCGAATAGGCATCGGAAAGGTGGTTCTGTGCTCTTTCCAGATCTATCATGTATTTTTCCAGAATCTGCACCAGGTACATTTTATTCAGTACTTTGTGTTTTAACACATCTGTCACTTACTTGGACGTTTCAGACTTGGAAATAATTTGTTTGCATGGGATGGCTTCATTTGATCTGCTTTATCAGTATTAAAGTCATTTAGTCTCAGATTTGTTAATTTGAAGAGTTATCATGGGTTTTTCTACTCACCCTTCAGTTGTATTTCTAGAACGGGGTAATTATGAGTCATGGGCAAAGGGCATACTTACACACTGTAGGTGGCTTAATATTTTGCCTTATTTGTATGATCTCATACCTGAACCAGCAACTTTAGAGGGAAAACTAGCTTGGGATATCATTAGAAATCACATAGTAGGAGTTATTTTGTCTAGTGTTGATTCTGACACTGTGTGGGCTATATCGGGCATTGATTGTCCTCACTCACTTTGGACACGTCTTTGGGAGATCTATGGAGACCCCAGTCTTTCTCCATTCCCAAAGGATCCTGCTTCAGATTGTCTTGTACCCATTGGTTGGAGAGATAACACACCTTTTGATCATGCTACTTTGAAGGAACTTCAATATTTAGACACCCTTACATATTCCGATGAATCAGAGGATTGTCTCACAGTTCCTACTCTTCAGACTGAGATTATATATGTATCAACATCATCTCCTTTTGTTCCTGATCAGTTTGATATTGCCTCTTCTTTGGCTCCTATTGATTCAGCTAAGCAGGACATCATACATCTTTCAGACATGGCTACTTGGGATTCTTATCTTGCAGGCATTTCGTCTTTGTTTGTAGAGTCCTATATTGCAGACTTGGAGGATTACTTTGAGGATTTTCAGCTCCTCTTTGTTGACAGCCATATTCCAGCTGTTAGCCCACCATCATCTGTGCATTCAGAGGTTGCAGTTTTTGAGTCTTCAGTTCAGTTTGGATTTGACATCTTTTGTTTCAGTTCAGACAGAGGGATTCTTCAGCATCCTATTATGGCACACATCTTGAGACAGATTGATTCTTCTCTCTTCACAGGGTTTCTTCATCTTCGTCCTTTGGATCCATTTCTTCCCAAGGGGAGGAATATTATATGCCGCTTCAGGATCTCTTTTTGGATTCTACCTCAGGCATCCATATGTGCGACAGGAGTTTCTTCATTGTGGGGGGGGCTTCTAGTCTCTTTCTTTTTCTCCTATGGAGACCATTGTATATGTACTTATATGATAGAAGTTGTCTATGGGGGGTATCATGTTATCCACCTCCTATCCTTCTGTTATTAGTGCATTTATTTCTTTCATCTCTTTTTGGAGTAGAGTTTTTCCCATGAGGTTTTCTCTATTTCTCCACTTTACAGAGATTTGGTTGTAATTGGGTACCTGATCAGGCCTTGTTGCCGGGACCCAAGTTTACTTTCTTGCATTGTAGTTACCTTTGCTTTCTTGCACATGTTTGTAACTGCACTTTTGCTCATCTTAAGGGGGGGTGTTAGAGTAAAGGTTTTAATTTAATCATGTTGATTAAATTACCTTTATTCCTCTCTTAAGATTTCACTTTAGTTTGCATTTGTGACATTTAATAATTATATTAATTATTAAATGTCTACCTATTAGGGTTTCTTTTAGGGTTGCACAATATCCTTTTATAAGGATTCATCATTGTAATTTATCTCTCTTGGATGAATACATTTTTTCAGCTTTCAGAGCACCCTTGCTTGTTTGTCTCCATCTCTTCTTTCTGTGACAGGTTATTTGCATGCAGGTGATCTTCGGGGTCTGTGAAGTTGGCTTTCTCAACTTCTACATTATTCAGGGCTAGAGTTGGAGCAATGCTTTACCTCCCCACTCTCATCTTCAGTTTGTAGATGACACAGGTTTGATGGGCAAGGCTAGAATCAATGAGGTACTGAATTTTAGGAGAGCTTTGGATATCTATTGCAAAGCCTCAGGTCAGAAAATTAATGAAAATAAATCATCCATATATTTCTTTAATACTCCTTGGCTTATTCAGAATAGGATTTCCAGGATCTTCAGATTTCAGACGAGGTCCCTTTCTTTGTTGTACCTCGAGATTCCTTTAGATTTGGGGGTTCAACATGGAGATTTTTGGCAAGGAATTTTGGATAAATTTTGTTGCAAGGTTAATCATTGGACTTACAGGTGGTTATCCTCTATTGGAAGAGTGATTCTTCTGAAGAATGTGGTGCAAGTGCTTCCCATTTATAGGTGTTTTGTGCAGGCTCCCCCCTCCAACTTTGTGAGAGAGTTTGATGCTCTTTCCCGTCAATTTCTTCTATGGTAGTTTTCTTTCTTCTAAGTGGAGTTTAGTTAAATGGGACTTTGTTTGTAGATCGAGACATGTTGGGGTTCTTGGCCTCAGATCTATTGCTTCGGTTAGAAAGGCCTTGGTGGTTAAATTGTATTGGAGGTGGTGTAACAGTCAACATCAGGACTGGGCCAAGATTTTAACCCACAAGTATCTCCCTTGTGCTAATGATCATGACGTGCCTCGTCTTAGTTTAGTGGGAAGGGGCTCTTGTATTTGGGATACACTTTAAAAAGGTGCCCAACTAATTCAAGATGGCCTTTCCTAGATTTGTAATAGAGGCTCTGAAGCTCGTTTTTTGTAGGACTCTTGGGATGGTCACCCTTCTATTTTGTCTAGTTGTCAACAACTTCAACCTCTTTGCAACATTTTCACTAATGTTGGATGGGTTAAGGTGGAGAATTTTAAAATGGTTAGGTGCATTGGACAGGTTGAGGTGACTTGCTGGAAGGATCTTCTTGAATGGCCCTTGAGTGGCTTAGATGAAGATCGTGTGGTGTTGGTTAATATCTTGGAGGGTAGGTTATGTAGTTCCCTCAAGGAGAAAGATATTTTGGCTTGGGTCCAAATCCAAAAGACAAGTTTTTTGTTGTTGAAAGTTATGCTCAGCTTGATAGGCAATTACATGGCCTCACGGATGTTCCCTAGTGGGAGAAGGTTTGGAATAGCTTCTCTTGGCCAAAATGTAATTTTTTCTTATGGCTGGCTGCATAGAGGAAATGCCTCACATGGGAGAATCTTTGTAAGAGAGGCTTCCAGGGACCATCTATCTGTTATCTTTGTATGCATAATGAGGAAGACTACTCTTTTCTATGCCCTTTCTATAGGGAGATTTGGCACAAGTGGTGGGAGGCTTAGCAACATGCTTGTTTTCATGCTACCTACTTAATTGACTTTTGGGATAGCTTGGGCAGACCCCCAGCAAAGACCTCTTTTCTTCAAGTGGCCTGGGCTATTGGGCTAGCCCTTATTATCTGGAATTTGTGGCTAGAAAGGAATCGAAGGGTCTTTTGTGATTCACATGTAGGCAGTCCTCAGCTGTGGCAGAAGATAGTTAATAGGCTTCAGAAGACAATCTCGGCTAAGTGCAATTTGTCTGAAAATGTTGATCCAAGTGATTATGCTATTGTAAAGAATTTGCAATTGGAAAACATTAAAATGGACTATGCTGTTGGAAATAGATATTGACATGCGAAGCAGCGGATAAGTAGAGATGGAAGGTGGATTCCCCCTCCTATGGGAATCTTAAAAATTAATACGGATGGCTCTTCCCGTGGGAATCCTGGACATGCAGGTATTGGAGATATAGGTAGAGGTGATGATGGTTATGCAGCTTTTTTCTTCTCTATTTATATTGGGCAACACTCTAACAATCTTATGGAGGCCCTAGCTATTAAAATTGTTGTTGAGCGAGGTTGTTCTTAGGATGGAGGAAGATTATTTGTGAGTCGGATTTTCAAATTGTTGTGGACATGTTGAATAAAAAAAATTTGAAAGACGTGAGTTGGCAATTAGCTTTTGTGGATAGACAGATTTTACAACTGTGTAATACATTGGAATTTGTCTCCTTTTGTCATATTCCCAGGGAGTTGAATAGAGTGGCTGATTGTTTGGGCAAGTGGGCTTCAGAGCATGTTGATGGTTGGGATTTTAGTGGAAGGGATGGTCTACCTCCTAATTATCTTGAAACTTTAGACAGGTTAATGCTAGAAGACAGGATGATGCAAGAGCACCCAGTGGTGTAGGATCAATTTCTCTTTTATGTTTGTTTCCTTTTTATTTTCATTTTTGAGGCCCTTCGAGGCTCTAGATGAGCCTAGTTTTTGGTGTATTATCATTGGAAATCCTACGGTCGGATCTAATGCTATGGTCTCTAAACTTTGTAGTGGTGGTGCTGATGGTTTTTTAGGATCCTTTTAGTTTATGTTGTTGTCTTGGTGGGCCTAAGGCAAGAACTTTGTATTTCTGTGATTTCTAAATAAATTTTTTCCCATTTTTTCAATGTGAATTATAAACTTGTTACACCAAGACCAGCAATATGAATAAATTTAAACTAACAAAATCAAATCATTCATCTCCAACCATAACTAGATGTTATTTACTTTCAACAATGATGTCTATTGTTGCTTGTTTCAATCTACTGTAAGTTCTATATTATGATGTAATGTTCATATTTTAAAAACACAATCCTAAACCTAAATGAATTTACTCTGGCTCTTAACAGCGTATATTCTGAAAGATGTGGCGTTTCTCATAAGTAAACCATGAGTCAAAAGCTTCCGTCAATTAATTAAGTTGATATTTTGTAATTGCTATCATAAATATTGGCACTTCAATAGATTCATTGTTTGCTATTTACTTCTAATTCTAAGCAAAGTATTCAAACAACAAAAATAAAAATACATAATATCGATTTAATCATGTTAAAAGTTTAAAAAAGAATGACTATCCTAATACATATCAGATTGGAATGTGAACACAATGAGGTCTCGATTTGTGTATGGGCTCCTAGTACGTCCCTGGGTTCGCCAACGTACTGCCCAAGTGCCCATGTTCTGTGTGGGTTCATGTGGGTTCAGCTATGCTCGTCCATATAAATTCATGTTCTTTATATTATATTCGAATTATATTTGACTTAGGTTGGGGTTCCATGGAGGGGGCTTCCTAAAAATAAAGTGGGTATTGCTGAGATTTTTTAGGAAAATTTTTAAGTTGGTGGTCCCATGAATTTTGTAGTGTAATCTAGCGTAAAAATTTAAGCTCCTAAATTTAAGGAGGCTAGTGGTCTCATAAATATCTTTTATAGGATGTGCATAATAAAAACAAATAAAAATAATTCATTTATGCATTCATTTCCCTCCAAAACTATTTTTTAATAGAACTTAAATTTAAATTTTTGACAAGTGACAGATAACATCCCTAAGCTGGTGGGGCAATTTCTAGCCCCACCCCTTTTGCACCAGCTCAAATTTGCATGCCTAAAAGGTAGGGGCTGCTAGTTTTTTAAAAAAGATTCCAAATAATCCCATAGCACCAAAAAAAATAGAACCCAATCCCCTCCCAGGGACCCCAGCCTTACATACCCAAAAATTACAGTAACTTGTTAAAAGCCTCCACAAATCTCTCTTGCTTATTTATCACTAACAGATCCCTCACTTTATCCTCCATTTGCTTAGCTGTGCTCTCCATTCACATCCCCAAAATATAGCAGTAATTTTTTAAAACCCTCCACAACATTGTCTTGCTCGCCCATCACTAACATTCCCCTCACTTTATCATCAACGGAGCTCGACTCGGCTCGGAAGCCCCGGCACTCTTTGATCAGTTGGTATTCCTCTGCCATAAGCCAGTCGGAAGGTTGTGTGAAAACAGCTAAGAAAACCCACTTCCCCTCTTTCATTTCACCGAATTCCATTTTCATGTTGGAGCTATCATTTATCCGAAGTCTATTTTTCTTCTCCAAGGTTAGAAACGTATTTGCTGAAGAAGAATTTATGGCAAAACACACCATCACTGCCGTGCTGGAAGAACGCCTCTGCCTGCATCTTAACCTCAACATACTTCTGTATTTATTACTACCAATCTCCTCCATGCATGAATCAACCAAAGTGAGACCAGGAAAGGCAAAGGAATTCACAACTGATTCCACAGCATGCTCTGTCCTTGCGCATATTACACATTCATATGGCCATTTCTGCAAACAGTATAAAATTTAAGATCAACCAATTAACACTCAAGTACTAATAATAAGTCGATGAATCTAAAGACTTTTATCACCTTTATAGTTTGAAGGCAAGGCTCGATTGCTGATATGTTGCATTCTGCTGAGAGCTCTAGTCTCTGCAGTCTCTCCAATTGCTCCAAATTTTTAATGACTGGCACGCTGCAGCAAGTTAGTACTCTCAACCTCTCCAATGATCTGCAATTTTCCAAGCCTTCAATTTGCTTAAGCTGAACAGCAGTTTCTATGATTTCAAATTCTTTAAGCGAGAATAGATCTGCAAAACTTGGAAGCTCCTCTAACTTATCCCCACTGTTCTGTATAGACAGTGTCTCAAGGTTTGCCATGTCACAAATAACACCAATGCCCTTTAGCATTTTACATTTGCTCAACTTTATGGCCTTTATTGATATTGGCAAGGTTTCAATCTCTACTAACTTGTTATTACACAAAAGGTTTAGAGTTTCCAGGCTGGGGCAACATTGTTGAGAGATTGAAATCCTCGACAAAGAAGTGTATATTAAATGTATTGACTTGAGGTTGCAGAACGAAGAGGAAAAGGGCCCCGACAGGAAAGCCAATTCTGTGATTGGGCAGCTCTCAATAATCAAACTTTGAAGCTTGCCAAGCTGCTCACTTTTTTTTGGAAGATACTTCTCTAGAGTAGACTTTATGCTCAGTTCTTCTAACTGATAAAGGCTTCCCACAGGTTCAGGTAAAGATCCCAACTTCTTACACAAACAAATAGACAGATGAGTCAGGGAGGACAAATTCCATATGGACTTAGGTAAAGATTCCAATTTCTCACATAAATAAATTTTTAAATCAGTTAAGGAGGACAAATGACCAATAGACTGAGGTAAAGATTTTAATTTTTTGCAGAACAAAATTTCAAGATGAATTAAACAAGACAAATTTCCAATCGATTCAGGTAAACTTTCTAACTTCTCACATTTGGAAATGCTAAGATTAGTTAAAGAGGGCAAAAGACCTATAGACTCGGGTAAAAATCTTAACTTTTTCAACAGCAAAATCTTAAGATTAGTTAAACGGAACAATTTCCCAATAGACTCGGGTAAAGTTTCTAACTCCTCACATTTCAAAATGTCAAGATTGGTTAAGGAGGACAACTGACCCACAGATTCGGGTAAATATCTTAAAATTTTACACTCTTTAATTTGAATATTACTCAAGCGAGACAAATTTCCAATTGATTCAGGTAAAGCTTCTAACTCTTCAGATTGAGAAATGTTAAGGCTAGTTAAGGAAGACAAAAAGCCTATAGATTCAGGTAAAGATTTTATCTTTTTACACTCTGAAATCTGAATATTAGTCAAATGGGACAAATTTCTAATAGATTCAGGTAAATTTTCTAATTTACCACAATTACAAAGGCAAAGACTAGTCAGAGAAGATAATTGACCTATAGACTCAGGTAAAAAATTTAAATTTTTAGAATAGTAAACTTCAAGCTTTGTTAAAGAAGACAAATCTCCAATAGACTCGGGTAAACTTTCTAACTCCCCACAGTGATAAATGATAAGATTAATCAAAGACGACAAACGACCCACAGACTCGGGTAAAGATTTTAACTTTTTACATGAAAAAATTTTGATCCAGGTTAACGAAGCCAAATTTCCTATAGACTCGGGTAAAGTTTCCAACTCCTCACAATATAAAATTTCAAGCCTAGACAGGGAGGACAGATTCCCGATAGAAGGTGGCAAGCTTGTCAACAACTCACTCCCTATTTTCAGCACTTCCAATTTGCTCAGTCGACCAATGTTACTTGGTATCTCCCTTAATCTGGTGCCTTCCACATACAAATGTCTGAGCGACAACTGATTTGTGATATGCAGAGGTAACTCCTGCAATTTTGTACATCCTGAAAAAATCAGAGTCTCCAGCATTATCATATTTTCCAGAATGAAATTGTTCTCTGACGTTAAGGTGAGCTGCTTGCAACAATAGAAATTGATATACTGTAGATGTATGAGCTGCTTAAAAGATTCAGGCAGCATCCTTAGCTCCCTGCAATAACTCAAATCTAGATGTCGCAAGTTTGTCAAAAGGCCAAAGTTACTGGGCAGTGAGGTCAGCTTAACACATGCCCTTAGCTGAATATGCTCCAACGATTGGAGAAGATAAAACCCTTCAGGAAGACGGTCGATAGAGTCATACATATTCCCGGTCAAGGATATCTTTTTTAAATGTTTTAGACATCTTATTGACCTTGGAAATCTGAGGAAACTTGGGGCATCTACAAGATTCAGCTCTCTTAACTCCAAAGGAAGCTGCAACCACGTTGCATTTCACTTCAGAAAATTATACAAACACTTAAAACATGCAATTCTATAAATATTGACAAAAAAAAGGAAGATACTTACATCGGCAGAGTCACTCCACAATTCTTCTATGTGTTCAGCATCTGGAAGCTCTAAAACTCTTAAATTCTTCAATGAAAGCCACAACGGAAGAGCTCTCTGACTAAACATGATCCATCGCAGCCAGACAAGGCCCGGTGATATTGTTGCTAATTCTTCTGTAAAATAATTCTCCTTGACAACAAGGATAGAAGGTGCAAGGCGCTTAAACCTTCTAGTAGAGCCTCTTACAAGCTCCATGCACTCCTCAAAAGGTGTACCATAATGGGATTCTTCATAGAAATCATCCGTTGCCGCTTTAATCCCCCGAATCGGCACTCTTTCCTGAATAGAAAATGCAAAAGGACAGAAACCTTATAAAATAAAACAACTAAGATTGCATAGCAATGAACGAACAAGGTTTTTATACGAGAAATTAGACAGCATCTAAAAGAATATTAAGCTCACCGTCGACTGATTCTGCATGTCGATGATTTGCTGTGTTGACCAAACACGGTAGGGTGACCTCCCCTTTGCAATGTCTTTTCCAAGATCCCTAAGTTGATCATGCATTTTGATCCGGTTACTCTTATCAACCTCAACCAGACACTTATTCTCAAGTACTTCCCAACTATGTTCCCCATTCCATCTGGATCCATCCCACACTGCAATAGCCATACTTTTTTCTTCTCCTATGAAAAAAGAAGCTATATCTAAGAATATCTCCTGTTCCTCCTCATCTAATGCATCAAAGCTTATTTTAAGGCTCTCCTTAATGTCATTGGGCAATAATCTTGAAGCCTTATTCAATTGAGAATCCCAGTAGTCCTTGGGCTTTCCATAAAGCAGTCCTCCAAATATCTTAAGAGATAAGGGTAATCTGTTGCAAATTTTTACGAACTCTTCAACAAGACTTTGAAATTCATTTGGAGGAGAAGACTGTAGAAAAGCATGCCAACATAAAAGCTCTCTAGCATGTTTAGGATTTAATCCTTTCATTTGGTAAATGGAGGAGACTCCCCATGATTTGAGAACACCCAATTCACGACTTGTGACAATGATTAAACTACCTGGCTCAAAGTTGTGAATTTCTGGCAATAGAGCATCTAACTGTTCTGCATGATCTACATCATCCAAAATAATAAGAACCTGAAAAGATCTCAAACGATTTTTAAGTATTGCCTTCCCTTCTTGTACATTATCAAATTGTAATGCACTGAAACCAATGTCTTGCATAAGCTTTTTTTGCTTGTTATGTAAATCATTTTTGTATGCTGCATCTCGGACTTCAAAAATACAACTGCATTTATTTATGGAGGAACTTTTCCTGTTATATATTTCTGTTGCAAGTGTTGTTTTCCCAGAGCCTCCCATGCCAACAATCCCCACAATTTGTACTTTTTGAGAAAAATCAAGTGCACTTCTTTCAAAGTCATGTATTGTCTCATCAAGACCCACTGGATGTTTGGCAACCTCCAATTTCACTGCCTTTCTCATGTGCTTCATCACAGAATTTACAATACTTTTCAACAACCTTTTTTCATCACTAAGCAAAAGAAAACCATAAGACAAATCATCATCCAAATTTATTTAATAAAAATCAAATTAAAACTAATATAAATATATATATTTCTAAAAGATTTTAGCTATAGACCGAATCAATTGTTCATGAGAGAAGATGAATGGAAGATAAATAAATAAATATATTTACATGCCTGAGATATATGAAAATTAAATTATATTACATTTAAAAAAGTAAAACTACAGAGAATACAAAGGGATAGAAGTACAATATATATTATTTTTAAAAAGATTTTATTCTAAAGAATAAAAACCTTTTGTATGGTTCTAAATAGCTTTAAAATATTATGATCATTATATTGTATATCCGTGATATTAATTGATCAATGATTCTATTTAGAGCAATAAAATTTGAAGATATTATAAGTAAGCCATGACAATATGCCATACTCAACTAATGCCTAAAGGCACCACGCATTGTTATTTTGAGCAATATTTAAATATATTATATATTGATGATTCAATAATAGTAAAAATAATAAATCTTTATATTGATGGTTCAATAATAGTAAAAATAATAAATCTTTATATTGATGCTTCAATAATAGTAAAAATAATAAATCTTTGAGGAATTTAGACTAATTAAGTAATTTTATGTCAATTTGGGGTTTACTATATAATGAAGGGGTGTTGTAGATGATTATTTTGTGCGTATTTGTTGATCATGTAATTTATGTGAAATGATAACAACTCAGATTTCTTAAATGATAATTACAAATGGTGTAAAAATGGAAAGTCATAATTTAATAAAATAGACCCCTTATTTTAGGTGTGTTGATGCCAATAATTCACTATTGAATCTTTGAGTAAAGCTATTTAGGCTAATGATAGAATCTTTACCTTTTGTTTTGATTTTAAAGGAACTAATCAATTAATCTTATGCAAAGTTAGACTAATTCCTCTAGCATTAACAAAGCCCTAGAAACTTACATTCCTGCACATTTATCCTCTTCCTTATCCATAAATGCTCACATCTTGGTACATCTGCCCCTTATTACACCTATTTATTAACGCATCCCAATAAACCACATGAATCTAACCATTTTTATGTCTTGGTTCATTTTCATGAATCTAACCATTTTCATGCCTTGAGTCGTTTCCCTGAATGCGAGATTTGACCCCCACCCATCAATTTGACCCTAAAATTTTCAAAATTTAAATTCAAATAGATCCAATCCTTGCCCATTCCACTATCCATTGTGAATGATTAAACACGCATTTATATGATTTGATGCTATATGATAATATTTGAAGGTATTCACTCGCATCCATTTGGCATCCTCTCATTCCTTGATCATCCTTAACTCATCCTAAGGAGTGAGTTTTTGCACACTGAAGTTTTTCAAGGTTGAACGAGCATAACACATCCTTTAGCAAGATAGCAGTAATGCCTGATGGAATTTTAAAATACCACCATCCTCATAGTAGAGTAGAGATAAAAGAAGATGTATATAAACTAGGTAAGCTATTTAATCAAGGTACACACTAAGCAAGATTCGATCTATACATGGAGGAGAGATCCCCGAACATAGAAAAAACCTAACCGGCCACAAACTCAACCTAGGACAGAGCTCAACTCTAACATAGAACCTGAGGCATTACATTTACAATAGAGGTAGAATTTCTAGGTAACATATAATTTTAAGTTCAATGCCATATTAAACTAATTCATTTTTCTCATAGAGGTAAGTACCTAATTCTTGTTGAATTTAATTTTCCTGCTATAGCATTAAATTCGTAAATGCATTAGATTACATTTCTTACTTATTATTCTAGGTTAATTGGTGGAGTGAGATGTAAGCATCTTATTTGATGGCCTAAAGGCCCTAAACTAAACCTTTGCAAAAGTTCATTTTCCTTTACATTTTGGTGACTCGTCCTGCATCACCTAATATTCCATCCCACACTTTTCCATCATCTTTAGAGTTTTTAGATCTGCATTTCTCTAGTTTACAACCTATTTTCAAATGTAATCTTCCTTATCCATATCTATGCTTCATTGATAATGTTTTATTTGAAGGTTTACTTCTTATTCACTTATTCTACCCTTTTACCACGCTATGTACCCTTGTTAAGGGTCTAGAGTTTAGGGTTTACATCTAACCCTCTCACTTCCATAGCCACTCTTGTCCCTATTACATTATTTCACAATCTTGAGCATACCATCTTACCATCTCATCCCATATCAAATACCCGCGATAATGTCTCCAACTCATTCAAATCAATGTCTATGCTTTTTACATCCCAACCTCTTCAAACCTCCTACATTATCTCCCTATTCTTAATACCACTCTTGTCCCTACAACAACCTTGGATACACTATTGAAAGAGATGATGAACATAAAGAAAGAAAGGATGACAAGAAAGATACTATTGTATATAATCCTCTGTAACAGATGCCTTACTTCTTTCAGGTTGTTGCATATCCATTGTTTGCAAGATTTGTAGTGCCTGGACTTGAAATGTTCCATGTGTTAGCGTGTGATGCATTGCATGTATAATGCATATATGGTGATATTTTTAGGATTCTTAATTTAGAAGTCTTAAAGTTAATCTATGAGTTCCAATTTTGCATAATAAATACATGGAAGAAAACACTCTAGTTTACTATTAAATTTTAGAGGATGTAATTTTTACAAAGGATTGTTCTTGTGCTGTTTGAAGCGGTGTAATGAATGAGGAATACCTCTACGGTGAGGCAAGATGTAACTCATCAGATCAACAGAAAATTATTTGTGCATGTAAAATCAAATTTGATTGTTGTTACAATTCTCTGTTTTCTGGAGCAGTTTGTATTTATTTGTGTGTTTCAAAAAGTACATTTGGTACCAGAGCTGTAAGATCATGTGAGTGCTGGGCCTGCTGGCTGTTGACAGATTCAAAAGATCGTGAGAGAAGTACAGGTTGCAGAAATCATTATAATTTGTGAGGCCCTTGAATGAACCCACCTGGTCAGAAAAAAGATCGATCTTATTTGTTTCAGCAGTAAAGAAAATTTTGCAACCTTTGGGAATATAATGAATGTAATTTTAAAATGAAACTCAAGACATTGTCTATTAACAAACACAACCCAAAAAAACAATGTCAAATCCATAACACGAATCAATGAACCAAAACCAAGATTTCTACCAAAACTGGCAAGTTAGTTATAATTTTAATATTTAGGATAACTTAATTATTAAGATTTATTTTACCAAACATCTCGTTACAATCTCTGGGTTAGTGGATGAAATGTACTTCGATATTTTTAGTATTTGTCCAACATCAAATTACTTGATATATTTAATTAAATAAATCAGATTTGTCAAAATTAGTTTGTCATAGAAGTTATATGTTTTCGGCATTCACTAAAATGGCTCATCTAAAATGTGGATTCATTTCAAAAAAATTAAGGTCTAGATTCCGTCATATCAACAAATTTCATCTCTATTTATTTTTAAAGCATCTACACAATCTTATAAAGAGAAGAGATATGTCAAATATTGTAAACTTGAAAACAAAAAATTGAAACAAAATCATTAGACAAATTAACAAATCAAGCAATAAATACTAATTCAATTCCATTTACATTGTTTTTCTATTACAAACCAAATTCTATTATTACAATAAGAAAAAGATAAATAATAAGTACCATAAATGTTTTTTAAACATCTAATAAGTTTGGGACAATTTTGTGTTATTATTATTGAAAATTAGGCTTGGATTGGAGAGTGAGTGCAATGTTCTCGGGAAGCCAAAAGGTTTTCTGCCATTGAAGCCCTCAAAGTGTTGCTTTCATTTCTTCGATCTCAGATTGGTGCTCTTTGTCATGATTGATTGCCTCCTTCCTCCTTTTCTAGCGTTTGGTCTGGATTGTTGATGTTTCTTTTGGCGTTCTTTTGGTCATAGGGTTTGGGTCTCAATGGTGTTCATTTCTTTCTGATGTTTGGAAGGATGTGGAATTTTTTAAAAATTTGAATTATATTCCTGCTTGGCCTATTATTTATTGCACCCACCCCTCGGCCTTGGAGTCTAGGTCATATTCAATTCTCGAGCACATAGTAAGCTAAGTTGCCTCTCCCAAGCCTTCGAGCTCATGGGAGAAACTAATGCAATCGATGATGAACAAATAGAGCACAATGGGAGCAAGGATTAACCCCCTAAAAATCATGATTCGTAAAAACAAGATCTTCAGCCCTCTTTGCAAAAATCATCTTACAAAGAAGCCCTCATCACAGATTCTAGTGATTTCTCATGCCCTTCATCTGTTGCCTTTCATGGAGGAATACAACTGGTCGTGGATTCCTCTCTAGGAGGTGAATGATTCAGAAAGACCTTTTTGTGGTTTTCTTTAGGACTCACAATAAGCAAGAAATTTATTCCACAAATTTTGAAACCTATAGGCAATGTTACACAAATTGAGGAATCCTAGGTCACTCTACCTCATCTAAATGTTAGGGTTTTGATAGCTTTATACCTTGATGCAGTGATTTCAGATATAATTTCTTTGAATGTTGATAATGAGACTCATCTATGGGATATTAACTAAGTTACCGGTTTGGGTTCGGGATTGAGTTCGAAGACGCAAACCCGGTTCATGGGTTTGGGAAAAAAAAATTTGCCTTTTGGGTTCGTGGGTTGGGTTCGTCCCTATATATATACAAAATTACAAATCTAAATACATTTAATAGTATGCTGCTTCATCATTGATCAATGCCAAATGCATTTAGCAAGGGCGGATTAGGATTTTTGGCCCAAAAAAGGCAAAAAAAAAATAGTTTTTTAATATGAAAAAGTCACTTTTTGGTGACTTGACTGGTCCAGCCCGTGGGTTCACCCGGGTCCACGCTTGGGTTCTCTTGGGTTCGGCCAAGGTTCACCCTTTTGACTGTGGGTTTGCCACCGTCAAAAGAGCGAACCCTGGCCGAACCCAGGGCAAACCCAGGGCGAACCCAATGCAAACTCAGACCCGCACGGAACCCAGCTCGCGTTTGGAGCCCAAAACCGGCAAACCCGATAACTGAGGATATTAAGGTTTTGGACACTCTAAATGCTTTTTTTTTTGTAAAAACAATGGGTACCTTAGAAAAGATTGCCCTACCATCATACAGAAACCTATTGGGGCATTCCAACCCAATCAGGGCAAACCAGATGCAAATAAAGGACAAAATAAAATGCAAACCCTAGATAAGGAGGGGCTAAATGACAATGATATGGTGATTGATAGGCAAGTTCCTAAGTCAAATAGTCCTAATGATATTGAGATGTCTGAAAAAACAGGCCGTCTTTTGGAGGAAGCTCCAAATTCAGAAGCCCTAAAGGCTATCAATAGTACTATGTCACTAGTGGACCGCAACCCCTCTTCGAGGAAGAACTTGAAATTATTCATGTTCAGGCCTCAATTGCTCTTATATCCCACCCTTGCCCTCTACCAAAATAGAGCATTGCTCCCATTCTGACCCATAAGAATCCACAACAGCTTGCCCTTGACTCAATTTAGGCTAAAGCTGCTCAAATCAGACAAATCATATGCCGCTCTCCTTAAGATGCACTTCAAGCGATATATTCTACCCTCAATCCTGGTGACAAGGCTTTTGATAAAGATTCTTATATGCCTAGCCCTTCTTTGGCTCAAAGTCCGGTTATTGGAAAAGAGGATAATAAAAAAAGGAAATACAAGGACAAACCAACTAACTCAAACTCTGGGTCTAAGAAAAAAGTTAATAATAAAGGAAACAATATCCCTAAGTGCTTTGACAGGCTTTATAAAAATTAGAAAATTCTCCCCCTCCTGACCCTAAATGAATTTTGACATCTATAGCTGGAATGTAAGAGGGCTAGAATCTGGAGACAAGAAATTTGTGGTTAGAGCCTTTTGCAATGCTAGGCCTAATATGGACTTCATTTGTCTTCAAGAAACCAAAGTGGTTGGGTTTCAAGCACAAACTGTGTTGAACTTCATTTGGAGAAAAGCTATTGTTGTTATTTCAAACTATGATAAAGGGAGAGGGGGCACTGTTATTCTAATCCATCCTAAATGGGGTGATAGCATTGTACAAACTAGCTCATCCCTTGTAATCGACTAGTGTGGGTTACTTTGAAAATTGTAGAGGATCAATTTGGCTTGATTCCTTAAATGCTTCTAATGACTATAGAAAGAGATTAGTGCTTTGGAACTAGATGACTTCCAACCTCCCTAAGGTACCATGGATATGTATTGGGGACTTTAATATGGTTGAATATAAAGAAGATAAAAAAGATGGGAAAGATGCCCTACGAAAAGGTGATGAACTTTTCTCTTAGTCCAAATTCAAGAGATCTTTGAACTTGGTTGACCCCCCAGCTAAAAAGAAATTCTCTTCCTCATCCATCTCTTATACACGGTGCAATAACTAGTCAATGTGAAATAGAATATACTGCAGAGTTGATAGGGCCTATGACAATGGGTCTTTTTTCACTTTTAATTGTCCTGAAGGGAGCAATGCAGTTTTTGTGATCCCTTCCTCAATTTTAGATCACTCTCCTATTGCTATCAATGTTCCTTGGGATACCTCTACTACCCCGACTGTGGCCCCTAGATCTAGCTAGCATTTCCAAGCTTAGTGTCTCTCTCCTAAATGATGAAGCCTGTTCGGGGGCCATTAAATCAGTTACTGCTATTACTAAAGCTCTTAACAAGCACAAAAACCCTACTCAAGTTTGGGACTCCTTGGTGGAGGTTTGGAGGAGTCTCTTTTAGATAATGGGTAAAACAAAAGCTATGCACAGGAAACAATATCGATAACCTACTGCGGGAAAAAAATCCTTATGCTTGAAGTACAGATGCAAGACAAGGCCCTAACCAATTATTGGAGGCCAAATTAGTCAGGACAAAGACTCTACTCAGATAAATTTAGAACTACAAATTCCAATTTTAGGAAATCAGAGCAAAATGAATTGGTTGAAGGATGGGGATTGGGTATCTAAGTACTTCTTTCACCTTATCAAGTAATTGTAAGGTAGAGAAGCCATTTCTCATAATGGTCAAACCTCAAGTGACCAAACTTTTCTAAAGTCAGCTCTCCATGATTTCTTTCAAAACTTATTTACTTCAAGATGCCAGGGATTTTTGTCTGAAAAAATGATCCCTAGAAAGATCTCAGATGAGGATGCTATGAATTTGGATAAGGACCTTTATGTTCTAGAGTTATATTGCACCATGTGTTCTCTTGCCAATGGGAAGTCCCTAGGCCTTGATGGTCTCTTGCTAAATTCTATAAGAAAAATATTCATTGGATTAGTGCAAAACTCCTAGACCTCTATAATGCAGCATTTGTTAACAAGTCCTTGGGCAAGAACATCAATAGAGGTATTATTAAACTCATTCCCAAGAATGAGGATAAAACTCAAATAAGGAACTAGAGCCCTGTTACTTTGTTGAACCTCTCCTATAAAATCTTGGCAAAGACTTTGGCTAGAAGACTCACAAAGGTGTTGGGTAAAATTGTTTCAAAGACTCAAACTGGTTTCATAAAAGGAAGATACATCTTGGAAAATCTGATAACAAGTTGCGAAGATATGCACTAGGTTAAACAAGATGGTTAAAATGTGGCCATCATCCTGTTAGAATTTGAGAAAGCCTACGACAAAATCAAATGGTGTTTTGTGTTAGGCCTTTAGATTTCCTTCTAAGTTTTGCAATTGGATTAGTATTTTATTCAAGGATTCATTTACAGTTATTGATGTCAATGGTGATTTGCCAGGGCCAATAACACTACAAAGGTCCATTAGACAAGGTTGTCCCATTGCGCCTACCTTATTTGTAATTGCGGCAAATGCACTTCATCACATTCTCAAATCTGATCTCATCTCCCCTCCCTTACAAGACATCAAGATTCCCAACAAAGATCAACTTTTCAATGCCCAATTTGCATATTATACTGCTCTTTGCATTGAACCTTTTGAAGCTAACTTTAATAATATTGTGGGCAAACTACAGATTTTTTGTAATGCCTCTGGGTCTAAGGTTGCTCCTCATAAGTCCATTTTTATTGGTTGGTCAAATGATCCTCCTAACTAGTTTGCTTCAAAAGGATGGGGATGTCCAACACCTCTAAAGTCATCAAGTACCTTGGTATTCATTTCTCTGTTTCTCTTTCTCTGAGACATGTGGAATTGGCTTTTTTTAAATTGAAAGGAAACATTAGAAATGGCAAACCAACCTCCTCTCCTTGGCTCCGAGAGTTCAGGTAGTTCAGGTAGTTCAGAAAGTCTTGGCATCTCATACCATTTATCGTCTTCTAATCGTCCTAGCTAGTTTGCTTCAAAAGGATGGGGATGGTCCGTCCTCTCTAAAGTGGTTAAGTACCTTTGTAACCCTTTCTCTATTTCTCCTTCTCCAAGACATGTGGAATTGGCTTTTTATTTTTTAAGAAACTTGAAAGGAAACATTAGAAATGTCGACTGGCAAACCAACCTCCTCTCCTTGGCTGGGAGAGTTTGGGTGGTTCGAAATTCTTGGCATCTCATGCCATTTATCATGCTTCTACCTGGCTATTTGCAAATGTGTAGTTTAACAAACTTCAAAATATTTTACGAGAGTTTTTATGGTCTGATGGCAAGGGATCTAAAAAGAGACACGGTGTATCTTGGGCTTGGGTGTTACATTCCAAAATGCCAAGGTGGGTTGGGCTTAAAGGATTTGAAAATTCAAGGTATGGCACTTGCTTCAAAATGGATCTTTAAGGCCACCCAAAAGGATGAGCCATGGAAAGTATTGATTACGAATAACTTGAGTTTGTCTACACCAAAAAAAGGAAAATTGTGGACCCCTATTAATCTACAAGATATACTCTTTAGCCAGTTTGAGGTTAGGACCTATGGTTCCGAGGTTTTTGCATCCTTGTGGAAGGCATGGGCTCAAGTAAGGTATCTTGTTAACAATGGAGCAGTTGTGTGCAACTCTCCTCCCTATTCGGTTACAAGCAGATTTATTTGGTGAGGTCTTGTAGAAGCCATTGGATTTGATCCAAGGCTGATATACTAAATATTGAAATGCAGTAGGCGTCAATGTTTTACAGGATATTCTGGTGGATGGTAAGCTTGGGACATGGGAGCAATTGAGCTTTAAGTTTGGACTTCCTCCTTCTCATAAAAAGGCATACACCATGATTGCTAGAGATTTGGTGGATTGGTTCCCCAAGGAAGAATTTAACAAATTCAGAATTGTTTGAGAATATTAGATGGCAAGATGGCACAAAACTTACCTGTTTCAGTCTACAAGATATACTGTATGCACGTTGCCTGGGGAGATATTTATGCTTGGCTTGATAAAGCTTGGAAATTAGATTGGCTGGACTCCAAACGCCTTAAGACCTTGGACCACTTATGGCATAATCATCTTGAACCTACAAAAACTTGTTCTCGTTGGCTTCTCCTTCTGAAAAAACTTGCTATTGATTCTTGCACAGTCGTGGTTTGCCTACTAGGATCTGTGATTGTTGTAATGTTCCTGAGACTTTTGAACATCTGTTTTTTCATTACAAATTTGTTATTGCCTAAGGTCTTTAATGTTTGGTTTACCTGTCTCCTGGAATGATAATGCAGGCTTTAATTGGATAGAAATTATTGCCGGTTATGTTGATAAATTTGATGCTGTCTTAAACAAATTTTGGTTTGTTTTTACAAGTGGAGTCCTTTGGTTTTTTGGTTTTTGTGGAAAGGGAAGAATAAAGAGATTTTTCAGTCCAAAAGAAGGCTCCTTACTGAGTTTGAGTGCGAACTCACGTATTTTACTATCATGTTACAGGTTTCAGATACGATGGAGATTGCCAAAGAAAGATTTAGGTTGCTGCTTAAAGGAGGTGTCATGTTGGTGTACAAGACTGATATTCAATCTGCCCATTTCTTCAACATGGTAAGAACAATTTGAGCAAAGAGGAACTAGAGTTAACAAGCATCTTGAAGAAAAACAGATCACCAAGGAAGAGATTGAGGCTAAGAACAAGGAATAAAAGGACAAGGCCAGGTGGGACATTACAATGGATCCAGAGATTGTGCCTCCTTTAGGCGCATTTGAGTGTGACCAAGCAGACTATAGTACTAATGTAATTGGGTCATGTAATTAAAATATGACCCACCGGTAATCCTCTTTTTGTTAACTGTTGATCTACGTCATTCCAAATTTTAAAATTTTTTGATACTTTGTGATCGTACTGATCTAGTTTGGGGGAGATGCTCCTCATAATGTAACTCTGTTTTGTACACTATCTTTAACATTAAATTAAAAACTACTAATTTTAATAAATTAAATATTTTCATTATTTATAGTTATACAACTTACTAATATTTTCCTCATTTATAACACTCAACAATACTTATAAATTTTATTGATAGTTTTTTAATAATTTAAAAAATATAAAAAATGCTATTTATTAGCAATACTAAAACAATTAAAAATAGAATATCTACAAAAACAGAAAATTTATATATAGAATTAAAATTAAATTTTATAAGCAAATCCCCACATGAGAGGAAAAACTTAAAATAGTATTTTAAAATAGAATTGGAAAAGTGGTAAGAGTTCATAAGATATGACAAAGGGCTTCTACAATACAAAAGAAAAAGAAAAAGGGTACAGAATGATTAGTACTTACTCATTCCCCTGCAGGATTTCACCAGAATGGAATGAAACGTTGTGGAGTGCCTCTTTCCAATCCTTGAGCTTTTCTGGGGTATATCTCTTCTTACTTTCGTGCTCGTCAAATGCAACAGCAAAAGATCTTTTCAGGTAGCGGGCATCACTGGGGTCAACATTGTAGAACACAGGAATGACTGTGCTGCCGGTTTTGAGCATAAATGACAGCTCGGCCAAGCACCAGGGAGATTGTGCATAGTTGGGTGAAAGTATGGCAATATGGAGGAGAGAAGTACGCATGGCCTCTTCTATTTCAAACGGTATGTTATCGCCCAGTTCAAACACCTCTTTATCCAGAAAAACTTGAACTCCCATGCCCTGCAGGATGTCGTAAATAGAAGAGGCCAGCGTGTGTTTGGTATCAGTACCACGATGATTAATGAATACTTCGAAGGGCACCTTCTTTGGCGCAGATTTAGATGGAGGTGCAATTTCCCCAAAAGCATAGCTTAGCTGCTTAACTGTTGCCATTGGAATCAAATGGAACTGGAAGTGAAACAAACAAGATTTAAAAATGGAAGCGGGCTAGGATATTGTCAGATAACTGATCAGAAGGGCAAATCGAAGAAAATGCAAAAGAAAGAAACAGAGATGAGATAAGATTGAGTGAATAATGTGGAATCGTGAGCAAATGCGGGAAAATAATTCACGGAAGAGGTAGGGCTGGGATAGAACGGTCAAGGCATTTGTACGAAAACGCGTGAGTAAAGGCATGTCTTTAAACAAAGCCAGTAGATTCTTTGTGCGAGTTTTTGTTTCGAACCCACTTTTCTATGAGTCAGCGGCATTGTAAAAGAGCCCACGGAATTTTCATTAGGCGATTTCTCCTCTTTCTACAAATTTACAATAGATTTAATGCCTGACAAACTTAGCCCCACAGCACACAAAAATCTTGAGGAATCTGCATTTTTCTCTTTATTGTGACGCCTGTGTCCAATCATTCAACTTCAGCTACAGCCGCACTTGGTTAGATTTGCATTGTTTTTTACCCTTCCTGTAATTAAGCCGGAGGAAGTGCATTTATTTTTATTTTCAATTAAAAAGTATTTTTTTAAATATAATGATATATTAGTCAACAAATCTTCTTTAGTGGTTAATGAAGTTGAATAGTTTTGAATGAGTCCATGAAGGATGAAGTTTTGTTGTGTGGAAGGTTTCTAAATAAAGGATGATGAATATGATAGAATTGATATCCCTCAATTCTTTTTTTTAACTAAAAAGTTTGTCTTAAATATTTTTTCTTTTTTATTAACTAAAAAGATTGTCTTAAATATTTTTTAATATATCATCTTAAATAATGTCAACCCAATTGTTACAATCAAGAACATAATAGAACAAGAGACGCAAAGCATCAAGTTCCTGCCGAGTTGTTTATGATTAGTATAAAGATTGTTGGAAGTGCATTTGACATTTTGAAGGAAATGGCATTGCCATGGTAAATTGAAATTCGATGAGCATTGCCAACATAGTCGCTCCCTGTTTTAACTTTTGTGCTTTGGAACGATTGGCAATTATGAGAATTGAATATAAAAGAGAGTATAATAGAATTGAATGCAAAATTCATCTCTAAGTAAACAAATAACATATGAAAAAATGAGCATGCACAAAAACATGTAACTAAGTTTGAAAGCATAATTCTAAAAAATGAGACATAAATATGATAGAAATTAGAAACTTGTTACATTTACAAATATGATAGATGCAAATAAAAAACATTTCCAACATTACATTTACTGGTCACAGAAACAGTGTTCCAAATATGCAAACATCTTTTGATAGGGCCTGTACTAAGTCATAAAAAGAAATGCCTATAAAAATAATTCTTCAAACAATTAAATATACTCTTATAGAGCACATAATTTTTTTCCTAAATCACATATCAGTAGATCCAGTCTTCGAAAAGGACAACTAAGTATAATAAATTTTGTCTTATTGGACAGTGCATAATATAATAAATTTGTCTTGTCAGCATTAGCAACATTTTAAAAAAGTTGTTGAGTCTTATAGTGCAGTAAGCAACAGTTTGTAGAGTGCAAGATAAATATAAAGTTTTAACAGAGAAAGCAAATTTGTATCTAATTTGCTTTTATTTGTTAAGTAGTAGTAGTCTATTTCAGTGAAGTTGTTCCATATGACAAGTATCCCTGATTTCTGCCTTAGAGATTGTGTCCTTCCTGCAAAACATAAATTGGTTTTATTGTTTGTAAATTAGTATTTGTTATAGTGTAGAGTTAATAAAAATGTTTGAAATGTATAAAGGTTAATGTAATGTATCATGTTTACCTTTTTGTAGAAATCACTCCTGAAGAACAAAGGCATGAGTAATGAGATTGTTTTGGTTGAGAGTGAAGTGGCCCTTAGTTGTAAAATCACGTAGAATGAAGATAACTCTTGATTTGTCTTCTTTGTAATCTTCATATGTAGTATTTTGAAGAGCTGGCAACAATTGTTCAATTGTGGACTTATCAAGAGAACATTGTATAGTTTGTTTATTTTCAGTTGTAAGTATTGTGTTGAGGTGAAGTGAGTATACATAGGTGACTTTTTGGTGACACCTGGTGCAGTGAGCAGTGTTGTCTTCAAGCATGCCATAGTTTTCAAATTTATAACTGCATTGTGAGCAAAATGCATAGAATGGAACTGAGAATGGATTTGCCACTTTAAGGATACCATCAACCTGTAAGAGAGGTGTAAATGTTAATGTGGTGTGCAAACAGTGCATTTGTAAAATGAAGAGATGCATGTTGTGAAAATAGTTACCTCATAAGTTGTATTAAGTAAGCCATTGAGACTTTTCAATGTTCTTTTGTCATTGAGCTTGCATATGAATGTTGAAAGGCTTGTGCGGAATGTTATTCTTTGGTCCACTTTTTTTACAACATTTCTGAAGAGCATTGCAGGGATTTCATTCCTTTGTAGGTGGTCTTCTATTGTGAGGCATTGCTGGCCAAAACTTTGGTGCAGGTACAACTATTGAAGAGTAACATGGTTAGTTATTTTGTGTGAAATTTTTTTGTATGCAAAGTATTTTCCTATACTGAACAGAAGTTTGGAACAGGTTATTTGGAAACAATTATGAACTTTTTTACCTATACTTTGTCTGTTTCATTGTCACCATCTTTGATGTCAAGTGTGTATTGTGAACCTTGTTTGCCTGTCCTTGTTACCAAAGCTCCAATTGTTCCAATGGGGTACTCATTTGTACTGAAGCATAGTTGTTTTATTGTGGTGCTTGGTATGAAATTGTATTCTTGACACATGCGTGGCATTGTTTCAATTGCGGTAGAATCTTTGAGGATTAATATGCAGTCACTGTCACCACGATCGTAGTCTGTCTTTGGGGCAATATCAAATCCTGAAATGCAAATTGCAGAATTTGCCACTATTTTTTCCTCATATTTTTCTACAAGATCACCATTAACATTAACTGTAATTGTCATTTCAGCTTTTAAATCTGTTAGATCTGCACGGAGGACAGGCCTTGCTTTGTTCACTTTGTCAAGTGTGGCTTTGTAGACAATGAGCACATCCCCTTGGAAGATGTTACCTTCTTTCCTTGCGTTCAAGTCTTCAATAGATATGGCATTTTGTCCTTTGACTTTTGATCTGCAAGAATCGTAAGACTAGTGCATTAATATTGCTAACTTTACATAATCTTAATTAATTTGAGATAAGATAAGTTCAATACCTTTTTGTGATCTATTCTTGATTGATTTGTGTTTGTTTTCCTGATCTCTTGGCTCCATTGTTCTCCTGGAAAAAAAGATATGTAATATTGGAATAAATTTTATAATTGTCATGTTTTGTTTGCATTTTTGGATAAATTGTTTGTGAATTGTAGATGCAAAATTTTATGTGTTATGGAAATTGCAATTCTATTATATTCAAACAATGCGTATTTGTGATTCTATTTGTTATTTTTATTAGTATTATGAATTTTAGTTTGTTGAATCAGTGATATGCATGTTCATAAAGTAGCAAGGTGATTAGTCCAGTATGCCTCTGTTTTATAAATGGAGCATATGTTTTTGTATGAATTTGACCATATGTGATCAATTAATGGTTTGTTTATTGTGTGTGAATGGTCTAACAAGAAATGTATATTGTGTTTTTTCATATAATTCGCAAGCAATTTTTGGCGTTTGCTTTGTATGGCCATGTCAATATTGAAATCTTCCACAATGTATAGTATTTTTTGGGGGAGGGTGCGGGATAGTACTTTGTTCATGATTGTTAAAATTTCAAGTATAGGAGCATTTGGTCTTGCATAAACATTACAAACATTGAGATCATTGTTCAAGAACTGTGTTGTTATTGTCATTGCTTCTACATTTGTTGATCTATGTTCTTTTATTTTTGAGATTTGTAGATGTTTCTTAGTTAAAGTCATAATGCCATGTATGTTATGTATAGCAACACAATTGTAAAGGTTTAGTAAAGTGTTACTTTGATGAGGATGGTTATGAACCTCCTTTAGACAAATGATGTCAGAAGACATTATGTCATAGTCATTTAGAATGTCATTTGTGTGTGCTTGTAAACTACGAGTGTTTAATGTGCAGAGCAAAAGTTGTGGCATGTTGTGGGAACATACATTAATGTTTTCAAATTGCCATGTTGCATTGGTTTGAAGGCATGACATTTCAAGATGTATTTTTTTCTTTATTTTGAAATTGTTTGTAGTTAGAGGTTTGAGCAAGAATAATGATTGCATTGATTTGGTACGTGAAAGTGTGGTATATGCGAGGCCATGTTGTTGAACGGTTGTGGGATCAAATGCTAGACCTTCCATTGTTAGTTCTTGTGACCGATGTATGGTTCTTGCACATGCTACTTGTATAAGAAATTGTTTTCTAATGGTTATTTTGTTGTTCATTGATATTTTTCGAATGGGTCTAGCAATGCAAAGTATAGGTACCCATTGTTTATCAATGTCATTTGTGTAGCATTCAGCTAGTTTTTTCCTTTCTTGTTGTCCTATTGTAGGGTTGTTTATTTTGAGCCATACTATGTCAATGTCATTGTATTTTGTGTATGCTTTAAATATTCCATCTGTTCCATTGACTAGACCATCTTTTGTGTTATAGTTGCCTGCATAGATTTCGACAAGAATGTTTTGTTTCAATTTTATCTATGTGGGCAACATAGTCGTATGATTGTACAATCTTATTGTAAAATTATTTTCTTCATATTCATCGATTGCATCTATGACAATGGCATTGTCTGAAATGATAGATAGTATTTTATTGTTGTGTTCATCAACATCCTTTTTCCTATAAAATAGGAAAGGAAATGTTGGGTCAATGGGTGGTGGGCGTGAGCAATGTTGATTGAGATAATGCAAATCATTGTTTGTTTGTAACCCAATGAGAATTCTATTAAGGATTGATATAAAAATGTCATATTTTTGTCTCATTATACAATTCAGTGAATAACACCTTATTTTCTCTTTCCAAAAGTTGTAGGGCATCAATTCTTTTTGAGTTGGTTTATTTTCAAAGACAACAGAGTCAAGTACAGGTTGTGCTTGATATAGATCTCCAACAAAGATCGTGTCAAGGTTCCCAAAATGTGCAGTGGGCATTTGCATTATGTCACGTAACCTTTTGTCAATGCACCGTAAGAATGTAGAGACCACAAGTGATATTCCATCTATAAGAAGTACGTGGAGTTGTTTGTAATGCTTTGACATTTTGTCTAGTGTTTCAGTATTGAGTGGAAGAAATTCAGATTTGTTAAATGGAATGTGAAAGGTTGAATGTAATGTGATTCCACCTATTTTGTATGTTGCTTTTCTAGTGAATGCCGTTTTAAGACCCTTTGGTTTGTCTGGATTGTTTTCGATAGAGGTGTTATAAATATGTACTAGTGCTTCGTATATTGCGTTCGCAATGAAAGTCTTTCCAGTTCCTACTCCTCCTGTTAGAAACAAGTGCAATGGAGTTCTCATATTTTTTAATTTTTTAATCACAATGTCCTTCACAATTTGTTCTTGTTCTTTATTAAGCATTTTCCTTAGTTTGAAGTACTTGTTATTACCCATTATTTGTGGGTGTTGTCCAATTTCAAAGGACGTTACTAATTTGCTTAAAATCTTTTGGTCTCCTATATTGTTCATGTCTGGTTGTATGTCGTACAGTTCCTTGTCTTTAGAATTTGTAAATGAGGAGGCCTCGTCCTGTATGTTTTGATTTTGTAAGTTTATATCATTTACAGCTTCGTCAATGTCACCCCAAGCAGAAGTACTGATGTACGTAAACTTTGAATGATTCATTTGTATTGTTCTTTCATGATGTACATATGCACTTACCCATGAATTGAAATTATCTTTCAAAGTATTCTCATGTGTCGTAAATGGCACGTACAATACTAATTGCTCTCAACAGTGGTTTTATGTTTGTTGAAATTGATATAACGTATAATATTTGGTTTTTTTTTACGTTCGATATGTGTACCATTTTTGTTATATTCAGAGACAAATTGTGCAAGGCAAATGTTTGCAATAGAGTTGGGCTGATTTATATAATAGTCTATAATGGATTTGCAAATTATGTTTTCAAATTCATCTGGTTCGTTCTTGATTTGTTTCATAGATTTAAGTATGAATGTACAGTCATTGTCAGATCGTGTATCTATGAATACACATTTTCTTGAGCTATAATTTAGTGGTAGTGATAGAACAATGTGTGCAGCTTGCTGTGATGACATTTGTTGAAGGTTTAGCAAAGCATTTCCAAATTTACTTATCATCTTGATTGCATCAATATTATCTTGTTGGTGATCTTTTCAAATTTTTTGGAAAGCGCAGGTCATTGATTTGTCAACTTTTGCCATGTATGAACTGCAATACATTGTTGCAGCATATGCATTTAGGATATATTGTGCATCTGTATTAGCCTTCCATAGGGGAGTTTTTTTTTTTGAGAAACTATTGTTCCATATTTGTGATGGCTTTCTTTGTAGTAGTGTCGGTCTAAGTATTGTAGATCGAAGAGCTAATATGTATTCTTCCTCTATTAACTGCATTTCATTTAAGAACATCTGCAAGGTGTATGAACTGTCATAGTTTCCTTTTTGCAATTTCAAATTTATGTTTGTTGCAATGGTAGTTAGGGTTTCATTTTTTTCTGGCAATGGTTGCATTATTGTAGTATTTTGCATTGTTGGAATGGGGAAATTGTATCTACAAACTCTTCTTCTAGATCTCTTACATTGCCTTGTGTGGTGATGTTTGTGCAGTATAGCTAAATCAGGACTCAAATGTTCTGTGCTACAAGTGATATACTTGTCAACAAATTGTATTATGTCTATATACTTGTCTTTCCCATAAACCGGTGCATTCTGAATCCATAAGAGGAAATGGTCATGTTCATTTCCTCGATTTTGAAATTCAGTTACAGAGAAGTAATCTATGACATTTCCAAAGAAGCTGGAATCTGTAAATATCAATTTTTTTAATGCATTTATCCTATGCCTATAGTATCGTGCACAAGTGATTGGATCATTTTTTATCAATTGGAATTTATCAATTTCCTTTGTTTGATAAGATTCATGTTTTTCTAGTTTTGATTGGTGTAAAGTTTGTAAGTGTTGCAGTGAATTTGCGAGGGGGTCCCAATTTTGTTCTACACTAGTGAAAGTAACAAAAAAAGTTGGAGGTCCAAGTTGTCGTATCATTGCAAATATGTTCTTTTTAAGTTGTTGTGTGTAGCCTGGTGATATTCTTATTCTTTTGAAATCTGTGTAGCCTATATCTGATTTCAACAATTTCTCTAGGTTTGGCTTCTCCTTCACATGCTTTGCACATAGCTTTCTTCCCTTTAGCTGCCCTTTTCGAATTCATATCCACATTGTGGACAAAACTTGTCATATAAGTACTTTGATTGTTTTGAAGAATAAGTTTGTTGTGTGGTATGCAAATTGTCTATTTGAATTTGTCAGTTCCCATTGTGCAATCTTTTGGTAGCTAAATCTTTTAACAATGTCTTCATCACGAGGATTACCAAAGAATAATGTTGGAAAATTCATTTCTTCGGCATATGTGTCCTTGAAGATTCCAATTGGATAGAAATCTTGTGCAGGTGCAATTTCAATGACTTTATCATCCATTTTTTGTATAGATGTAGATTCAGTGAATCCATGTATCAATGTTTCAGATGGATGTTCTTGTTCTTTCTCACTTTCTGACTCATTATCACTTGTACTAAGTTCACTGTTGTTTTCATCTTCATTGTTAGTCTCGAAACAGGCTTTCCAGTCCTCATTAATTTGGACATTTTACCATTTGTATAGTTTTGTTTCAACCAATTGGGTTAGAGCTTGCATGACAATGTTTGGGCGTATCATTCCCTTTTGGAAGGCATTTTTATACTACAAGCGTCTTTTGAGATATACAACTATCATTGGTGTACTATTGATTGGTTGTGATAGTGCTTTTTGTATTATGTTCATGTTCACGGGAACATTAATAATAGAGCTTGTAAGTCCTATTTGGGATCTTTTATAGCCTAACTCCCATATTTGAGCGAATGCAATTCTGAGTGAAACAAGTCGTTCTTCTAGTAGCAAGAGATTTTGTACATAGTGCAATGGTTTGTTTGTCCGTATATTACTTGGTGTAGCATACTTAGGCAACTTGGATTGCTTCAAATTAGTAAAGCATATTCGACATATGGAATCTGTCAATATAGTATTATCAGATTTTACTAACTTATAATATATTTGTTTTACTTTTTCTTTGATGGTTCTCATATCTTTTCTGAAATGTAATACATGGCATATTGTACATGTATGTTTTGGGGTGTCTTCAATTGTTCTTTCGTAAATGTCAATTGGAGAGTAAGATTTTATCCTTGTTGACTTTCTTGATTTTATCATTATACTTTGCTCTCATTGTGTTGTATTATTATCATTTGAAGTTGTGTTCAGAGTTTGAAACATTTTATGCGCATTTTCTTCAATGTTTTGATGCTCTTGATTATTTCTAATCATTTTCTTCAATTGGTGAAATGTTATTTTTTTTTTGAGATTGCTATTTTGTTCTCTAGTCTCCTGTTCTGAACTAATATTGTCAATTTCAAACTTTGGCCTTTTTGCATGGTCTATAATTTCTTCTTCTCTTTTTTTTCTTATCATTTTCTTAAGTTCGTGTAATGTTATTTTCGTTTTATGATTGGTCTTTTGTTTTTCAGTTTCATCTTTTGGACTGCTACTGTTAATTTCAAGCTTTTGTCTTTTCTGACTGTCTATAATTTCATCTTCTATCTTGTTTCTAATGAGTTGTTTAAGTTCAGATAATCGTGTATTTTGTTGATATTTGGCATGTTTGTTTTCAAGTCTTAATAGTGGTTCGAAATGACCACTACGAGGATTAGCATCATGGAACAAGAGGTAATATCTCTCACTTTGCAATGATTTGTTGTAGTGCAAGTACTTCTTCCCCACTGTTGTTGACCAAACACATATTTGTATTTTTAACCAGTTCGATAGCCAATGTATACAAAATATGTCTCCCCATAATCCAACTTCAGTGGGTGGTGTACATGGTTTTGCAAACAATCTCATCTTACGTAGATATGTTTCTTGATCTGGGACATTGTGTAGTTCTAGAAGAGTTGGTGGATGTAGTTCAAGGTTCTATGAGTTGATTGCTTCTATTTCACCTCTTGCAATACATGTTTCAAAGTAGTCGATTGTCCCATTTCGAAGTTCAATTGATGTGTATTTTCCTTCGAGCAATAGTTCAAAGGAATCAAATAGACAGTCACCTATATTGTACTTAAAATTATGTGCTCTATATAGTCCATTGCACTTCAGTACATTGTCAATGTTTTGTATTTGTTGTCGACCTGAACAATTGTAACTTTCAACATCTACTATCTCCATTTCTTGGTTGTCAGTATTTTTATTTTAATATTTCGATATGTTTTTGGAGAATACAAATTGGGTATTGTTGTTTGTGTTAGCTGATCTTGTGATTGTTAAATATGTATGGAGTTGGTTGTATTTCACTTAGGTTGTGAAGTTTAATTGTGTGACATACTCTTGTTTGTCAATACATGTGTGGATATCTGCCACAAAAGTAGACAATGTGAGTACAAAAAGATTTTGTTTTATACTATATATATTATTTTTAATGTACCTAATTACTTGCACTAAGGAAAATATACAATTATCATTAACTAATGCATATATATCTAATTTCCAATGCATTCAGATAAGCATGGATTAAAGTAGTTTAATTTTTAAATGTTTGTATATCATTTCATAATTCACAGTAATTGCAATTGTATAAATTACTCTTCTCTAAATTATTTCTTGTTTTAAATTATGGTTTTCTATTGCCTATTTCAAAATAGATACAACCAAGACAACAATGAATATAATGTTGTAAATGATTGTACTAGTTATATTGTATAGTCGTTAAAAGTAGAGGTCATTTGTACATGAACGACAAGTAAGGCGTTAAAAATTTGAATTGGTACTATGTAATCTTCTAAAGATTTTGATGATAAGAAAGCACCACAAATTATGTTCATTGACCAAAAGCTTGATTACAAATTCATCACCAACCCACCTAAGGTAGCATTTCATAGTTTCAAATATTTTTCAAATGCATTGAAGAAGAAGGGGACCGTAATTCTTGATAGGTGCATTGGTCAAAGGAAGATAGTTAAATCAAATTTCCTTCCAACATAGTTTGGCATAAGACACAAAACCTTCAATGTAATGCTTCAGCAAATTATTATTTCCACATAGATTAATATATACATATTTATAGTTGATGACATAAGATTTTGGTAAATTGTTTTCTAAACTTTCTGAAGTATATGTTGTTCTAACTATATATACATGGTGGTGAATAATCATCCTTATTTTAGTAATTAGCTTACAAAGTAAAACTGAAGCATTTGTAAATAATACAACCATATGAAGCTTCCTATTACAAGAAATATTTGGTTGGAAACAATTCGCACCCTTCATATCTAATCTTTCAATATATCTGCAAAGAAGGAGCTTGACAAAGAGTTTGCACATTCTCTGAAATTTTGATATAGTTCAAACTATAATAATTTTTTTGCACAACTCTTCACTTTGAATGCTTAACAATGTCTTGCAAATATGTGCATAGTTCGATATTGTAGTTTTCCAATTGCTTCAAGTTGTTTTTGATATTTTCTAAGTCCTTTTTTACTTGTTGCACCTCCAATTCAACTTCTGAACATAGCTGACAACATTGTTTTCTTTGTTGTGGCAGGCTGGAACCCTTCTGTGTCAAGGAATAGTAGTCATTGTGTTTATGTTGAATTGATATATCATTATTGAATTGTTCAGTAGTTGACATGACTTCCACATTTAAAATTTTGTCACCTGTAAGAAGCTTGGTGGATAAATTGTCAGCTTTGTGGCATAGAGTATTTTGTTGAAGCCAAACTTGACTATCCTCTACAATATATGAACCAAAGAAATTGTTAGTGAATTCAATTATTGCATAGAAATGCAAAAAATCAGGAAAATTATGTACAAATAAGGCTCATACCAGTTATTTGATGTAGGTATATAGACTTTGAAGCTCTGTGGCCTACACTATCCAAGGCTGGAGTTGACAAATTAGGTGTACCAGTATAATTTTCCAAACAATTATAGGTAATTAGACCTGCATCATTGTCGCCTTTGCCTTTAATAATGTGACAAACAGTTGGTTGGGAAATGTATTTGTGGATAATATCATTCAACAATCCACTAGTTGGAGAAGGACTTATTGTGCTTGTCTTTTCCAGTACTGGGGAAAATGGATTTGATGGAAACAAGTCTAAAGTATTAGTTGACAACATGCAGTCACCTTCTTCAATCTATTGACTAACATTGTCAATGTCTATGGTACTATGTACAATGGAATTAGCATACATGTTTGGTTTACTGTAAATAGATCCTCTAGACATTGGGCTACTGAGATGGCTAATATGAGGACAACGAAAATGTGAAAATAAGCATCAACTTGTGCAAGTATTATATTTCCCTTGCTATCTCTGTATTTTTCTTAGCTTTCTAAAACCCCTTGATACAAATCCATTAAACAATGACCAATGCAAAGAAGTAGTAGAATATTACTATATTGCAGGCCAATAATGTAATGAATAGAGGAGTGTCCTTTATTGTCATAAGCATCACAAATACGATGCACATCTCTACAAAGAGAGAAGCCATTTCTAATGGCAAGTTATCGCGATAGACAGGGGCAACCATTATTTTAAATTTTATAGTAGTCTACTACCATGTGCACATGGTATTTTCATGACCTATATGAAATGTATACGAGTGTAGTAATTTGAATATGTGTCTTCTTTAACAATAGCACAATGAATATCAATGTAGAAAACAAATTTCTTGTTGAAAATTTAAATGAGGAGTATTTGATTAATTTTTGGTTCTGCCTATAGAACTACGTTATATCTACAATGGTAAGTTCATTTTTGTAAACAACACTCAGAATATGCCAAGATCATTTATTATTGCGAAGATTTTTCCACTGACAATCAAAATACATTTTTCTTACAATGCTAGGTTGAGTTTCAGTAATATTAAATTTGTAAATCAAAAATAAAGAAGTGAATTGTACCTGTATTGCTGAAACTTGAAGCTAGTATTTAAGCTGATTTCCCTTGAATTTAGCAAATTGGGCTAATTTGAACACTGCAATACAAGTAATCGACATAATGTGTCAGAACCTTGTTCAATGTAATGTCAACTATTTTGATTTGCTTATGATTTTGAAACAAAAAGAATATTTCTAAGTCATTGTTGGATTTAATACTGCAAAAAAGAACTATTAAATTAATCAAACATTTGTGGACCTAAGGTCTAACTATCTCTGCAAATATTTTTCACTTAAGTTGTGATCTTAAAATTATATACGAGGTATTTTCAATTCAATATAACAAAAAAGAACTTTTTTTTTTTTTGGGTAAAACATAAATTTGTTACTTTTTACTTGGACAAATAGATTATTTCTTACATGTTTGTTGTATGTACAAATAGATGGCTATATTAATTTTATTGTTGTGAACAAAAAATTAATTTGATATAATAGAATTATTTTTCTTGTTATATATATTTTTTCAATATATTACTTGCCTTGTTTTGGTGTGGTATAATTAACTATTGATTTCATAGTGAATATTGCATTGTTCTAAGTGATTGGATACTCATATATTTCTCCATTGCTATTGTTTTTCCCTTGTTTACTGATTACAAATCTGATATATTAAGTTTACGACAAGCACAATTCATGATTACAGTGATCGATTTCACATTTTGACACACATACATCTCAAATAGAAATAACAATGACAAATTTAAATGTATACTTGCTTCTGAAAATGTCTTATGTTTATGGCTAAAATATATTGATAGTAGTAAACATGGGAAGACATATAGCTTTTATAGTAAAATAGTAAAGCATAAACATAGGTGCATGACAAAAATGTGCATGCAAATTAAGAAGACACTTGTGAAGCAAGTGTGGGAAATTTAGTTGTAATATGAGGATGAAGAGGAAGATGTGTGTATAAGAACATCAGTGCCTTGAAGACATTTGATAACTTTCTTGTGAGATCAGTGCCCAAATGCTCACCATGTTCTTTCAACGCATGTGTAAAAACCAGCTCACAATTATTGTTCACTGCAACTTTTATAGCATTGTAAACACAAGAAGCTGCATCACATAGTGCTATTGTGTCAGGCGAGAATATACCCCCCAAAAGACCATTATGGTTTCTTGTATCATAAGAATTGATAGCGACATTGTAACCAATCGATGGTGTGAAATAGTCTTGAATATATGTATTTGCAAACTTTTCCACAAACTCAGGGTCCTGCACCAAGTCCATGCAATTTGACAGGAAACAGGACACCACATCACTGTAGTAGACTGAACTAGAAGCATTCTGCAAGAATTCTTCACCTAATATTGTCCTCAGAGACGCTTCAGTGGAGGGAGAATGGAAACGAAATATGTGTGCCATTGTGGTTGTATCAATTGGCCCAATAATTGGACAATCCCATTTCGGTGGCGGAATATATATTCGCTTATTGGTTGGCATAGTGTACATTCTATGATAATATGTAAATTCAAGTAGCATAAGCATAATTCAAGTACAATTATTTTTGGAAATTTTTTTTATTTTTTTAGAAATCTTTATCTCACTTAAACAAATGTGCCTATAATTTTTTTTTTCGTGTTTAATAAATATTAGTGAAAAATTTGAGCACTATATATTACTTTTAATGTTTTGAAGCAAATATCAATGTTATTGTTCTGAGGTCTCAAATGGGAACATGACAAATGTGTTAGGTGGAAATGATGAGACAAGTGACTCAATTTAGGATAAAATAAAGAATTTATTTTTAAAATATCTTTGTATGAAAGAAATTAAAAATATAAAACATTAAACTAAATTTAAATGCCATGCATGTACAAATTTTACCATTACAATTTTTTACTTTTTTTATTTTGTTAAGTATTAAAGTTTTATGTTTTCTATATGAGCATATTTGAACCAATACTTTTTATAAGTGAACAATGCAAAAGAACAAAGGAGATAAAAAATGTAGTTCTCAAAAAGTAAAAAAAACTACAATACCATATTTGGTTCAATGGATAAAAAGAATGACCACAAAATTAATTAGAAATAGCAAAAATATAGAAAAAATACTATGAAGCACTTCTTAATATTATAAGATGTTATATATGGATAAAAACTTAGCGATTTCTTTTCAAAAATAAAAGACAAGTTAATATTTACCTTCTTTACAAATATATTCTAATTTTTAACTTGTCAATGTTCATTCATCCTAGCTCCACTCTTAACATTAGTAACTAATCTATTACAATATGTAAATGTTCGTAAAAGTTGGTTCTCAAAATTTTAAATTACACACATATATTCTTGATTAGAAATAATTGTAATAGTGAAATTAGCAGTTTCTTGATCCTCTAACATGTAAAAAATAGCATACTTCCATTTTAGTATAACTAATCTTACTTTTCAACATTTTACTTTCATTTTCACTCAAATTCATGCATTTACTCTCTTTATTCAACTAATCATTTTATCCTTTTATATATATATATATATATAAACAAAATTAATACTATAAAAATGACCCTAAAAAAGCCTATTTTTAAATTTGAATTTGAACATTCACACCCAATCTTTTTACTAATTATTAGGAATAAACCTTAATAGATTACATTACATTTTGTGATAATAATTGAAGAATTTATTCGTGAAGGAAAAAGCAGAAAAGTAAGTTTAAATATTTTGCAGCATATTCTTTTTACACAACTTATTGGCTATCTTTAGCAATCTTTGACATCTCAAATATTTGGCTTTATTTCAAATGAAAGATAAATGGTTAGAAAAGAGCAGTGCAAGTTACGCTAAAACGCAAATAAAAACAAAAAAAAATTAAATTCTGCACACTGCACATTCTCACAAATAAATCCAGATTCAAAACATATACTGTAAGTGTAAATGAATGTGTAAAAACAGAAACTAAACAGTAAATAAATTACCTAGAAATAGAAAAACTTAATTTAAAATAATTGCTATTAATTCACTTCTTATAAAGTAATTTAAAAGTGAGAGAATTTTGAATACAAGAATAATAGAGAAATGAAGATTAATGCATTTCAAAGGGCACTATAAAAAGCTATATACTTAAAAACAAAGTATAATGTTTTAAAACAATGCCACGTAGCATGGTGGAAAAAGTTTTGTGTTGTGTGTTCATCTTTCAGAAGTGAAAATGTGGAGTTTTCAGCATTTGGCATTTGTCTTTTCACTGTTTCAAGTATGCAACATGGGTGAAAACACAGGGTATTTTCAACAGCGCCCCTTTTTTTTGGCATAGCAGGCTATTTGTTGAGCTCAACTGCTGGAGTTGAGAGCTCTGATTATAAGCTTCCATAAACAATTTAACCACTTGAGAAGAAATAACAAAGATATATGGATGATTAATCAGCCTATTCACAACAACATGAATGAAAACCTTGCGTAGGCTTGTGATTAAATCCATGATCTTGCCTTTCCACTTTTGGCTTAGATTAAGCAAGGAATGCAACCAACTCACAATATGATCAGTTACTACATTTGATAACAAACGATGTCTTCTTCCCAGGCCTTGAGTACACCCTCAAACTCCCGCAAGGCTGAGGATTGCCTTGTGTGAAACATGAGCTCTATATTTTCATTACTACCTCAAGATCTTTTTAAAACTGTTACTTACATCTTGCATTTGATTTACCAAACCCATAAGATGTTCTATAGATTTTTCTCCTTGATTTCTTGTCATAATTTAGAAGCTGTCTCTAATACCACTATATTGTCCCCAACCAGACAACCTTATGAAATAGAAAACATTTCAAACATGTGCAAGGTGAATTTCTTATATAATCATCAATAATATTCAATCAAATACCAATGTTGTTATGAATGAGAGGGTTAGTATAAAACCTAACACCCAAATCTAAACTTATGCTACTAATGCAAAGAGCAAATATCACTAATTCCCAGTCAAGACCTAGAAATGAAATGATGTTGCTAATTCAACTTTAATACAATTGCACCTACTGTAGATAAACAGAAACCAAATTGGATTGTCTAAATTGATAACAAGATGGAAACAACTAATAACAGACACTCCACGGTCTAATTCAATAATAATGCCTGATAATAGTCCCCTAACACTAAAAACAATAAATACTGAAATAGTCAACGTCAGTAGATTTCCACAATCCATTTGACTGTCAGCGTATGCTTCTGGATTTGATTGTGTGAGTGTTTTTACATCAATGTTTTTTGATAATAGTCCCCTAATGATGGATCATGGAGTGTGATTTGAAATGTTGATGCAAAAACACACACACAATCAAATCCAAAAGCATACATTGACTAAAATAGCCGACAAATTCCTCTTGTACAAACTGATAAACTGCAGATTCTAATACTAAATGACAGCAAAGATACTTGCAGTGAAATATCTTGATGTACATCCCTAGTAAGATCCCTCTCTAGCCTATACGGGCTATTAACATAACAATATACTATCCTAACGATACCTAAAGGAATTTGCTGCTCTCTCAATCTGATCAATTTGATGTTGCATGGCACTTCTAAAAACTGTTGGCAGGATATAGGGTTATGAGGCACCAAAGATGTCATTTGGGTTGTTTCTAGACCCATATATCCATCATATAACCCTTAAATAGCCTTAAAACACCTCTAATATGCCTAAATAAGCTACAAAAGAGTAAAATATTATAGAAAAAGAAAAATTTATGAGAATAAGATAATAAAGTGTTACTATGAAAGGATGTGATGGAAAGGTATTATGAAAAGGCCTAAAGAGGCTATATAAAGCAGTAAAAGTGTGAAAGATATATGTTATAAATATATATATAGATAAAGAATGATGAATGAATTATAAGACATGTAAGACATTAATATATATGAATATATGATGTCATGAATGTATATATATGGATGTGTGTAATTTATTATAATTTGTTTATACTTATTGCATATATATGTTCTCCCTTTTTATTGCACCACACCAAGATTTACTACATATAACAGAATATTAAACCCTTAACTTTCGTCAAGGTATTTTTGTCAAAAAAAAAAACCATGTGATGTGTACAGTTTATATGTATGGTTGATGATGCATGTTGTACAACATAGTGGGGAAAAATAATAGTACTGGGTAATGGCGTGGCAATTATATAATTGGCATGATATTTTTTTTGTTTTTTAAAACAAAAGGCCTAAGCCTGTTAGAAAAAACAGAAATATGAATGATAAAATGTATATAATTGGCACAATGTTAGCAAAAACAGAAATATGAATGATAAAATGCTAGAGATCAACACACAATGATGAATACACAAAAATATAGATGGAACTGCAGAACTCTCATTTGAAATTGCAAGTATAATAATATGGGGGTGCCACAATACAAGCTGATAGAAACTAATGGCACAGTCAACAATAGTGTTGAATTTGTATGGCAACCTTGGGACAGTATAGTGATGGGTGGTATGTACTGAAAAATGTCTAAAATCCCTGAAGAACTGTTGACAAATCACTGATTTCAAGTGTGGAGTAGAGCATAAATGTGGTGTAGCAACATATAAACTTAAAATGCCAATCACAACAACTAAATTAGTGATGTTAACTAAATTTGGTAAATCTTCTAGCAATTATAATTGATCAAGTACTCCATGAAGTTACAAACTAAAATCTTTAAATAAACTAGTGCAGCTGCGTTGTAGCAAACAGAAACTAAAAATGATTTCAAATCTTCAAAAATTTCAGCACAATTGTGATTACTAGATGAAATCACCTCTAATGAATGAGAGAGTTTTTGTTCTGAAATTCAAATATGGAAACCAAGAGTTTCGTCCTCTGGACCTCCCACACCAAGGGTTTTTGTCTTTGAATATTTTTAACTTCAAATTGGAGGGAATAGCAAAATGATAAAATCAGATGATTTGCTTTGAGCAATGCTTTTCTTTTACATTTGTCTTTTGGGCTTTCTTTTGAATTTACTTTTTTCCTCCAGGTATTTAAAAATACTTTTTAAATTACCAAAAGCACTTTTCGAATTATTATATGCTTTTTAAATATTACATAGGTTCTCTAATCATATTTAAATTGCTCTTTTGACAATAAAATGATTGGGCCCACTTAAAATATTTTATTATCCCCCTAATTTAATATCTTAATGTACAAGAAATAAAGAATAGGCTACGGGTCCTCAATTAGTTCCTTTAAGTTTAGTTCTAAAAAGGAGACATGACAATGGCCTAGGTAACACATGAACCTAGGACCTCCCCTTGAACTACCACCGGTCCTTGATATTTGGGTTTGCATATAAATCCAACCTTGAAAACTGCTCCTTCAAAACTCACGTAGAGTTGAGGGCAGATAGCTACCTAGCTTTGGTAACATGTCATAGGACATGAACAAGCAAGAAATCAAACCTAGAACCTCCAAGCAACACTGTTTGGTACTCTAACATTGAGCCACCAGCCCTTCACAAGTTTGAGCTTAGTCCAGAGCATATTGAATCTCCCAATAAATTGAACCAATCAAATTGGTTTCACAAGTTATTACTTATTACCATGAAAACAAATGCACAATTATAAGAACTCAAGACTCATTTAGTTTTTCACTAGTTCTGATGTAGAAATATGCATCCCACAAGAAAATCGTTTGAAGCAGGTTTCACAATTCATAATCATAACTATTATAAACATACAACATTTTGTCAACACTCATGACCTAGTGCACTTTGTCAGTTCTGATGTAAATATCAAATGGTTAACCGGAAAATTAGAAGCGGTGACACAAATCATAACTGTAAAAAAAGCTACACAATTCATCGAAAAACTAACAGTCCTTGTCTAGCTAGTCGTGGTTTAGTGGGGAAGGCTTTCCAGGATTATTACCCAAATGCTAAAAAAAGCCCCGCTAGATATGCTCTCCTTGTTAAAAAACCCTATACTAAGACAAGTTTGATGAATACAAATCCCTCCAACATGGCTTCTAAACTGACACTTATTTAAGCTTGATGGTCCATTCCCTTATACAAAAAAATTAAAATTTCCAAATACTCACAGAAACTGTAGGTGGGAATGGTTTAAAGCTATAAACATAAAAACTAATACATTTTTAAATTTTTTGTCAAAACTATTTCGAAAAAATGTGATGCAAAAATAAAAAACACCAGATGGCAAAATTAAACATATAGGCCTATCTCATGAGTCACGACCATAATGACAGTTAAACTAATCACCATAAAGCCCGAGATTAAAAAAACCAAGCCATGGTCTAGTGTCAAGGCATAACAAAACTAGTAAAACTTATTCCCCTGTGCTTTTATTGCTTTGATGCAGATATCAAAATCTCCATTCAGAAGTTGCACGCCTCAAGGCTCACGGTAGTTTTACAAATCCTACCTACATGACATTGTCCATTTCATCGATAAAACCAAAACTACTCCTTCTCCTTGTCCAATCAGTCATGGTCTAAGTGGCAAAACGTACCAAAAGTATTGCCACAATGAGAATACAAGTACAAGCCCTACTACAAAATGCACTCCAGGTTAAACAGCCTAAGCTACAAAGAATTCATGACTGAATAGGTTTTCACAAGATCTGGTAATCAGACATTCAGACAACAAAAATTCAAGTGTAGTAGTTTCGCGAATCACAACCATGTGAACTGCAGCCATAAAAACACTTGCATGATTCATCAATCTAGAACTGAGCTTTGCCCAGCCAGACATAGTCCTCAGTAGCATAAGAAACAATCACCAGGTGGCAGTCAAGGTTCGTGGGTTCGATTTTTGCATAAATTAACAAACTTAACCGAATTTAGCACAAAAACAAGCACACAACAAGCTCATTATCCCACCCCTAAGCATTTCGGCAGCAGAGCATAGCCATGGAAATTGACACGATATACAGGTTACAAATGCCTTAGATCTGTAAGAAGATTCTACAGCCAGCCTCGTTGGTAGAGTTTTGATAATAAAAATTACTGCAACTTGAACTTGAAAACAAGATTAGCTTTATCAGATGGATTGTTGGATCAAATGAAGTCCACTACTCTAAATTAAGCGTTTCATATCATTTAAACATTGCCCAAAAGATTACAAACAAATGTATTAAATTTAGCTACTAGATAGGGGATCTATAAGCAGATTGTCCAGATCTGTAACAGACAAGCGAGACGTTGAAGAACTCAACAAAAAAAGAAAGTGGAAAAAAAAAGGTAAATATATTGTGGACAACTAACAAAATATAGACAAATCTGCTATATGGTTTCATAGTACTTTGAAAGCATACCTTTTTTTATCTTCAAATACTGATATCTCTATCCTCAATACCCAGGGTCCTCAACAAGCCTGCAAATGTGACAATATTACTTTAGCCTATCAAGCACATATGAATTAGAGGTATACATAGAGGAACAACTTCAAAAGAAAATCATTTTATCTAAATCTATAGCAAAAACCACAAAGCAAGGTTTGCTACTCGATGGTTTCTAAACTGGGAAGACAAAAAGAACAACCTGTGGTTGTGCTCAAATACAAAGGCCACAGAAGCTGATAGAGGCAGATAAATGAACATTCTAGACTGGACAAACCATAATTAATACGATGACCAACTGCACAACCATTGCATTAATTAAAAAAATAGTAGTATTCAACTTGTACTGTCCAAAGAAAAATGCGAGAGGGAAGTTTTATGTACATTATACTATTGAAACAGTTCAATGCATTAAAGACATGCCACTTTTGTCAAAAATACAATTAAATCTCCACTGAATTAAATCTCATTTGTCAACGAACAAATCTTACAATATAATATCTTATATTTTTGGTATATTTTATTACAGTTTCGTACAATTCAATAGTAAAATGCACTTAATATATAGAAATTTGTCAAAAAAATCAATTAAATATACATTGAATGTGGATATGGCAGAAGGTAAAATATGTGTATTGTACTTCTACGAATAGTGGAATGCATTCAATATACACACAATTGTCAAAAAAACATTAAATATGCATTCTATTTGTCAACAAAATACATCCCATCATATAATATTTAATTTTTTTTAGTGGATTTCATTCAATGAAATAAGATTTGAGAAGATTTTTATAGAATTCAACGACCTTTTTACATTATGGAGGAGACAAAAAAAATTATTGTCAATACAATATTGCGTAATACCTAAATAAATTAAATGCAAAAATACATTTTTTGCAATGACTGTTTGCAGAAAGGACCAATAGGAAAAGAGGAAAAAAGTATTTAAAGAATTTTAAAAAAAGGCGCCTTAAATTTGACTATACAAGTGCTTGAAAAATATAAAAAATACAGCCATATGATTGGCTTTCTTTAAAAAAGAAATGCATTGAATGAATGCATTAGTTATCATGCCTATCGACAGGAACTAATAATTAAATGCATTCATTTTCATTTTCATTTTCATTTTAATTTAAAAAAAATAAATTTAATATGATATATTAAAGTCTAAAAATCTTTATTAGTTGATAATGAAGTTGAATAGTTTTGAATGAGTCCATCAAAGATCAAGTTTTGTTGTGTGGAAGACTTCTAAATAAGGGATGATGAATATGATGGAATTGATACCCCTCAATCATTTATTTTTACCCAAAAAGATTGTCTTAAATATTTTTTAATATCATCTTAAATGATGATAAATTCTTAAACATTTATAATTTGAATTTAAAATCTTGATATATTAAAATTGATTTTAACAAAAAAATTTAATTTATATATGATAAATTTGATAATTGAAAGGAAAATTATTAAATAGCATTTTTTTGTTGGAACAATAAATAACTTTTAAACTTGTTTTTTAATTAAAAAATCTTAACAATATGTAGAAACCTTCAATCTATAATTTAAATTTTTATATTAATTTGAATAAATTAAAATTACTTTTTTATTATATTTAAAAAATATATTATTAATAATATTTCTATTTAAAAAAATTATAGAAAACATGAAATTTCTCTAGTCTATGATATCAAAACATGATTTAAAAAAAAACAATTACATAAATATTTTACTTTTTAATAGGTTTCATTTTTTTTTTAACTTTATAAGTTTGTTTTTACTTGTAGTTTTTAAAATAAAAGTTAAAAAAATCTACTTTTAATATAGCTTATTTTAATTTTTAATATTTTATTTGAAGTATGGTTTTAATTTAAAAACTATACAATGGTTGAGAATTAATTCCATCCCTTCTGTCGGTTTTTTATGGGTAACAAACCACCAAACAAGTGCTTGAAGGAGTTGTTAATATTCCGGTCAAAGCCAAATTCTCACCAAAATCTCAGTTGGAGGAAGAGGGCTACAAGAGCAATGGAGGATGAGGTAAGCCCGGTTCTACCTCTGATTTTGTTGTTGTTCCTAATTAGCAGACGGTCTCAGTTATTGATAGTAAAATTTCAAGATTATAACATGTTGCCATTTTTTGGCTATCGTTGATGTGAACAAAATGCCTTCTATAAATTACTTAGATTCATAGTTGCATAATGTCTGAGCAAAAAAATTAGGTTTTTCTTTCACTTTCTATCATATGATACAAAGAGGGCTTTTTCTTATTTTCTTTAAAGACCACTCCAGTCAATTGAAAGCCATTGAAAGGCAATATTGGAATATCGAGCTCGGGTGTTTTAGAGCCATCTCGTGGGGATATTGATGTAAATGCTAAGGAGATTTTGACTTTGTCGAGCCCTAGATGAGTCACTATTCAAAATGTTCCCCCCTTCCTGTGGTCTACCATCCCCAAGGCCCTAGACCCTATTGGTAAAATGATTAAAATGGATGAAACTTCCACCTTACTCCCGCACATGAATGCTAGATTACTCATTTCCTTATGTCCAAGAAAAAACCTTTCGAAGGAAATCAAAGTTGAATTCAAAGATGAAATCTTCAGTTACCCTGTGGAATTCCTTGGAGGAATTAATGCTTGATTTGTCTGTAAGATAGAAGAAAATATTAGGAAAAATTGCCCCTTGATTCAAAATAAAAAGAAAAAATTTGATTCCTCGACTAACCCTAATCCTCCAAACTCTAAAGAGAGCCCTCATAAGGTGAATAATACTGATGATAAAATCCTCAATCAAGGGCAGAGTGTAGGATTCCTTGCTAACTCTGATCCAAATTTAGTGATTAGAGGCACAAGGAATATTGTCAAACACTTTGCAGTCAATGCCTAAACTTGTTGTTTTGAGTTTTTGTTTTTATTGTTTCGGTCTTGTATGTTGCACTTGATGTTTTTGAATGCTTCTAGCAATGCAAGATTGACTATCAATGACATAGAAATGATATGCCAGTTATTTTTATGACTTTTCACATGCATATTAATGACTGAAAATATTAATTTCAACTACTTGACAAATTATCAAATACTTGGCATGCATCTATTCGTCCCAACATGAAGGTACAACAAAGGACACTTACAACCAATAGACATTTAGACAAACATGTGGCATGCAACATTGTATCTCCTTCTTTAGATGCAACTCAAGCATAATGCTGATATACAACCTAATTTTAATGAGTTGATGATGAACACGCATCTATATCACCATTGGCATTTTAACAAACACTTAGCATGCAAACTAGCAATTATATGGCAGCAACATAATGATGTCTTTATTATTATTCTCATGCCAAATAGTTACAAAGATATAGCATGTAATTCCCAGTTTTTATGTCAACAAAATTAGAGAACTTGGTATGTAAAATGCTTGTTGCAAATGATAGTCTCCACTCTACAATGTATATAATCTACCAATTAAACAGGTCCATGTTGTAGCTGTATATAATCTATTGCAAGGTGTGTGCCCTTGGTCTCCTTGTGTTGTGCAGCGCAGCGCTTGGGTTTGTGGCATGGCTTAATCACCTCTTGTGGATTCTATAAGCCTAGTGGTTGTATCGGGCATTAACAGGTCGATCTTTTGGTGCAATGACAATCACACTTGTAACAGGTGGTATCAGAGCTTGGTCACAGGTTCAAACCCCTCACTTGCACTGGGGGGATTGTTGCAAGGTGTGTGCCCTTGGTCTCCTTGTGTTGTACAACGCAACGCTCAGGTTTGTGACATGGCTTAACCGCCTCCTGTGGATTCTATAAGTCTAGTGGTTGTATCAGACATTAACAGGTTGATCTTTTGGTGCAATGACAATCACACTTGTAACATAATCTTCCAATTGAATACTTGATTTCCTGATGTATAATGGCAACCAATATGAATCTCCAGGTCTGTTGTAGTTATACCTTCCATTCCTTCAAACCCTAGATGATATATTCCACCTATTAGCACAAATTGGACTCCTGGATGAATCCCACACTCCGGTAATAATCCCAACTAGTATTTCACAGCCTCAAAATTGCTAAACACTGAAGAGGCTATGTTCTCCAATGCCGGATATGGCAGAAAACCCTTGTCTTCTTCCACAGTTCATGTAGGATTTGAGAAATACAAATCCACAGAACCCAAAGAAACCTGCATGCAAGAAACCTATCACAAAGAAAGAAAGAGAACGAATACAAGGGTTTTGGCTCTGACAAAGTGAAAAGATTTATTATCAGAGAAAAATGAATCAAGAGAATAACAATAATACAAGAGATCAATCCTTATAAAGGAGATCAACACCGAAAGGAAAACCTAACCCTAAGGTGAGAGCATTTAATAATTAAATATTAATTATTAAATGACTAATGTATGCATAAAGAGAAATCTTAAGAGGAGAGTAAAGTTAATTAATTACTTTACTCTAACACCCCCCCTTAAGATGAGCTACAATGCAGCTACAAACAATGCAGAAGAAAGCAAAGGAACTACAATGCAATAAAGGGTCCCAGCAACAAGGCCTGATCAGGTACCTGAATACAAGAAAATCTCTATAAAGCGGAGTAAAGGAGAAAACCCAGTGGGAAAAAACTCCTCTCCAAAAAGAGATAAAGAATCATGCTAAAAAAGAAAACATGAAGGAAGGAAGGCTTCACTGAGACCCCCCAAGGACAACTTCCTTCACCCCAAGCATGGAGCGCAACTGAAGATATCGCAGAGATGCCAAAGGTTTAGTGAAGATGTTAGCAACCTGCTCCTCTGTAGGTATGTACTCCAAGATGAGAGAACCATCCTAAATCAACTGCCTGATGAAGTGCATGTGGATTTCAATATGCTTTGTCCGCTGATGTTCCACTGGGTTGCGAGAAATATGAATGGCACTCTGATTGTCGCACCAAAGAGTAGTGGGACAATCTGGAGGAAACCCAAACTCTGTCATCAACTGCCGAAGCCATAAAACCTCCTGACTGTCTAACACTGCTGCACGGTACATGATAATGCAATAGTAGACTGCTTCTTGCAAGACCATGTAATAGGACCAGAACCAAGGCAAAAAATGAAGCCAGAAGTAGACTTCCAATCATTGACATCACCAGCCCAATCGGAGTCAGTGAAGCCAATGATGTGAGGGGATCCTGAAGTGTAGTGAATGCCATAATGAGTGGTGCCCCGAATGTACCTCAAAATACGTTTGGCTGCTTGCCAATGGCTCTCATGAGGATCATGGGAGAACCGAGAGACAAGGCCAACCGCAAAGGAAAGATCAGGACGAGAATGTGTCAGGTACAACAAACTGCCAACCAACTGCCTATATAAAGTGGGGTCTACTGAAGGAGTAGAGCAAGTGGAAGACAAAACAACACCTGACTGAAATGGAGTGGGGGCAGACTTGCAATCAAGCATGCCAAATTGGTGAAGCATATCAAGAGCATACTTCTCCTGAAATATGGAAATCCCATCCGAAGACTGAATAACCTATAGACCCAGAAAGAAGTGCAAGAGACCAAGATCTGTCATCTCAAACTGCTCCATCAACGCTCTCTAAACACTCTGAATCATGGAGGATGAGCTACCTGTAATGATGAGATCATCTACATATAGCACAAGAATCAAAAGATCATCCTCCTGATGCTGAATATACACTGTGTGATCAGAATGATATTGTGTGAAGTGAGAGGAAAGCAAAAAAGAGTCCATCTTCTCATACCAAGCCCGAGGGGCTTGTTTGAGACCATACAATGAACGTCGAAATCTACAAACCAAAGAAGTGTCCTGCACAAAACCCTGAGGCTGCTCCATATAGATCTCCTCATGTAGGTCTCCATGCAAGAAGGCACTCTTCACATCTATCTGAAACACTATCCATCCCTGTGAAGCTGCAAGTGAAAGTACCAGGCGGATAGAATTCATCTTGGCGATAGGAGCAAAGGTCTCAGAGTAGTCAATACCCTCTACCTAAGAAAACCCCTTCGCAACAAGACGGGCCTTATACTTATCAATAGAACCATCTACAGCATACTTGGTACGATACACCCACTTGCACCGAACCAACTTTCTTCCCTTAGGAAGAGGACAAAGATCCCAAGTATGATTCTTCATCAAAGAAGAATACTCCTCATCCATGGCCCTATCCCACTCAAGGTGTCCTGTCGCCTCTGAAAACTTTTGAGGATCATCTGAAATGGCATGACTCAAAAGACTAGAACCAAATGTCTAAGCACGAGTGCGACAAGTATTTGAAGGATCTCTTGCCAAAGAACCAGCTGCCTCAACAGTATCATGGGCCCACCTCGGCAAAGACTCAGCAAAGACGGAGCAACTAGTGGTGGTGGAGATGGTGGATCATCATCTACATCATCCTCAAGAGATAAGTAATCCTCAAGAGATGAAGAGGAAGGAGTAGGCAATGAGGGAGAAGCTGGGGATGGAGAATCCATTTGAGGATAGCACTCATCAAACTGGACATCCCGTCGAAACAGGACCTCTCTGGAATCAGGATCAAACAACCTGTATGCCTTAACATCCTCACAGTAGCCAACAAATATGAGTGGTCGGCTCTTCCTCTCCATGGCGTTCCGCTGAGCATCAGGAATAAATGCCCAAGCCTCACTACCAAAAACTCGGAATGTAGAAACATCAGGCATGACATGGGTCCAAGCCTCCTCAGGAGTCATATGTCGCAATGCCTTATGAGGCATCCGATTCTGAATATAATTGGCACAATTGACTGCCTCAGCCCAAAATGAAGAACTCATAGCTCATGATTGTATCATACAATTTGCCATCTCCCGTAAGGTTCTGTTCTTTCTCTCAGCAACACCATTCTGTTGAGGGGTGTAAGAAACGGTAAATTGATGCTGTAAACCATGCTCAGTGCAAAAATCTCTGAATGCCTGATTAACATACTCCCCCCCATTATCTGTGTGTATCCTCCTGATAGAAAGTCCAGATTGCTTCTCCACAAATGTCTTAAAAATCCTGAAAGAGTCAAAGACATCAGACTTGTACTTAAGAAAGTACACCCATGTACATCTGGAGAAGTCATCAATAAAAGTGAGCACATAATGGGCCCCTGAAAAAGAAAGAGTCAGAAAGGACATAAAATCACTGTGTACCAACTCTAGGGCTGCCCTAGCACGAGAGGCTCGACCCTTAGGAAAAGGATCTCGATGATGTTTGTCGAGGACACAACCACGACATACACCATCCGTACAAGAAATCTGTGGAAGCCCAATCACAATTGCCTATGTACTCATCTACTGTAGATATCTATAATTGACATGGCCAAAACGCTCATGCCAAAGCTTGCTCACTGAATTTGCATGTGCTATAAGAGAGGAACCAACAGTGTCTGAACTCTCAAAGCCATCAAAACTATATAAGTGAGATGCAGAATCCACACTCCCTGTAGCCACAACCAAGTTAGGATCATGAAGATCTCGAATAACCACATCATGAGGTGAGAACTCAACTGTCTTACCAGAGCCAGAGTGGCAAATTTGATAAACGGATAGAAGGTTTGTCAAAATGTCAGGAACCAAAAGCACATCCTGAAGACAACCACCATCCAATGAAACAGTACCGGAACCCTGAACGGAAAGTTGTGCTGAGTCACCAACTGCACTATGTCTAGTGCCTGTAGGAGCAAGAGCGGTGACCAAATCCTCTGTGTGTGTCATATGGTGAGAGGCACCAGAATCTAGAATCCAAGTGGATGCAGAGGAAAATGCTCGTGCAGAAAGAGCATGTCCTTTCCCTATGGGCTGTGAAGGAGGCTGAGGTGCACTGATATTATGCTGCTGCATGGCTTCCTCCAAAGCCTCTAAATGTTTCCAACACCTGGAAACGGGATGTCCTTCCTTGCCACAAAAACTGCAAGGATCACTAGAGTTCTTCTTAGTCTTGGAGGAAGACTCACCAGACTTTGAAGATTTGCCCTTTTTAGAATTGAACTGTGGTTTTGAATCAGACTTAGGTGGTGGCTTGGAGGGATTCTCACTAGCCTTTGAATCTTTCTTAGGCTTCGGTTTCTGTTTTTGTTTTCCTTTGGAGGACTGGGCTACCAATGCTTGGTTCTGTGAACCTGAAAGTGAATCCAACTGCTTAAGCTTAGCTTGCTCACGAGTAAGACGATCACAAAAGACCTCAAAAGAAGGCATGACATGTCGAGCACCCAAGGCATCGATGGTGGAATAGAAGGTCGAAGAGAAGATCTGAAATGGACCCCGAAGCTTGGAGAGGATCAGGAAAATGCACTTTGTATCAGTCTTAGTCTTACCATAACCCTGCAAGATAGATCTTTGCTGTTTGAACTTCATCAGAAAGTCCTCAATAGAGGGAAACAAATCAGGTACCAAGGAAGTTAACTCTGCCTCAAGCTGCAAAGCTCTGAACTCGTTGACAGTACCAAAAAGTCCTTCAAACTTGGTCCAAATGGCTCGAGGAGTGAGACAACCCTCAAGATAAAACTGGAGACTGTCAGAAATGTGTAAAGTCATCAATCCCATAGCCTGATCCATATTGTTCCTGTGCTGCATAACCTCAAAGGGACGTGTCAACTGAGGTTGAATCTCATCCAAACAAGACCATAACCCGCGAGACTGGAGAAGAGTCATCATGCGACCCTTCCAAGTGTGGTAATTATGCGGTGTGAGAGAGTCAATAGGTTTGTCGGCCATCCTGTGAACTGTGCCTCAACTACTCTGAATTTTTTAATTATTATTAAGTGGTCTTTCAGAACTAGACAGAAGATGCAGAAGGGGTTTGATTGTTTTGTATTGGTGTTTTTATATTCTGGTTTTCTGATGTAAATAACAGAAAACAAGAAAAACACCCCCCCACAATGCAAAAAAAAATAATCCCCAGTACAAACTGAAAGCCTGAAAATGATAGAAAGCAGTAACTGGTTGAGACAAAATTATGAGCACCTACAAAATTTAATGATGAAATAGACTATAGAACTGGAAAGATCACAGAACCACCTTTCCGACGCCTATTCGCTTTCGAAAAACGGAGCAAAAACGAGCAAGTTATGCCCCTCGGAGTGCAAAAAGGTTCATCGGACTTTGACTGCAAAAAAATGCAATCAAACTAGAGAAATATGAAAAAATTCCTATACCATTAGAACGGGCTTGGAGTCAGCTTTCCAACGCCTATTCGTTTTCAAAAAACGGAGATCGGACGCCCAATTTATGCCCGATTGTGTAAAACAGCTCCAAAAAGACCCAAATGGACCCTTAGAGCCCTCAAGGGCTTTAAAAAATAGGCCCCTGGTCCTTTGGGCGACCAGGAGCTGGTGGCGCGGGGGCGGCTCAAGGGCGGTGCCGCTAGTTCCAGCGGAGGGCGGGCGGCGCGCGGGCTGCGGGCTTCGCCGGCGGCGTGGCGGTGGCTGCTTGGCCGCGGCCAGTGGTTACCGTCGGCGGCGGTGGCCGGGCAGTGGCCGCCGGGTGGCGCACCGGCAGCGCGTGCCTTTAAACTGGCTGCGCCCGTGAAAATAAAAAAATTGCAATTTTTTATTTTATTTTTTTGATTTTTTTGTTGGGTGTGCCTCGAACTACGTGCCCTAGGGCCGTATGGCCTTGGGGCAAATTTTTTTTTGCCTTCTGGAGCAACGGTGTCCAAATCAAATGAATTTTATATGAAAATAGGGGTTTTTGGGCGCTATGAGCTCAACAGTGTGGTTCGTTTGGGCTCAAAGTGCACCGAAAAAAAATACCCCCTATTCCAAAATAAAAAACAGAAGACAAAAACAGATCTCATGCAACCAAAACTTAGATCTCAAGATCTTTCAAAAGTCTGAACAAGCTGCAGCAGATATGGCTCTGATACCATGTGGGATTTGAGAAATACAAATCCACAGAACCCAAAGAAACTTGCATGCAAGAAACCTGTCACAAAGAAAGAGAGAGAACGAATACAAGGGTTTTGGCTCTGACAAAGTGAAAAGATTTATTATCAGAGAAAAATGAATCAAGAGAATAACAATAATACAAGAGATCAATCCTTATAAAGGAGATCAACACCGAAAGGAAAACCTAACCCTAAGGTGAGAGCATTTAATAATTAAATATTAATTATTAAATGACTAATATATGCATAAAGAGAAATCTTAAGAGGAGAGTAAAGTTAATTAATTACTTTACTCTAACAGTTCATGAATGAAGAAATAACAAATGCTCAATAATGAGTTTATTGGCTTCTTCAATGTATATTTATATCTTTCCAAGAGGGGGTCAAATTTCTCCAAAAAAGCGCTTTTTTAACTCATTAAACTCTTTTAATGTTGCCATTATAACTTAATTTCACTCCATTGGCCTAGGCACATCACTTAAATAATCAGTTGGCCCCTTTTTAATGATGCAAAGACCCTTTTTATGAAATATTAATAACTTTTTAATATAACATTAAATGCCTTATTATAATTAATTATTAATAAAGTGTTCACTTTATTAATAATTAAATAATCATAACTCCCCAAATAAACATTTTTTCTCAATTTTGTCTACACCTGGAAGTTGACCATTTTATCCTCTCTACGTGCAATTTCCTTACTAAAAATAGAAAGGGTCCCTCTTTGTGTAACTCTGACTTACTATAAATAGTAAGTAATGCATATGGAGCCCAAATGAAGTCCAATATGCATCAAATGAAGATCAAACTAGAACATACTGAATTTTGGAGAAGACAAGAACCCTCATTAACTAAGCCCCTATCTCAAAAGACCCTCTATCCATAATTATTAGCCTATGAGGGTTAGAATGATAGGCCAAACACTCCAGAATGGGAACGAACTAAAAAGGGGACATTACACAGAGCTTCGAATAAGAAGGTTGATACTTCCATTAACACTAATGAAGATTCAAGGGAGAATAATTATCTGGTTAATGTTCAGCATAGTAACTCCTCCGATCCTTTGGATCTTAGGGATGGAAAATCCATGCTTGATAGATTAAATGAATATAGTGAGACTATAAGGAGACTCTCTAAGGAGTCTACTAATCACCAGACTAGGGGTTATCCTATGGATAAGGCTCCCTCTATCACTAGAGACAAGGTGAGTCCCCCTCCCCATAGGACCTTAATGCTCAACAAATTATTCTTGAAAAATTAAAGAACATGGTGGATGTCAGTGACAAAGTTCAAAAAGTTCTAGAGGTTAACCCATGAAGGCTTCACCTAGTGAACCTAGGTTATAGCATGTGTGTTCATGTCATACTAAAGAATCCCCCTATTTTCAAAAAAAAATTCCCTAAACTCCTTTTTCTTCACCCCCTCCCAATACACAACCTAAATTAAAAGCCACCCTATTTTTACCAAATAATGTATTTTTTCATACTTGAAATTAAAATCCCCCCTATTTCACTGATATTAAACTCTAATTTTTGGGATATTAAACCCCCCAATATGAATGCACATGATATAATATTGCCTAGCCAGTGAAGCTTCCATGGGGTAACCTCTATGCTGATCATTCTAAGAGTAATCTTAAGGCCCTAGCCCCACCCAGAATCTCTTGAACTCCCCCAGCATAAATTTGGATAGTACACTTGGCAGTAGTTCTCATGGTTGTGTTGAGATGCTGAGCAAGCCAGAGAAGGTGAGGGATGTTGGGGGTTCAATTGCTATGTCTAAGGAGAAGTGCTCCTCAAGACTTATAGATCCAAACGAAGCTTCCTTTGAAATTATAAGGGCAATTGATTCTCCAGAACTTGGATCTAGATGTTTTATGCCTAGTATGCCCACTACTACCTGTTGACGTGTATTTTGTACACAGCCTAACACAGAATAAAATACCTAAAGGTACCTTATCCTCTCTTGAGTAAAGCCTCTGATTGCTGAAGATATCGCGAAAAAGGATCAATCAGGATGACTCCAAGGTTCTTGTATGTAGGGTCTCTACATGTGGATAAGCTCTCTGTGGTATGATGTGATTTGCTGGAATCACAAGGGGACTTACATTTGATGCCTGAACTTCTGATTTGCTTTGAATATTGCTGGAACACAAGCTCTTACTAGCTTTGACTTAAAAAAAAGGAAAAAGATGAGGGCGAGGAAAGGATCTAATCCTAACACTAAGAATGTAAGAGCAATGAATGATCTTTGATGGAATTCTAACTAAGTCTTGTTTTGACATCCCAGGACCATCTCCACAAGGTTAGTGCGATCTTCGAAGGAAAGCTTTATGATGTTCAAATCATCACTACAGGCATAGACACCATCAGGCTGATGCATATCAATGAAGAAGCGACAATTGAAGTTAAGCTTAAGCTGAATGATTCCAGTTGACTACACAAGGCAAGTCTGCAATCAACAAACTGCTAATAGTATGGATATACGAATTTCACTATCAATCAAGCACATTTCTTCCACTCATCTAATAACATGAAATCAAATATGAGAAGTATAAAGACCATGCAAATTGTCGAATCGACCCATAAATTTCACCATTTCCTCAATGAAGTTTTACAAGTCTCTTACAACAACATCTTGGCAACAATCTTTGCCTTCTCTCTCTACTCTACTCTAATTGCTATTCTATCAACTATATTCTAACTCTTCCAACTATCTTCTAACTCTCTCTAACTCCTAATTCCCTTTACAAAATGAAATGCCAGGGCTTATATAATGCCCACAATACAATTCGATGGCTTAGATCAATTCGAGATCAACGACCAAGATTCAACAATGAAAACCCTAATTAGGGTTTGTTACAACCATTACATAACATTTAATGCTCGACCAATGATAAAATTGTATTGCTTGGACACATGTCCTCTCTGGAAAATTCCACCAATGGATAGCCGGGGTAGGTACATCGGAGTTTGTGCCACCTTCCATGAGTTAGGTACATTGAATCTGGAAATGCTGAGGTGGACCACACTGATTGGAGAAGTGATGACTAGGATGCCACCTCATCTGACACTTGTATCTTGGTAGATATTCAACTTGATGTTGTTGAGAAGCTAGCTTTAATTAATTCATCTGGTACTATCTGCTTCTTCAACGAACCCTTGTTCTAACTTCTTGTGTCCTTGATGTGGAGGATGATTGATGTACCTCACCTTGGAATACTGGATTGGAGAAGTCGTCCTTGATGACGTTAGTCCAAAGAAGGCCATCCTTGTCGATGCTAGGCTGGAGGAGGTCGCCCTTGTCCTTGATTGATCGTCCTTGATCTGGCTTGATTTTCCTTGAGGAGAGTCTTCCAACTTGTAGATCTTTCGAGCTTGGAGTCGCCATCTTGATACCTACACAACATTTCAAAATTAGTAATATATCTTGAAATCTAAAAATTAAACTTTAAAAGGAAGATTCAAGATTTTAACTTAGGAAACCTCATGATAAATCTTAGAATTATCATTTCCTAAATAACCATGCAATACTTAGACTTTTCTAAAAAATGTCTAAAAAAAATCAAACCTTGAATAAATGTGTCAAGATGATTTCGCCATACCTCCTCTTGAGTTTTAAACTCTAAGAAATGATGTAAAAATAGATGAATTTTGCTAGGCAAAGTGTAGATCAAAGCTCTCCCTTGGATAAAATGCACCTCCTTTAGCTTGGAAAAGAACTCCACCTTCCTCTTCAAAAATCTGGAAATTCGCCTTCAAATGTCTTCAAAAATCTAGAAATTCGCCTTCAAATGTCTTCAAAAATCACACTTGAAATGATGAGTGAATGATTTGAATAATGAAAAACATGCCTCAAATATATAGAGCGCTCACCATTTTATTTCCATGGGCCGACTTGGAAAAATAGGCCAAAAGATAAATAAAAATTAATAAAAGAAGAGGCCGACTTGATAAAAACATTAAATAATACCCCAAGCACTCCAATTTTATTTTATTTTTTTAAAATAAAAATAATTAATTTTAAATGCCTTTATAATTAAAAAATTTGATTTTTTTAGGCTCAAAATTAATTATTAAATACCATGCGCACTTATTAAATGTCAATTTAATTTTTAAAATATCCTGGAGTTCTAGCGAAATTGACATTTAATGTAATTTGAAGGATATTTGGCGCCCAAGCATGGAAAATAATGGCCATTAACAAGATCACTCTGGTCCCTTGGTGAGGGACAGGAGCGCCTATACCTTTTGGACCTCACAATTCTTTTTTTTTACGTCCAAGACCTCATTTTTGACGTCCAAGATGGCATTTTTACTTAGAATTTCGAGTTCAATTTATTTGATCTTTGAAATGAGTGCACTTTAAAGCATTTTCGCCCAGGTCCCTTGGTGAGGGACAGGAGCTATTTTGCAAATCCAAGCTTATCCGTCCTTTGTTAGCCTTCCAAATTATATTCAATGGATAAATCATGTTTTCCTTGGTCTCTTCAAATCATAAAATTGTCTTGATCCTGCAAGAACAGTGCAAATTTGAAATTCAAGCTCCGGTCCTTCAGTGAGGGACAGGAGCGATTTTTGCTCTCAGGGCCAAATCTTTTTACTTTTCACTTGAAATTTCCTTCGCTGAGGAAAATATCATCTCTTTACACGCCATGAATAAAAGTTCGAGTCCAAACAAGGTCTAAAAATGTGTATATGAATAAAATCGCTCTGGTCCCTTGGTGAGGGACAGGAGCGAATTTACCTTTCTAGACAAATACTCCATCATTTCATCATCCTTAATCAAGTCTGGATGCTCTATCACGTTCATTTTGTCCTCCATCATGCCTTTGATGTCTCAATTTGTCCAAACAAGGTCAGGAATGACTCCACTAAGCCTTTTCGCTCTGGACCCTTGGTGAGGGACAGGAGCGATTCGCCTTAGACCCTTGGAGAGGGACAGGAGCGTTTTTCGCTCTGGACCCTCAGTGAAGGTCAGGAGCAAAATTTGACTTTTCGAACTCTCTATTAAGACAATTTTAATGGAATATAACATTTCCTTCTATGTTTCTTCTTTCTTATACTTTAAGTTATATTCCATATATACTTTCAGGATGTTTGAGAGTGGTTTCAGACCTCCAGGAGTTATATTGCAAAATCTAGTTTTTTGAGGTTTTTCAGTTTCCAGACTTAGTCAAATTTCAGGATCAGGACATTCCAGACTTAGCCAAATTTCAGGATCAGGACTTTCAGAGTTAGCCAAATTTTCAGGATTAGGACTTTCAAACTTAGCCCAAATTTCAGGACATTCCAGACTTAGCCAAATTTCCGGATCAAGACATCACTCAAGCCGGACTTGCTTATCCATGTGATCACCTGGGCGACACTCAAAATGCAAAGGCTAGCTAACAAAACCCTAAAAGACCAAAAAAACAAACCCTAAAAAACAAAAAAGCAAGGGTCCCCATTTGCAATGGGGCGATGTGTGAAAACGTCACAACACTACCCCCCCTCCCTCTTGGTCTGAAGTTCAACAGAGTGATGAAAGTTGTCGATGGAGGTACTGAGAAGACTTGTGAAGGAGAAAGACCTAAGGGTATGTAGGTCTTCTCTGGTGAGCTTATAATGACTGGGAAAGATAAATCTATCACTTGGGCTATTGTCCCCTATAAGGCTTTACCAAATGACAATGTTATGGATGAGGCTATGAAAATGATGGAGCAAAGAAATGCTAATAGGAAAAGGAAGGGAAAGAAAAAATCCAAGCAGGGAACTCCTAAATTAGGGGCTGACCAAACCATTGAATTTAAAAGAAAGAGAGGGAGACCCAGTGGTAGTTTTGCTTTGAATTAGGGTAAACGAGCCCCTTTTGGCTCACTTCCTAGTTGTTATAAGAGCTTTAGAACCCCAATGGACATTGTCCCTTAATATATTATAGATTTGAAACTTGCATCATGGAATGTCAAGGGACTAGAATTCCCGGACAGAAAATACATTGTTAAGAGGTTTTTGAGAATGCACAAAGAGGTGGATATCTTACTCATTCAAGAAGTTAAAGTTGTTGGGTTGTATCTAGATATCAACATGAAATGCATATGGAAGGATATGGAATAATATGCCACCAAACACTCTAAAGGGAAAGAGGGTATGATTATATTAATTAGTAGCAAATTGAACAAGTTTGTCTCTAGGTGGGGATTTTCACCCTATAACAGACTTGTCTGGATCATTATTGAATATAAGGAGCAAGTCTTTGGAATTTGCTCAACGTATGCCCCCAATGATCATAGAGAGAGAATTGAGTTGTGGAAGTGGATGTATCAATTGGAGGAGATTCCATGGATAGTATGAGGGGACTTTAATATGATTGAAAACCCCCTTGATAAAAATGGAGGGTCTAAATTTGAATGGAAAGGGGATGAGAGATTTATCTAGTATAGGATTAATCATAAAAACCTAATGGATCCTTTAGCAGGCAAAAAGAGAGAGTTAAAGGACATTTGGTTTACTTGGTGTAACTTTCAACAAGGCAACCAAAGGATTTATAGTAGATTAGACATATTTTATTCTAATTTTGAGTTTTTCAGGAGTAGTGGAGGTGATGGGGACATCCCTACCAAAGTCTCTCATTTCACCCTCTCGGACCACCACCCAATTTTAATAGATATTATGCACAACAATCCCCTGTGAGGGGTGGTTGAGATCTAAAGGCTTTTGCCCTCAATTCCAGGTTGGTCTAGGATAAGGACATGATGCAAGCAACCTTTATCATTAGGGTGTACAACACTCAACTTGTCAAGCATAGCAACCCTATCAACTAATGGAATGAGTGTGTTAATAGTTGGGGGAATCTTTTTCAAACAATGGGAAGAAAAAGGGCTAAAGATGCAAGAAAGAGAGAAGTTGAGGCCCATATGATGCTCCTTAAAGCTGAGGGAGCCATCTAGGAAGATCCTTCCAATGTTAATGCCTTAGATGCCTTATGCTAGTCTAAGGATGACCTCAAAAGACTTCAAAACATCAGGGTGCATGGGGCCAAAATCAAATCCAGGCTTAATTGGCTAGAGGGAAGAGACAAGGGATCTAAGTATTTCTTTCAACTCCTCAAATGCAAGGAGGCCAAGGTGAATATAGACAATATTTGGAAGGATGGGGCTACTATCACTAAACATTTAGATATTTTGGAAGCTTTTTCACAGTTCTATAAGTAGCTTTTCACCTCAGAGGATAATAATCAAGATAAGCTTAAGGCTAGAGACATAATTAGAAGGATCATCCCCAAGAATATTTCGGAGGAAGACTCAGAGACCCTTAACAAGGAGGTTACTATAGAAGAGATCAAGACGGCTATTAGATTACTTAGCAATGACAAAGCTCTTGGCCCGGATGGCCTTATTGTGGAATTATACAAAGAGTGTATAGATTGGATTGGGGCGGATCTGAGCATGGTTTATGGTGAAGCCATTAGTAAGGGTTGTCTGGGGGAGGAGATTAAATGTGGCCTCATTAAGCTCATTCCTAAAGTGGGGGATAGGTCCCTAATTAAAAACTGGAGACCTATCACATTGTTAAATGTCTCCTATAAGATTGTAGCTAAAGTTTTAGCCATGTTAATGGAAACTATTCTTCCCAAAGTGGTCGAACTGTCACAAACTAGCTTTGTTAAAGGTAGGTAAATATTGGAAAATCTGATAAGCTATTAGGAAGCCATGGAATGGGGCAAGACATCTGGGCAGTCAATATCCATGCTATTGTTGGATTTTGAGAAAGCATATGATAGGGTTCAGTGGACTTTTGTGATTGGGTAAGTGCACAAAGATGGTGGTAAAAAAGGGAGGTATAAGTGGAAACTTTTTTTTTGAAATTAGGTGAACCTGGAATTGGACGCAAAATTTGAAAGTCATCCACTCAAGATATGAAGATAATCAAAGAACAAATATTGTAGTACTCTAAATCTAGTTTCTAAACTACTAAACTTTTTCAAAATTGGATAAGATTAAGGGGGTCAAATCTTTCGCGCATGAAAAATAGACACTGATTTTTTTTTAAAAACATAACATAGTGTCTGACGTACACATCAAAAAAGTCATAGTTAGATTTAGTATTTTAACAAATCCTTTGGCAGAAAGATAGTTAAGAGTGAGCACTAGAAGATGTGTATTTTTTTGTAATTTTTTGTTGAGTATTTTTTTTTATGATTTTTCCAATCAAGCACATCCTGAAAAATTAGGTACCTATTCGTGCGTGAAGCATAAGTTGCACTTAACAAATCGAAAATACAAATTTATTTTTTTAAATTGTAAATAATCAAGTGCAATACAATAATATATAAAGTTTTTTAAATTTGGATAAGTATATCAAAAGTTATTAAAAAAATGGTGCACCTATGTCTGTGAGAACTATGGAGACAATGGTAAAGGAAATTCAATAATAAGATGTTATTGTTGTTCAAATTTTTTTAAAAATATATGGTTAGAAAGCTCAGAAGATGGGTGAAAATATGGTGGCAATTTTAGAAATACCCACTTGATGAAGTGTAAACCTGATGATGACAAAGTCGATAAACCAAGTTGATAAAATAAAACACGTCAAAAATGAGGGAAATGGATGGAAATCAAACTTCCAAATGGTATCTTTGTCATCCAGACCTATTTCCAAGCCTAAACAGTCAAAAGCGTGTACGAGGTACTTATGGTGTAAAAAGCATGTACGCACTGTGTTTACTATAAACAATGTGTGCGCTCTATGTTTACTATAAATAGCACGTACGCGCTATGTTTGTTTAAATTTTGGGTGTGTGTATAATATGATATTGTATATATAATATGTGTATATACATATTATATATAATATCTGTATATACATATAATATATAATTATATATATATAATATATAATATTTATATATATATACATAATAATATATAATATATATATATGTATATGTATATAATATATTAAGTATATATATACACACATATAAGTGTATTATCTTCCCCTCTCAAGCGCATACAAGGTGCCCCTCTCTCTCTCTCTCTCTCTCTCTCTCTCTCTCTCTCTCTCTCTCTCTCCCCTTATCCCTTCCTCCATACACCATCCCTCTCTCTCTTCTTCTCTCCCTCCCTCCCTCCATATCCCACTGCAACTGTGTCTGCACTTCTATATAAGTGAATTTATTTCTTGTCTGCAACTTTCTCTTTGATTTTTATCATGTATGCTTTCCTAAGAAAATTGACTGATGGATTTGTGTGTGTATATTGAATAGGAAGAAGAAGGATCTGAAATTGAACCATGGGTGCATTACCATGACAAACAAGGAAACCTGTAGCAATATTCTTCTCAAATGTGTTTTTAATGAACATAGAAGATGTGGAAAATAGTGTCAACAAAGCAAAATGATGAGTCAGAGTACCTACAATATGTTTTTTAGAAGGAAACAATTGATAGGAAGAGAAAGAGGGAGAGTAACATAGATGATGCCTTGAAGAATGATAGTGGTGGGTATGCGAGAGTTCCCATGTTGTTACACAACACCTATCACCTAAAGAAATTAAAGTTTATTGTAAGCAGGCCAGTGGTAGTATATGATGATCATCACTTGTCAAAAGGCTTGGAATGGTACATACCCATGAAAGAAATCAAGTGTGTAATTCCTATAGTCACAATCAAGATTAGTCCTATAACCTTGCAAATTTAATAGCAACATATGTTTTAGAAAGGCAATACTCTTAGGGTTAGGTCAAGCTCTTACAATTGCTTTTTAGCGAAGCCTCGTTGTTTGTTCACTTGGAGTCTCTCTTATGCTGACAATGGTCTAACTTAGCTATATCAAAACTAAACTACTGATGTTCTATTATATGATGTTCTATTCATAACTTTAAATAATATATCATTTTATCAGCCCACCATATGACCCCTTAGGTGTCATTAGAGGTCATATTGTTTCCTAAGAGGTCATATGGTGTCTTGTGACCCCTTAGGACACCATATGACCCCTTAAGACACCATACAACCCATAACAACACCATATGGTGTCCTAAGGGGTCATAGGATGCCATATGACCCCTCGAGACACAATACAACCCATAACAACACCATATGATATTCTAAAGGGTCATATGGTGTTCTATGACCCCTTAGGACACTATTTGGTGTCGTTATAGGTCCTATGGTGTGCTAAGGGATCATATAGTGTCATATGACCCCTTAGGACACCCTATGACCCGTTAGATGTTGTTAGGCCTCATATGATTCCTAAGGGGTCATATGGTGTCCTAAGGGGTCACAGGACAATCACAGATTCCTTAACTATCTAAGCAATTCAAACATAAAACCAATGAAATAATGCAATTAAGAAATAGGAATGTAAAATATGTTAATCAAAACTCCCTATTCCATGATCGCATATGGCTTCCATTGCTCTTCTCCTCTCTGTGGTATGATGGCTCTCAGATATTGCATTGGCAACCTGCAATTGACACAAAGATTCAAAGTTCGTGATCTAAGGGAAACATGAGGATTGAATGCTCAATTTATAGATTTTTGGATGAGATTGATTGAAAGGTGGAACAAATTGATCAAGAGGTGGAACTCAGGTGAGCTCACATGAAAATTGATAGTTGAACTGCTGACTTCAAGGTGAAACATAATAGATTGAATAGATTAATTGAGTCAACTGATTGAGAAAAAAGCTAACTAAAAGAAGAAAATGAATGATTGGAAGAAATAAAGAAGAAGACAAAGAGAACTAGAAGATGGAAATAGAGACTGGAGAGATAAATGATTTAGTTTTTTAATTTAGCATGTGCTTGCACTTTAACTTATATTTTCAATTTAATCTTTGCATGAAATTTATTCAAATAATTGAATTTATTTTAATTCAATTTAGTATTTGAATATATTTAGAACTTGACTTTGATTTTCAGTTTGGTTTTTGAAATCATGCACATGTACATGAAATTAGAAGAAATTAGAAGAATTTGAAATTAAATGAAATTAGTTGAAATTAGAATTTGGGGATTTGGAAATGGAAGAATTAATTAGCTAATTAAATAATTTAATAATATTATTTAATTATTCTAGAAATTAAATAATAAAGATTATTTAAATTAAAGAATTAAATCACAATTAATTAAATAATAAATATTTAATTAATATTTAGAAAAGGGTTAATGATTAGATGATTAAAGATAGAAATTGAGAATAGAATTTATTTGAATAATAAAGATTATTTAAATTATGGAATTAATCAGAATTAATTAAATAACAAATATTTAATTAATATTTAGAAAATGGTTAAAATGATTAAATGATGATAGAATAGGAAATAGAATAATTAGTAAGATGATGAGGAAATATGAAATTAGAAGAAAAAAATTAATTAACTTAATTAAATAATTAAAGAATTATTTAATCAATTAGAGGAATAATTAGTACATGATCAATGAGACATTTTTAGGTGTCTACATTTGCCCCTCTTTGAGACAATGTCGAAACGATGTTGTTTCAAAGAAAACAAAAAATTTTGCCCCAGTAATGCCTCGATACCACTATATAGTGTAAATATGCCCCCTCGGAAAAGGTGGTCGAAAAATTTAAAAATTGAAACCATGTGTTGGATATTAGTGTAATAAGCAATCGTGTGAAGTTTCATGTGATTTTGAGATCATTTGAGTAGGCTACAAGTTGTTTGAAGCTGGCGGGGACCATGGGCATCAAGGTGTAAAAAAAAACCCTAATTTTGAGCTATAAATAGATATTTTAGGTTTTCATTTGCTCATTTGGTATTTGGTAAGTTATTTGTTTTCTCTGCCTATCTTGTGCTTTCTTTTGAGTATTTGATCATCATGGCTGGTTATAGAGCTCAATTGCACCTGTCTGACTGAGTACGTTCATATCAGAGACCTCCTGGGACTGGCAGCATGGTATTTTTCTAATTTTTCTTGATTTTTTGCCTGTTTTTTGCTATTTTTTCAAAAGATTTCCAATGTTCAATTTTTCCTTTGCATCACGCAATCACCTGTTGTTTTTTATGCATTCATTCTTAATGTTACACAAAGGCTCATAATGTCACGTATTAGCCATTAACGTTACGCATTAGTGCATAATGTTACGCATTCATTGATTTCTTTAGGCAATAGTGTTGATTGTTACACATGCGCTCCTTTCATTACACATTCGCTATAAACGTTACACATAAGCCATAATTGTACCGCATTAGTAGTAAACGTCACACACTCGTTGTATGTGAATGTTTTTTGTCATGCGTCTAATAAATTTTTATTTTGTGTTTTCGCAATCCGATATCTGATATTTTGAATTTTTTCTCTTTGCAGGAGAACATCGAAGTGCTATACTGCCGACAAAGTAGACCCAGTGGACTTGATCTTCGTGTTGATTTACCTGATGAGGAGATTGAGCATATTCGACAACTTGGTTTGTACTATGTGTTACACTTGCAAGAGGTGATGACCAACAGGGCCATGATTATAGTGTTCATAGAGCGGTGGCATTCTGAGACATGTTCTTTCCATCTTCCGATCGGGGAGGCATCCATTACCTGAGGATGTATGGCATGTATTGCGTATTCTGATTCATGGTAAGAGAGTTGTGTATGACCATGACAATGGCATTGCTGGATTGTGTGCACTTTTTGAGTGTGAGATACAAGACTTGTAGATCAGTGGTCGATATGACATCCCTTGGGCCCGGTTAGATTATGATGACATGACTATTGTATTGTGCAGTGTTGTTGGTGGTTTGTTGATACTTGACAGACAAGGTCATGGATTTCCAGTGGGATGGAGCAGAGTGCTCCATGATATGATTGTTCATCGACGAGTATATTCGTGGGGTCCATGTCTTCTTGCCATGTTGTATTATCAGATGCATGGGATTGTATATCTTGGGTATCAGTCTATCAGTTGTGGTGTGACACTGCTCTAGACTTGGGCATGGGAGCATATTTGACACTGGTTGGAGAGGCATAGCAGGATTTCTTTCTCTAGAGGCTGCAGTTTGACACGTATTGCAATGTTGGACATGTTCATGAGTATCCTTAAATATGCTAGGCCAATAATATCCAGCCTTCAAAATTTGATGTGCAGTGGCATCAGCTGACCCGTGACTTGTACCATATTTCCCATGAAATTCTTCAATCATATTATGAGCTTCTTGATGATCAAGGTACCGAAGGTAAATACCCTCATAATTTTTTCTATAAAGTGCTGAATCCTTGATCATATAATTAGCACTCTTGAGCCTTAATTCTCGTCTTTGCATAGTTGTCAATCCCTCAGGGCACCTATTATTCAATAATACAAATACCAAATCTGTGTACCAAGGGTCTTGAGTAAATGACTTCAATGTATATTGTTGGCACTGGATTTGAGGGATGTCGGTCACCATGGCCTGAGATAATCCTTGGCCTCAGACTAATTTCATTGGATGCATCTCTAAGTCAAATTCTTGTAATATTGCCATCCATTTCCCTCGTCGTTCTCCGAGTTCAGACTGCATGAGTAGTGACTTTACTTCTTGGTTAGGAATGATCGCATAGATTTTACTCCTCAAGATGTAATGTCTACACTTCTTGACCGCTCTTACTAATGCAAAGGCATGTTTTTCAAGAGCAGAATATCTAACCTCGAATGCTTTTGAAAGGAGAACTCATAAATGCAATAGGCTTCTCATCTCCTGCTTGCCTCTGCGTCAAAGTTGCTCCTAAGTGTAGTGAAGCAAAAGAATATATGTAAAACGATAGTGTGTAATCTGGGCTAGTTAGTACAGGAGCTTCAGTGATGGATTTCTTGATCTGGGCAAAAGCCTCTTTTGCTTCAATTGTCCATTCGACCTTAGCATCCTTCTTCATCATTTCATTCAAAGGCTTGACTATTTCTGCAAACCCAGTAATAAATTTTCTCACAAAATTGATCTTTCTGAAGAAAGATCTCATCTCTTTTTTTACTACCAGGCATTTGTATTTTTAATAATGCTTCTACCTGATCTGGGTCTATAGAGATCCCCCTCTCAGAAATTACGTGGCCAAGTAACTTTCCTTCAGCCACTCCAAACACACATTTCTTGGGATTAAGGGAAATCCCATATCTCCTACACCTCTCTAACACCTTTATGAGGTGGTCTGGGTGATCTCCCCTGATCTTAGAAAATATCGTCAAATCATCCATATAAATAATAATGCATTTTCCAATCAGTTCTTTGAATGCTATGTCCATCACTCGCTGGAAGGTTGCCCCAACATTAATCAATCCAAATGGTATTCTTTTATATGCATATGTTCCCCACTTCGTTGTAAATGTTGTGTTCATATGATCTTCATAATTTACCAACACCTGGTTATATCCCGAATAACCATCTAAAAACGACATCATTTGTGAACCATTCACAATTTGTAATACTTCATCCAAAGAAGGGAGTGGGTAATTATCTTTCTCAGAAGCTTTTTTGAGATTGCGAAAATCCACGCAAAGCCATATTTCTCCATTCTTTTTCCATACTGGTACCAAATTAGCAACCCAAGTAGAATGTCGTACTAGAAAAATTATCTTAGCGGAAAGTAACTTTTGCACTTCCTTGAAGATCAAAGGTTCTATCAATGCATTGACCGGATGTTGTTTTTGCCTAAAGGGTTTTATGTTAGGCTTTAGGGGAATCACATGGGTGATAATCGTTGTATCGAATGTCTTTAAATCTTCATACCCCCATGCTATTACATCGATGAATTCTTTCAAGATCTGTATCAACTTTTCTCTTTCACCTTGAGTGCAAATCTTCCCAATATAAACAATTTTCTCTTGTCCTTCAGGACCAATATTATGAGGCTCGTATTTTCCAGCATTCGAGTCGATTGTTAATCTCTCTTTTACTCTCAGGTCCGAATCGAAAAGTCTCTCCAAGGTGACCATCCCTTTAGGAACAACATTAGTTGGCAAATCCAAAATATCCACGTTACCTTCGTTATTGAAATCATCCGATTTATCTTCCTCATCAATAAGTTGATCTTCAAAAGCCCTTGAATTGGCGAGAAAAGCTAAGATATGGGCATCATCCAGGAAAACTTGGAAATGTTTTATATTATCAGGCACCGCAGGTGCAGAGATTAACTCCACCAAAAACTTCTTTAAAGGGGATTGGCTTACTGGTTCTAATGTAGTAGCAGCTACAGCTAGCGCATCGGGTATTCCCTTTACTTTCCTAGGTACCAGTTGAATGTCAAAAGCCTCGAAATCTTCAATCAGGTCCCACACTCTATTCTGATATGCCGCTAACCTCTTTTCATGGCACGTGTATTGGCTTCGCACTTGTTTAACCACTAACTCTAAATCTCCTTGCACCTTTAAACACTTTGCTCCTTTCTTATGAGTGAAAAGTAATCCTCTAATTAAAGCTTCATACTTCGTTACGTTATTAGTACACGGGAATTGAAGTCAGTAAGAAGCTAAAAGGGTTTTCCCTTTTGGGTTGGTTAACTCTACGCCTACTCCGCTGCCTTGTTTAGATCTTGACCCATCAAACTTTAAAAACCATATTTCATCTTTTGGTTTCTTCATATTTTTCACCTTTGGGTCAATGCTGAGGTTAATGCTTAGAGAGGATTGTTGCTCCTCAAGCTCAAGACTTTGTGACAATTGAGTTTGTTCAATCCCTGGTTGTATAAGCACTTCAATTGTATTCGAAACAACCTCCTGTTCAGATTGAGGTTGAAATTTGGATTGTGTTTCCTCCTTCTTAAGCTCCAGAGGAACATCTCCCTCTTCATTTTTAACAACCTTAATCGCAAGAATTTCGTGGTTGCATTCTTTAGGTAAGGTAATTTTGTCTACGGGCTTGATTGTCTGAGATCTAATTCGACACCTTGAACTTCCCCCATATTGTTGGTATGATCATCTTCTTCGAATGGAACCGAATTCATCAAATTTGTGATCTCATTCTGACATGGGATACATGAAACTTCTGAGTGTTCCTCATGGTGTATCCGACACCACTTCGGTAGCAACAACTCTTGTATCTTCATAGTATTTCCTAATAAGCACATTCCTTGTTGTACTGATGTAACGAAGTCTTTCACCCGCCCTTTATATGTGGCCTTGTCGGTTTGAGATGGTTGAAGTGGGGTTGGTGCAGAAAAAGTAAGAATCTCATTGACTCTATAAACCCCTGGGCTTACCTCAACAAATGCTACTTCATTAAGAGCACCATAATTCGTGACCAGTTTCTTCAATTTAGGCTCACTATCAATTCGAATCTAGTTGCTCACCCCTTTCCAAGGAAGCCATAAATACATAAAACAATTTGAGAAATATCCTCCAAATGTCTTGGACCAATCTCTACTGAGAAGCATCCCATATACTTCTAGAATATCCACCACTTGAATGTCAATATAACGAGATATTTGAGGATCAATGCCTAACTAGATATATACAACTTTCAATTCTCCAATGAAATTAACCTTTGTTTTGTCGAATTGTACTACCTCACTATTCGCACGTACTGGTTGAAGTCCAAGTTATTGGCATATAGAGTAAGGCATCACGTTTCCTGAAGCTCCTGAGCCCACCAAATAGTTATGTAAATTTTTTCCACATATCTTCAAACTTAGTAAAAATGGTAGATTTTCTATTGCATCATTACTAACGTTAGTGTTAACTTCATTAAAATCCGCCAACTTAACCTCATTACTCTGTGATTCTAACATCTCCAACTTCCTAAGGAGAGCCTTCTTCTGTTCGAGGCAATATCTCAAAACTTCCATTAAGGACATAGTAGTGGCAATCCTTTCCATCTCTTTAGTAACATCAAATGATCCTTTCAGAACATGATCTTGCCCCTAAACTTGCTTAGGGCATGTTCCTTGGAAAGCTTGAGGTGGACGAGGATTCTTGCTCGCATTAGCATCCGGAGGTACAAACCCGCTCGTCGGGGGAGGTGGCTTTGTTAATGGAGCCTTGCCTTGACTTCTAAGATTATCGTTGTTCCTGGTCTGAAAGGCCTGAGCATTGTATACGCATGGTTCACCATCAGCGTCAGCCTGAAACTCTTTACACAGGAAAGTATCAACCAACATGGCAGTATTAACCTTATCCAGTTCATCATTGGAACAATCTTTGGGTTGAGAGTCAGCTTGAGCAATTCTTATGATTTTCTTGAACTGTGCATAATTAACCTCAGAATGGGAAGTCGTGTCATGCAACCTGCACCAATTTGTTAGTAGATTCATATCAGCAAGGTTAACACTTTGTGTGTGGTTTGGGTTATCTCATGCATCCGAGTGGTCATGGTTCACCCCATTGTTATTCGGACCCATATTCCATTGCCTATTATAAGGTTTATTATTGTACCTTTGATTTTGGTTCTAGTTATTGTAGTTTCGCTGATTATTATATGATTGAGATTGATTATACCCTCCTGGTGGATTCATCTTTAGTTGGCTCAAGTCTGAAGTAACCTGTGAGATTATTTTCTTCAAGGCCTCTACTTCAGTAGATATATGGGATCCTTGATTCTCAGGTGTCGTAGTTGGAAGTTGGTTTGTCGAATGCATATTGTCAAATTGTTGATTTCCGGCTTGCGACTGACCAACGTACTGCATCTGAGTGGGAATGTTAGTGGTAACATTTTTCCAAGTCGATGCTTGAGCTGCGAATTGTTGACTTGCCTATGGTTGGGGTGCATAAATTGGCACAGGGTTCATTGTTGGGGCACCGACAGGTAGAGACGAGGGTATACCTAGGAGTTAATTGTAATTTCCTTGATTCACCCCTCTGGGTAAATTATATCCGATTCCTCTTGGGGTTTGATTCAACTCCTGGTTCATGCTAATTGCTAATGTGAAGACTTTAGCTAAGGTATCCCTTTGATCTTGAGGAACACTCTTTTTAATGAACATAGCAGTCCAAGGGTCAATAGCTCTCAGTATGAGTCAATGGCTACGTTAGGTGCTACCTGGTAAGGGGCTTGCAACCTCTTGAATGCCCTTTGGAAGTTAGTATTAAAAGTCATTAATGGCTCATTTGGCAATTTCTTAAGAGAAACAAACTAATGGTATAAAGACCCGAGGTCTACATACACTCGGAATTGATCAATGAAGGCCTTCTCCAAAAGATCCCAACCTATGATGGAGTTTGCAGGTAGGGTTAAGTACCGATTGTATTCATTCTCCCCAAGTGAATATGGGAAGAGTCTACATACTACATCTTGGTGTTCAATATGATTACAAACAACCACATCTTTGAATGCTTCAATGTGTTCATCAGCCGTTCATCCGCCTAGATAGTAAAATTTGTTGCAAAATTTGTCAGGGTTTCTAGGTAGGTCATGGATACCCCCTGGTATGGTTACTAGCGGTGTAGTGTCTTGGTTGAAGTAAGCCATCGAAGGTAATAATGGTGAACGTTGAGTTACGAAAGGTGCAGCGATAGGTTGAGGACTGGGAATCAATTGGTCTCTTACGTTGGGTATGGATGACTATACTGGTGAGGATGTTGAGGGTTGTTTCTTAGCTTTGTTCTTCTTCCTCCTAGTGGCAGGTTCTAATTCAACTATCAGACGGTGAAGAACCACTCCTCAAGACTCGGTGGAATCTCTCAGGAGAAAAAGAGGATATACGATCCAGCTTAGTACCTCAAATACCTGGAAATACCAAATGTGGTTCACCTACGAGGGGTTTAGTCTAGGCCCTCCTTCTAGTGCTAGTTTCTGTTGACATGTGTTTTGACACACCCACCAACAATCAGGTAGCTTATGCAAACACTCACCACCTCTCCTGAAAAGTAACGGGTTCGGCATAACTCACTACCCCAAGGTCTCTATAGTCGGGTCTCGACAGTGATGGATAACTCAATGGCTGATGTGGTTATACTTGTAAAGGGGTCTGTTGGTTAGAACTAAATCTTGCTGGTTTACTAACAATTGCACTTCTTTTTTTTTCTATTTTATGATTTAAGACTCTCTGGGGAAATAAAATGTGAAGCGTAAGGGAAACAAGAAATAACAATAAAGATCAATATAATGACAACTCAATAAACTATTCAATTAGTTCCCTGCAATTTGAGCAATTATCAGATATTATGTAAGTTAGCATTCAACAACGGACTTCCATAAAACCTGTAAAATCATCAATTTCACAAATCTGTAGACATAGAATCATCAACAATATGGCCTATCACAATAATTCCCATACACCACTGACGTGCACAATATGGTTCATATCATAATAGACAAAAAGATTACCACATTGCTAACTCAAAATAATAGACGTTACCAATTACATAGAACAATTTGGTAGAATATAGATGTAAATTAGGCAATCTACAAGCTGCTTTTCAATATTAATATCCATGAATGTATAGCAAAAATAACTTGAACTTCTTAACAATCTGCAAAAAATCTCTAAAAATCTCTAAGTGGGCCACAAATCATCAATTTGGGGACCCCTACAATTGAATTCAACTTCTCAATTTATAGAAGTTTTTCACCCTATTATTTAGGAAATAATTCTACCCTAAATTAAGAACTAAAAATTAGGAGTCACAGTTAACTTGCAAGTTTCTGACTAGACACTCCACTTAACAACTATGAAATGGACAATGCATGAGCATTATGAAGACCATGCTGGGTGAGCCACGTTTTCATAATCATGCAGGATTTCTTTCAAAATTGGGACTTGAGTAGGACGAGCAACTTTAAAATCAAGAAAAAAAGCTTTGCTATCTTTAGCAATTGTGTGCCTAGCTATTTTTATTTCTTGGTAAATGCCTTATAATTTTCAATTATACATGCAACTGCTTGGACTGGCAGATTGGCTACATGCTTAATTATAAATCTATACTTCTTCAAAGTCTCCTATGCATGTACTTGTTCCTCTAACTCCTTTACCATATCCACCACCTCCTGACACTGAGTGATCAGCTGTGTGTATCTATCCATAAGGGCGGTATCGAACTGGGTAGCAGGTCCTAAGTTTTGTGCTTCATATGCATCCCATTGATTCAAAACTTGTTGCTGGTCCATTATTCCAGTATCAGCCATTTCGAGGCCAAAAGGCCCTAGTATATTCGTTACAAAATCTTCATATGACAAAATCTCTCTAAGAAGAGGGTCCCGAATATTAGTCATCTCCTTGACATACTGCTAATACATCTCTACTTTCAACTCCAAAATGTATATGTAGGACTGTAGATTCTCACAACTATCCCCTCCTAAGAGGTCTTCTTGTACTATCAGCTCTTCTCCTAACTGTAGTATTCTTTTCAAAATTCGGAGCTGTTTATTGAAGGTGTTCTCCTTTCGCTCCCATTGTGTGGAATAGGTTGCCAAAGCTCCACCTGCTTGTACCGCCTTATGGTATATTTCCATCGTGTCCTATAGAAACAACCTAATTTTGGCTACATTCATTTGAGTCTAAGACTTAGTGGTCGTAGCTACTCATCTCACCTCTAGTAGTGCCTTTACATTTCCTTTTGGCATAGATGAGGTTGAAGGTAGGTCATTTGTCCTATAGGAGTCCAAAGGTTTACACATTTCTACCAAGAGATGTTTATACTACCCAAGCTGGGCTTTAAGTTCTACATTTGAACTATGCTCATTTTCCACGTGCCCTCTGACAATGCTTGTGGCTAGTTCCAAGGTATCTAACTCTCCCCACTTGGTTTGCTTACCTAGATTTACCTGCGATACTTGGTATTTGGGAGAAGCTTGTCCCTCGGCCTACGATGGAACCACCACATCTGCAATCACTTCACCAGAACTAGTTTTTGACAGGTGGTGAACCGTCTTCAACTTCTTAATCTTTGGTGGTTCCTCGGTGATTGCTTGTTGTAGAGTAACCTTCGAAAGCTCTGCTTTTCTCTTTTTCTTTTCAAAGGTAAAATCTAACCATTTCAGTATATCTTCAGTTTTATCACCTTGATGTGATACAATCGTAGCAGTACCCAATGGACACCGAGAAGTCAATACCTGTTTTGTGTTTAGAAGATAGCAGTGATTGGAGACCAAGAAGTTGCCTTACATACTCTAGCAGGATTACCCTATCATTGCAATAACGAGGCAACAGCATTGGATTCCCTATGAATCCACTAACTCTGATGTAAGTGGAACGTGGGTTTTGGATGAACCAACATGCCCACTCCTGGATAAGAGCCATGGCTTCTGGGCTTATCCGATATCCTGTGTCTCTAGTCAACTTAATGATTATAGGGAAGATGAAGGCATCATTAACCCTCTTGATGTGTGTCTTTGCATTTGTTAGAGTGAGCTGGGAATAATATTCCCATATCTTCTTTTGTCCCTCCTTCTCTCCTAACTGCCCATCTACCTTTAGGCCTGGAAACTTTCCAGCTCTAGCAGCTACCCAAATTACATAGGATGTGAAAAAGAACTTCTGGGTGTGCCGCACCTCCTTCATCTACTTACAAATGTTATCAGAAAGGATTTGTGGCCAATCAAAGTATTGCATTCCTATCAATATGGTACTCATAAATTGGAACATCCAAGGGTGGAAATGCTTGCAATCAGGCTTGTCGAAGGCCTTGCTGAGCATGATAATCAAGTCCCTCTGAGGCTCTTTGAAGTCTGCCCTCAGGATCTCTATAGCCTTGAGCCCTGTTTTCCTCTCCTCTTCCAACCAGTTGGTATTCATGTGTCTTTTGCTGGTTGACACTTCCTCATTCCATGTTTTCAAGGCCTCTTCCTCTGTTAATAAGAATACCTCTTCCCTAGTTGGGATTTCGAAGATGAACCCTAGCATATCCGGTGACAAGTCAATAACAGTCTTTCCATGTGCATCCATACACTTTCTTGTCCTTGGATTGTAGAATGGAGCGATGGTCATTATAAACTATGGTGCTTGAAGTGACTATGGGAATACAATAGCTTACACAAGACCCGACCTCTTTATCCTTTGATGGAGAGCATCTAGGTTAGGTTTATCCAATTGAGTTCCAATATCCCCAATCTATATGTGTCCCACTTTGGTGTCCGTGACCCATCTAATTTGATCGTCTAGCTTCAAACATGGACCTGTCCTTGATATTGGTACTTCATGGTGGTTGGAAGTTTGTCAATTTCTTTACCTCTCTTGTTGGCAGATGAGTCCATCTAACCACTGTAACTTGCAAGCCAAACACAAATTTTAGTCCTCAATATTAAACATAATTCTTGATCCACTTTGGGACTTCGGGGTCGTGGGGTCCCAAGGTAAGCAAAAAAGGAAAAGGGCTCGAAACTCCGTGGTTCCGGGCTCCAAATTTGGGATGATCCAGAACTCCAAGGTGGATTGGAACATGAAACCTGGAACTCCGGGGTTCCGGGGTTACGGGGTGGATTGGAACATGAAACCCGAAACTCCGGGGTTCTGGGGTAGATTGGAACATGAAACCTGAAACTTTGGGGTTCTGGGGTGGAAGGCAAAGCGAAACCCGGAACTCCGGGGATCTAGGGTTCCAGGGTGGAAAGCTAGGGCACACCCACAAACAACAAACACAAAAGAGCAAAAAGAACAAAAATACGAAAAAGACATCAAATCTAAAAAAACACAAGGAGAGAAAACTAATTCACCAACCTGGTGAATTGAAAATCGAACGGACGCCAAGAAAGAGAGCTCGGGAGTCCGGAGGTTCGCGAATTGGAGCTAGGGAGGAGAAACTTTGAATGCACAAATAAACTGAAAAAGTTCATTATCTCCTATATATAGCCTCCCAAAAACCCTTCCGTACGAAAACCATAAACACGACCCCGGGACTCTGAGGTTCCGGACTCAACAAAGAGAAAAACCAAAACCACCTCGGGACTCCGAAACTCTGGAGTTCCGAGGTTGAAAGACCCAAGATCTCGGGACTCCGGGACTCTAGAGTTTTGAGGTCAGAACAACAAGGAACCTCAGGACTCCGGAATTCTGAAGTTTCGAGGTCGACACCAAAAAGAACCTCGAGACTCTGGGACTCTGGAGTTCGAGGTAAAACCCAAAAAGGGAAGAAAGAAACTAAAAAGGTGGTCCATATTTTGACTCAAGGAAACCAAATGGGGGTCCATAGCTTGACATATTTCAGCATTTTATTTGGAGACCATACTTAGATTGCCCCGATTGGGCAAATGACATAGTACACTTGCCTTTCTGTCGACAACAAAGGTATCTGATCGGTGTCGACAACAAAGGTATCTGATCGGTAGGACTTTTGAGATGCAATGGATTATAGATATGTATCTCCCAGGTTGGGTATTGAGACAATTTGGAGAGGTACAAGTGACACCAGTTGTTACTGCTTACTTTGCTCGTGTATCTTGGGAGGTATCTGATTGGGGGGTGTGCATACAACCGCATGTTGCTTATGCTAAGTTTGATGCTCTTCAACCATTACTCTGAGGTTGGGGTAGAGGTGCAATGGATCCAGGGACTACATCAGAGTATGATGCATGGTTTGCCAGACATAGGCCCATTCCACTTACTGATCCTGTTGTTTCGATTACAACACAACAGATTCACCATCCTAGGCCAAGATTGAGGCTATAGTTGGGGGAGAGAGTCAGAGGAGGAGAGGAAGGTGGAGCTAAGGGAGATGGAGGAGCGGAGGGAGAGGATGAGGGAGGATATGAGGGAGCTGGAGACGAGGATGTAGACATTGGTGGAGACACTGAGTCTATTAGCAGTGGGGATAGCGATGATTCTTCAGAGTCATTGAACAATGAGGATGCAGATGATGATGATGATGATGATGATGATATGTCAGAGCTGGAGTACATGTCTGCTGCAGAGGGTGGGAGAGGACAGGTGGGTGATGAGGATGATCCGCAGATTCTTAGAGCGCAGATTCAAAGTTTGGAGGAGGAGGTCACTAGATGAGATGTCAAGCGAGAGGTCTACCGTGCAGACCATGGTGCTTTAGAGGCTGAGAGGGATCGTCTCCAGAGGGAGAGAGATGATGCAATTAGATGGTCACAGATGATTCAAGCTGCATATGACTAGCACTTTGCTCTAGGTACTAATGCACAGAGTCAGTCTGACAGAATTTACTACGCTGCATGGGAGGATTTTTACTACCGACAACTTTATCATAACATTGTTCCTGAGGGATATAGAGCTCCTAGTTTTAGTGTTTTTAGAGGTCATTCTGGTTCTAGTAGGACTTCCACATGGAGGACCAGCAGTGGTGGTGTTATGGGACCACCTCGACATCCTAGGATAGGATCCACCCAGTGATAGAGGCAGTGTTGGTTGAGATATTTTGATCATGTTATCTGAGCTTCGGGCCTGTTTATTGTATTCATACACATTACCATTTTTGAGTTATATATATATGATATGCAGTGTGTTTTTTGGCAGCGATCTATTTATGCTTTGCTTTCCATGTATGCTTATGTGATGCTATGAGTTATATGATGTATATGTATTTGATTCTATATGATTCATGAATGCAATGGTTACTACATGTATGTATCAATGATGTTGATGAAAGCAATGGTATCTTACAATGTATGCATATTAAACTTGATGTTTATGAATGCAATGGTATCTATATGAATGCATATTAAACTGATGTTTATGAATGCAATGGTATCTATATGAATGCATATATATTTTTTTGTATGATAATGCCAAAATAATTTTTTAACTCGGATGTATCTTGAAGAAATGTTAGTAAGATGATAGAGAGAAGATGGGAAATCAACAGACTATCAGGAAACACATGAGATGAGAATGAAATTGAAAGAATCACGAACCTATGTCATATATTTTATTGTGCAACATATATTCATCATTGAGCCTTATTATTGAACAATGAAGCTTAGCACATTAGGGTATAAGGAACCAAGATGTAATATATCTCATTGTAGAAACAAACACGTAGCAGACAAGAAGTGAACCCTCCATTCTGGGAAATACACTAGGGGTTGAGGTATGTGTGGCATTCAATAGCTGAATGCTCCTATCATAGACACCCACTAGAGCAATTTCCCTAGAACTTCATCGGTTCACCCCACAAACAACAAACAAAGAAAAAGATAATGCCCATCATGAATCCTCTAGTCACTTGTGGACATCCTTAAGTAGCATAGGAACATAATTTGTCGCCAAATGATAAAAGATAAAGACTGACCCGGACAAAATTTAGCATCTATATTGACCTTGTGCCTTCATTCTCAGTTGCTTGATGTGATGGTTGATAATGTTTGATCTCAGAAAGTTGCAAACCCCATTTAAGACCGACCTGTCTAATTTCGAGTGTATCCTCTTCTGTTTAAGACAAGATAATGATCACTTTGATATGGATATGATACGATATATAAGACAATTTTATCAATTGATTGCAGATGTTTGATTGGATAGTTGTATCCTTTGTTAACTTCGTGCAAAGCGTTTGTTAGATATCTACTAGGGTATTTGTTTCTTGCAAGACATTTTATTGCAAGTTTTTTTTATTGATTTTCGATTTTTAGTTCTTTTCCAAGAGCTTTTTCGATGTTTTTGGATTATGTGGATAGATATTTGAACGTTTTTGGTATTTTTTCAGGACATTTTCTAGATGTTTTTGATTGATTTTTAGGATTTTCAAAGGACGCTATATGAATGTTTTTGGATTTTGAGTTTTTCAATATTTTTGGATTTTGAGTTTTTCAATGTTTTTGGATTTTTTTAGGACTTCATTTGATTTTTAGGATTTTTTCAGGATCATATTTGATTTTTAGGATTTTTTCAAGATCGTATTTGATTTTTAGGATTTTTTCAATTATCGTATTTGATTTTTAGGATTTTTTCAGTTATTGTATTTGATTTTTAGGATTTTTTAAGTTATGCCCCCAGTGTGCAAACCTATATGACATGATGATCTGCAGAATGCATGTGGAGACAATGAATTTTTGACATGACCTATGTTAATACAATATGCATGATGAAGATGCATTTCCTATTCAAAAAAGGTTGGCTGTGTTTGTTTAGCCTTTTGTAATACACCAATTGAAATGGAGGTGCAAAACGTTTCATAGATAAGCAGTCAATCGATCCCTAAGGTCCTTTGGAACATCCAACTCAACACACTTAGTGACTAGGATTTACAAATGGAGACGCGGAAAACTTCCCCATTGGTTCTTGAAACTTTGATCTTCTTTTGCCCACGTGTGTGTAGATGAGTTAATTCCTGCTCTTATGTTCACTAAAGATCCTTAGCATCCTATATGACTAGTTGCATGGATTATCCTGACTTCAAAAGCATCCCGAATAGAGCCTCCTTGCCAGCAAGATTTTAGAGCTCCGACGAGGTTATAGACTGTATTTCTCAAATATTGCTCCATTTCCAGTAGGTGTTCATAGCCCTGATGGAGCTATTTGCATATTCCCATAGTCAAGCTCTTTTTGTCGCATTTGCATGCGTGATATTTCAGTTATATATCATTGTTCTTTTGCCTTGAGATGAATTTGGCATAACTTTTTTTTTCTTGCCTTGACTTGTAAGTAATGAAACCTACTTGGGTGTGACAATTACAACGACGCTAAAGTAGAATTTTAGATTTTTCACTAGTCATATGATCAACCGGGTGTCTAGAATGAATTAGAGGTCTTCTTAATATGTTTGAGATATAGCAATTGAGAGATTTTGGGTTAACAAGTCTCAAACAGTGAAATCACTACCCAACCATAAGTAAAGCATCATCACAGGGTAATGTTGAAAATGAATGACCTTAGAACCTCAAAGAATTCATGTCTGAATATCTAAGAAAGGAGATGACCCTTGTTTCTCTTAGATGCAAACAAATGACAAAATTGGACAGTTGCCTTGTGTTATTGGTGTTGCTATATGAAAATGTAGAAACTTTGAGAATGTGATGCATTTTAAAAAGAAACTATATGTGATGCAGTGCTTTGAATAATATGATATACAATGCGGAAAGTAAAACCTAAACTAACCCAGCCCTTAGGTATAATATCATTTAAGGTGCATGTTGTTCATAGGGCTAGAGAGTGGATCTCCCTCCATGGTAGCCAAATTATATGCTCCATTGCCTATAACCCTTGTTATGATGAAAGGACCTAGCTAGTTAGGTTCAAATTTCCCTAGCTTTTCTCATTCCGTTAGGTTCCTTTGGTTCTCTTTAAGAACTAGATCTCCCACTTCAAAAGTTCATGGGCGGGCTCATTTATTATAACTCTGTCTCAATCTGTTTTGATAACCTTGCAGATGATTGAACGTTGTTTGTCTCTTTTCATCAAGCATTTCTAGCTCTTGTAATCTTACTACCCTGTAGTCTTCCTTTGATATGATGTTTTGTAAGGAGACTCTTAGAGACGATATTTCTATTTCAATGGGGAGTATTGCTTTTGTACCATAGACCAAGGAATATGGTGTTGCTCCTGTAGGGGTGCGTACTCCTGTTCTATAAGCCCAAAGAGCGGGATTTAATTCGAGATGCCAGTCCCGTCCTATGTCAATGACAACTTTCTTAGGATTTTCAATATTGTTTTATTTGTTGCCTCTACTTGTCCATTGCTTTGCGGATAATATGGCATGGAAAATCTCCATTGTATTTGAAATTTATCACACAATTATTTCACTTCTAGATTTTTAAATGGACGTCCATTATCTGTTATGAAACACATTGGAATCCCGTATCTACAGATAATGTAATTGAGCATGAACTTTGCTATTTTCTTTCCAGTGGTGTATGTAAGAGGAATTGACTCAACCCATTTGGTAAAGTACTTAGTGGCTGTTAAGATGAACTTGTGCCCATTGGAAGAAGTATGATTGATTTTACCCACTAGATCTAATCCCCATTGTGAAAATGGCCATGGTGACGTAATGGGTTGAAGATCTTGTGCTGGTACATGAATGAGATCTCCATGTATTTGACACTGCTTACATTTCTGCACATATTTATAAGCATCCTTTTCCATAGTTGGCCAGTAATAACTTGTTCTTAACAATTTATTTGCCAATGGTGGACCACTTTGGTGCGCCCCACAAATTCCATCATGGACTTCCTTTAGAGCAAGTTACGCTTCATTTTTATCAAGACATCAAAGAAGAGTTCCATCGAAGCCCTTTCTATACAATGTATCAGCTATAATGGTGTGTCTAGATGCATGATGAATAAGAGTCTTCTTTTGATTTCTGGACAGATCTGGTGATATGTACTGATTGTGTAAATATGTATATTTTTCATTGTACCATGGGGATTCTGGACCCACAATTGCACATACATATTCTGTTGAGGGAGTCTCATATGCCGGTATCACCAACTGTTCTATAATAAACTCAAACCGAGTTTCGTTAGCAGACATATTCAGAAGAGATCCTATGGTAACCATGGCATCTGTTGCCTTGTTTTGTATCCTTGGAATCTATTCGAAAGTAATTTTGCTGAAGTGCTCCTTGTAATCCTCTACCATTTTCTTATAAGGCATGATTTTGTCATCTTTCGTGTTGTAGTCATCATTGACCTGGTTTACAATCAATTGCGAATCATCATAGACCTGTAATTGTTTTATTCTCCACTGTACAACTGTACAAAGCCCTATGATGAGAGTTTTGTAGACACCCAAAATTGTCCATTGTAATTAAATAAATATTTTATTTATTTAATTATCTAAGCTTAATTCTTCTATTAATTAAATAAATCTTTATTTATTTAATTAATTCATTTATCCTCTTCTAGCCTTATTTCTCATTTAAATAAATACATTTATTTATTTAAATTATCCTTTTCCTAAATTAAATAAATATCTTATTTATTTAATTGATCTCACTCCTTCTATTAATTAAATAAATCTTTATTTATTTAATTAATTCATTAACCTTTTCTACCCATGACACATGTTATTCATCTCTTAATTCATACACTACCTACCCCTTTCATTATTTTATTATTTCTTTTACCTACCCTCTAATCATAGCCGACCTCCTTTTACATCTCTCAATCTTATCCCTCCATTTCATATAGTGTCTTCTATATAAGGAGATGCTTCCTTCATTATCAAACCCTAACTACTTGATTAATTGACTACTTGGCATATGCGATCCTACTTGCAACCACATTTTGTTCTTTGTTGAGCTCTTGTGCATATAAAATCTGAGAGCAAATATATCAAGCAAGATCAATGGAGATAGGAAGAATGGAGATCCAAACCCTATTGGACATATGATGGTATAATCTTTGTGATTTCATTTGATTTGCATTGTCTTAGGTAATCTTCATATGTTATGGTGGATCTTTGTTGTTGTTAGGCTAGGGTTTTGTGGTTGAATTCATTTAGCCTTTCAATATCGTTATTATTATTGTTATCCATTTTCACCATATACAAGTTTCATATTCAATTATATTGTTTGTGCATGGTAAATTGATCCTAAATGACTTAGGTATAGAATCCCCTTGAGGGGTGATAAAAAGAATCCCTGCTCTAGATCCATGACTTGTATATGACCCATCAAAATATAATTTCCACATTATAGATGCAGTCAATGCAAACATTGACTCGTCTGGAAAGTCTACCAGTAACGGGTGACTGTCTTGTAAAGGAGCCTCTACTAACTGATCTACTATAATTTGTCCTTTGATGGCCTTTATGTCTATGTATTCTATATCAAACTCACTCAAGATCATGACCCACTTATCCAATCGCCCGGTCAATGTTGCTCTGCTCAATAGGTACTTGAGTGAGTCAAAGCGTGCAATGAGTTGTACTTTATGACTTAGCATGTAATGTCTGAGCATTTGGGATGCGAAGATTACTGCTACGCATGCTCGCTCTATAGGAGTATAATTAAGCTCATAGCTGATCAGAGTTCTACTTATATAATAAATGGCTCTTTCTTTTCCTTGTTCATCATGTTGTGCCAACAGAGCTCCTAGAGTTGAGTTTGTTGCCGATATGTATAGCAACAAAGGTTTTCCTAGAGTAGGTGATACTAACACTGGTGTGTTTAGAAGATAATCTTTTAGAGCTTGGAAATCTTCTTGGCATTGTTCTATCCATTTAAAAGTAACTCATTTCCTGAGTAAATGTTGGAAGGAGTGACACTTATCTGCCAACTGCACTATGAATCTCCTTATGGATTGCAGTCTTCCTTGTAACCCTCTTAGTTGTTTATGTGTTGATAGAGGTTGCATATCTATGATTGCCTTGACCTTGGCAGGGTCTACTTCAATTCCTCTATTGGACACAATAAACCCTAACAATTTACCTGTTGTTACGCCGAACACACACTTCTTCGGGTTTAGTCTGATATTATACTGCTCCAACCGATCAAATATCTGTGCAAGAACCATAAGGTGACCTTCTCTTGTATATGATTTAGCTAATAAGTCATCCACAAAATCTTCCATTATGTTGTGGATCATGTCATGAAATAGTGTTGGCATGGCTCTTTGGTATGTTGCTCCGGCGTTTTTGAGACCAAATGGCATCACATTCCAGCAGTATGTTCCCCATGGGCAGGTAAAGGTCATTTTATGTTGATCTTCTGGTGCAATTTTAATGTGGTTGTATCATGAAAAACCATCCATTAATGATAGCATTTCAGTCCCAGCCATTAGATCAACTATTATCGATATTTGATAGCAGAAAGTCATCCTTAAGACAATCTTTATTTAGATCCTGAAAATCAGTACAAATTCTTATGCCTCTTGTGGGCTTAGTCATAGGTACCAGGTTGGATATCCATTCCGCATAGTCAATAGGTCGAATGAAACCTACACCCAACAACTTTTGTAGTTCTATTTTAACTAGTAATGCAATACCTAGATGCATTTTTATCAATTTTTGCTTGTAAGGTTTAACTCCTAGTATCAAAGGTAAATAATGCAACACTAATGTAGCATCCTAAAATTGCGACACTTGCAATTTCGACCGCATTTGGGTCTTCACGATGGCAACGCAACACTGAACCTGAATGGAGACCCCGAAACTTGCTCACGACATCAAAAATTGCATTTTTCCAGCACCCTGCCTGATCCCTCCTTGCACCCTGCTGTCCCGGGAGGTGGGACCAGAGCGCCCAACGCCCTGGTCCTTCAGGACCAGGGCACCCAGTGCCCTGGTCCCCCAGGACCATGGCGCCCAGCGCCCTGGTCCCTGGCCCTATTTGGGCCCGGTCTCCTATGGGACTTCGAGTCTTTTTGTTTGCAAATTGGAAAATAACATTTCCTGGTCGGCCTAAGGTCGGGAAAATCAGTCTATCAACCCTAATTGACAAATATATAAACTACATTTTCCTCTCTCATTTGGAGAGGACGAAAAGGCATGGAAACAATATTCAAATATTTAAACATTCAAACATTCAAGCATTCAAGCATTCAAGCATTCCTTCAAGCAATTGACCATTCTAAGTCTCCATTCAAGGCTAAGTGTTGCATTCAAGACAAGGATTCAACCACCGAAGAGGAGATCACATACTACAACATACAACATACAACATACAACATACAACAACATCTATACCTTCGCATATAAGGATACAAACATCCTTACAACAAGGTATTAGTACTTGTTTTACATTACATTTACAACATTTCTCATTTCTTGGTTAATTCCAAAACCGGGGTTTGACCTAAGGGCAAACCCCTAATCCCTAACCCCCCAATCGTCTTCGCTTTTCTGTGTGTAGGTTGCAGGTACACGGCTGTAATTGAAGATCTGGAATCCTTGTGCAGAGACGAACAGATCCCCCTTTGTTTCGCGGATTTTTCGGAGGACCGTGTGCACGCCGGGCGCCATCGTCCCGTCAACTTTCGCTCAAATTTGCAGGACAGCGCTGTCTCGACATTTTACTGCTAATTCCAGGTCCGCAACTTCATCCTATATCCCTATCTCAGTTTATAAGTGAATCTTTCTCACTTTTCTATGCATTCCTAGCTTAATCATTCTATCTACATTCTTTACAAAAGAGGGTAGCCTTGCTGTCTTAACCCTTGAAACTCATTTAGAATCCAATCTTGCCTTGTGTGGGATTGGATCTTGTGGGTTTCAACCCCTCTTTTGAATGTAAGGTCTCCCCTAAGTGAAAACCGTCAACCCTAGTGACCTCCCTTCTCTCTCCTTGGAGTTGGAAGAGGGGAGAGCAACTAGGGTTCGATTTTTCCGCTATACATTTTGGTGAACCCGACGTGAACATCCTTTCTGATTATTCATGGTTAGATCTGAAAATTTGCTTCCTTAATTACATTTCCATGTTTGATCTTTTGCAAATTTTAGAGGTTGATTGCATGAAAACCCTAAATTTTCTTTTTAGTAATTGAACTTGCGAAATGTCTAAATGTTAATGCTTGTTTCAAATCTACCCTTCTATTGCAAATTGTCAATCCATGTTTGTGCTTTAATTCTGAAAGTTAAGTGGTTAAGTGTCAAAACCCTAATTTTTAAAACCCTCTTGATTCAACCTTTGTCCAACAATTTCACTGATCAAAACATCTCCAAATCAGCTGTAACTTTGGATTCCGCAATAAAATCATAATATCTTTCATCCCTGAAAATTTGGAAAAAAGTTGCGAGGACCGTGTGCACTCCGAGCGCCATCGTCCCCGACATTTTTTCCGAAATTTCGGGAGCTAGATCTTACTGTATTTTCCTGCTAAAATCCAGAATTTTGGCTGATTTTATCAATTATAACACTTTCAAAATTAAAGTCAAAGTTGGTCTTGTGGTTGCTTGGATTAAGGCTTCTAATTATTCAAAAATTGCTGAAATTGAAATTTTGTGTCAAAATTGTGTTCTTACTATCCTAAATCTGAAAAGTGTGTTGGCATTCATTCGAAATTTCAGTGCTTTATTCAAATTCTTGCAATTTGTGACTTTTGAAATTAAGTGCTTAATTACAACAACTTTGATTTCCGCTTTCAAAATTGAATTTTGCGTGAAATTGAGTCAACTTCTAAATTTCAAAACTTGCATTGCTCTTAACATTCCCTCTAAAATCATAAAATTCAAAATTTTAGTTTCCTTCTCTTTTTCAAAATTCAAATTTTGCATTTTTCGACAATCTGGGTAGGGTTCAATTTTGAGATTGCAACTTTAATTTGGCCTATCTACAGATCGTAAAATCACTCAATTTTTTCAGATTAGCTTTAAAATCATCATACCTTTCATCCCTGCAAATTTCGAAAAAAGTTGCGAGGACCGTGTGCACTCCGAGCGCCACGGTCCCTGACATTTTTTTCGAAATTTCGGGAGATTGTCGTGATTGCATTTAACAGCTTAAATCTAGAAGATTGGCTGATTTTACTGAAATTTGCTACCTCTAAAATTCAAAATCTTCTCTCTCTCTTTAGTGCATGAGTTTTACAACAATAAGCCCTACTTACACTATTCTTGTTAGACGAAGCCATAGAATTAAGTCTTTCCGAGGTTTAACTAGCGAGGAGATGCAACCTAATTTGAATAGCCTTTTTAACGAGGACATGGGTAATTCCTCTAATCCTCCTAATGATGAAGAAGCTCTCCATGAGGTTTCTGTAGAACAACTTGCGAAATTGGATAACCAATTTGACGATTTTTGACAATGGATGTCTCAAGAATACCCTGATAGTCAAGCTCTTCCTTTAATTGAGGGTCTAAAACATATGCTTCAAAGTGATAAGAATGGAATTGATATTTTGCATGGTATTGCACACATTGTGGATTCGAATGTGATGCCTATAAAGAGTTGTGCTAAAAATTTGGGTTATACACAACCTCCCACTCAAGTCAATCATTCTATTCCTTTGACAACTTCTATTGCTAGCATACCTACCTTTACATCAAACATAATGACTACTTCTATACAAGACATTCCCCCTATGATCACCAGTCATGGGGGCAATCCTTCTTCTTCAATTAACCCTCTTCCTTCATTTAATCTAACTTCTTCATTCATTCCTTCAATGAGTGTTCCTATTACATCTCCACAAATGAACATGACGCAAGGGGGCAATTCATTCAACCATTCCATTCCTCCTTGTAGTGCTCATCTTTTCCAATCATCTCCTATGACTAACTATCATAGTGTCCCGCCACCTTACTCTTTACCTTCTTTCAATAACATAATACCTCCATCTCAATCTAACACATCTAATATGAATTCTTCAATTGAAGCGACCATTAACAATCTTGCACAAACTGTCTCTTCTTTACAGCAACAAATTGCCTCTATGAATCAATCTAAGTTTAGTGTGCCCACATTTGATGTTGCGAGCCCACTTTCTCTTGACATTGTTCAAGCTATCCCTCCTAAACATGTTGAAATCCCGCATTTGGAGCTTTATAATGGTAAAGGTGATCCTCTAACACATGTTAAGACTTTTCAAACAATATGTACCGATTTTGCTTATAACCAAAGGTTGCTTGCAAAACTGTTTACTAGGACATTAAGAGATAAAGCCCTACAATGGTATTGCTCGTTGCCTTCTTATTCTATTACTTCTTTCGAACAACTTGCAAATGCTTTCATTCAACAATTTCAAAACAATATAAGTCCTAAAGTTACTTTGATTGATTTAATGCATTGTAAACAAGGTGTTAAAGAAAAAGTGACTGATTTCATTGGTAGATATAAGCATTTGCATGCTCAAATTTCTTTTCCAGTGCCTGACAATGATATTCAAAGAATCTTTATTTCTAATTTACAAAAAGATATTCGAGATAAACTTCTGTGTTCTGAGTTTACTTCTTTCCAACAGTTGTGTGCAACTCTTCACAATTATCAACTGACTGTGAGTCAAATGGAACAATCACATCCTATGGCTCCGAGTGATAAGGGTGATAGCAGTCAACAACCATTTGGAAAGTTTAAACCGAATAGAGATTCCATCAAATTCAATGAAAACATCATCAACAATGTGAATGCAGCATCAGGTGTGCCTCCTATTTCTAAGTTTTTCAAGAAAGAAAGAAAGTTTACTCCTTTGAATGAATCATTGCATAGTATTATGAATAAGTTATTGGAACAAAATGTGCTTACTCTTCCCCCTATAAGGCAAATTGATCCTGCAAAGATTAATTCACCTTATTTTGATAACAAATCTTTTTGTCAATTTCATTGTCAACCAGGGCATGATACTGAAAAATGTTTTGCTTTAAAGGGTAAAATTCAAGATTTGATTGATAATAATACTATCTCTATTTCTGGAGTGAATGATAAAGGCAATACATCTGTAGCTCCTCGTAACCAAAATCTTCAGATTTTTACTGATCCATTACCTTCTCATACCTCTAATGCGATTGAGACTAATGATTCCTCTTTCTCATCTGATGGTCTTGTGTCTATGACTCCGAATGTGATTAACTTTGTAGAGCAGCAAGAAAACCCTAAAGAACCTTCCATCACATTTGATTCCAGTGAAACTATTAGGGCACCTGATGGTCCTTTATATATAGTTGCAAAAGTCAAGAATACACCTTGCCGTGGAGTGCTTATTGATCCTTCGTGCATGGTTAATGTTATTACTGAAGAATTTCTTTTTACTTTGCAATTGAATCAAGTGATCTATGACAAAACAGATGTGATTGTGAAATTATTTGATGCATTTTCTTCTCCTGCAATTGGTTCTATTACATTACCTATTGAGGTCCATAACAAATCCCTTGATGTGAGCTTTGCTATTATTCCTTCATCCGAACAATTTCGTGTGAAGCTTGGCTATCCTTGGCTATCTTCCATGAAAGCTATTGCTTCTCCTATTCACAAGTGTTTGAAATTTCCCCATAATGGTGAAGTTGTTACTGTCAATCATAGTCTCTTTAAACCAGCTGAAAGAACTTCTAGCGTTCCTATTGATTATTTTTGGCCTAAACAATTCCAATCTCTTCCTCCGCGAAGTGATCATCTTTTCAAATCTTATCAAAAGTGGAAAACAGATATGATCCTATCTCTAAGTGAACCTAGAACACCCAAACTTGATATTCCTATCATTCTTGAGAAGGAAGTTCTTCCTTTGAAAGATAAAACTAATGTCTTTCCTCAAGAAGATTCCCAACCCATCCCCATGGATGTGACTATGTCTATCCCTAATAAACCTTCTAAAAGTAGACCTATACCTCCTCGTCATGATGGACTTGGTCTCCTTCCTAAACCAAATATTCTTCCTTTATACGGAGCAGTTCCTCCTCCTTCTTTTTATAGAGAGAAGAGACCTTCTTCTTCTCCTATTATCCAGCCTAAGAGACCACAACCCAAACACCCAAGTGATAAGGATGAGAACATTCCTCCTCCTCAATCTTCTCAACTTCCTACTAAGACTAGACGAAATCGTTCTGCACGTGAACGCCGACGAAAGCGTCGTCTTAGAGCTCAGGCAACTGCTTCTCAAACTTTGCAATCTCCAAAAACATCTTCAGCTAGCATTATTCCATTTTCTCCTCAACCGGAAATTGAGCCAAAATCTCCTAAACATAAGATGCATGATGGTCTTGATCCTGTGCGAGTTAAAGATCCTATTTTTATAAATCTTGATGATGATATAGATGAAAATGTTATTCATGATGAAAATGTTACTTCTCTTGCTTCTGATAGTGAATATGAATCTGTTGATGTTGATAACCATTTATCTAATGAATTTTCTAAAGCACTTATCCTAGCTCCTAGACAAGAACAACGTGGCTTGGAACACGAACATAGCCCTTGTTTGGATCTTGTGATAGCTCCATCTGCTGTGTTGGATGTTCCTCCTCTAGCGTGTTTCCTGCCTTCCCGAAATATTGATCAGCAAGATCGGGGGGTAGATGACGTGTTAGACTAGTTTCATTAGCATAGCAGACTCTCTCCTCCTCTCTTGATCTCTTTTGTTACTTCTTCTATGTGTTATTCTCATTCTTCTATTTGTTGTCCTTACTGTTGTCTACTTGAGGACGATGCAAAGCATTGAGATCTCTTTTGGTCTCTCTCATGTTGACTCAAAAGACACATGTGTTCCCTTCTTCTAGGTGACCTTCCTTGATTGGGGAATGAAGAACAATTATGCATACATACATATGATATACATGACTTATCATACAGCATACTGACCCCGAGGAAAGTGAAGTCACCTCGCGCTTTGTGTTTTGTGTCTATTATCCTTGGGTTTATCTCACACTTGGGGGCTAAATCCTTGTGATAACGTGCTCCTTTCCTTCTCATTTCTTATATGTATCACTACGTTAAAGCAATCACCCCCGTTGAGGCATGTGCGATCGCTTTAACGTAGGGGGGCATACATCCCGTCTATCCCTTCAAGATACTTGAAAATTTCTTGGTGAACTTAGCTTTGCCTTGAAAATTTTCAGTATTTCTCTTGCATGACTCATAGTGAGGGAACCTTACTACTGACAGTCATGGTTCTCCCTCATGATCTTCCCTTTTACTTTGTCAATCGAAGTCGTAAGATCCTTAGTCCACTGGGGGCTTGGTGTGTCTTGCCTCCTTGACGTGGTGAAAGTTTTTTCAATGTTGTTTCCTTGTACTTTACCGGAAGTATGAGCGTACGCTTATACTCCCGCTAAAGTGGGGGCTAAATGTAGCATCCTAAAATTGTGACACTTGCAATTTCGACCGCATTTGGGTCTTCATGATGGCGACGCAACACTGAACCTGAATGGAGACCCCGAAACTTGCTCACGACATCAAAAACTGCATTTTTCCAACACCCTGCTTGATCCCTCCTTGCACCCTGCTGTCCTGGGAGGTGGGACTAGAGCGCCCAGTGCCCTGGTCCTTCAAGACCAGGGAGCCCAGTTCCCTGGTCCCCCAGGACCATGGCGCCCAGTGCCCTGGTCCCTGGCCCTATTTGGGCCCGGTCTCCTATGGGACTTTGGGTCTTTTTGTTTGCAAATTGGAAAATAACATTTCCTGGTCGGCCTAAGGTCGGGAAAATCAGTTTATCAACCCTAATTGACAAGTATATAAACTACATTTTCCTCTCTCATTTGGAGAGGACGAAAAGGCATGGAAACGATATTCAAATATTCAAACATTCAAACATTCAAGCATTCAAGCATTCAAGCATTCAAGCATTCAAGCATTCCTTCAAGCGATTGACCATTCTAAGTCTCCATTCAAGGCTAAGTGTTGCATTCAAGACAAGGATTCAACCACCGAAGAGGAGATCACATACTACAACATACAACATACAACATACAACATACAACATACAACATACAACATACAACAACATCTATACCTTCGCATATAAGGATACAAACATCCTTACAACAAGGTATTAGTACTTGTTTTACATTACATTTACAACATTTCTCATTTCTTGGTTAATTCCAAAACCAATCCCTAACCCCCCAATCGTCTTCGCTTTTCTGTGTGTAGGTTGCAGGTACGCGGCTGTAATTGAAGATCTGGAATCCTTGTGCAGAGACGAACAAATCCCCCTTCGTTTCGCGGATTTTTCGGAGGACCGTGTGCACGCCGGGCACCATCGTCCCGTCAACTTTCGCTCAAATTTGCAGGACAGTGCCGTCTCGACATTTTACTGCTAATTCCAGGTCCGCAGCTTCATCCTATATCCCTATCTCAGTTTATAAGTGAATCTTTCTCACTTTTCTATGCATTCCTAGCTTAATCATTCTATCTACATTCTTTACAAAAGAGGGTAGCCTTGCTGTCTTAACCCTTGAAACTCATTTAGAATCCAATCTTGCCTTGTGTGGGTTGGATCTTGTGGGTTTCAACCCCTCTTTTGAATGTAAGGTCTCCCCTAAGTGAAAACCGTCAACCCTAGTGACCTCCCTTCTCTCTCCTTGGAGTTGGAAGAGGGGAGAGCAACTAGGGTTCCATTTTTCCGCTTTACAACTAATTTAGGGTCTAAGCCTGGCATATCTGCGTAGAACCAAGCAAAATTGATAGGTCGTTGCTTGAAAAAATGAATGAATTTGTCTTTTTCTTCTTTGCTTAGTGATTTTGCCAGGTGGATGTTATGTACAATCTCTCCTTCTGCTATGTTTACTTCTTCAGTTTCTTCTATAAGAAATGTTGAACTTTCTCTTTCGATAGGAAGGTTAGTCAACTCGCTCTTGCCATTATGAGTGGTTTGATTTGTATCTTCTGTTGTAGAGGTACTTTCTTCTCCAAAGTATGTTGTTCTATCCAGGTCTACTACAAACCCTGCTTTGTGGTCACCTTGTGGAAATCCCCCTCTAACTCTGAGGAATTCTGCAATTGCTTCATTGTTTTCAAACCAATCCAGCGTTGGTTTTCCTTATTGCCCCCAATAAATCAAGTGTGAATGTACAAGGGGTAAGTCATTACTCTCTTCTATTGTAGATTCTGATAACATGAAGACTTGATTGTTTGAATGACTTGATGCATTTTCATCTTGTGTAGGCTTTATTTGATACCTTAGTATGACACTTATTCGTGGGCTAGAATCATGGAGTGATAAGAACTCATAGTCGTGAGAGTTTGTTTCACTTTCAATGTATGTTTCATCATATGAGTTATCATCACTTATCTCTTCTTATTCTTGCCACTGATTCTGTTGTAGATTGACTGGTCTTCTTTGGGCAGTAGTTACCCTTCTTAAGCCTGGTATAAGCCTTTCCAATCTTTCTTCATCTGATTCGTTAGGTTGAGCCTGAGTTGTTTCTCATGGCAGAAATATTGATAATAACCATGGATTAGATTCATCTGCTAGTGGTAAACCTGCGTCTATTGCAATATTATCTTATACTGTTGTGTCAACAATTGCATCATTTTGTGACTCAGTGCTAGGCTCTTGTAGGAGTTGTCTCATGTCTTCCCCATCTGATTCTGCGCTAGGTGATGTGGGTACTTGATTACTTGTTTGAGATGAAGAGGGAAGCACCTGCATGGATAGATCCCTTTGTGGTATGTAGTCTAACAGTTTCATTGTTCTATTTACTATATCAAGGGTACGTTGTCTTGCTTCTATGATATGTGGTACATGCTTATACCCTAATCCTTGATTCCTTGGATTGTCATTAGGAACAATAGGCTCTAGTCTTCCTTGTTTCTGTAACCCCAGGCCTGTGGTACCATCATATCCATATCTTTGGAGCATTTTGAATCCTTTGCCATACTGATCTATGGGTATTCTAGGTATTGTCATATGACCCTCTTCTCTATATATCCAGTGGTTGACATCTTCATTCAGGGATTCTTCTTGTAAGTCACCCCATCTAATGGAAGAGCATGAGTCTGTGTATCTGACAATTTCTTTTCCTTTGTCTTGTTTTTGTACTGCATTTTGAGGTTTCCCAAAAGACTTAGGAGATAGAGACAATTGTTTCCCACTTGAAGTATTTGCCATAGAATACTCTCCACAACCCATATCTTGTATTTGTAAGGAGGACATTGTAGGCATATTCTTTTTTGTTTATGTGATCGTTAATGCCTCTAGTTGTGTAGTGAGAGGTGCTTCTTGATTAATAGGTACTTGATTATCCACACTTTCTTTCAAATAATTGCAATGTTGGAAGGGATTTGTATCACCCTTTATGGTGATTTCAATACCATTATATGGGAATTTGACACATTGATGAAATGTGGATGGTACTACTTGCATGGTCTAGATCCATGGGCAGCCCAATAACATGTTATATCCCAGTTCTCTGTCCAAGACTTGAAAAGCGACCTCTGTTGTTATAGGTCCCACTTGTACGGGTAATGTTACAATGCCTTTTGAGGAACATTCATCATCATCATATGCCTTGATATTTATCCTCTTGGATGAGTCAATGTGAAGTTCAGAATATCCTAGCGCCTTAACCAATTTTAAAGTACAAATGTTGAGACCAACTCCTCCATCTATGAGTACTCTTCTGATTCTTCTCTTATGTATGTAAGCTTCTAGATGTAGCGGGTCATTATGGAGTAGTCTATCACTAGGAATGTCTTATTATGTGAATGCAATTTGAGTGCCTTGTGTCAAATTTCCTACAATGGACTGGAAGGTATTTTCATCTATATCTCTGTCCACTACCAAATCTTGAAGTGCTTTGTCCAGGATAGCTCTATGAGTGGGTGAAATATGCAAGAGTTCAAATAATGATATATGTGCCGAAGTTTTCTTAAGTTGTTCAACAACATTGTAGGTCCCTACTACTGGTGGATGATTTTGTGGTATTCCTTGTAAAGTTACCTTTGATCTATGAGTAACTACTGCACAGTCTCTGTCTCTGGGAGTTATGGTGATCGTAGCCACTGTATCATATGACTTACAAGTATTTTCAATATCATATGCTATGTTATCAAGGTTTATGTTAAATCCCTCTTCATAGTATTCATGTGTATGTTTGACATCCATGATTTGTTCTATGAGTTCATCTTCAAACCATCTTGAATGAGATGGTTCATCATGCCCCCAGTCCCTGAGACAAAGATTTCTATCATCATCATATTTTGGTGCCTCTGATAGCATGCAAATTTGGTTATCATCTATGTGAGCATCTAGATATTGCTCATCTTGATCATGTGTTTCTTGTGAATCATGGTTTACTATATCTCTTGAGCTAGTGGCATGAATAGTGTAGTCGTATGAGACCTTTGTTTAGCTGGTTGTATTGTCTTGAGTACCTAATGTGGTATCTTTCCCTTTGTAATGCTTAATAAATGGATCTTTAAAAATTGTATGATTTATGTTTGTTGAGGTTTTATTGGTATCGATTGTGATGTCGCCTTGGTCTATCATATCTTGGACCAAGTTTTTCAATTTGTAGCAACTCGTTGTTTTGTGACCTTTAGTTCGTTGATAATTATAGAAACCATTATCATTCCACCATGTGGGTTTGAAAGGACCCGGTTCATATACTCTTATTTCTGGTAAAGTGATCATGTTTGTCTGTATCAACTTTTTGAGCACTGACTCAATAGGTTCTCTTAGAGGTGTGTAATTCCTTCTTGGAGCGTTTACCCTGGGGTATCTTGTGTTCATGTTTTGTGTAGCATTTACATTTGTTGAAGTAGGGTTATTCTTCGTACGTGGATTTAATGATTGACTCATTCCCAAAGATAAAACCAGTTGAGTTCTATTTATTGTTCTGGCGTCTACAACACCATCATTGTTCACATTTTTGTTTTTTGACCAAAACTTGGATTTGTCATTGTTGTTGGTGTTGCCATACTTAATAAGACCTTGTTCCACTAGTCCCTTCTCACATTTTAGAGATTTTTCTGTGATTTTTTTGAATGTGGTTAAATATTGCATTTGTATCAAATATTTAATCTTGGGAATCAAGTTTTCTGTGAACATATCCACTTGCTCTATTTCTGGGATAATTGTCTTACACCTCCTATAGAAATCCCTCTATTGTTGTATGAAGGATGCAAATGTTTCATTCTCATATTGTTTCGCGGTACACAAGTCCATCAAAGTAACCGGGGTTTCAATGTTATGTGAGAAATTTACAATAAAATGTTCAGCTGATTCTCCCCATGATGTGATGGTTGGTGGTAAATGTGAAACCCACTCTAAGGCCACCCCCCCCCAGACTTTTAGGAAATAGTCTCATTAAGTAAGTGTCTTCTATTGCAACCTCTATACATGTCGTAAAAAACTCTCTGATGTGGTCTCTAGGATCACCCTTCCCTCGATATCTGTCGAATTTAGGGGTTTCAAAATGTGGTGGGAAAGGCAACATGTATAATGTGTGATCAAAAGGATAAGAACGTAAGTCCTGCATTGTGTAGCTCTTTTTATCATTACCGAACTGCATGGTCGTCACTTGTTGTTGCAAATTTTGTAATTGTTGTGTCAGAATATTTGTCTGGGTCAAAGGTACACCTTGTGTCTGTGTATGTCCCATAAAAGGATTTGTGGTTGCATAACTAGGAGGTTGTTGGAAGGTACCATGATTATAATTTTGTGTGTTGTATGTTCCACTAGGTACCATGAAATAAGTGATATGCGAACCCATATTTGGCTGAGTTGTACTTGTTGTATTGGTAAGACCTAGATTTGCATTTTGGTGACTATATGTCAATCCTATAGAATAGGAAACTGGAGGTTGGGTTGCACTTGTTGCATGTGTTTGAATAGTTACTGAGACACTTGATATTATTGGTATACTCAGTGCTGGTATACTAACATTTATCGCTGAAGATGATGCACTTGTTTGAAAGTTTGCATTTGTACTGACATTTATTTGCATAGGTGCATTTTGAGGAAAACTAGAGGCCGTTTCTTGCATTTGTGTTATGGGCAGTGTTTGACTGTTATCTTGACCTAATTTTTTTCCTAGTGGTAAGATTTTTGTGACATCAAAATATTCAGGTAGTTTCACCCCATTTTGTAATAACAACGAGAGATATTTGTCCCTATCACTATGTATAAGTGCATCTAAGATCATAAGGACATGTGGATCCTGTTGAGCTGACTCAATCTCTTCTTTTGTTAAATGTTGTCGTAATTCATTTAGGGTAGACATTGCCTAAGAACCTGATTGTTGACTAGTTGATATGTCCATATTCCAAGTTGGGTTTACAGAGTGGTCGTTGTTTGGGTCCATTATACCTTTTGCCTTTTGTGACCTTGTGATGGGCATTTAAGACTACTATATGAGGGTGGTTTTATACAAGACGATGACTAATGCTAGACTCTAGACGTAGGTATGAGGTATGCAAAACTAGACTAGACTCTCTATTGGGGATTTTGACTTGAGACTTGTTGAGTATTTTGGGATTTCTGTAATGCAAGTTTTGCAAGTTGTTCTCTTAAACATTCTGCAACGATTTCTTTATCAATCATATGGGCAATTTTATACTCAATGTTTATCTCGTACTCAACTCCTATATACTGGGGTGTGTTTCTCCTTGAGTCCCAAGCTAAGTTAGCTAGACCATCAATAATTTCTTGCTGACTGCCACTTGGCACTAGATTAGGTTGCTCGAAGGGGAGAAAACCATCACTTGGGATACCCATTAAGACGCATGCTATGACTTTGTAAGATGATTATGTCAATGACAACGGACTAAGACAAACGTATACGAAATCTAGATGAAGATGTATATGAGGACATTAAATAGAGATTATGCAAGGACTAAGGACGACAATTAGGATGCAAATGAGGACTATGCAAGGACTAAGGAGGATAGTAAGGACGTAAATGATGATTATGCAAGGACTAAGGATGATAATAAAGACGTAAATGAGGATTATGCAAGGACTAAGGACGATAGTAAGGACGTAAATAAGGACTATGCAAGGACTAAGGATGATAATAAAGACGTAAATGAGGGCTATGAAAGGACTAAGGATGATAATAAGGACGTAAATGAGGACTATGCAAGGACTTCCTATGGTCACAAGTGTGTAAAACTTTGAGTTTGCTAGACTATCTGATGTTTCAAAATGGACTCCGTTTTCAATAATTTTATGTGTAGGACAAGTTTTGTGGTTTTCCAAGTCTGAGAACAATTGTTTGGAGGTAGATATAGCTGACTGAACTAGTTTTTCAAACAATCTCAAAGAATTCAGAGATACGCAGGATAGGGTCTGAAATAGCCCAAAGAACTGACTCAATACTGGTTTGATACAACGATACATAAAAAAGCACATAATACAATCTTAGGATGGAAAGTGGACACCATTCAATGAGGCCCTTACAAAATACCAAAACAAAATGAACAGATAGAGAGTCTGGCAGCACTGGCTCCACTCCACGACACACACTTCTCGGGCATGCCAGTCTCTCTTACCCCAAAGATCCAAAGATCTTATAACCGAGGGATTTATGTATCATAGTGTAAGTTACATGAAGGTTATCTATGGGGTACGATCCACACTCCCATAATCACTGAATGTAAGGTTTTGGGCTACTAAGTTGGTTCTTATTGTAAGGTTTTGAGGGGTCTCGATCCAACGATGGATTCTCAGAGCAAGCCACTGAAGATTCTAGTTGAGCTTATCGGTGCAGGGAAGGCCCCCACATATGTCGAATTCACTCAACACTCTAGTCGCCTGACCAAAATATTTATATAGCTGCTTGAAAAAACTGCTCGAGAGTAGCTGGGAGAGATGATATCCCCAATGCATCCCAATTTGAAGTACCTCTGTAGGGTGATGAAATCTCCAGTCAAAGATACCCCTCACTATGTGGAATAAAATAAAATTGGGTGTCGTTGTCACCTCCTTCCTTTCTCCCAAGACCCCGAAGGCGGGTGGAAATGTAGTTAATGCAACAATAGGTCCACCCCAAACACGATAAAAATTCTTTCCCTTAAGGAAAAGAAATGTGATTTAATGTAATGCAACCTGATTCACGTTCATTTTAAAGCCCAAATTGAGGTGTTGAATATGCATGTGCATGTCCATTTTAAACACCAAATTGATATGTGAAGGCATGCATGTCAATTTTAACCATTATTGATTTTAAGCCCAAATCAAAGTGTTATACATGCATGTCAATTTTAACCAATGTTAATTTTAAGCACCAAAAGATAAAGTGTGAGATTGTGCATGCATGTCCATTTTAACCATTGTTGATTTTACGCACCAAAAGATGAAGTGTGAGATTATGAGTGCAATTGATCTAAGACTAATCCGATCCTTTCTGTAAATTCACCATAGGCTGCAAACAGATGATTAGTAGTAAAATAAAATCAACAGAAAATAGAGAATAAAAAATTGACAGAAGCGAATGCATGATTATACCTACCCGATTGTGTGACTCTGGATAAGCAATTGAGTAATTTTGTTAGATCGAATGCGTGATTCTGACAGAGCAATTGCGTGACTTTAAGGGTCGATCAAGCGTAATCATAACAAGACGATTGCATGACATACATGCAGATAATACAAAAAAAAAATTGAAACTAAACCCGATCAGAAACCTACAAAACCAATTGTGAGGACCTAGCTAGATCTCTGATCATCCATTCAATGTTAATTAAATCATATTTAACTTGATATGAGAGAACTAAGCTGTTGTATCTATCGAAGGCTGGTTGATCTTCCCAATCTTGTATCTGCTTTTCTGCTTTGAGAACCCTTTGATAGTGTTTGGCCTGTCTTCTTTGTTCCTTTGTCCTTTTGGCACCTGAAATCCTGAATTGTACCTTACGTGTCATAAACCGTTGAAACAAAAACATGCAATAAAAATAATTTGTTTTTAGATTTACTCAATTTCATGCAAAATTAAACAGATCAGAGAACAGAAAAGGAATAAAAATAAAATTACCAGAATAGAAAGATTTAAAACGAACGCGTGACAGTATTAGAGCGATCACGTGATCCTGTAAGGGCGATTGCATGATGGGTTCCGCACGAATGCGTAACCCTGTCTAGTCGATTGCGTAGATTTGTCTATGTGATTGCGTGATGATGTAACCACGAATGCGTGACGAAGAGGTCTGCCTTGAAATCTGTGCAAAACCTGCAAAAAAGGAAAAAAAATCTGTATGATCTGCAAAAACAACACATAAAACAGAGAAGGTTAATTAGTTGTTGTTCATGTCGGGTTCACCAAAATGTGCTATGCTCAAATACATTATTGCTAAATAGGAAATAAGGACAATCATAGATTCCTTAACTATCTAAGCAATTCAAACATAAAACTAATGAAATAATACAATTAAGAAATAGGAATGTAAAATATGTTAATCAAAACTCCCTATTCCATGATCGCATATGGCTTCCATTGCTCTTCTCCTCTCTCTGGTATGATAGCTCTCAGATATTGCACTGGCAACCTGCAATTGACACAAAGATTCGAAGTTCGTGATCTAGAGGAATTGTGAGGATTGAATGTTCAATTTATAGATTTTTGGATGAGATTGATTGAAAGGTGGAACAGATTGATCAAGAGGTGGAACTTAGGTGAGCTCACATGAAAATTGATAGTTGAACTGCTGACTTGGAGGTGAAACATAATAGATTGAATAGATTAATTGAGTCAACTGATTGAGAAAAAGCTAACTAAAAGAAGAAAATGAATGATTGGAAGAAATAAAGAAGAAGACAAAAAGAACTAGAAAATGGAAATAGAGACTGGAGAGATAAATGATTTAATTAATTAATTTAGCATGTGCTTGCACTTTAACTTATATTTTCAATTTAATCTTTACATGAAATTTATTCAAATAATTGAATTTATTTTAATTCAATTTAGCATTTGAATATATTTAGAACTTGACTTTGATTTTCAATTTGGTTTTTGAAATTATGCACATGTATTTGAAATTAGAAGAAATTAGAAGAATTTGAAATTAAATGAAATTAGATGAAATTAAAATTTGGGGATTTAGAAATGGAAGAATTAATTAGCTAATTAAATAATTTAAAGAAACTATTTAATTATTCTAGAAATTAAATAATAAAGATTATTTAAATTAAAGAATTAAATCATAATTAATTAATAAAAAATATTTAATTAATATTTAGAAAAGGGTTAATGATTAGATGATTACAGATAGAAATTGAGAATAGAATTTATTTAAATAATAAAGATTATTTAAATTATGGAATTAATCAGAATTAATTAAATAATAAATATTTAATTAATATTTAGAAAATGGTTAAAATGATTAAAAATGATGATAGAATAGGAAATAGAATAATTAGTAAGATGATGAGGAAATATGAAATTAGAAGAATAAGATTAATTAACTTCATTAAATAATTAAAGAATTATTTAATCAATTAGAGGAATAATTAGTACATGATCAATGAGACATTTTTAGGTGTCTACAACATATATATGTAATATGATTCTATTTAGGACAATCGATATCAACTATGGGAAAGAACAAGCGAGGAACAATGGAACAATGAGAGGCTAGAAAGGAAAGACAAAGGCATTGTATCAAGAAATTACGTGACATAAGAACAATGGGAGAAGAAGGTATGCCATCCTCAACATCTCAATTCGATTTACCAAATGAACATAATGCACCTAATGCAATTGAATAAGAGACATTTGATTTACCGTATAAACCTAATGTAATTGAAGAAGATACCACATTGAATAATCAATTAAATGATAAACATACACCTTCTCTATTTGATGAATTGAATGTATATAATACACCAATGTTAACACCTCCTAGAATCATTCGTAGGAAACCAAAGTATCTAATTGGCATTGATGAGAATATATTGAAGCCAATGCTCGATAAAATAAATGAACGAACTTGTAGGAGAATGGTTAAAAGAATATGGCAAAACTATTTTGAAAACTTAAATCAAACTGCAAGATGTCAATTAACTGTTCAAATGATTAAAAAGTTGAATTTTAGAGAGACAATGAAAATTCTAGGCCTAAGCTCATCTGAAAGTAACAATGAAAGAACTATTGTGAGAAATCTATTTGATGCATATCAAGCTATTGGTTCAAAATCACGTACTAAAGATTCTAATTCTACTCGACGTGTCATTACATCAACCATAATGAGCAAGAAAGTAAAAAAAGATCATTTGATAAGCAAAACAAGTAAGTCATTAAACATTAGTAGAACAACATTAAGTAGAGAATTAAAGAGGCGAGAAAAAATAGAAGAACCTAACAATAATTCTCTTTGCGAATTCTTGGGTAGACTACCACGCAAAGACAAGGTTGTTGTTGATGCACTAAGAACATTAATTGAAAATTTTTGGCATGACAACACAAGAGTTTCGCCCAACCAAAGAGATGTTGTTAGAAGGCTAATCGGATCTACAAATCATGATCCACATGCCAAATACTATTTGGATATGACTCAAACTAAATTTTATGAATGATTCCTTCAAAAGTTCCCTTCAAAAGTTTCCTCAAATAAGAATTTCTCAAAGATTTTTTGAAATGGCAAAACCTTTTTATATTAAGATTAATCATGTATGCACCACGTGTTGTTGTAGGATGCATATTCAATTTTCCATGCACTATGATATTTTTCACCATATTTGTTCTACTTTGCACACTAACGATGTTTTGCAAGAGTGCAATATAGAAGCACCTCCTAAGTTGGTAAGATAATTTATTTCAAGTGTGCTATGTAATAGACATGATGGTTGCATTTATTATAAGATGCCCTTTTTGGAAGGTTCTTGTGATATATGTGGTGGTTTACAATATTTACCAGGATGCGTACATTTGGAGAGCACACATGAAATTGGTACGAAACTATTTTCTTTTGGAAAATACAAGACAGTCACATATGGAGTCAAAGATAGAAAAGATTTGAAGAGATGTGAGCTAGTGAAAAATGATATATGTGTAGCTGAATTTATGAAAATGTTTCAAGAGAAACTAGTTGATGAGTACATAATGCATACACATAGAGCTCGATGGTTAGATGAGAAATTCAAGTTATGTAAGGACACATTTCCTCTTGGCACCATTGTCTCTATCATTGATTTCTCTGAAAATTATACATTACAACCTCAAAATGAAGTGCAATTTATGTATTATCATTCTACACAAGTTTCTATTTTTGTACACATAGCATTCATGCATGCAGATGATAGTACAGAGGAGGATAGAAAGGTTGTAAGAGAGTGTCACTTCTACATAAGTGATGATTGTACTCATTCATCACAGTTTGTACAAGGATGCTTTAAAGTTTTCTATGATAGTTTAAGGGAAAGGAACATATGATATAACCAACACTTAATATGGTCAAATAATTGCACCGCACAATTCAAGAATGCAAGGATGTTTAATTGGTTGACAAGGATGCATATGACAAGTGGTGTACAACAATTTTGGAATTTCACTGAGGCTGGACATGGTAAGGGAGAGCACGATGATGTAGGAGCATGTGTAAAAAGAGCCCTAGCTAGAGAGGAATTGAAGTACGAAGGTGGTGTTGAGTTGATAGATGCAGAAACAATTGTGTGATGGTGTAAGTCTATGATGGGTCCAAGTAATCCGGGTACGTCAATGGTTCATAGATATTTTTGGTTGATCACTGAATCTAACATTGAAAAATATCTATATTGTTTTACAGTTGTAGGATCGAGTGACATGCACTCATTTATGAGTTCAAATTCAAGTTTACTGGTGATTTATATGAGACAGATGGTATGATTTTTCTCTTCATGCATGTATTGTTTGTGGGAAGAATGTGAATCACAAGAGTGGGTTGACAAATGGTCTTGTAGATCGTTGGTTCCCATTGATGCATATCAAATTCCCAAAGCACTACAATTGAGCCAGATGGAGACATCAGTGGATTTTGACCATGTACTCGACCTAGTGGATTCAACTGATTTTTTGAGTTAATTTTTTTGCAAGTATTCTTTTTGGTTCATTTTGTTGTACATCATACTTTATTTTTGGTATTAATTAACACTTTATAAAATGTATGTCATGTGTATGTAGTTGTTGTAGAAGAGAACAATGAAGAAGGAACAAATTACTATTTGTGTCACTGTGTTGAGCCAAAAAGAAAATTGACAACCACAATAATTGACAGAGAGGGTATTGAGTACCCAATAGGGTTTGTTGTCATGATAGGAACATGGCTTAGGAGATACCCTATCAAGAATTCTGATGTTTGGTTGTTCGAGGACTTTGAAACACACAAATATATTCTTCATTTCTCTAACCTTGTTGTTGCAACAAATATTCATTTGATGAAGTATCATGGTAGACCTCATAACAAGATTTTATGGAAAGTTCGTGAATCTCACCATGAGGCAATACTTGACACAATACGGGTTAGAGTCGATCCTGAAGGTTCACTTGATTGATTCTACGGTTCAGATTATAATGATTTTGAGAATTTTGTATAAATCATCGACGAATTGCTCTATATTCATTTTTTGTATATATAAATGTCCATGAGCTGAATTTTACATGTTTAGGGGCATAATTTTGTATATTTAAATGGTAATGAGCTTATTTGTACATATGTAGATGCCAGATTTTGTATATTAAAATGGTGATGAGCTGAATCGCACATATTGTAATGCCAAATTTTGTATGAAAGCCCATGAGATGATTTGTAAGACATTTTTTTGTATAATCAAATAGCCAAGAGCTAATTTGACCATATTTAGAGGCAAATTTTTGAATATTATATGATAATGTTTTGTGACTATTTTTTGTGACTATGTTTTGAGTATATGTTATGTGATAAGGTCAATCATGAGCATTCTTGATTCCTGTATAATCATGGAGAATTATTTAAGTCATTATCGAGTCATAGATTGAAACTAGATACAATTTGAGCAAAAATTGTCATTATTGTCAAAAAAGTTGTCAAACAACTTGTACACTGTGTCGGTAGGGTATGACTCTCAATGTTTCGGTGCTTTGGGATGCACGAGAGGGGCATACGTAGCGTAAAATTGCCCACCCAGATGCGCTCATGATGTAGCTTTGTGCACACGACGAACCGAATCAATTCTAGCCAATCCCGCAACTTTGCATTGGATGCAACTGATGGTTTTTGCAGCAGGCGAAAAAATGCTACCAATTAAAAATGGCTTTGAGTCGTCAAAAACTGAGATAGGCCATTGTAGAGGAGCCTCACGCAACCCCGTAGGTTAAATGGATCGATCATATCTGTCCTGGATTGGAAGAAACAGTCCGTCAAAGTTTGAAAATTTTTTGGACTTAGGGCACTTGAGAGATCGTGTTGGTAGGGTATGACTCTCAACGTTCTAGTGCTTTAGGATGCACGACATGAGCATGCCTAGAATAAAACTTCCCATCCGAATGCACTCATGACGTTAGTTTGTGCACACGACAACCAAAATTTGACCATTGCGAGCGTGAGGGTGCTCTTGCACCAAACATTTATTGCTGTTTATATTCATATTATCGATTTTTGTTGTTCATATTCATATTGTTGATTACATATGCAAATATTCATCTAAATTTATAAAAGGGCAGCCACCAAATATAGCGAATACACAATAATGAACTGAATACAAGGAGTTTTGTGGGGTTAATTCAACATTTTGGAAATTTTATCAAATCATATTCCACGATTGCAATGTTTTATATCATAGATTTTTGTTGTTTATATTCATATTGTTGATTACATAGGCAAATGATCAATTAAATTTATAAAAGGACAACCACAAAATACAACGAATATAAAATAATGAACTCAGTACACATTTATTGGATCGAATATCAACATTTATATATATATATATATATAAAAGGCATGTCTGCCAAGTCAATATAAGTATTACAAAAATGTGGCATATGTCATGTCCAAATCAATATACAATAAAAATGTAGAATATATTTACATGTATTGGTCATTCTATGACGAAAACTAACACTATACGATCCTAAACTTATGGTGGATCATCAAAATCAAGCCTCTTTGATGCAGTACGCGGCTTTGTAGATGACTGTAAAACCATAATTCAAAAGCCAGGTTAGAATTCTTTTGTAGAAAATAGTTCACAATTAACAACATAACTATGCATTTAACTATAATTCCTTTACAATTGAAATGTAGATTACCTCATCGGTTGATCTAGGAGCTAATGTCTTCGCTCTCCTCTCCTTGTCACTCTTAGGAGTTCTTTACCAAGTGCAAGAACTCTTTACTAGTAGCCAATAAGACACTAGGTGTTCTTGAGGTTCCCTCTTCATTCTCTGTCAAAGACTAAATCTTAAAGGTTTTGCTATCCTTCCTAAAGGAAATGGAGTTCTCCTCTCCATCATAAATCACCTTCCTATCAAATTGCCAGGGTCTTCGTAGCAATAGGTGACAGGGATCCATGGGTAACACATCACAAAGGATCTTATCCTTGTATCCTCCAATAGAGAACTCTACCCAAGTCTGTTCATTGACTAGCACACTCTGCTCTTGATTCAACCATGTCACCTTGTAAGGGTTAGTGTGGGGTATCCTTGTGAGTTTCAACTTCTTGGCTACCTCCTCTGATATTATGTTATCAGTTAACCCTGAATCAACTATCACCTTGCAAACTTTACCAAGGATCTTGCATCTCACCCTAAACAATGCTCTCATATGCTTAGGTTCATTCTTAATCAGCTGTCTTATCAAGACCCTATTGAACATTAGATTTTCTCCAATCTCTGATTCAATATGGTCCACCTCAGGTGTCTTGCTGCTTGATGTGTCTTCATGAGCATAAGCAACCCTCTTTCCACTATTTGATGAGGTAGGCTTGTCAGGGCATCTATAGGTCGGGTGTCCCAATTGACCACAATTGTAACATTTCATAGTTGCAAAGTAGGAGTTACCCCTGCCTGTACCTCTACCCCTACTTGGACCCCCTTGTGCACCTCTTCCTCTAGAATGGTCCCCTCTGAGACTGGCTTCACTACTATGCTCAGTCAACTTGGCTTCTCCTTGGTTCCTTTGCTCATTTGCCTTGTTTTGGTAACCACCTCGGTGATTCATTTGATCTCTACCTCTGCCTCTACCCCTGTTATTAGAGTCTCCTTTCCTTTTGTTCCTCTCTTCCACCTTGGCAGCAAGTTGATGACATTTTTGGACAGTGGTAGGAGTCCATAGGCTTATCTCCTCTTGAATGTTCCACTTTAGACCACTCAGATACCTAGCCACCTTGATAGATTCATCTTCTTGGACTTTGGATCTAAGACAAAGCTTTTGAAATTCTTTTGTGTAAGAGGTCACATCAAGGTCTTTTTGCTTCAATCCCTTTCTCTTCTTATGAAGTTGGACTTCATAATCCTCTGGTAAGTAGTTCTCTTTGATCTTACTCACCATGGCCTTCCAATTGGCAATAGGTAGCTTCCCCAAGCTAACTCTCTCTTCTTACAGATACTTCCACCATGTCAAGGCTGCTCCCCTTAGTCTTGATTTGGCAACCTTAACCTTTTGAGCTTCTGTCACTCTTTCACACTCAAAGTGGTTCTCCATACCCTCAATCCATTCCATGACAGTGTCTATGTCCATCGTTCCACTGAAATGTGGCAATCCTTCAAAAGCTTTGGTATTCAAAGCCTTAATAGCCTTTACAAAAGGTTCTTCATTGAATAAGGGATTTGGTTTAGGTATAATGTCATCTATGTCAATGGTTTTCTTGCCTTTATCCTTGGTGTCCTCACCCCAAGGTCCATGTGTCCTCTGATCCACCACTTCTTGCAGCTTGTCCCTTATCTCACTCGTAGCTTCTTCAAGGAGTCTGTTCTTCTCCTTCTGCTCTTCTACCTCCCTAGCCAGTTCTGCATTAGTGACCATTATGCTCTCCCTTATTGATTCACCAGAGTATAGAAACATGCACGGTCCACCAAATCTTTAACTTGCTCTGATACCAATCTGATGGGATGGGGTTTGGGATAGACTAGCCTAGTCTATGCTCTTAGATCCTTTCCTTGGATCACCAAGTGTACTAACCACACCCTAGGGTCTCTAGGACTTCCCCTACTTGTGGAATCCCCTGACCTTGCCCAATCCACCCACCAACAACTTGAATTTTTGCTCCTAAGGTCTCACCTACTCATGAGATCCAAAGAACCCTTACTTAGGCTAATAAGGGTTTGGCTTGTTCCACACCTTCTTAGGTCCTAGCAAGGATAGGATAGGTCCTAGACATGGTTATCCATGCATTCATGTGCCCCCAAGAGGTTTTCAACTTCCAACTCCTTACCGATTTCACTATTTTGTCTTTTACCTACAAAATAGGGCTACAAGGATTGTGCCCAATTAGGCCTCCTACCCGGACTTTTAGGGCTCCCTCTTGCAAACGATGCATATGATTGTGAAACTTCCCAAAAGACCTACTATTCATTTGGCAAGGGCTCAAGGATTTTCTTGGTTTTAGGCCTCCAAGTGTCTGTACACTGCCCTAGGTGAATTTTGGGGTTTTCAAGGGTTTTAAAGAGGGTTTTTAGGCCTGCCAGGGTCACAGTGTTGGTTTGTTGATTTCACCACCTTGTCTGGATTGGTGGATGCTCCTCCTCTTCACCAATGGTGCTCCACGCACCCCTCTACAACTCCTCAAAAGGGTGCATCCTCCTTTGACCTTCCTTGCTCTCCTGGACCTCTACAACTTTAACCCTTCCTAGTCGGGCAATGTCTAGTCTCACCTAAGAGTGGGTCTTTGCTTGGCTTCCCTGCATCTTCAAGGGCCCTTCTTTCTCTAAAGTAATGTATAGGGTCTGCACTCCTATTCCCCATGGTTTCATGGTGATTCCACAATGGGGAAAGGAGTTAACAACCCATTTTCTCAAAACAGTCCAAAAACTGGACAGTGAGAAGGTAGTTTACAAAATATTTACAAACACACCACACTTGCAAATCAAAACCTAACCTAAATGTTCAAAATGGAAGTAAATACATCATATAAGACTTTCAACATAGGTTTTCTTGAAAATCAATCCTTTAATAATCTTTTCTTACTCCATTTGTGCCGACTGGTAACAAAATTGCAATCACAGTCAAGTCACTTTTCTTGGGCCGTACCACAACTGACATCCAACCCATTGTCTTAGGGTTTGCAATTGCTTATACTACTCTTTCCTCAGTCTGTGTGCCCACATTAGGGTTGTCCACGCCAAACTAAAAATCTTGACCTACTAGGTGGAAAAGTTGCTTGACAACTTTGAAAAGTTGTCATGCAACTTTTGCAACTTTTGAGCAACTTTCTCAATGTTGCTTTTCTTGACTCCTAGAACCATATTGGGCTATCCTAAGGACACCACCATGCTAAGAAGGACCCTAAACACCTCAAAGGCACACATACCCTCTACTTTCAAGAAAAACTCAACTTTGACTTATGACCCTAGGACCTCAACTAGGACCTAAACTAGGACCAATGAGCACATGGCTCTTATTTTATATACAATGGCTTCATAATGAAGCAAGAAAACAACAAAATCAAATGGTGGGATCCCTTTGAAGGGTGCTCCTGCACCAGTAGGTCCTAAAAAAACAAAATTAATGGGTACGTGTAGGATCATGGTGTGCCAAAACAGGCCCTTAAGTGGCAATGAAATTTCAAAAAATCAAAGTTATGCAACTTGACATGGAAAATTGAATAAGTTATGAACATTATTTTTAAAATATGTAAGAAGAGAGTCTATAGAAAATTGAATGTAGTTTCTAAGCTACTAGTTTTTTGAAAAAAAAAAATCCTATGAATTCAAATCAACCCACCTATGTCTATCGCTGATGGGCAAACACCATGTCCATCAACTCATCTGTCAGCGCGAAATCCTCAGTCATGCAGGACTGACATCTACTCCCACAAATCTGTTGGTATTATGAATGTGTTGCATTGGTTTTGCCATTGATGTCAACACTTGTCAACACTTATCTTTCTGGAGATCTTTGGTTATGTTCACTAGCATGTTCAGTGACTTATGCACAGTCACTGGTATCTGGTTCACCGACACCGAGGATGACTTTTCATGATCTGGAGATTACTTCATTATGTCGAAGACATGGTTTGGACACTTGGTTTTGGTGATTTGGTTATTGGTCTAATCGAGTTGGCATATTTGCTTTTATCGACAAATTGGTCTAGGTTATGGACCGGCATGTGTTATCTATTCTAGATCAACACGACATGTTATGGAGATGATTTATTGATTGGTTATTATTGTAAATGCATTGAGATGACATGATGCATCACATATTGATTCATTTGTTATTTGATTTTATTGTAATATTCTTAGTGAGCTGAACTACACATTTGGTCTTAGGTTTTGGTATATATGTAAGATCTCAATTATGAGATTAACATGGTATGGAATAGGAATGACATAAGGTATTAAAAGGTTGTAATATTCAGTATATGCGAATATAGGCAAGGCTACTCACACAGACAACATTTGAAGATTCAAGGAAGGTATGAAGGAGACAATCAGAGCTTAACTGATATTGAATCCAGCATATGAAGATGTCATTTTGAGCAGTACATTATCTAGGATTTAACCATCCTATTGTAGTCAGTGTGACTCATTTTGTGATTGAGCAGTGAGCTCTAGGCAGTTGGCCTTTCTACATGTGCAGACCCCATTTGTACACACATACTATCTGCAGTAGTATCATCTGATTGTGGGTAAGGTTCCCCACCGTGGTTTTTCCCCTTACAGGGTTTCCATGTACAAATATCTGTGTTATGCGTTGTGGATGTTATTTCTCTTTATGTTTCATGCATTAAGTTTCACCGGTATTGTTATTAACTGTTAAACTGTTAACCGCCATTAAGTTTGGTTTACCGATATTATGCATCAAGTTTGATTAAGTTATATTTGGGTTGAAATTAATAGACAATTGATTCACCCCCCTCTCAGTTGCCTCTGGGTCCTAACAATCAGTATCAGAGCCAAGTCCTCTTTTTGTAAAAGTTTAACGGCTTGAGGAGATTCTATGACGACTAACTATTTCAGGAAGGACAGTCTGAAACTTGATGGAACTAACTATGGTATATGGAAGATCAAAATGGAGACACGTCTTAATTGCATTGGAAGAGACATATGGGATGTTACAAAGAATGGCTATGTTGGTCCTACACAAAGTCAACCTAATCCACCAAACTTGGCTAAAGATCAGGAGAATGATTGCAAAGCAAGAGAAGCACTTTTGAGTGCCTTGTCAGATCAACAAATCATGGGATTATCAGACCGATCTACTGCTAAAGCTATTTGGGACAAATTGGAGACTTTAAATAAAGGTGATACCACTGTCAAAATTGCAAAACTGGAATGCTTTCGGGTTAGGTATGAAAATCTGAAAATGGGAGAAGATGAAAGAATTTCTGCTTTTATGGAAAGAGCTAATGAATTTGTTTTGGGTATACAATATTGTGGAGGATCCTTAAGTGAAGATGAGATTGTTTCTAAAGTTTTAAGAGCATTGCCACCGACATACAAAATGAAAGTAACTACTATTAATGAATTAAGAACAATGCCTAATACATCAATATCTAGAGATACTTTGGTTGGAAAACTTTCAGCTTTTGAGCTTGAGGAATTTGGTCTTGTTGCCACAATTAAGATAGATTTAGCTTTCAAAGCATCATCATCATCTACAGCATCTCATGATAATTTGAGAAATCTGATTGGAAAGCACTTTATGCAAGAGAACTTGAAGACATCAGAAGGGAAAATGAAGAACTTGAAGAGCTTGAAGCACTATTTGCAAGAAAAATGCCTAAAGGTCCAGTTGGAAGTAAGTATGAAGGTAAAACACCATTTAAATTTTTTAACTGTAATAAATTGGTCATATGGCATCTAGGTGTCCTGATAGACATGCAAGATTGAGAGAAGAAGCTAAAAGAACATATAAACCTAACCCTGAATATCAGGGATACATATTTAAGAAGAATAGAGACAAATCATGTTACTATGTTGATGAAGGAGTTACTGATGATTCTGATGAGGAACCGACAGACAATGGATGGGATTTTGTTGCAATAACAGAAGATCAACCGACACCTACTATACAATCGGTAGAGTAGGCCCTGGCAGCTAAAATTGAAGAAAATGATGAATGGATCATTGATTCCGGATGTTCACATCATATGACTGGTGATAAAAGTAAATTCTTAACTTTTCAGGAATACAATGGAGGTCTAGTAAGATTTGGGGATGATAAAGCTTATTTGATCAGAGGAAAAGGCACTATATCTTTTGATGGTAAGCACAATACTGACAATGTTTATTATGTTGAAGGTTTGAAGCACAATATTTTGAGTGTTGGTCAATTAGTTGAAAAAGGATTTCAGTTACAATTCAAGAATGGTAAATGCAAAATCATAAATAGAATTGGTTTGGAAATTACAACCGGTAATCAAACTAGAGGTAATATCTTTCATTTGAATAACAATGAGAAGACATCCTTGATTGCACATACAGATGGAAGTTGGTTATGGCATAAGAGACTTTGTCATGTGAATTTTGATTGCATTGTGAAGATCAGTACAACTAAGGCAGTGAGGGATTTACCTAAGATTGTAAAACCTCACAATCCAGTATGTAAGGAATGTCAATTTGGAAAGCAAGTTAGAACAACTTTTAAGAGTATTCCAGAGAAATCCAATAATGTTCTTGATTTAATTCATACTAATTTATGTGGTTCGGCAAGAACTAGAAGTCTACAAGGAGATAGATATTTTATGCTAATCATTGATGATTATTCTAGAATGTGTTGGGTTACTTTTCTCGAGGAGAAATCAGAAGCTTTTGGGAAATTCAAACTATTCAAGGCAATGGTAGAGAATAAAAATGGTAAGAAAATCAAATATTTAAGATCAGATCAAGGAGGTGCATTCACATCTAAGGAATTTAATACATTCTGTGAAGTGAATGTGATCAGAAGACAACTATCAGTACCTCGGACACCCCAACAGAATGGAGTTGTGGAAAGGAAGAACATAATTATTCTGGATGCAGCTAGAAGCATGATATCATAAACAAACCTACCTCATGTGTATTGGAGAGAAGCAGTAAATACAACGATTTACACATTCAACAGAGTTCACATCAAAGGTGAAACCGGTAAGACCCCTCATGAACTATGATTTGGTAATACTCCTACTCTTAAATATTTCATAATATTTGGAAGCAAATGTTATATTAGGAGAGATGAGTATATTGGTAAATTTGATCCTAGAAGTGATGAAGGAACATTTCTTGGTTATTCATCTAAGAGCAAGGCATTTAGATGTTTTAATAAAAGATTGCAGAAAATCATTGAGAGTGCAAATGTGAAGATTGATGAACACTTTAGAAGAGATTCAAGGTCTATAGACTCTGAACTGATAGTTGAGATAATCACTAACGAACCTATATAGAGTTCACCAGTATAGAATATTGATCCAGTCACATCGGCATCATCAGAGAATTCCACAGTGACTGAAGAATAACAACAAGTGAATACACCCAGGTATGTAAGATTGAATCACTCTAAAAGTCAGATAATTGAGAATAAGTATCAAGGAGTTATGACTAGAGGAAGAATGGCAAATGAAGAGGTATGCTTAATTTCTTAAATTGAACCAACATCAATTAATGAGGCACGTGAAGATAAATATTGGATTAAAGCTCTGGAAGATGAATTGGAACAAATTGAAAATAATAACACATGGACATTGGTTCCCCGACCTAAAAACAAAAATGTAATTGGAACTAAATGGGTATTCAAAAATAAACTTAATGAAGATGGTAAGGTAATCATAAACAAAGAAAGATTAGTGTGTAAGTGATATTTATAGAAAGAAGGAATTGATTACAATGAAACCTTTGCACCGATAGCTAGAATTGAGGCAGTTAGACTATTTCTAGCATTTGCAGCACACAAGAACTATAAAGTATATCAAATGGATGTTAAATGTGCATTTCTGAATGGTGATCTTGAAGAGGAAGTTTACATTGAACAACCTGATGGATTTTCTTCGACAAATGACAAAGATATGGTTTGCAGGTTAAGGAAAGCTTTATATGGATTGAAGCAAGTATGCTAGATTGGACAAATATCTTTTGAAGCTTGGATACACTAAAGGTAATGCTGACAACAACTTATATTTCAAAGTGACTAATGATGACATCTTGGTTATTGAATTTTTTGTTGATGCTATCATTTTTGGAGGAGAAGATGGATTGTGTAAAGACTTTTCTAATAAGATGCAGGAATAATTTAAAATGTCTATGATTGGGGAGATAAAATTATTTTTAGGATTGCAGATTTCACAGGCTGATAAAGGTATATTCATATGTCAATCAAAGTACTTGAAGGAACTACTTAAGAAATTTGGTATGGAAAACTCTAAATTGGTCAGTACTCCTATGACTACAACTGATAAACTATCATTGAAGGATGATTCAACACCTCTTAATCCAACAATATATAAATCTATGATTGGAGATTTACTGTATTTGACACAAACAAGACCTGATATTATGAATGCAGTATGTATTGTTTCAAGATTTCAGAGTAATCCTAAGGAAAATCATGAATTAGCAGTGAAAAGGATTTTTTGATATCTACAAGGCACAACAAATCTTGGTTTATGGTATCCTAAAGATGAAAATTTTGAGTTATGTGCATACACCGATGCAAATTGGGAAGGAGATATAGATGACAGAAAGAGCACCACCGGCGGAGCATTCTTTCTTGGTAGCAGATTGATTTCATGGTTGAGCAAGAAACAGAGTTGTACATCATTATCAACAACAAAATCAGAATATGTTGGAACAACAACTAACTGTACTCAAGTATTATGGATTAAACAAATGTTGAAGGACATAAAGGTAAAATGCAAAGAACCTATAATCATTTACTATGATAATATGGCAGCAAATGATATATCCAAGAATCTGGTATTTCACTCTAAAACTAAACATGTTTCTATCAAATTCAATTTTCTGAAAGAGAATGTTGAAGCAATAGAAGTGAAATTGGTTTATGTGAATACTAAAGAGCAGATTGCAGACATTTTTACTAAGCCTTTGCCTAAGGAAACTTTTGAATATCTCAAAGAGCAGCTTGGGGTAATACCCTCACCAGTAGAGACTTAGACAGCTGGAGATTGGCATCAAACCAACAGAAATTTACAGAGAAACCTTTTTTTTCGGCTTTGATGGAGGAGAGCTACTTCTCAAGGGGAGTAGTTGGTATTTGTAATTAGTTCTATGAACTAGTTGTATCTGGTTTTTGTATTGCTTTGGCATTTTTGTCAAAGGGGGAGAGATATCAATGAAAAAACACATTATCTTTTGGGGAGAGATTATTCCTAGGGGGAGAGATTGTTACTCTCTACATCTGTATTTTGATCTCTTCGGGAGATTGTTGGTTTTTGGTTTTTGGCATTCTGACTTTCGCACTTAGATGTTTTTCCATCTTGTGTTGCCATCAATGTCAAAGGGGGAAATTATTGGTATTATGGATGTGTTGCATTGTTTTTGTCATTGATGTCAACACTTGTCAACACTTATCAACACTTATCTTTCTAAAGATCTTTGGTTATGTTCACTGGCATGTTTAGTGACTTATGCACAGTCACTGGTATCTGGTCCACCGACAGGTTATATTGTTCACCGGCACCGAGGATGACTTGTTATCATCTAGAGATTACCTGGTTATGTCAAAGACATAGTTTAGACACTTGGTTTTGGTGATTTGGTTATTGGTCTAATCGAGTTGGCATATTTGTTGTTACTGACAAATTGGTCTAGGTTATAGACTGACATGCGTTATCTATTCCAGATCAGCACGACATGTGATGGAGATGATTTATTGATTGGTTATTATTATAAATGCATTGAGCTAACATGATGCATCACATATTGATTCATTTGTAATTGATTTTATTATAATATTCTTAGTGAGCCGACCTACACATTTGGTCTTAGGTTTTGGTATATATGAAAGATCTCAATTGTGAGATTAACATGGTATGGTATAGGAATGACATAAGGTATTATAAGGTTGTGATATTCGGTATATGCGAATATAAGCATAGCTACTCATGCAGACATCATTTGAAGATTCAAGGAAGGTATGAAGGAGACAATCAGAGCTTAACCGGTATTGAATCCAGGATATGAAGATGCTATTTTGAGCAGTAAATTATCTAGGATTTAACCATCCTATTGTAGTCACCGTGACTCTCATTTTTGTGATTGAGTAGTGAGCTCTAGGCAGTTGGCCTTTCTGCATGTGTAGACCCCATTTGTACACACATACTATATGCAGTAGTATCATCTGATTGTGGGTAAGGTTTTCCACTGTGGTTTTTCCCCTTATAGGGTTTCCACGTACAAATATTCGTGTTATGTGTTGTGGATGTTATTTCTCTTTCTGTTTCATGCATTAAGTTTCACTGATATTGTTATTAATTGTTAAACTGTCAACCGACATTAAGTTTGGTTTACCGGTATTATGCATCAAGTTTTATTAACTTATATTTGGGTTGAAATTAATAAACAACTGATTCACCCCCCTCTCAGTTGCCTCTGGGTCCTAACAAAAGCATGCACAGATGAGATGTGGATCCATCTACACCAACCGCATCATCTATCCCTAAGCATATCTCCAAGCAACTGACACACATATGCTGAATGGGCTCTCTATTGCCACCTGGAGCAACTAATGGCTCATCATCCAGTACAATAGGGTGTGCTAATGATGTTCCATGCTGGATGATGGCACCAGTTAATGTTGTGGCCACCTGAAGAGTCTGTATCTCCATCGACTCTTTTAGCTCTACTGGGACAACCCGGTGCACCTTGGATTTGGGTGCTAGGGGGTGGCGACTCTTCACGGGTAATCACCTATGGGCTCCAGGTCTATCTTGAGCAGAGCCGCCACCTCTACCATGAAACTCTCTCATATCAAAATAGTTTGGCCGCACATTGAGCACAAACTCATAGTATACTTTTTTCAAAAAATACAATGACACCTCATAATTATTACAAGGTGGATTATCAAAGACCATCCACCACCTCTGCCAAAAAAGATTCTTCATCTGCACATTGTTACACCAATGTATGGGAAACCTCTTTGCATTAAGAGGTAATGACTGACCAGTTTTGGGATCAACAAAAAAGGCACATATTTCTTGTTTACTAATATTTTTGTTTTTGACTCAACATAAAATTGACGACACCTATCCCTAAAGTTTTCCCATTTGGTAATTTGTGTGGAAACAACTATGGCACCGCTAGCTAATGTTTCTAGGCTAGTGGTGCTCAAGTTCAGATGTTTTCAATTTATCAATCAGTTTATTGATTTTAGACGTATTTTGCCCTAACTGATTAATTAATTGCTCCTGTGTTTCAGATGTGCGGTCAAAAGGAGGAATTGGGGGTGTATCTTATGGGTTTTCAGGAGGTGTATTTTGTTGTTCTTGTTGTGGATTAAAAGAATCTAGTTTTTTAAACAAAAAAAGAAAAAACCTAATCAAAATTAATGAAATTAAATTCAAAACATAAAACAAATTGAACAAACGGTAAAGAAAGACAAAAATTAACAAAAACTAACCTTGATCCATAGTGTCTGGAGGAGAAATGTGGCACCCCGTTCGCGGTTTGGAGGAGAAATATAGTACCCCATTCACAGTTTAGCAAAGAAAATGAAGAAAAAAGATAATAAAAACGCGGTTGTCAAGGGAAAATAAGACACAGTTTTTTTTTAAAAAAAAAATTGATAGGTACCGCGTACGCGGTCCTTTAGGGAATATTAGTGCGTACGCGCTCATTTTCCTATAAGTAGCGCGTATGCATTCATTTTCCTAAAGGTGGCACATACGCGCTGCTTTTCCTAAAAGCAACACGTACGCTCTACCTTTTCTAGGTTCAAGAACAACAAACCTAAGCATGTACGAGGTGATTTCAAATTTTATAACCGCGTACATGTTGCTTGTTTTTCGATGTTTTTTTTGGGTGGTGTCCACTTTTCTGACCACCATCTTTGTGCACATACCCAATTATGATGCTTGAAGCTTTGGGGTTTCCATATTATTTCTACCAAATGGTGAAAACACTAATGAATGGGGTAAGAGCCTATGTGGAAGTCAATGGAAAGATATATGTGGCCTTTGAACTATCTAGGTCTATCAAGCAAGGGTGTTTGTTGGCTCCTACCATCTTTGTTGTTGCAACCGATGCCCTCTACTATCTTTTGAGAGATTAGAATATTTCTCCCAAAGTAAAAGGAATACAACTTCCAAATGGTGATGAATTGTCCAACATCCAATTTGCAAATGACACAGCTATTATTGCAAAAATGAGTGAAGATAATATTAAGATTCTAATGTCCAAACTCCAAGTATTTTATGAAGCTTCAAGAAGTAAACTCTCCCTGCCTAAATCCATCATGTTGAGGTGGAATGAACAACCTCTTAACTGGCTCAATAAGTACTCCATTCAGTGGAGGGATCAACTTTTAGGTTTAGATATCTTGGTATACCATTTGTTATTTACCCTAACTTGAAAGGAATGTGGGAATGGATCAAAGATAAAATAGATGGGAAGTTAAGGAAATGGGATAAGAGATATCTATCCTTAGCAAGTAGGGCCCAAGTCTGTCAAAAGATTCTCTCTTCCTACAACATTTACTTTTCCTCTACTTGGTTATTTTGCAATTATCAATTTTGTCATATCCAAAAAGTAGGTCAGAGATTTCCTGTGGTCAGATGGTAAGGGAGGGAAGAGAAGACATGCAGTGAACTGGAAATGGTGTTGCATGAGTAAAAGCAAAGGAGGGCTTAGACTTAAGGATATGAGATGGAAAGGAATCTCCTTGACTGCTAAATGGATCTTCAAGTCACTACAAGGTGAGGAACCATGGAAGGTCTTACTTAGAAATAATTTATCTAGTTTTGCCCCTAAGAGAAGTCCAAATTGGAAAGGACTCCCTCTTAGTGACATAATTGTAGGATAGGTTGAAGTCAAACCAATTGGATCTATTGTTTTTAAGTCTTTATGGAAAGCATAGGATGTGGTTCGATCCTGCATCCCTAGCAATGATATTGTGGGGACAAGGAAGGAAATCAATGGAGAAAGATTAGTGTGGTGGAACTTAAAACACAAGGGAAAAACATTGGCATTGTTGCAAGGCTTCTTGGCTAAAGCTTGGGCCTCTAGGGGATTGGATAAATTTTGTAACATCATTAAGGATGGGGATTTGTTGAGTTGGCATGACATTGTGCATTCCTATGGTGTACCTCCTACCCAGTGGAAGACTTTTATTGTCTTTAGGGAAGCCTGCTCCCCCCTTAGCCTGCCCAAACATTGTGTTTCCTCTAATTTGAGAGTTTTGACTATTGTTGGCTAGATGGTACCCCCTTGCCTAACATCAAAGCTAAAATTATCTATAGTACTCTGGTTGATAATGATTATGTGTTTGTGCATGTTAACTCATGTTGGTCCTTGAACCATTGCCCCTCCTAGTTGTAGAAAACTTTTGATTCTGTTTGGAAAATATCTGTGGAACTAAAGAAGAAATACTTTCTGTGGAAGCTCGTCCTTCATAAGCTCCCCACTAGACTCCCCAATGGTGATTCCTCCAATTTCTCTATTTGTAGAGTTCTTGAGACTATTGAGCACATAATTTTTGATTGTTTGTTTGCTAAGGAAATCTGGAATGATTTTGGACTATTCATTGGAATTAATCTTCATCCTTTTGATATTTTTTATGGGCACATCTTTGGCATTAAGAAAGATAGCAACCTTTTTTGGTTTGTGTTTTCTATTGAGACTCTGTGGATTATCTAAAAATTTAGGAATAATGATATTTTCAGTGGTAGAATTAGATAGCTTACTGAGTCTTTGAGGAGACTCATTTTTTGTGATATTAATGTGCGGGTTACTATAGTTTTGAGGCTCACCAAAAAGAAATTGAAACCTTTCTTCAAGATGGAATAGTCAGAGTGTATACTAGAGAGATATCTCATGGCTTTACGTGGACCAAAACCACCCAAGAGAGGTCTTCTTTCGAAGAAGGCTTGAAAATTTTCATCAAAGATCCCAACAATATGGAGGGAAGGACAATACAATAGATGAATCCATATATACCAGTTGCAATGCTTGTGAATCATCCTTGTGTTGATAATGTCATATGGGGTAAGGAGGTGCAGTGGATGGAGGGACCCTCTGGTTGGACTGCATGGGTAGACATCCGTGATAATGAGGCCACAAATATCTAATGTTTTTCAGCAATATGCCTTTTGTTTCAGGTGGATGAATATGTAATACATAGCCATCTTATACTCTTTTTTGGTGATCTAACATCACTCATGTAATTTGTTATAATTTGACCGGTTTCGGGTCTCGAATCATGCTATCTATTGTACTCAGACAATAGATACTATGAATGTATTTTATTCTCCTTATATTTAATATATAAAAAAATCCTATATAAAAGAAGCTCCAAGGATAGAACAAAACCAAACAAAAAGTGGTCATAACCAACAAATTGATGACACATTAGTCATATATAAAAGTAAAGAGTTCAACATAAACATTATAAAAAAACAACAACAAAAAAGGTGTCGAGTTAAAGAGTGAGAGATCCCCAATCTTTAGAGAGGAAATTATACATCTCATAATTATCTAAATTATCAACACTCTTGTGTCGTTTCTTCAATTCCATACCCTAAAAAACTAAGAGAGTGGTGGCATACCAGTGCATGGCCATGGTACTGAACTTCATCACGACCTTCATTCTCCATCTCATGAAGCTTAATTTTTAACTTCTCCACCTCCAACGTAGTTTGCAAACAATGCTCACAATTTTGTTGTTCCATTATAGGCACATTAAGGGATTCCTCATTCACAATGTAGATGAGGAGACTTTAGGTAAATCTTTAGAATCCATGTGGGGGTCTTGGGCACATTCTTGGTCTCAAGATCAAAATTAGGACCTATTTGCATCAAATTTTTGCTTTAAACATAAATTATTTAGCTATTTAAGCCAAATAAACACTCAAGATAAGGCAAAAAGAAGCAAATAAGTTCGAATTATAACTGAAATATAGTATGGCATGGACCTCTCATTGCATTGATTTGCTCAAGATAGTCGATTTTAATGTGTGCTCAAGAGATTTTGGTAGCATAATGACGTTCAGTCAATTTTTTAGATGCTTGAGATGGAAAAAAGTTGCGTTTTCAGTTATAAAGGGGAGGGGGGAATGAAGTTTGGAGATTGAAAGTTGAAGATCTATGGTGAAGATGCAATGAGACATCTCACCTCATGGGACGGTGTCAAGCAGCACCATGAGGTGAAATGTGAGGGAGACTGTACCATGAGAGGTACCTTGAGAGTGTGGGACAAGATCTTGTCATAAAGGTATCTTATGTCCCACATTCTTAAGGTATAGGTAAGTGATAAGACAACGAATTGAAAATTCTTTTTGTAGGTACTTTGGGTACCTTTTGGAAGAAAATCTCATGTGGAGCTTCCTTTCAAAAGGGGGAAGGTTGATGGGAGGGGAGGACAAAGTGACTGCCCATTTGTGGCAAGGAGTTGACCCTTCCTAATCCAAGGTTAGGGTATGTGAAAATGAGTAGGGGAATATTAGGTGGGATTAGATGGAGATTTATGTTAGGTTTCGGATGCAAGTGGGAGAGTTAGGGGAAGTGACATTTCAAGAGAGAAAATGATCAATTAAAGTTTTATATTTAAATTCATATTTGGAAGGAAAAAGATAGGAAGAGGGTTAAATGAATTAAGTTAAATAAATAAGTATTTTTTTAATTTAATAGAATGGATAAAGTAGAATAGAGAAATAGGAGAATTAACTAAATAATAATACATTATTTAATTAATAAAAATGATGGAAAATAGACAAATAATCAGGACGAGGTGACTAAACAATAGTGGTCAATTTTAAATGTCTACATTTTACCCCTCTTTGAAATAGCAATAGAATAATGTCGTTTCAAAGAAAAATAAAGTATAGCTAACACAACAAAAAACTAAGTTTAAAGATGTCCCAATGGATAGAGGATAATATAAAATGAGAAAGATAGTTGATGCACCCTCAAAGGGGTGGATGATAAAAAAGGGGCCTAGATGATCTTCTAAAATACAAAAAACAAGAAAAGTGGATTCGAAAATAAAAATAGAGATTGACAAAAAAAACAAAAGGAAAAAGGGAACCAAAATAATGAAAGAAATAGGGTTTAGGGGAAATAAAAATAGTAATTTAGAGGTAAATTACTATTCATTTTAACCTAAGTGAATAGTGATTTGAAGAGAGGATCAAGTAAGGAGATAAGAGAATATGGTGAATATACCAATTGTAAAGCATTGTGTTGACCTGATGAGGGTATCATGATGACAAGGATAATGAGATGGACATGTACACAATTCAAAACTAAAATATTATAGTATGGGGTAGCATTTATTGCTAGGTGAAAGGGGACATTAGATGAATTCATCCATCACAACTACATAAATATAATAGGGAAAAGGTGAATACGTTGAAACATAAGAGAATACACTTAGTTTTGGCGAATCTATAAGAAAAAAGGTGAATGCATAAAAAAATTAAGTGAATACATTAAAAAAGAGGTGGATTGACTTCTACAGAGGCAACTCCACAAATAGAGTGGTGAATGGAAAGAAAGAAGAGAAGATCCATTAAAAATGGGTGGGTACACACAAAAAAGATGAAAATGCAAAGGGAGGGGGAATTTACCCATGTAAGAGTGAATACATTAAAAAGACAAGAAAAATGGACCCAAGAAAAGGTGAATACGCTATGAAACTTGGGTGAATGCGCTTGAGGATTTTAGATTTTTCTAAATTGGCAAATGCACTTGAGGATTTTGGATTTCACTAAATGGGTGAATGTAAACATAGAAAGGTGAATGCTTCTTGTGCATGGGTAGATTTGCTAGAGCTAGGAAAAGGGAAATATTATAAAATAGTTCGAAGAAATGGATTCACTAAAAGATGATTGACGAAATAAGAAGTGTTATGTAGGGGAGATTAGGGTTCGTTCGAACTTAATAGAGGATATCAACAATGTTGTGGTTGGCGAATGAGTTCCAAGATGCAGAGTGAGACTTGCTAGATGCATGTGGTGTGGCGTATATTGCATAGATGCCACACATTAGAGTGCATAGGGTGTTACCAATAATGTTAGCAAAGAGGTGGTGAATTGAGATGAGCATCTTCCATCTCTTGACAAGGAAGATGACTATCATGTTAGAGGAAGTATGGAGGATTTCATAGTTAATTATGGGTTACATGATATTCAATACCAATAGGGTAATAGAGGAGATGCCATAACAATTTTTGGACAAATCAATTTACTGGTTTTTAAGCGCCATCTAGACTTGGATTAGATGATGTCAATATAGGGATGGCACTATTTTTATGTTGGTTTGTGAGAGGTATCCTACTACCAACAGGATTGGGTGACACTTCACACTTACCTAGGGGAGTGTGTAGTTTACATGGTGGACCACCAAAGGAGGTTTTCCTAAGGGTCATGTATGTTGGCCCACTTATACAAATATATGCATGCCATATGTTATCAGGGTGGATAGAGCTTAGTCCACGTCACACTACTACAAATTTAGGCCTAGGAGCACATCATGGTGACCTGGGCATTGGGCAAAGGATGGATTGAGATGTAAAGGATTCTACTGTATTTAGTTGGTGAGGGATATTGAGAAATAGAAATCATAAGGGCATCATTCAATAGAGGAGAGTATTGGATAGCCTAGAGGATGATGATATTATGTTGAGGACTTATAGGGCAGAGGAGGGTTGGGATGAGGACTATAGGTACAATGGGTACATGATGACCTCATGCTTATCATTGGGAAATATACATTAATTAAGAGATATAGACTTGATAGGGTTGTGCAATACTGAAAAATTTAACGATACATTCTTGAGGGTCTCCATGTTTTCTTTCCTAACAAGGGATGTGGCAAAGTGAGTACAAGTTGTGAATGGAGATGTCATGCAGGAGTGGAGGGATCTTGCATAGGTAGTATGCGACATGGATGGAGGGATGGATGAACTAGGAGTGATTGATAAGTATACATATTAGTGGGCCTGACATATGTTAGAGAGATTATTATTTGGACCAAGGGAAATGTTGGTTAGTCAAATGCTTGAAGCAATCATGGAGAAGGCACAAAGGATTCAACGAAGGGCTAGAGGGAAAGCATGAAGAAAAGGTGGGAGAGTCAGAGGACAAGGAGGTAGGAGAGGGGAGGTGGAGGAGGGAGGGGAGGAGGGTAGTTGTGAGGGTGGTGAGAGAAATGACAATAGTAGTGAGTCCTCAAGCCCATCTAGCTTGGATGGCATGGACATAGACATAGGTGCCCTAGGGTCACCTAGAGATCCTATTGTAGATACCAACAATCCTAAGCCAATGGAAACATGCAAAGAAATCACTACAGTAGAAAGGGGTAGGTCACACAAAATCCATCTATTGAAAGGAGGAGAGAATACCAAGAACCCAAAAGAGTTGTACATAGAGAAACCGACTCATAGATCCCCACCAAAGAAATAGCTCCAAACAGAAATGGACCGCAAAGCCAAGAGGATGTGGAAAAATAGGTCACCCTTCACAAAATAGCACCAAGAGGAAAAAAGGAGCCTAAAAATAGCTCCACCTAAGAAAGAGAGGTCAGAGGAAGGCCCAAAACATTTCTCATGAACCCCCATGAAACCCCACAACTTACCACTACCAACAGAAAGTACAAGGGAAAAAACCCTAGCCTCTGGAAGGGAAGGGGTGAAAATAACAAGGGCCAAAGAATGAATAGAGCCATAGTCCCCTACATCACAATTCATCCATGAGAGAAACCAAAAAAGGGCCTTCCTCCCATCAAACCTCCTTAGATATATGGAGCAACCCTGGGGAAAAAACAAACCACCCCACACCAACTGATTGAAAATTGCCCACATTTGGGGAAACAAAACTGTCATGGGTAGAACCACAACACCAGATAGTTGAAGCCTTAATGTCTGTAGAAGGAAACTCTTCATCAATCCAAACACCAAAAACAAGGCACACAATATATAGGTTGGTTTCAAAACAAATGAATTCCTTGTGGGGTTTAGAAAAATTCTAAAATTAATCAATGAGAGTCTCTTTCCCTTTCCCTTCATATACATGAGAATTTAGTCCCCTTTTTTTATTTAGAAGTAACATGCTCAACACACTTTCAAAGCTATTGCAAGTTGATGGTTCATATTACAAATATGCTCAATATTTTCTCTAAAGAAATAGACATTGTGTATTTTGAATCTTATTCTCTACAACCTCCTTGTAGGATTTTCTTGATTGTACCTAAACTATTGTGCTTTCTTCCAACATCATCCCCCTTTCAAAGAGTCCTCAAGCCAACTATACTATGCAAGAATAATATCTTCATAAAACTCTTTTAAGTGGAAAACTTATTATCCCATTGGGTTTTGGCTAAATGAAGTTGTTAAGTCTACACTTGAATTTGTAGGAGCAAATTCTATACATCCATAGGTGTGGTTGGTATTTGAATCTGAATCTTGAGCTTTTGGGTTTCCTTGAGAATTCCAATGATATTTGCTAATCTACTACCTCACAAAGTTAATAAAATGAGTGATGACTCTTATCCTTTTCATCTTGTAACTATTGAAATTTCTCATATAGTTCTTTTATCTCTACCCAAGATTGGTCATCTAGCTTGTGGATGCTACACATTTTGAAATACATAATCATTCTATAATTCATATGCATCTCAATGTGGGAGGAAAATGTAATGGTGTAGTTTGTAACCCATTACATTTCTGATTTAATGTTGTATTCATTTTGAGGGAGTACCTTAATACATTTACATATGTACAAATGAAATAATCTTATATGTAAAATCAAACCCTTTCCCTATAGAATTTACTTATCTACATAAACTCATCCACACACATATTAAATACCTTATCCATAGATACACATTGAAATACACTCACCCAATTCTTCTATCATATACCTCAATATGGCCTTTTTCATATCTCAAGTCATTCTTTGCAAATGAGGAGCTAACCTCTCATGGATTTTACACTTAAATTTTTAAAACTCAAATTCAATTCTCAGTTAGCTACCATTCATTCTTCTCCCATATATGGATGACTTAACATAAGCTTGCATGGTCCAAGGGGTTGAGCTTAACTGGTTAAAACACTGGGTTTTCACTGTGGAGACCCAAGTTCAATTCTCAATAGGGACATTTGAAGTGAAATTCTAAGTTGTGACTCTTGGCCTTCCATAGGATGGAGAAGGTCTTGGGTCAATCTAATCAAACATAATAATAATAATAATAATAATTCAAAGATATGTAATGGGGATGAGGCCCCCTACTGTGTCCCCACTGGTTCATTGCTCCAGTCAAAAGCTATTCAGGCTTCGGCCAATTACCGATAAAAAACAAACAAACATAAGCTTGCATGGCTCATTACAATGTCCTTGTATTTAAAAACATTTAATTGCATTCATTTGACAACTCATTCTATCCTCTCCTATCTACAAACAATTATTCAAATTTCATATGCATCCCAAAGAAAGATCATATCAATCAATACTTCAAGATGTATATAAATTTGTACACTTATCTTAAGACCATTTGCATTTGCACAATTGAAACCCATCCTTGATAATAACTTATAGTATACAAGGCTTGATCTATACATGAACATGTCCCCTTGTGACATGAAGATAATCATATAAAGGTACTTAGATATTGTTAAATTTAGATACCTAAAGAATTAACACAAACTCCAATGCAACGAAAAAGGAAGATTTTATATCACCTCAAGTTATTTATGCACAAATATTAAAGAAGGATTCATAAGTTGATCAGTTAATCATAGAATTGACCTTCTTCATTGCAAATAGATTGTTTTGATCAAAATATGAGATATATATATAAAAAAAACACTTTAAATCAAAACATTCTAAAACTATCCCCAAATTAATGTCATTATTTAATCATAGAACTAAATACCCTTTTTAATTATGTTTACTTCTATATTTTAATAAAAAAAAATTTAAGATTAACCCACAAAACTCTTCAATTATTAATCTTAATTGCTTTATATTGAAATGATATGCATTTAATTAATTAATCTAAATTTATTTAAAATAAAGCTTTTACAAAGTAAAATAAATCTTTCGACTTAATTAAAATAGTTAATTTCTATCTATATACAAGTCATTCATTATAATTTAAACTAAAAGTTTTTTACACTTCCCTTGCAATCAATGAGACTTCGATTCAATTCTGGACTCTCTTGATCTCTCATCATTCATATTCAGCCTATTCAGATCCCGTCAAGAAAGCCAGCAAATTTTTAACAGCCTTCACAACTCTCTCTTGCTTGTCCATAACTAACATTCCCCTCCTTAACTTGCAGGAACGCGTGGATAGTTCGTGCATTATGTACTCCTCTGTCATAAGGAGAGGTTGTGTGAAAACCCCTAAACATACCCATTTCCCCTCTCCCACGCTAAACGAACTGCTAGAGTTTTTGTAACTGAATTCTAGATAAGTAGTTTCTAAAGTGGTATCTATATCAAAACACACCATTGCGGCCGCATTGGAACAACGCCTCTGCGCGCCTTTTAACCTCAACTCACCAATTAGAATCTCTTCATTGACTGTCTCCACGCATGAATCAACAAAAGCCAGATCAGAAAAGATAGAAGACTTCATAACCGATTCCACACTATGCTCTGTTCTGGCGCATATTATACTTTCGAATGGCCATTTCTGCAAACATTATACAATTTACTAACAACCAATACACACTCAACAGATAATAGTTAACTTCATAAATCTAATGACTATTGTTACCTTTATAGTTTGAAGGCAAGGTTCAATTGCTGATATGTTGCATGATGCTGACAGCTCTAGTCTCCACAGTCTCTCAATTTCCCCCAGATTTATGGCTGGCATGTTACAGCAAAATAGTGCTCCCACCTTCTCCATTGATCTCCAATTTTCCAGGCTTTGTATGTTCTTGGGTTGGTCAGCAGTTTCATCTAATTTGTCCCCGCAGTCCTTGATAGACAGTGTCTCAAGGTTTACCATACCCGACAGAACACTTATGTCTTTCAGCATTTTACATTCGCTCAATTTTATGGCCTTTACTGATATTGGCAAGGTTTCGATCTGTACTAGCTGCTCGTTACTTTTAAGCTCTAGAGTTTCCAGCCTCGGACAGCAATGTTGAGAGATTGATATCCTTGACACACGAGTTTTGCTTAACTTGATAAATTTGAGGTTACACAATAAAGAAGAGGACGACCCCGACGGGGAAGCAAATTCTGTAATGGGGCGGCTCTCTATAGCTAAACTTTGAAGATTGTCAAACTGCACACTTGTTTTTGGAAGAGACTTCTCTGGAGTTGACTGTATGCTCAGTTCTTCTGACTGATTAAGATCTCTCACAGTCTCAGGTGAATAAGCTAAAGTTTTAGGTAAAGATTTCAACTTCCTACAACAAAATATATTGAGAGTTATAAGGGAGGATAAATGGTTCATAGATTCCGGTAAAGTTTCTAAATCTGAACATGCAAAAATATCAAGATTCTTCAGAGAGGACAAAAGACCTATAGACTCGGGGAAAGTTTTTATTCCAGAGTAATTAGAAATTCGAAGACTAGTCAAAGAGGACAGATGACCCATAGATTCGGGAAAAGATTTTAGTCCATCGCAATTAGAAATTTCAAGACTAGTTAAAGAGGGCAAATGACCTATACACTCAGGTAAAATTTCCAACTTTTTACACTGATAAATTTCAAGTCTAGTCAAGGAGGACAAATTCCCGATAGAGGTCGGCAAGCTTGTCAAGAACTCACTTTCTATGCTCAGCTCCTCCAATTTGCTCAGTTCCCCAATGTCACTTGGTAATTCCATTAACCCTGTGCCCTTCACATTCAGTTGTCTCAGCGACAATTGATTTGTGATATGCTGAGGTAGCTTCTGCACTTTTGCACATTCTGAAAAATCGACAGTCTCCAGCTTTGTCACATTTTCCAGAATGTATTCGTTCTCTGGGATCAAAGTGAGGTTCCTGCAAAAACGGAAATTGATATACTGTAGATTTATGAGCTTCTTAAAAGAATCAGGCAACATCCTCAACTTTCTGCAATAACTCAAGTCTAGATGTCGCAGGTTTGTCAAATTACCAAAGTCCTCAGGCAGTGACTCTAACTCACTACATTTACTTAGCTTGAGGTGCTCCAGTGATTCAAGTAGACAAAACTCTTCTGGAAGACTGTCCATAGGAACACTATAATTACCATCCAAGGTTATCTTTTTCAAATGTTTAAGACGTTTTATTGACCTCGGAAATCCGAGGAAATTTTCGGCATGTTGAAGATTCAGCTCTCTTAATTCCAAAGGAGGCTGCAGCCACGTTGCATTTTAAATCAGAGCAAATAGTGCAAAATTCTGAAAAACCTAACTAAACATATATGATTCTATAAATATTATAACTTGCAAAGAAAATTACTTACGACGGCAGTGTCGTTCCACAATTCTTCTAAGACTTCAGCATTTGGAAGCTCTAAAACTCTTAAATTCTTGAACAAAAGCCACGACGTAAGAGTTGTCTCCGGAGTGTGGGTCCATCGCAGCCAGACAAGGCCTGGCAATAGTCTTGCTAATTCTTTTGTAAAATAATTCTTCTGAACAACGAGGATAGAAGGTGTAAAAAAGCCTCTCACAAGCTTCATACACTCTTCAAAAGGTGTACCTTGATGGTATGAACACTCTTCATAGAAATCATCTGTTGCCGCTTTAATTCCCCGAATCACCACTCTTTCCTAAATGGAAAAAAGGCAAAAGTAAAAACCTTTAAAACAATTAGGATAGCATACCAATTAACGAACAAAGCTTCCAAGCTAAGTATTAGAGAGCATATAAAAAAATATATTATGCTCACCGTGGTTTCTATCTGAATGTCCCTGATTTGCTGTGTTGACCAAACACGGAAGGGTGACCTGCCCTCCGCAATTTCTCTTCCGAGATCCCTCAGCTGATCGTGCATTTTGATATGATCAAGCTCGTCGACCTCAACCAAACACTTATTCTGAAGCACTTCCCAACTATATATCCCATTCCTTCCTGACCCATCCAACACTGCAATGGTCAAACTTTTTTCTTCTCCAACAAAAAAACAAGCTATATCTAAAAATATTTCTTGTTCCTTCTCCTCTAATGCTTTGAAACTTATTTTAAGACTCTCCTTAATGTCACGGGGCAGTATTCTTGATGCCTCACTCAATTGAGCTTTCCAAAATTCTCTGGCCTTTTGATAAAGTAGTCCTCCAAATACTTTAAGAGATAAGGGCAAGCCATTGCAAAATTGTACAAACTCTTCAACAAGATCTTGAAATTCATTTGGAGGAGAGGATTGCAAGAAAGCATGCCAGCATAAAAGCTCTCTAGCATGTTTAAGATTTAATCCTTTCATATGATACATGGAAGAGATTCCCCATAATTGAAGAGCATGTGATTCACGACTCGTGACAATAATTAAACTACCACATCTAAAATCTTTTATTGGTAATAAAGCATCTAATTCATCTTGATGACCTATATCATCCAAAACAATGAATACTTGAAGATAGCTCAATTTTCTTTTTAGGATTGCTTTCCCTCTTTCTATGTCATCAAATGATAAATCATTAGAATCTTTGAAACCAAGGTCTTCCATCAGCCTTTTCTGCTTAGAGTGCAAATTTTTATTAGCTGCTGCCTCTCGTATACCAGAAACAAAACTGCATCTATAGATGGAGGCTATTTTCCTGTTATATAATTCTTTTGCAAGAGTGGTTTTTCCACTCCCACCCATACCGACAATTCCCACAATTTGTACAGTCTTAGAATCTTCAAGAACACTTTTCAATTCTTCTACTACTTCATCAAGACCCACAGGATGATTAGCAACAATCATTGAAGCCTTGTTTGATTTTTTCAGTATACAAGTTACTATATTCTTCAATAACCGTCCTTCATCACTGAACAAGAGAAACCATGAAAACATAGTCACCCAAATTATTTTATTAAAAAATAGATTAAATTAAAAGCAACGTGAGTATAATTTATTTACCAGATTTTATCTAATAAACTAAATTAGTTGCTTATATTTAAAGTACAAGGATTCAGAATAAATAAATAAATAGATCGTTATGTCTTCGATATATGACAATAACATCATGTTACATCCAAAATATATTGGTTTTAGTTCAATTGATTGAGCACAATCAGCAAAGATGATGGTATGTTCCTTAATCACACCATCTACTAGGTTCAAACTCATATATTTGACCAAGTTCATCCTTAGGTGACTTTGGTAGATGGTGGCTGTTTAATCGAAGGATGACTGCTAATTTAAATTGAATGCTTTCTCATCAAGTTGTAATCCACTTGTTCATAAAAGAGAGATTTTGATATATGTGTAATCTATTCGTTTAGATTAAAAGAGATTATAATATATCTATGTACAATCTAATTGTTTAGATTAAAAACTAATAATAACTTTACATTACATCTAAAATAAAATTGAAAGAAACAATACAAAAGAATAATTATTTTATTTTTAATTTAAATTGTCTGAAGAGCTAAAATATATTGTACCCTCATTTATGAGATATTAAACCCCCCAATATGAATGGATGTGATATAATATTGCCTAGCCAATGAAGCCCTCGTGGATTACTTGAATAAACACATTTTATTTTTACAATTATTTAAAAAAATATTTTGTATTATTATTTACTCTATTTTATTTGAATAGCTACTTTGATTTACTTAAAGATTTTTTATTATTCTAACTTTTTAATGATTATTTCATATTTTTACTTACTTAAAAAATGGTATTTGATTTTACTTCAAAATTATATTAGAATTATTTTATTTTAATATTTTTAATTTTCTAAAATATTATTTCTGTTATTCGAAAATTATTTAATTTAAGTTATTTACTATAGAGTACTAAGAATACGAATCTTTAGAAAATTTAAATTGTTTCTTAAATTTATTGTAAAAAATAAATTTTTTTGTAAGAGGTTTATTAATTCTAAACAATTTGAAACTGTTAATGTTTGTAGCTTCAGTCGAATGATCATTTAGAATACATATAATATATGTTGATTAATAATAATATATTATTATATTATTATTAATCATATAAAATTTAATATTCAATATTAATCTATTATATTATTCTAAATTCATAATTGATTGATGAAACATTATAATATTGATTAGATTATTATAATTAAAGGAGAGGCATGTCCGTTCAAGGACATGCATCTCCAAAGGAATATATATAGTATAATGTTATTCAATATGAGAACACATAGAATTCCAAGAATGCAAGTATTAGATTGAATCAGATATATACATTAAAATACATCCAATAAAACCTAGGAAAATCAACATGGTATCAGAGCTCAGGCCTGTGAAGTTTAATTTGGAGGTTGGAGAGGGTTGGAGAATTCAGTTTTTTCTAGAATTTTCAGTCTGAAATATGCCATTGTAGGGCCCTTGGTTGGCCTCAAAATGAGAACTATAATATATGGATACAAAGATCTGTGTTTCTAGTTTTCAAATATGTTTATCTCATCAAATTTGATTCAGTTTTGTGCAAGATATGACGACTTTGGTGCAGGTCACTTGAAAACCTACCTAGGGTTAGCAGTTTTGGGAAAAATGTCATAACTTTTGTTTTAACCGTTGGATCTGGCTATAACTTGAAGGAAATGTTTGTAATTAGATTTTCTAACATCTCACTGAAGAGATTGGATAAATTTGGTAAATTGCAAAAGTTATTAATGATTGTGTGTGGCAGATCATAATGAAAGTGTTGATCAAAATTATGAAAATGTTCTACATCATTCAAAGAGAATTATGATGAGAGATGATTCATGCGTGATATTTCTTATATGGGCTCACCTTATGAAAGGAAATGTTTTAAACTTAAGATAAGTATTCCATGTTTTATTAAGGCACATGAATTATTGAGTTTGTAATTTATGCTATAATATTGGCTTGTAAAATCTTGTATGCTTCTATCATTGGTATTTTTGTTCGAGATAATTTAGTTTATGAGCTATTTGTAATCTCTCTCTGACATACTTTCAAGATGAAAGCACAATAAAATTGAATTAAAGGGAGAAATAAATTGATGCTTATAAACGAATTGATGATTGAGACCAAATGCAGAGGGAGTTTGACATTTCAAAAGAGGACAAGAGGTTGATACAAGAACTTGAGCTTCAGTGGGAGCAGATGGTTCAGTCAACTTGTGACAATTTCGATCATAGTGATTGGGAGGGATTTTCACTATTGAAGGTGAAACACTTATGAGGTAAAACTTGATTCAATTGATTATTATACTAATGAAATCATTTAATGCCTTATGGGTCCTGTGTAAATCATAAGGAAGTGACGACTTCCAAATGATTTCCACTTGTATTTTTGAGGTTATTGGAAGGTGACGATCTTACAATAACTTGAGCTTGTGGATAGAATCGCCGACAGAGGCAATCCACCTAAGAGCTCATGGATAGAATCGCCGACTGAGGCAATCCACGTAAGAGTTTGTGGATAGAATCGTCGATTGAGGCAATCCACATGAGAGCTCATGGATAGAATCGCCGACTGAGGAAATCCACTTAAGAGCTCGTGGATAGAATCGCCGACTGAGGCAATCCACGTGAGAGCTCATGGATAGAATCGCCGACTGAGGCAATCCACGTAAGAGCTCGTGGATAGAATCGTCGACTGAGGCAATCCACGTGAGAGCTCGTGGATAGAATCGTCGACTGAGGCAATCCACTTAAGAGCTTGTGGATAGAATCGCCGACTAAGGCAATCCACGTGAGAGCTCATGGATAGAATCGCTGACTGAGGCAATCCACATAAGAGGTTATGGATAGAATCGCCGACTGAGGCAATCCACGTGAGAGCTCATGGATAGAATCGCCGACTGAGGCAATCCACTTAAGAGCTTGTGGATAGAATCGCCGACTGAGGCAATCCACGTGAGAGCTCATGGATAGAATCGCCGACTGAGGCAATCCACATGAGAGCTCATGGATAGAATCGCCGACTGAGGCAATCCACGTGAGAGCTCATGGATAGAATCGCCGACTGAGGCAATCCACGTGAGAGCTCATGGATAGAATCGTCGACTGAGGCAATCCACGTGAGAGCTCATGGATAGAATCGCCGACTGAGGCAATCCACATAAGAGCTCATGGATAGAATCGCCGACTGAGGCAATCCACATAAGAGCTTATGGATAGAATCGCCAACTGAGGCAATCCACGTGAGAGCTCATGGATAGAATCGCCCACTGAGGCAATCCACGTGAGAGCTCATGGATAGAATCGCCCACAAAAGCTTATGGATAGAATCGCCCACTGAGGCAATCCACATGAGAGCTCATGGATAGAATCGCCCACTGAAGCAATCCACGTGAGAGCTCATGGATAGAATTGCCCACTAAGGCAATCCACACAAGAGCTTATGGATAGAATCACCGACAGAGGCAATCCACGCAAGAGCATGTGAATAGAATCGCCGACGGAGGCAAATTCACATCTTGAGAATATGGTCCCCTGTGATGAGCATCATATGGTTGATACAAATACTCCCAATATCATGAGATGATATTTTTGAGTTATGGCGAATATCATGTGCCTTGATATTCTTGTTTATACCATACTTCCTGATATCATAGTGAGATAATATTTTCTCTATTCTATAATTAATCTAGACTTAATGCATTTGCATTGATTTTATCTTCCCTCGCTAAGAGGGAGTGTTAATTATGTTTAGTGTAGCTATGGTGAGGGCCATAAGTGTTGACATGAGATATCACTACACATTCTGTCTGATCATCCTCCCTAGCTAAGAGGGAGTGTTAATGTTTGTAGCTTTAATCAAATGATCATTTAGAATACATATAATATATGTTGATTAATAATAATATATTATTATGTTATATTATTATATTATTATTAATCATATAAAATTTAATATTCAATATTAATCTATTATATTATTCTAAATTAATAATTGATTGATGAAACATTATAATATTGATTAGATTATTATTATTAAAGGAGAGACATGTCCGTTCAAGGACATGCATCTCCAAAGGAATATATATAGTATAATGTTATTCAATATGAGAACACATAGAATTCCAAGAATGCAAGTATCAGATTGAATCAGATATATGCATTAAAATACATCCAATAAAACCTAGGAAAATCAACAGAAACCTTATTTATAATAAACATTAGAGGCATTTTCTTTAATAAAAAATGTTTCCAACCACTATAATAAACATTAAAGTTATTGTGTGAGTGAGTGATGCGTGAGAGAGAGTGAGAGTGAGAGAGTGAGTGTGTGAGAGAGAGAGAGAGAGTAGGATGCATATCTGAAAATTAAAAATATAATATATGTTTAATTTTAGGTATTATAGAAACACCATTTAGATATATTATATATAAAGATATCAAAATTGATGCTTTAGTAATAATGAAGTAACGAGTATTTAGGGGATTTAAATTTATTTAAATAATTATGTCAATCTATTTTTTATATTTGAAAGTTGTTATATTTGATTATTTTATATATATTTTATCATTTTGTAGTTTGTTTACATTGATAATAAAATTTAATTCAATGAAGAGATATAAAGAATGGCTTATATTTTTTAGATGGGAACGTTATTAAAAAATATCTATGATAATGTTCTCTTCATGAAAGTGTCTTCCCCTAATCTTTGTACTACTTTGTGGGATTTAAACAATAGACCAAGTTGAGGCTCTTTCTACTCAACCCTTCATTTCCTCTATTGTTTATTCTTATTCTACCCATTGATCTACTTAATCTTCAAAGTGTCCAAACAAATCTTACACAGAAATAACAATTTATCTTCACAAAAACTTGAGATCAAACTTTTTTGTGAATCACAATGATGTAGGAAAACCATGCGTACATCAGTCCTTGTCATTTCTACCAAACTAAAGAATACTAGACAGTCATTAAATTGATAATATATCTTCACAAACTTGAGATCAAACTTTTTTGTGAATCACAATGACGTAGGAAAACCATGCGTACATCATTCCTTGTCATTTTTACCAAACTAAAGAATACTAGACACTCATTAAATTGATTATATATCTTCTATTGGTCCTCTAGTAGCTTCTTGTCAATAATTTTATGTATCTTATAACTATTTGACCACTAAACACTTATCTACCCCTACAAAAGGACTTTGACGTGAAGGTTTACTTCTAATATCATTGTGTGTTAGCTAGAACATTAAGAAATGGATACACATGTTAGCAAATGAAAGATCTCATAGATAATGATATTGTAAATGTTGAGGGTGTGAACAATAAAGGTCACAAGTTGATGGATCTTCCTGATACCAACATGCAAATCCATATCAATCCCTTACCTTGGATGAGCACCACCAATTATGAAGCACTAATGGAAGTTTCTTCCTCTTCAATTACCTATATTATTTCACCTTCCACTTATAATTTCTTTTCACTTTCTGAGATAGTTGTTGTAATGGACCTAAGCTCCTCTTCTCATGGATCCAGGCTAACTCATCATAATACCATCCCACCTCATGAGATCACAAGTAATGAGAATAGTGGACCTCTTTACATTGACACACCCTATCTAAAGGACCATTTGTAGGATTAAGGTGGACCCTAATTAGGCTAAAAACATTGTTACAGAATAACATCATAAATATATTGAACTTCATAAAGATTCATTTATCATATTTAGTTCTTTTAAAGCGTAATAGTGTTACTTTCATCAATACACTAGGTTGCATCACTCTACCCATCTAGAGTTGAACCAAATATTTGGATGTTCTTTTTAATAACATTCTTGGACCCAACTTATTAGAATCCTCTTAGGCCATTCTTGAATTGATGTTATACAAATCATTCCATATGTAATGCACTAATACATCAAGTATATATTCATTATAATCGAGTGGTCACCACTCCCCATCATGAGCTTCAATATTTTTTAATTTGAAAACAATTTTACATTATTTGTTTCTTCACCAAACCTTCACATCTTCCTTGACCTCAAACCCATTAACTAAAATCAATGCTAGCCCCTAGCCAATGCCTAAGGCTCATCCTAAATCCTTTCTTCAACCCATTTCTCCACTACTACCACATTTGGCCAATCCACTATCACCTTTTCTCCCACCCAAACATAAAATAAAACATAAAGGTAGGTATGCCCTATTCAAGTCTTCCCACCACCAACCTTCCCATCTCTAGTACATAACGCTTCCCTCCTTTTTCCATTCTCCTCACCATTTAATACACACCCATATTTCTCCTCTAACTCTATATCCTCAAGTTCCACATTACTTTTATGTTTTATCATGACCTCATCCTAGCTCCTCCCACCCATATTTTCCTTAGCCCTCTCTTGTTTTACCTTTTAAGAAATTTGTCAACCAACTCTATAAGTCGCCCTAAAAGTTCAAGCATATATCCTCAAACCTCCTAATTTCTTAGTGACACATCATCATCTACTTTTTCTATGGATAATACTATTGAGGACCACCTATAACATGTTATTCTAGCAACACTTGAAGATTTTGCAATTACCCTTTCTACCTTTTTCACTATTGTCACTCCTTAGGATATGTATTACTCCACCTCATTCTTCTTTTACCGTTTCTACCTTGTTCACTACTATCACTCCTTAAGATAAGTATTACTCCACCTCATTCTTCTAGAGGTACCCTCTTTAACACTGCTGATGATATTTCTCCTCTTGATTGTATCTTTGCTTCCCCTTGCCCCTACTACTCATGAATAATTGGTTGCTTACACACCTAATAGGTGGCCAATAATGACCTGGTAGATGATGAACCTTAGTTAACCTCTATAATGGATTGATTTTCTACTGTAATTTGTTAGGTCCCGGGGACAACTGAGAGGGGGGGGGGGGGTGAATCAGTTGTCTTAATAATATTAACCAAAAACAACTTAATCAAATTACTACTTAATACCAGTGAGACAGTCTGTTATACCAATGGACAGATTTAACAGATAAATGCTAAAGATTAATGCATGAAACTAAAAGACAAATTCATCCACAACACATAACACCAATATTTGTACGTGGAAACCTTGTAAGGGGAAAAACCATGGTGGGAAACCTTACCCACAATCAGATGATACTACTGTAGATAGTAAGTGTACATAAATGGGGTCTACACATGCAAAAAGGCCAAGCGCCTAGAGCTCACTGCTCAATCACAAATGGGAAGTCACACTGACTTACAGTTGGATGGTTAAATCCAATAAGAATGTACTGCTCAGAATAGCATCTTCATATGTTGGATTCAGTACCGATGTAGTTCTGATATGCTTTCACAAAAACCTAGCTTCATCTTCAAATGATGTCTGTGTGTAGCTCTGCTTAATCTCGCATATACCTTTGCACAAAACCTTTTTCACATTCCCTCATCGATCTTACAATTAAGATCTTACATTTATACCATAACCTAAGACCAATTTAGTAGGTCGGCTCTACAAGATATTACAATAAAATATTTTATAAACAAAACAAATATCCAATGCAATAACCAATTGAACATGTCGGCTTAATGCATTTACAACATTAATTAATCATCTCCATAGCATGCCATGCTGATCTGGAAAAGATAAACCTGCCAGTGTAACCCTGGACCTATTTGCCGATAACAACAAATATGCAAATATGAATATGCCAATAAACAATTCTCCAAGATAAGATGTCCAAACAATGTCTTCGACATTACCAAGTGTTTTCCAAGTCATTCCAGGTGTCGGTGATCATTATTTCCTGCCGGTGTACCATATACCGGTGACTGTGCAAAAGTTGCTTGCCGGTGAATGTTGCTGGATCTCCAAAGAGCTAGAGTTTTAGTAGGTGTTGACATCAATGACAAAACCATACCAAAATACCAACATAATTCATATTTCATTTATTTATTCCTAATTTGACATGAATTAGTCGCATTACCCTTGTAAGTAAATTAATACATGAAGAATGACATTGAGGCCAATTCCCTAAATATTATACGTGCCATAACTAGGAAATCGAGGATCTGGCTCAATGGCATATAGGAGATATTGATTGGCATCTCGTACACTATAAGACACATATATCAAGAGGCCAATATGGAAGAAAATCTACTCTCCAAACATGCTTATGTTGACCAGGAAGAAGAGTCTATCATATTTGATGATCCAAAGGCTTGAATGGGATTGAAGAATGTAGACAAACAAGTTAAATAGACAGCCAAGCAGATTTCTCTAATTTGTTTGAGAATGGGAAGGGAACGAAAAATCTTCATCGTCTCTAAGTCGGATCGGGAATGACTCATTGGCGGCAAAATGTCGAGGCATTAGGCTATAAAACACCATCCCCAACAACGGAAGGAACACAGCCAGGTCTGTTCACATAAATATGGCAACTTCTTCCTCGATATTATAGATGAGAAGGAGACAATCATAATACCTGAATGCTAGTGCAGCTGTGAGCAGGCGTAGAGCGCAAATCAGCTAAAGGAGGTCTTTGCATGCAATAAGTGGTAAGGCAGAGGAGGATGTGGTGCAACTGCGCAAGATCATTTGCGATAGGGTGCTAAAAGAATATCATACACACAACACTGTTCTGCTTGCATTGTGTATAATGTTGCACGGACCACTGGTGACCATGAGTTTATAGAGAGGGTAGTGAATCAAATGGTGGCTCCACATCTCAGGAATCCCGCTGTCAAAGCATTGAAGAAGCTCAAGTTAAACTCGTCCAAAGGGTGCATAGTGGACACATTCAAGATTAAGGAGATAATCAAGATTAAAGATATAATTGATACCATTTTGGCCATCAGAGATGTTTAGGGCATGAACAATTTGGAAACGTATGGATATATGATAATGTAAATGGAAGTTCGTTTTCTGATGCGCAGTTGGAGAGATCCCAAGAGGTCATTGAGGTCATTAGGACCCTAGTTTTCTCTCTTCGCTCCTGATTTCTTGTATCTTTATTTCATGTTTAATAGAGCAGGTGGAACCCCTTAGATAGAAATTTGCATTTATTAAATATCAATACAATTTATCATTTGTACTATTATCCACTAACATTTATAAATTTTACTAATAATTTTTTATCTCTTGAATTAAAATTAGTCTAAAAATATTATTAAAATATCAAAACAATTAAACCAAAAAAAAAATCACAAATTTTTTTTTTATTACACCGAGAGGTGTTCTTATACAGTTGCACCTGAGGAGTGAAGGATAGAATAAAATGAGAATATTCTGTGTAAACTTTAAAGAAAATGGAAACATGATGGTAGTAACAATGCAAAGTGGATGGTCTGCAGTTACAATCATTACAATTCAACATTGATTGCATGGGTCATGAAAAACGTAACTGAAGATGAAGCACCTCAAGCGACTGGTTGATGAGGAACGAAGATGAAGCGACCTGAAATGACTGTTGTACGCACGCTACATATACATCCTCTGAGAACTTGCTTGCATTTCATTCTTCAACTATATCCATTTTATTCTTACATTTAACTTCTCTGCCCAAACATTTTCCTAAGTGAATTGAATCAAGCTTGTGCTTTGACGGCTCAACAGGGCTTGCTTTATGGTTCCGCCATCGAATCCTGGGGCGCACATTATTTCTATTGTCGTTGAGATTGATTTCAATGATTTTTCTATGATTTTGAATCATTTTTCAACATGCGAATAGCAACATATTGACTATGGATTAAGTATATTTTGTTTGTATTCTCCAACAATAACTTTTCTATGCATGTTCACTATTGCATTATTATCTATAGCAAAGCATTAATATCGTTAGAAATTGTCAAATGAACCATGCACTTTGATTTGTTTTGAAGGGCATTATTTTCGTTTAAGCATGGGCATTTCAATTCCACTTCTATGCATACATTTTCATTTAAGCATGGGCATTTCGCTAGGAAGAGGCATTTCCAATCAACTATAGCATTAGGTATGCAACAGAACCCAAGCAAGAGGAGAAAACAATTCATATTCAAACAACAATAGATCGATTGATTATTGCATCAAGTACGCAAAATATTCTGCTATCAAACCAGAAATGGCCATATGATGAGGGATTTTGCATTGAGCCAATCATTTCATGAAAGAGAAGGGCTAAGTGTGTTTTCTGATGGATCCATTGTGCGGCTCAAAAAGATAGTTTGCGTGTAGTTTAGGTATGACCAGAATTATTTTTATTAGCGTTATGCATCGTTTCCTGAAATTAAGATAACTATTTTATGCATCTTTTCTTTAAGATAACTATCTTTCTCGATGATTTATGCAGGTTTGAAATATGGGGAAAAAGTGTAAATATAAGAGTATGAGTGATAAAAGAGTGAATCTCATTCCTTTTACAATGCAATATAAGATATCGATCCTGTGACATTCATTTATTTTATAGAATTGTTATATTTTTACCATTTTAATTGTGTATTTCTTAGGAGAGGAAGATGACATTATAGCCTTGTGCTATGTCATCTTGCAATCATTGCATTCGATGAGACGATATGTAGCCTCTACTATGTCTATGATTCCAGATTTTGCATGCATGTCTACCAGACTATTTATAACTATAATATCTAACAAAAATCCCCGTACCGCTCCATGCCCTATTCAAAAGCTCTCGTTTTTGCACAGACAACAAGAACACTAGAAAAGAATTTGGGTTTATACCTGCCTATTGCATTTGTTTGAAAGTTGCGAAAGAATTTTCATTAGCTCCACTTTTTGTAAATATAGCGATCATTGCATTCCATGAGATGATATCTCTTGAGCCTTTGAGGTAACGTTTCTCAAACGATTTCGGATTAAAGACCGTATGTACTTGACTGTTGACAAACGTTCAGATCGAGGTAACCAGATAACTTTTGACAACCAAAACTTAGATGTTGTGTGTAAATCATTCACATAAACATTTTTTAATTTTGCATTAATGTGCTACTTCCAATTAATGTGTCCAAACACTAGAGATTTAGATTCATTCCAAAGAATTTTGGTTCACTCTATAGAGCTTGGAGTGCACATCAACATCTTACATAATATGATTGATATAGAATCTAAGTCATTTGATAGAATTTTATAATATTATTATTTTTTAAATGTTAAATTATTTTTAAAATGTTAGTTAAGTATTTTGTTACATTCTTATCTTAAATAAATTATAGTTATATGAATGTATAATAGAAGACATTATACTCTATTCATCTTAAAAGATATTAATGTCACAATTTTGAATTGATCACCAGATGTCAAAATATTGAATCAAGTGTCTTTGAACTAGATAAAATTCAAAGCATAGTTCAAAGTTAAGTAGCTCAAGAGCTCAAGGACATCTATCAATATTTGCAATGGGATTATGATTGAAGAGGAACTTGAAGTCCTCAATCCATTCTTACATTTTTACAAGGTAGGACATACAAAATAAATAATCATGATCTATCTATATAGTTTTTCACATAATGAAATACCATTGGAAAACACACATATATGGTCTCATAAATCTATAAATCTATAAATCTTATTTTCTCTATTATCTTAAAATTAGAAAATTTCCCATATTTTGAATGATGAATTGTACCCAATAAGTATGGTAAAAATAAATTAATGTGTAATTTTGTCCACTATAAGATCATTTATGAATGTTGACTCATCATAGTCTCAAAAAAAATGCTGGTAGGAATTGGTTATAACAATGACAGTCTTGATGACCTTGTTGCATTGAATTAATGTAAGTTCTCAAAGAAGTAATCCAAAGCTACATGAAGAAGAAACATGTGATAAACTAACCACATGGAATGTTCTGAAGAAGCAGAATTTATATGGCCAGTCATAGTGGGCTTCAAGCATTGTGAGGAAGACACAAAATAATTTTTAACAATTTTATACATATATTTGACATATTTATTAGAATATTTTACCAATTTTGTTTGAATTATATTATAATATAAAAGAAATAATACTTTTTAAAACAAATTTGAAGTGGATGTGGCAATGTATAATACTTGGACCACTATTAGTATTTTTAATTTGTATAATAGATTTTGTGCTACTATTTCTTATACGCAATTCTCTAAGGTGTGTGGCATTAAATAATCATAAATCAAATCATAATCCTAAGCAAAATCTTAATCCTAACCCTAACCATGATCTAAATCCTCACCCTAACCCTAAACCTAACTCTAACCATTACGTAAACCTTAACCATAATCCTAACCCTAACCATGATGCAATTCATAACTCTATTTGTAATCTTAATCCTAACCCTAAAGTATGAGCCTAGACATAATCCTATTCCCAACCCCAACCCCAAAACCAACCATGATATAAATCCTATCTCTAACCATAATCTTGAGCAACAACACTAACCCTAACCCTTAATCATGATTGAAATCCAAACCATAACCATAACCCTAACCCTAATCATGATTGAAATCCAAACCATAACCATAACCCCAACCATGATGTAAGCCCTAATTATAATTGCAACCCTAACCCTAACCCTAGCCCTAACCATGATGTAAAACCTAAACCTAGCCATAATCCAAACCATAACCCTAAGTCTAACCATAATTTTAACAGTAACCCTAACCTTAACCCCAACCATGATGTAAACCATCACCCTAACCATAATCCAAACCATAAAGTAAACCTAACGCTAATGATAATCCTAACCACAACAATAACAATAAGCCTTAACCCTAACCTTAATCCTAAACTTTACCCTAAACTCAAACCTCAACTATAATTCTAACCCTAAACCTAACTTTAATATAAACCCTAACCCTAACCATAATCATAATGCTAACCTTAAACCTTAACCCAAACCATAATCTAAATCCTTACCCTAACCCTAACGATAATCCTAATTCGTAACCCTAACCATACCCATTATGTAAATCTTAATAATCATCCTAGCACTAACACTAACCATGATGCAAATCCTAACCCTAGCCATAATCCTCACCATAAACCTAAACCCTAATCCTAACCCTAACTCAACCCTAACCCTAACCATAACCATAATCCTAAGCCTATCATAACCATAATCTTAACCATAATCCTAACCATAACCATAATCCTAATCCTAACCATGATGTAAACCCTAACCTTAGCCATGATCCTAACCATAACCCTAAACCTTAAGTCTAACCATAACCTTAAACCTAACCCTAACCCCAACCATAATCCAAACCATAACCTAAACCTAAACCTAATGATAATCATCTCACTAATCATAACCATAACACTAAAACTTAACCCTAACCTTAATTCTAAACTTTACCCTAAACTCAAACCTCAGCCATAATTCTAATCCTAAACTTAACTTTAACATAAACCCTAACCATAATCATAATCCTAACCCTAAACCATAACCCAAACAATAAGCCAAACCCTTACCCTAACCCTAACCATAATCATAATCCCCAACCTTAACCATAATCCTAACCCTAACCCTAACCCTAACCATAAACCTAACCCTACCCATTATATAAATCCTAATAATAATCCTAACACTAACCCTTACCATGATGTAAATTTGAACCCTAGCCATAACCCTAACCCTAAACCCTAAGCCTAACCATAATCCTAACCCTAACCATAATCCTAATCATAATCCCAACCGTAACCCTAGATATCACCCTAACCATGATGTAAATCCTGATCATAATCCCAACCGTAACCCTAGATATCACCCTAACCATGATGTAAATCCTAATCATAATCCTAAGCCTTAATCCTAATCATAACCCTAACCCTAACCCTAAACATAATCCTAACCATGATGTAAACCCTAACCTTAGCCATAATTCTAACCATAACCCTAAACCTAAACCTTAAGTCTAACCATAACCCTAAACCTAACCCTAACCCCAACTATGATGTAAACCATAATCCAAACCGTAACCTAAACCTAATGATAATCATATCACTAACCATAACCGTAACACTAAAACTTAACCCTAACCTTAATCCTAAACTTGAACCTCAACCATAATTCTAATCCTAAACTTAACTTTAACATAAACCCTAAGCCTAACCCAACCCTAACCCCAACCATGATATAAAACCTAACCATAATTATAATCCTAACCCTAAACCATAATCCAAACCCTTACCCTAACCCTAACCCTAACCATAACCATAACCATAACCATAATCCCTAACCTTGACCATAATCCTAACCCTAAGCCTAACCCTAAACCTAACCCTATCCATTATGTAAATCCTAATAATAATCCTAACACTAACCCTAACCATGAAGTAAATTTGAACCCTAACCCTAAACCCTAATCCTAAGCCTAACCCTAACCATAATCCTAACCCTAATCCTAAGCCTTAATCCAAATCATAATCCCAACCATAACCCTAGCTATCACCCTAACCATGATGTAAACCCTAATCATAATCCCAACCCTAAACCTAACACTAACCAGAACCATAACCCTAACCCTAGCCATAATCCTAACCATAACAATAAACCTAAACCCTAAGTCTAACCAAACACTAACCCTAACCTCAATCATGATGTAAACCATAATCCAAACCTATCCTAAACCTAACCCTAATGATAATCCTATCCCTAACCATAACCCTGACATGAAACCTTAACCCTAACCTTTTAAATGCATTCTCTACCACCCACGCAAATGACGATTGCGACTAACACAATGTGTCAGACGCTTTCGCAATTTCGTGACTTCACGGGTCTATACCATCTATTGACCCGAGATGACTATATCGACTAACATGACATGTTAAGGTTATTTCAAAGTTTTGTACCTGACCTATTAAATGCATTCTCTACCATCACGAAACAACAATTGCGACTAAAATGGGTTGTTATGCACTTTCACAATTTCGTGACTTCACAAGTCAAACCATATGTTCACCCACTGGATGACGATTGTGAGTAACACACAGTTTTAAGTGCTTCCGCAATTTCGCATGAACATACGCAACCGATTGCGACTTTCATCGTTTCACTACTTCGTAGATTAAGCCCAATCTGTGAACTCGCAAAACGACGATTATAACTAACATGACATGTTTTTCACGGATTCTAACCCTAAAAACTAACCATATATCTAACCCAAAACCTAACCCTAGTCCCTCTAATTGAATGATAACCCTAAACTCAACTCTAACCATATATTTTTACCCTAAATACAACTTGATCCCTAATCTAAGCATTTAATTGAACCCTATTCTTAAACTTAACCATTTTCCTCAATTGTAACCATAATTGAATCCTAGCCCTAAACTTAACCCTAACCCTAATTGAACTCTAATCCTAACCCTAATCCAACCCAAACCCTAATCCTAATTGAAGTATAATACTAATTTAACCCTAACCATAATGTAGTTGAATAACAACCCTAATTCTAACCATAATTAAACTCTAGGACTAACTGTAACTGAACCCTTATAATAGCATAACCTTAAAATTAACCTTAATTGCAATTACTATTTAAACCCTATTTTTTTTAACCTCAACCATAACCCTAAAGTAACCTTGATTGTAAATCCAACCTATGCTTGATGTTATCCCCAATCTTTATGCTAACAAAACCCATAACCCTAATTAAATTCTAACACTAACCTTCAAACAAAGCTCTATTATATAGCCGAAAACCTAACAACATGCTTTATCCTTAAATCCTAACCCTTCCTGAGTCATAACACTAACTCTAACCTTAATTTAGTTGTAATTCTAACCCTAATCTTAATTAAACCATATCCCTAACCCTAATATTGATTTTAATTGAACCTCAACCCTTACCCCAAGTATTATTCTACAATAATAACTCTAATCATCAACTAAAACCAAATATAACTATTATTTTATCTATAATACTACAACTCCCTCTAATCTAGACCCTAACCCTAACCCTAACCCTAACCTGATAATGACCCAAAACCTAACTTTATATCTAATTAGTTATTTAATAATACATTTAATAATATTATAACTAAAAATAATTTAAAATAATAATATAATAGATTTGAAATATTTCAAATATATATATATAATCAAATATATGTAAGATAGTAATACAACAACCATAATAAAACAAAATAATCTATATATAGATATGTTTCAGGTCACTATAAATGCCTATTTCCACAATTATCCATCACAAAAACAATCCCTGATATAATTAAACAGAACTTATATAGAATTAAAACAATATCAAAAGTCTATTAAATATCAACACAATTAAACACAGCTTTTCCAAAACAATTACAGAAAATACTTATAAAGCTAGGTTAGAAAAAAATACTTAACCAAGTATTTTAAGAATAGATTTTGTATTCGTATGATATGACAGGAGATAGAATGATTGGTACTTACTCTTTCCAATCCTTCAGCTTTTCTGGAATAGATCTCTTCTTCCTTTCGTGCGCCGCGAATGCATCAGCAAAGAAATTTTTCATGTAGCGGAAATACTTCTGGAATGAATGGCTTTCCACTTTCATCCTTACAAAACAAAAACAATTCATTCCATGCTGTGGTTAGAAAAGAAGTGGGTGCATAAGATTTCATTTGATTTGACAAAGGGTACAGAATGATTGCTACTTACTCCTCGTCCTTCAGGATTTCGCCAGAAAGATACGAAACTTTTTGGAGTGCCTCTTTCCAATCCTTGAGCTTCTCTGGAGTATATCTCTTCTTCCTTTCGTGGTCGGCAAATGCAACAGCAAAAGATCTTTTCAGGAAGCGGGCATCACTGGGGTCAACATTGTAGAACACGGGAATGACTGTGCTGCCGGTTTTGAGCATAAATGACAGCTCGGCCAAACACCAGGGAGATTGGGCATAGTTGGGCTAAAGTATGGCAATATGAAGGAAAGAGGTGCGCATGGCCTCTTCTATTTCAGATGGTATGCTATCACCCAGTTCAAGCACCTCTTTATCCAGGAAAACTTGGAGTCCCATGCCATGGAGGGTACTGTAAATAGAAGAGGCCAGAGTATGTTTTGTGTCAGGACCACGATGATTAATGAACACATCGAAGGGCAGTTTCTTTGATGCGGATGTAGATGGTGGTGCGATTTCCTCAAAGGCATTGTCTCTCTGCACAGCTGTGTGTTTTCCAGAATGGCGAAGCCAAGAATACCTTTGTAATAGATACAAAAAAAGGATAAAAGCTACAGTTAGGACCGTGATTAATATGAAATCCTGAGCAAATGGGTATAAATGCTCTGCTGTTGCCATTGGAATACAAAGGAAGAGAAAGTCAAGCAAACAAGAGAAATGAATGAAAGTGGGTTTGGGTTTTGCCAGATAACTGATAAGAATGGCGAAGCACACACATACAGAAAGGATAAAACCAGTGAATAAAGAAAGGTCGTGAAAGAGAAGCACACACAGACAGAAAGGTTAAAACGAGCGAATAAAGAAAGATCGTGGACAAGTGAGTAGAAATAATGCGTGGAAGAGGTGAGGCGGGGAAAGAACAGGGAAGGCGTCTGTGCGAAAACGCGTGAGCAGGGGATAGGTGTAAACATGACCAACGGATAGCGAACAAGTGAGAGGCATCCCTTTTCTGAATGTGAGAAACACGGTGGTAAAAGAGCCCACAGAATTCTTTCTTTACGCGGTTTCAGACTGACTTTTCTATGCGTGATAGCAAACAAGTGAGAGGCATCCCTGTAAGAGGGCCCACAGATTTCTTTTCTTTAAGTCGTTTCTCCCCTTTCCTTGAAATTTACACGACAAATTTAGCCCGGCGGTACCAAAATATCTTGTGGAATCTGAATGTCGTCAGAAACAAGAGTTGGACGTGACATTAGTGGAAAGAAATAGCGACAGGTGGTTGTGTTGAATATAATTAATTGTGAGAAAATTATTTCAATATTAAAAGTTTATAGTAATTTTATAAATTTATATTATTATTATTTCCTTACGCTGTTTGAGACATCTCTTCTCAATACGTGACTGTAAACAAGGAGCCCACATATTCCTTTCTTTACGTATTTCTGTCCTTTCCTTTAAATTTACAAGACAAGGAAGTATTGAATTCCATTTATTTTGGATGAGGTTTTCTAATTTTGATTTTAAAAATTTCAGTTATCGTTCTTTTTTAACTAGCTTACATATATTTGATTAATCAAATATATATATATATATATATATATATATATATATATATATATATGTCGAGAGATATCTTTCTATAGGCGCCTATTAGAGTTCGGGGTACATGATAAAGAGAGGCGCCGCGAGAAGGATATCTCTAGGCGTATTATATATATATATTTGATTAAAATCAAATATATGTAAGCTAGTAGCAGTCGCGGCACGACATGGAAAACAATAAAAAAATCAAAATAGAACTATATAATATTATATTATTCATGTTTGTTGCAATAATATGTAATATTATTATTGCAATTATTATTATTTTCTATTTGTTTGTGTAATAATATTATAAAATACTATTATTATTAATTTATATTGTTTTGATTATTATGATATTATTTTATAATTTATTGAAAATAACATTCATAATATAAATTTGAAATATTTTAAATCTATTATATTATTATTTTAAATTATTTTTAGATAATATTTTTTTTATAGTTTTATTGGTAATATCATATTGATAGAGTGTTATATGATAAGTATAATACTATTATATTCTTATTTTAAAATTGTAATATCGTTTTATAGTCATTAAGTGTATAATATGAGGGTCGGGGTTTAAATCTTGGTTAGAGTTAGGGTTAGGATTATGGTTAGGGGTGGGGCTATGGTAATAGATAAGATTATGATCATGATAGAATAAAAATTATGATGGGTTTTAGTTGAAGATTAGGGTTAGGGTTAAGGCTAATATCATAGTTAGGTTTATACTTAGGATTAGGTTTTGCATTAGAGATATAAATATAATGAGGGTTAGAGTTATAATTATAATGAGGGTTAGTATTATACTTAGGATTAGGGTTGGGGTTGGGGTAAGAGTTAGGATTGGAGTTAAACTTATTGGTTGTAATTAGGGTTAAGGTTAAATATTATAATCATTAATTATAAATAAAATTAGGATTAGGGTTAGGGTTAGGGTTAGAATTATAATTAAGATTAGGGTTAGGGTTAGGGTTAGGGTTAAGATTGCAATCAAAGATAGTATGTGATGATAGCTATAAGAGTTAGGGTTTGGGTTAGGATTAGGGTTGGGGATAGAAAAGGGTTAGGGTCAGGGTTAGAATTATAAGATTAAGGTTATGGTTTAGGTTAGGGTTTAAGATTAGGATAAGGATTATATATAGGATTTATTCTTAGGATCAGGGATAGATTTTGAGCTATGGTTAGAGTTAGGGTTATGGTTAGGATTATTGTTAGGGTTAGGGTTTATGGTTATGGTTATGGTTAGGTTAGGGTTAAGGTTTAGAATTATGGTTAGGGTTATGGTTTATATCATGGTTGGGGTTGGAGTCAAGGTTAAGTTTATGGTTATGCTTAGGGTTACAATTATGGCTAGGATTATCGCTAGGGTTAGGGTTTACATCATGGTTAGGGTTAGGGTTAAGGGTTATGATTAGGATTAGGTTTCAGGGTTAAAGTTATGATAATGGTCAGGGTTATATCATGGTTAGGGTTAGCTTCAAGATTAGGGTTTCGTTTAGGTTTAGGATTGTGGTTAGGGTTACGGTTAAGGATTACAATTAGGGTTAGGGTTAGGGTTAGGGTTAGGGTTATCGTTAGGGTTTAGTGTTAGGGCCAATTTTATGGTTAGGATTATGTTTTATTGTTAGTGTTACAATTATGTGTAGAGTTTATATCAAATTTAGGGTTTAGTGTTAGTGTTAAGTTTATGGTTAGGGTTTATTGTTATTGTTACAATTATGCTTAGAGTTTATCTCAATTTTAGGGTTAGGGTTAGGGTTAGGGTTAGGGATAGGTTTTAGTGTTAAGGTTAAGCTTATGGCTAGGGTTAGTGTTTATTGTTAGTGTTACAATTATGCTTAGAATTTATATCAAATTTAGGGTTAGCCTTATGGTTAGGGTTAGGGTTTATTATTAGTGTTACAATTATGTTTAGAGTTTATATCAAATTTAGGGTTATGAGTACTAGAAGATAATTTGGTTTAGGGTTAAGATTAATATAATGGTTAGGGTTATGGTTAGCATTAGGATATACATCATGGTTAGGGTTAGGGTTAGGGTTAGTATTATGTTTAAGGTTAGGATTTATGATTATGTTTATGGTTAGGATTTACATTAGGATAAGGGTTAAGATTAGGGTCATGGTTATCTTTTAGTGTTATGGTTAGGACCATGAGGGTAAGGGGTAGGCTTTACATCATGGTCGAGTTAGAGTTTACATCATGGTTAGGGTTATGAGTAAGACAATGGTTTAGGGTTAAGATTAGGATAATGGTTAGGGTTAAAAATATGGTTTGGGTTATGGTTAATGTTAGCATTAAGATATACATCATGGTGAGTTTCATGGTTAGTATAATGTTTGGGGTTAGGGTTTATGATTGTGGTTAGGGTAAGGGTTAGGGTTAGGGTTAGCATTAGATTTTAGGGTTAGAGTTTAGTGTTATGGTTAATATTATGGCTAGGGTTGAGGTTTATGTCATGACCAGGTTAGCATTTACATCATGGTTAGGGTCATGAGTAAGATAATGGTTTAGGTTTAGGAATATTTAGGGTTAGGGTTAGGATTATTTAGGGTTATGGTTAGGATTATGTTTAGAGTTAGAGTTTGCATCATGGCTATGGTTCAAGTTAGGTTTTATACCATGGTTAGAGTTAGGGTAAGGGTTGGGGTTATGATTACGATAATGACTTAAGGTTAGGATTAGGATAATGGTTAGGATAAACATTATGGTTAGGACCTTAGGTTTAGGGTTATGGTTATGGTTAGCATTAGGATATACATAATGGTTATGGTTAGATTTAGTAATATGTTTAGGGTTAGGGTTAGGGTTTACATTAGGATAAGGGTTAGGGTTAGGGTTAGGGTTAGGGTTAGCGATAAAGTTTAGGGTTAGGGTTTAGTGTTGGGGGTTTACATCAAGGTTAGGGTTATGAGTAAGATAATGGTTTAGGGTTAATATTAGCATATTGGTTAGGGTTAGGGTTAGTATTATGTTTAAGATTAGTAAATTTATGATTATGTTTATGGTTAGGATTTATGTTAGGATAAGGGTTAAGATTAGGTTCATGGTTAACTTTTAGTGTTAGGGTTAGGACGATGGGGGTAAGGGTTAGAGTTAAAGATAAAAATAGGGTTGAGGTTAGGGTTTGAATTATAGGTAGATTCAATTTTATGATTAGAGTTACAATATCATATAGAAATAGATTTAGGTTATGGTTATAGATAGAATTATGGTTAGGATTAGGGTTAAGTTTAAAGATAAAATTGGGGTTAGGATTTGAATTATAGTTAGAGTTGGCTTTACAATAAGTATTAGGATTTAGTTAATAAATAGATTCAAGGTCATTGCAATAGGCCTACAAATCTTTGATGTTCTCCTCATAATAACTAAAAATACTTTATGTAAAAGTATTGTAAATCTTTGATGTGCTTCTCATATATGCTTTCTTTTTTTCTTCTCATATATGATTTCATATTTTAAGATGCATAATATGACAATCTTACATTGATTAAAGTGGTTCATAATATAAATCCATATACTCTCTAAGTTCGTTGTCAAATATCAAAAGGAAATAATAATACATGACTATTCTAAGTATAGATTATCAATGCTCCCTTTTACTAACTTCTAAACAAATGAAACCATTAATTTAAGGATCCTAATGTTTTAAAAATAATTAGAGAACATATTATGGTATTTATATTATAATCTATATTTGTTATAAATAACTTTAAAGTAAAATAAAGTAATACTTTTACACTAAATAATAATAGTAAATGAATATTATCAAATATTAATTTGATATTTCTTTTTTTTATTATATTTATTCATATAAAATATATTATTATACATTTTTGAACTGAAGTTAAACTTATGTTGTGTAGGTATTAGCATAAATCAACTAATTTTAAATAGTATCCTTTTACTTGTGAAATTTTTAAAAAATAGAAATTAATCTAGATATATAAGCAACATTTCTATTCTATTTTTTCTTTTTGCATGTAAATCAATTCAATTTCTAAAATTGAACTCAATTATTATTTTTTATTTTTTAAACTGAATCAACAATTAGGTTTACAATAAATTTAAAAAAAAAATCTAGATATAAATAAAATATTTCTAAAAAAATTGTAGATATATAAATAAGATTTCTATTCTATTTTCCTTTTTGCATGCAAATCACTGCAAATTCTCAAATAATTTAAAATTTATTTTTTAATTTTTTAAAACTAAAATCTAGATTTAAATGGAAATTTTCTATATTTTTCTAAATACATCAACAAAATTTCTATTTTATTTCATCTTTTTACATGCAAATCATTTCAAAATCTAAAATTAAACTAAATCTTTTTTTAGAAAGAAAATTTTTAAAAATAGAAATTAATCTAGATATATAAGCAACATTTCTATTCTATTTTTTCTTTTTGCATGTAAATCAATTCAATTTCTAAAATTAAACTCAATTATTTTTTTGGGATTTTTTAAATTGAATCAACAATTAGTTTTACAATAAATTTAAAAATAAAATCTAGATATAAATAGATTATTTCTAAAAAAATTGTAGATATATAAATAAGATTTCTATTCTATTTTCCTTTTTGCATGCAAATCACTACAAATTCTAAAATAATTTTTTATTTTATTTTATTTTTTAAAACTAAAATCTAGATTTAAATGGAAATTTTCTATATTTTTCTAAATACATCAACAAAATTTCTATTTTATTTCATCTTTTTACATGCAAATCATTTCAAAATCTAAAATTAAACTAAATCTTAATTTTAGAAAGAAATAATTTATAATTGATTTTTGAGATTTACAAAGATTAGTAAGATTATTATCATCAAATTTAAGAGAGTCTAAAATTGAATAATTGAATTTAAACAAAATCATAATTTTTTTTTAATTAATTTTTTTCTCCATAATAAACTAAATTAATGTAGATTAATTTCAAATATATAAAAAAAATAGTAATAAAATTCACAATAATCTAATGTCTAAAAAAATAATTTTAACTAACATTTAAAAAGTGACTTTTTTTATAACATTTATCTCTTCAAAAGAAAGGGAAAAAATAAATCTTTTAAATTTTACCCTACCATTATCATGCAGTGGCTAAATAGAAGATTTGCAGTCAAAATGTGTAGCAAATAATTTAGTTAAAGAGAAAAAAATAGAGTTATGATGAGCTGCAACATCGATGAATACTCACACTCTCTATTGAACATCTCGCAGATTACAACTACATCCCTCCCATTTGCATAAAATTAAAACAATGGAAACTCGTATTCTATTTTGATTATTGCACAGGTGATTAAAGAAGAACACAGAGAAGCAAATTCTACTATTGGTAATGCAATGCAGAGGATATCTAGAGGAATTCAAGATAATGTCAGTATTGGCATTGCTGCATACATATGATAATAAAAAATGTTGATATTGAGATATGTCTATGCAGGGCTGGAAATAAATTATTGATGATAGATAAGTTTGTACCTGAGGTCTCAGATCAAGTTTCGTTGAGGTCACCAACTTAGGGCGATCTATAGAAATGGTTGTGGAGATTACAGAGCAATCTTCTTTCCGTAGTAGATTATTGGCTTGTGTAAATTCAAATTGTAGGCCTTTTTCCTAACATTTCCTTTGCCAATACATATGTGGAATGTTGTAGGAACATTCACAAATGCATTTGTAGTTCTTCTTTCCAATCGTTGCATGTAACTGTTGTTTTCAATTATAACGGTCGAATCATATCTTTGGAGGCATAGACAAGGCATGTGAACAGTTTTACATTATGGTCCATGCAACTTTAGGTGGTGCTTGGTCTTCCATCACATTTTGGTTTTCTTTAAGGTTTACATAGAATATTCTCATTTTACTCTATCCTTCACTCCCCCTGCTACGACTGTATAGGAACGCCTCTCGACGTAATTAATTTTTTTTGTTAATTATTTATTTTTTGCCGAAGGCATCTCCTATATGAAATGGACAGTCTATTTTTTCCCATCAACTATTGGCACTGCAGGAAACTGGATGCAAGATGATCAGGATGATCTCATGTGTCCAAACTTTCACGATTTTCGTTGAATTTTTTGCAAGTTTGATTTTTGAGGTGATATTCATTTTCGAGGCGATTGAGCTCAACTTTAATCGGATCGGAGTTGTGCAACAGATTCAAGATATTATCACCATCCACACTTGGTTGTTTCTTCTTATTCTTCCCATCAGATTTAAAGGAAAAATTTGCAGTAAGAACAAGGCCTCCAGAATCCGACACGGGTGGCCTGCCACACTCTCCAGCAAATAATCATCCTCTCCAAGGAAGCTGTAAGAGTCCGACATGCCTCCCGCTCATCTGATCTTCTCAATTACATCCAAAGCCACAGCCTTGTAGCCTCAAAAAACATGAAAACCCTCAGTAACTTTAAATAACAAAAGAACAGTAAAACCCTTGTTGACTCATGATTGCCCTTGATGACAAAAAAAAGGGTGACATCATGAAAGGCATGTTGATAAATCATTGCAATATTTTTATTAATAATGCTATCATGCCTCATATGCATAATGTTCAGTGAAATTTATGATGTGTACAACCACGTAATGACTTGGCATCAACTTACCTGGCATTCTTGCACGAGACTCTATTGTGGACTTCAAATGTTTTGAAATCCCATTTTATATTTTGGTTTCTTAAGTAGTAAAAGAAAAAGAATAAACAACAGTGTTTTATTTTGTTGCACAAACCCTAGAAGGTGCCACCATGGGTAATTTGGAGGCTATAACAGTGATTTTTCTATTTCAAATTTTTACAAAGCAGTAAAAAATTGCAAAATGTTTTTCTCTTTTGTAAAAAGAGATGAGCAGGAACAAAGAGTTTGATGGTTCTTTTTTTTACGGTCATGTAACTATTTTTTTAAGATAACAAAAGTTTTACAAGTGTTTTATATGCTATAAACAAGAGATTCGTTGTTCATACAGATTTCAATTTTCTGGAGAGATTTATAACTATTTTGTAAATGTTATACAAAAATCGTGTTTCTGCTTAGAAACCCTAACTAATACAGTTACCCTATTTTCGAAGGTATATTTGGAATGTTGTTTTTTGAATAGTTTTGATTTAAAAAAAACAATTCAGTTCAGCTTTTGAATTGATTCTACATATTTGGGCATTTATACATATCATGGTTGTGACATTTTAAAAAAAGTGTGAGTGTGAAGAGAAAAAAAATAAAAGGCAAGGAAAACTGTGCGTTACTTGTTGTGATCAGTGAAAAAGATTGAAAGGGTTTTTCATTGCATATTGTGAAAACTCTGTTTTCAAAAGTTCAGTGTGAATTTGATTTTGGAAATCAAGGGCAGAAAGGATTATTGTATTTCATACAAATAACCGAGTATGTAATTTCTCTGCACTTTATAGCAGTATATTTTTAAAAGGAAATTGTTTCAGTTGTACTCTTATAATCTCAAAGTTGCACAAGTATATTTTTGCAATTATGATGTGGTTGGTGCTCCTTGAAGACAGTGTACAGAATTGGTGCTCATTGTTATAATAAAAAGGATCTTTACGAGTGGTTTTTCTACCCCAAGAGGGTTTTCCACTCATGAAATCTTTGTGTTATGTCTCAAAAGTTTTCAATTAGTTTCATTCTCTGATATGTTGGATTATTTCATTTATTTTGCATTGTGCTAATTCATACAATTGTAGTTTTATATCTACAAGTTCCATGTTACTACTGTGTTCATTAGTTTGATCATATCAATATGTATACTTAAGAGAAACTATTTTGTTATGTTTGGTTTACATACAACAAGGCTCTCTATCAAAACTCCTTATATGAGTTAAGTTCTTAGACTCTAAATCACCCCCCCCCCCCCCAACTCTTAGAGTCAATTCACTTCCAACAAGTAGTATCAGAGCGTAGGATCCCTCCATATAGGTCTTTCCTATGGATTGATCCTGGTTGTTTGGAAGTTCAAATGGTTCAAAATCAAGAAGGTGCTTCACTTTCCAGAGCTCCTCTTTTTCATGGCACTAATTATGTGTCCTGGAGAATTCGAATGGAAACATATTTGATCTCTGTTGATCTTAATGTGTGGAATATTGTTACAACTATGTATAAAGTTCTTGATATTATTCCTACAGACCCTAATGATAAAACAAAATATGAAGTAAATGCTAGGGCCAAACATGCACTCATATGTGGTCTTACAAAGGATGTGTTTGTAAAGGTCATGCATTGTAAGTCTACCCATGAGATTTGGGATAAACTAGAAAGAAATTTATCAAGGAGATAAAAAAAGTAAAAGAATCAAAGATTCTCACACTCAAAAATTAATTTGAGGCATTGAGAATGAAAGATGATGAAACTATTGCAAGCTATTTTCTAAGAATTGATGAGATAGTAAACTCTAGAAGAGGTCTTGGTGAAACAGTGCATGAACAAGATGTTGTTAGAAAAGTCATTAGAACCTTATTGCCAAAATTTGAAACTAAGGTTTCAACCTTAGAAGAAAAGAAAAGTTTTTCTAAAATGACTCTTGATAACCTGCAAGGTATTCTTATTGCCTATGAATTGAGAATTGCCAGCAATTCCTCTACTTCAAAAGAAACAGCTTTTAGAGTAGAAAAGAAAGAAGAACCTGATAGCGAATCTGAACTTTCAGATGCTATTGAAGCTTTACTTGTTAGAAAGTTGAAAAAGAAATATAAGGGTAAATTACCCTTCAAATGTTTTAATTGTGGGAAAACTGGACACTTTGTTGCTCAATGTCCTCTAAGTGATCTAAATAGTGAAGAAGAAAAACCAGAAAAATTCTACAAAAAGAAAATGTGGAATCCTAAAAAGAAATTCAATACCTTTAAGAAAAAGAAGAGTCTCTTCACAAAAGAAGACTCTGAAGGAGAATCAGATGATTCACCTTGTGAAGGAGATGATACACTATTTATGGCAGAAATAGAATCTTCTTCAACTAGCAAATCTGAAAATCAATCTGTTCTAGACCAAGGTGAAATTGATCTTGAGGGAGAGTTACTCTGTGCTCTCAAAGAAATAAAAAGATTAAAAAAATTAGTAGTCTCACATGAAAGTTCAAATCAGATTCTACAAGTTGAATTGAATGACTCAAATTTAGCAAATGAAAATCTGAAATCTCTTCTTGAAGATAGAGATAAGAAAATCAAAGTCTTAGAACAACAAGTTTCTTCTCTGCAAAAACAGGTTGGTCAATGTGAGAGCACTATGCATCTGCATGATATTCTTGATAAACAAAAACATCACAAAGATCTGACTGGTGTTGGTTTTTGTAAGGACAAAACAAAAAATCAGAATTTTAAGACAACAAACAGAAATCCAACATATTCTCTTAACAGATCTTTTAGATTTGGTTTCTTCAATGGATATTATTTTTATTGCAATAAATTTGGCCACAAGGTCAGTACTTGCAGATTTATAAAGCACATAACTCCTATGTTTGGACACAAACAAAATTATGGATTTTCAAATATGGTAAAATGTTTTAAATGCAACAATTTTGGGCATACTACTAGACAATGTAAATCAAAACAAAGTAATGAAAAACAATGGAAACCTAAGTTTGTGTCTAGTACCGAGCAATCAATGTTGGTATAACCTGCACTTCTTTCCAATAGGAGGACCATGTGGGTGTTGGACAGTGCATGTTCTAACCATATGACAGGTGAGAAGGATAAATTTCTTCATTTGGAAGATTATGATGGTGGACTTGTTAAATTTGGGGACAATTCAGGTATTCACATCAAAGGTAAAGGAACATTATTCTTAAATGATGACACTCCCATTAATTATGTATATTATGTTGAGGGTTTAAAACATAACCTTCTCAGTGTCAGTCAAATATGTGATACTCGGTATAATGTATCTTTTAGTTCTCAAGGTTGCACTATCTCAAAAAGTTCTAGAAGGGTTGTTGCTACTAGATTGAGAACCTATGCTAATATTTATAATCTACTTGATTCCACTGATTATGAAAATCATAAAAGTATGTGTCTTGTGAGTCAGATTGAAGAAAATTAGCTTTGGCATAAACATCTGGGCCATGTGAATTTTGACAATCTTGTGAGAATTAGTAAGAATCAAAATGTCAGAGGTCTACCTATTCTAAGCAAACCAACAAATGCGGTATGTAAAGAATGTCTTAAGGGCAAACAGACAAGGGTATCTTTTAAATCAAAAGTGTATTCTTCTACTAGGCCATTACAACTTGTACATAAAAATTTATGTGGTCCTACAAGGACTCAATCAATCAATGGAGATAAATATTTTATGCTCTTTGTTGATGATTATACTAGAATGGTTTGGGTTACTTTTCTGAAACACAAATCTGAAGCATTTGATAGATTTAAAGTTTTCAAGAAAATGGTAAAACATGAATCAGATTTGAAATCAAGATGTTTAAGATCTGACAAAGGTGGTGAGTTTACATCACAGAAATTTGTTGATTACTGTGAAAAACATGGAATCAAAAGGCAGTATGCAGCTACATGAACACCTCAACAAAATGGAGTAGTTGAGCGTAAGAATAGGACTGTGAAGGAGATGGCTCATACAATGCTAAATGAAGCCAATTTTCCAGATAAACATTGGAAAGAGGCTGTTCATACATCAGTCTATATTTTGAATCGTGTGCAAATCAGAGTAAAATCTACTTTTGCTCCTTGTGAACTCTGGTATGGTAAAGAAACTTCCATTAAATATCTCAAAATATTTGGTTGCAAATGTTATATTAAGAGGGATGAGGAAAATCTAGGAAGTTTTGATACTAAGACTGATGAGGGTATCTTTCTTGGATACTCTACTCAGAGCAAAGCTTATAGATGTTTCAATAATAGGTTGAAGAAAATTGTTGAAACAATAAATGTGAGATTTGATGAGCAGTTTTTGTTAAGTAATGATTTGCAGGATGTTGCAAAAGATGCTCCAATAAAGCTTGATCAAGTTCCTAAATCTACGGAAACAGAAAAGAAAAATGAAATGAGCAAATCAAGCTCTAATGAAGAAGATTCAAATGCAGAAACAAGAATTCCTCAGTATACTCCTTCAAGGATTATTACAAAGGGACATCCTCAAAATCAAGTTATTGGTAACATGGATGCAGGGATTTTGACCAGAAGAAGAGCAAAAACTAGTGAACAAGCTCAAATAGCTGAGCACTATTGTTTGGTAACTGATTTTGAACCTAAAAATGTTTCTGATGCTTTATCCGATCAATGTTGGTTAAATGCTATGAAAGATGAAATTAATCAAATAGAAAAGAATCAAACATGGGTGTTAGTGCCTAGGCTAGATGATATTAATGTGATAGGAGGCAAATGGGTGTTTAGAAATAAGCTTGATGAATCTGGACAGGTTGTTAGAAATAAAGCATGTTTTATTTGTAAGGGTTATGCACAATAGGAAGGTATAGAGTTTGGTGAAATATTTGCACCTGTAGCTAGATTAGAATTAATCAGAATATTCCTTGCATACTCTTGCCATAAAAAAATTAAAATTTACCAGATGGATGTCAAAACTGCTTTTCTTAATGGTTATCTTGATGAAGAAGTTTATATGGAACAACCATAAGGTTTTGAATCTGCAGATAAACCTAATTATGTGTACAAATTAAAAAAGGCACTCTATGGCCTTAAACAAGCTCCAAGAGCTTGGTACTCCATATCGGATGCTCATCTTACAGGAAATGAATTTACTAAAGGAGGAGTGGACAACAATTTGTATGTTAAGGTCGCAGGTAATGATATTCTAGTTGTTGAAGTATATGTGGATGACATTATTTTTGGCTGCAATAATGATTCCTTGTCTAAAAAGTTTTCTAAAATCATGGAATCTGAATTTGAAGGGTGAATTAACCTTCTTCCTTGGTCTTCAAGTAATGCAGCTTAAACAAGGCATTTTTCTGTGACAAACTAAATATGCCAAAGAAATGCTTAAGAAGTTTAACATGACAGACTGCAAACCAGTTAGCACTCCAATGGAAACTGGTTGTAAATTATCTAAGTCTGATGACTCACCTGAGGTAAATCAATCAGAGTATAGATCAATGATAGGCAGTTTGTTATATTTGACTACATCTAGACTAGATTTGATGTTTGTAGTATGTTTGGTTTCACATTTTCAATCTGCACCAAAACAATCTTATTTGAATGTTGTGAAACAAATTTCAAGTATATTTAGGGTACTTTAGACTATGGTTTATGGTATCCTCGAAATAATGATTTCACTCTTGTTGGTTTCACTGATTCTGATTGGGATGGCTGTATAGATGATCGTAAGAGCACCAGTGGTGCTGCCTTCTTTCTAGATGACTGTCTTATTGCTTGGCACAACAAAAAGCAAGATTGTGTTACTTTGTCCACTGCAGAATTTGAATACATTGTTGCCACTGCATGTTCTACACAACTAATATGGATGTCCCACCAAATTGCTAATATGGGTATTTCTGTTGCTAAGCCTGTTTCAATTTTTTGTGACAATACAAGTGCTATTAGACTTTCCAAAAATCTTGTTATGCATTCTCGCACTAAACATGTTGATATCAAATTACATTTTCTACGAGACCAAGTGTTGGCTAATGAGTTTCGGCTTTTGTATGTGCCTTCTCAGGCACAAGTGGCTGATATTTTTACCAAATATTTATCCAAAGAAACATTTGAAAGGCTTCAAGAAAGGTTGGGAGTTCTCTCTCAATCTGGTATTCTCACTTCGTGCACAAATTGAGGGGGAGCTTTGCTCCTCTAGCAACCATCTACTACTTTACCCTTTGTCCTTGAGACAAAAAGGGGGAGAAACAAACATCATTGACAGTTATACTTGGATTTCTTTATACATGATACAAAATGATATTTATGGTACAATGAGTATGCTTGTTATGAGACACAATGATATTTATGGTACGGTGAGTATGTTGGTTATGAGATTCAGGTCAATGATGCAATGTTTTTTTTTGCCATCAACGACAAAGGGGGAGTTTGTTGACTCTTGATTGCCCTTGACGACAAAAAAAAGGGTGACATCATGAAAGGCATGTTGATAAACCATTGGCATATTTTTATTAATAATGCTATCGTGCCTCATATGCATAATGTTCAGTGAAATTGATGATGTGTACAGCCACGTAATGACTTGGCATCAACTTACTTGGCATTCTTGCACAAGACTCTATTGTGGACTTCAAATGTTTTGAAATCCCATTTTATATTTTGGTTTCTTAAGTGGTAAAAGAAAAAGAATAAACAACAATGTTTTATTTTGTTGCACAAACCCTAGAAGGTGCCGCCATGGGTAATTTGGAGGTTGTAATAGCGATTTTTCTATTTCAGATTTTTACAGAGCAGTAAAAAATTGCAAAATATTTTTCTCCTTTGTAAAAAGAGATGAGCGGGAATAAAGAGTTTGATGGTTCTTTTTTTTACAGTCATGTAACTATTTTTTTAAGATAACAAAAGTTTTACAAGTGTTTTATATGCTATAAACAAGAGATTCGTTGTTCATACGGATTTCAATTTTCTGGAGCAGATTTATAACTATTTTTTAAATGTTATACAAAAATCGCGTTTCTGTTCAGAAACCCTAACTAATACAGTTACCCTATTTTCAAAGGTATATTTCAAAGGTTGTTTTTCGAACAATTTTGATTTAAAAAAATAGTTCATTTCAGTTTTTGATCTAATTCTACATCTTTGGGCATTTATACATATCATGGCTGTGACATTTTAAAAAAAGTGTGAGTGTGAAGAGAAAAAAATAAAAGGCAGGGAAAATTGTGTGTTACTTGCTGTGATCAGTGAAAAAGATTGAAAGGGTTTTTCATTGCATATTGTGAAAACTTTGTTTAAAGAAGTTCAGTGTGAATTTGTGTTTGAAAATCAAGGGCAGAAAGGATTATTGTATTTCATACAAATAACAGAGTATAAAAAGTATGTGATTTCTCTGCACTTTATAGAAGTATATTTGTAAAAGAAAATTGTTTCAGTTGTACTCTTATAATCTCAAAGTTGCACAAGTATATTTCTGCAATTTTGATGTGGTTGGTGCTCCTTGAAGACAGTTTACAAAGTTGGTGCTCATTGTTATAATAAAAGGGATCTTTACGAGTGGTTTTTCTACTCCAAGAGGGTTTTCCACTCATGAAATCTTTGTGTCATGTGTCAAAAGTTTTCAATTAGTTTCATGCTCTAATATGTTGGATTATTTCATTTGTTTTGCATTGTGCTAATTCATACAATTGTAGTTTTATATCTACAAGTTCCATGTTACTGTGTCATTTATAAAATTAAATGTTATTTAATTCATTTCTGAAATTTCAACTTTGTTGATTTAAAGGCATTCTTTTCAATTCATTAGTTTGATAATATCAGTATGTATACTTAAGAGAAACTATTTTTTTATGTTTGGTTTACATTCAACAAGGTTCTCTATCAAAACTTCTTGTATGAGTTAAGTTCTTAGACTCTAATTCACCCCCCCCCCCCTGCCCTCTTAGAGTCAATTCACTTCCAACAAGTGGTATCAGAGTGTAGGATCCCTCCATATAGGTCTTTCCTAGGGATTGTTCCTGGTTGTTTGGAAGTTCAAATGGCTCAAAATCAAGAAGGTGCTTCACTTTCAAGAGCTCCTCTTTTTAATGGCACTGATTATGTGTTCTGGAGAATTCAAATGGAAACATATTTGATCTCTATTGATCTTAATGTGTGGAATATTGTTACAACTAAGTATAAAGTTCTTGATATTATTCCTACAGACCCTAATGATAAAACAAAATATGAATTAAATGCTAGGGCCAAACATGCACTCCTATGTGGTCTTACAAAGGATGTGTTTGTGAAGGTCATGCATTGTAAGTCAGCCCATGAGATTGGGGATAAACTAGAAACAATTTATCAAGGAGATAAAAAAAGTAAAAGAATCAAAGATTCTCACACTCAAGAATCAATTCGAGGCATTGAGAATGAAAGATGATGAAACTATTGCAAGCTATTTTCTAAGAATTGATTAGATAGTAAACTCTAGAAGAGGTCTTGGTGAAACAGTGGATGAACAAGATGTTAGAAAAGTCATTAGAACCTTATTGCCAAAATTTGAAACTAAGGTTTCAACCTTAGAAGAAAAGAAAAGCTTTTCTAAAATGACTCTTGGTAACCTGCAAGCTATTCTTATTGCCTATGAAATGAGAATTGGCAGTAATTCCTCTACTTCAAAAGAAACAGCTTTTAGAGTAGAAGAGAAAGAAGAACCTGATAGCGAATTTGAACTTTCAGATGCTATTGAAGCTCTACTTGCTACAAAGTTGAAAAAGAAATATAAGGGTAAATTACCCTTCAAATGTTTTAATTGTGAGAAAACTGGACACTTTGTTGCTCAATGTCCTCTAAGTGATCTAAATAGCGAAGAAGAAAAACCAGAAAAATTCTACAAAAAGAAAATGTGGAATCCTAAAAAGACATTCAATACGTTTAAGAAAAAGAAGAGTCTCTTCACAAAAGAAGACTCTGAAGGAGAATCAGATGATTCACCTTGTGAAGGAGATGAGACACTATTTATGGCAGAAATAGAATCTTCTTCAACTAGCAAATCTGAAAATCAATCTGTTCTAGACCAAGGTGAAATTTATCTTGAGGGAGAGTTACTCTGTGCTCTCAAAGAAATAAAAAGATTAAAAAAATTAGTAGTCTCACATGAAAGTTCAAATCAGATTCTACGAGTTGAATTGAATGACTCAAATTTAGCAAAGGAAAATCTGAAATCTCTTCTTGAAGATAGAGATAAGAAAATCAAAGTCTTAGAACAACAAGTTTCTTCTTTGCAAAAACAAGTTGGTCAATGTGAGAGCACTATGCATCTAAATGATATTCTTGATAAACAAAAACATCACAAAGATCTGACTGGCGTTGGTTTTTGTAAGGACAAAACAAAAAATCAGAATTTTAAGACAACAAACAGAAATCCAACATATTCTCTTAATAGATCTTTTAGATTTGGTTTCTTCAATGGATATTGTTTTTATTGCAATAAATTTGGCCACAAGGTCAGTACTTGCAAATTTATAAAGCACATAACTCCTATGTTTGGACACAAAAAAAATTATGGATTTTCAAATACGATAAAATGTTTTAAAAGCAACAATTTTGGGCATACTACTAGACAATGTAAATCAAAACAAAGTAATGAAAAACAATGGAAACCTAAGTTTGTGTCTAGTACCGAGCAATCAATGTTGGTACAAATTACACTTCTTTCCAATAGGAGAACCATGTGGGTGTTGGACAGTGGATGTTCTCACCATATGACAGGTGATAAGGATAAATTTATTCATTTGGAAGATTATGATGGTGGACTTGTTAAATTTGGGGACAATTCAGGTATTCATATCAAAGGTAAAGGAACATTATTCTTAAATGGTGACACTCTCATTAATGATGTATATTATGTTGAGGGTTTAAAACACAACCTTCTCAATGTCAGTCAAATATGTGATACTCGGTATAATGTATCTTTTAGTTCTCAAGGTTGCACTATCACAAAAAGTTCTAGAAGGGTTGTTGCTACTGGATTGAGAACCTCTGGTAATATTTATAATCTACTTGATTCCACTGATTATGAAAATCATAAAAGTATGTGTCTTGTGAGTCAGATTGAAGAAAATTGGCTTTGGCATAAACGTCCGGGTCATGTGAATTTTGACAATCTTGTGAGAATTAGGAAGAATCAAAATGTTAGAGGTCTACCTATTCTAGGAAAACCAACAAATGCGGTATGTAAAGAATGTCTTAAGGGCAAACAGACAAGGGTATCTTTTAAATCAAAAGTGCATTTTCTACTAGGCCATCACAACTTGTACATACAGATTTATGTGGTCCTACAAGGACTCAATCAATCAATGCAGATAAATATTTTATGCTCTTTGTTGATGAAATACTAGAATGGTCTGAGTTACTTTTCTGAAACACAAATCTGAAGCATTTGATAGATTTAAAGTTTTCAAGAAAATGGTAGAATGTGAATCAGATTTGAAATTAAGATGTTTAAGATATGAAAAAGGTGGTGAATTTACATCACAGGAATTTGTTGATTACTGCGAAAAACATAGAATCAAAAGGCAGTATGCAACTGCACGAACACCTCAACAAAATGGAGTAGTTGAGCGTAAGAATAGGACTGTGAAGGAGATGGCTCGTACAATGCTAAATGAAGCCAATTTGCCAGATAAACATTGGAAAGAGGTTGTTCATACATCAATCTATATTTTGAATCGTGTGCAAATCAGAGTAAAATCTACTTTTACTCCTTATGAACTCTGGTATGGTAAAGCAACTTCCATTAAATATTTCAAAATATTTGGTTGCAAATGTTATATTAAGAGGGATGAGGAAAATCTAGGAAGTTTTGATACTAAGACTGATGAGGGTATCTTTCTTGGATACTCTACTCAGAGCAAAGCTTATAGATGTTTCAATAATAGGCTGAAGAAAATTGTTGAAACAATAAATGTGAGATTTGATGAGCAGTTTCTGTTAAGTAATGATTTGCAGGATGTTGCAAAAGATGCTCCAATAAAGCTTGATCAGGTTCCTAAATCTACGGAAACAGAAAAGAAAAATGAAATCATCAAATCAAGCTCTAATGAAGAGGATTCAAATGCAGAAGATTCAAATGCAGAGGATTCAAATGCAGAAACAAGAATTCCTCAGTATACTCCTTCAAGGATTATTACAAAGAGACATCCTCAAAATCAGGTTATTGGTAACATGGATGCAGGGATTTTGACCAGAAGAAGAGAAAAAACTATTGAACAAGCTCAAATAGCTGAGCACTCTTGTTTGGTAACTGATTTTGAACCTAAAAATGTTTTTGATGCTTTATCCGATCAATGTTGGTTAAATGCTATGAAAGATGAAATTAATCAAATAGAAAAGAATCAAACATGGGTGTTAGTGCCTAGGCTAGATGATAAAAATGTGATAGGAGGCAAATGGGTGTTTAGAAACAAGCTTGATGAATCTAGACAGGTTGTTAGAAATAATGCACATTTTATTTGTAAGGGTTAAGCACAATAGGAAGGGGTAGACTTTGGTGAAACATTTGCACCTGTAGCTAGATTAGAATCAATCAAAATATTCCTTGCATACTCTTGCTATAAAAAAATTAAAGTTTAACAGATGGATGTCAAAACTGCTTTTCTTAATAGCTATCTTGATGAAGAAGTTTATATGGAACAACCATAAGATTTTGAAGCTGTAGATAAACCTGATTATGTGTACAAATTAAAAAAGGCACTCTATGGCCTTAAACAAGCTCCAAGAGCTTGGTACTCCATATTGGATGCTCATCTTACAGGAAATGAATTTACTAAAGGAGGAGTGGATAACAATTTGTATGTTAAGGTCACAGGTAATGACATTCTAGTTGTTGAAGTATATGTGGATGACATTATTTTTGGCTGCAATAATGATTCCTTGTCTAAAAAGTTTTCTAAAATCATGGAATCTGAATTTGAAATGTCCATGTTGGGTGAATTAACCTTCTTCCTTGGTCTTCAAGTAATGCAGCTTAAACAAGGCATTTTTGTGTCACAAACTAAATATGCCAAAGAAATGCTTAAGAAGTTTAACATGACAGACTGCAAACCAGTTAGCACTCCAATGGAAACTAGTTGTAAATTATCTAAGTTTGATGACTCACCTGAGGTAAATCAATCAGAGTATAGATCAATGATAGGCAATTTGTTATATTTGAGTGCATCTAGACCAGATTTGATGTTTGTAGTATGTTTGGTTTCACGTTTTGAATTTGCACCAAAACAATCTCATTTGAATGTTGTGAAACAAATTTTCAAGTATATTTAGGGTACTTTAGACTATGGTTTATGGTATCCTCGAAATAATGATTTCACTCTTGTTGGTTTCACTGATTCTGATTAGGCTGGCTGTATAGATGATCGTAAGAGCACCTGTGGTGCTGCCTTCTTTCTAGATGACTGTCTTGTTGCCTGGCACAACAAAAAGCAAGATTGTATTACTTTGTCCACTACAGAATCTGAATACATTGCTGCCACTGCATGTTCTACACAACTGATATGGATGTCCCACCAAATTGTTGATATGGGTATTTCTATTGCTAAGCCTGTTTCAATTTTTTGTGACAATACAAGTGCTATTAGTCTTTCCAAAAATCCTGTTATGCATTCTCGCACTAAACATGTTGCTACAAATTACATTTTTTGCAAGACCATATATTGGCTAATGAGTTTTAGCTTTTGTACGTGCCTGCTCAGGCACACGTGGCTAATATTTGTACCAAAGCTTTATCCAAAGATACATTTGAAAGGCTTTGAGAAAGGTTGGGAGTTCTCTCTCAATCTGGTATTCTCACTTTGTGCACAAATTGAGGGGGAGCTTTGCTCCTCTTGCAACCATCTGCTGCTTTGCCCTTTGTCCTTGAGACAAAAAGGGGGAGAAACAAACATCATTGACAGTTATATTTGGATTTCTTTATACATGATACACAATGATATTTATGGTACAGTGAGTATGTTGGTTATGAGATTCAGGTCAATGATGGCATGTTTTTTTTTGCCATCAAGGACAAAGGGGGAGTTTGTTGACTCTTGATTGCCCTTGACGACAAATAAAAATGGTGAAATCATGAAAGGCATGTTGATAAACCATTGGCATATTTTTATTAATAATGCTATCGTGCCTCATATGCATAATGTTTAGTGAAATTTATGCTGTGTACAACCACGTAATGACTTGGCATCAACTTACCTGGCATTCTTACACGAGACTCTATTGTAGACTTCAAATGTTTTGAAATCCCATTTTATATTTTTGTTTCTTAAGTGGTAAAAGAAAAAGAATAAACAACGGTGTTTTATTTTGTTGCACAAACCCTAGAAGGTGCCGCCATGGGTAATTTGGAGGCTGTAACAGTGATTTTTCTATTTCAGATTTTTACAGAGCAGTAAAAAATTGCAAAATGTTTTTCTCTTTTGTAAAAAAAGATGAGCAGGAATAAAGAGTTGGATGGTTCTTTTTTTTACAGTCATGTAACTATTTTTTTAAGATAACAAAAGTTTTACAAGTGTTTTATATGCTATAAACAAGAGATTCGTTGTTCATACGGATTTCATTTTTCTAGAGCAGATTTATAACTATTTTTAAAATGATACAAAAATCGTGTTTCTGTTTAGAAACCCTAACTAATACAGTTACCCTATTTTCGAAGGTATTTTTGGAAGGTTGTTTTTCGAACAGTTTTGATTTTAAAAAAACAATTCATTTTAGTTTTTGAACTAATTCTACATCTTTGGCCATTTATACATATCATGGCTGTGACATTTAAGAAAAAGTGTGAGTGTGAAGAGAAAAAAATAAAAGGCAGGGAAAACTGTGCGTTACTTGCTGTGATCAGTGAAAAAGATGGAAAGGGTTTTTCATTGCATATTGTGAAAACTTTGTTTTCAAAAGTTCAGTGTGAATTTGATTTTGGAAATCAAGGGCAGAAAGGATTATTGTATTTCATACAAATAACAAAGTATACAGAGTATGTGATATCTCTGCACTTTATAGCAGTATATTTGTAAACGGAAATTGTTTCAGTTGTACTCTTATAATCTCAAAGTTGCACAAGTATATTTCTGCAATTATGATGTGGTTGGTGCTCATTGAAGACAATGTACAGAGTTGGTGCTCATTGTTATAATAAAAAGGATCTTTACAAGTGGTTTTTCTACCCCAAGAGGGTTTTCCACTCATGAAATCTTTGTGTCATATGTCAAAATTTGTCCATTAGTTTCATGCTCTGATATGTTGGATTATTTCATTTGTTTTGCATTGTGCTAATTCATACAATTGTAGTTTTATATCTGCAAGTTCCATGTTACTGTGTCATTTATAAAATTAAATATTATTTACTTCAATTCTAAAATTTCAACTTTGTTGATTTAAAGGCATTCTTTTTCAGTTCATTAGTTTGATCATATCAGTATGTATACTTAAGAGAAACTATTTTGTTATGTTTGGTTTACATTCAACAAGATTCTCTGTCAAAACTTCTTGTATGAGTTAAGTTCTTAGACTCTAATTCATCCCCCCACGCCCCCCTCTTAGAATCAATTCACTTCCAACAACCCTCACTTCTCCACCAAAATGAGACCTATAAGGTCCCTCAAACCCTCGATTTAAAGATCAAACCGTCCACAGAGCACTTCTTTGTCAAGATTTTGTCATCTCGAAGCTTAAAATCATCGCCATTCTTTAACTCTTCCGATTCTTGTCCAAATTTGTCATTTATAACCTCAAAACAGAGTAATTTTAACTACGCTTTTATATCTCCCAATGCCGCCACAGCTCGGATCGATCCTGTGACCAGAATGTCCTTTCTAAAATCCTTCCTGCACCAGATCCCTTAAACTGCCATCCTCACCACAACCTCCATCATATCTATTGGCATCTGTCATTGCCCTATGGGGCAGTAGTTCAAGAACATCACTGGAATGTCTACGGATGTGATTTGTATCCTACACAAAAAGCATGCACTATTTTATGGCCTTCGATCCAACTACATGCAGGTATCTTTGAAATCTACTATTTCATCAATCTCCTCACTATTTGAGCCTCACACACCCGACCACGTCTGCATAGATGCAAACAATTCAAGTGCATTGTCTTGCATTGTCTATGATTCGACATTTTCCATGTATGTCACCACAACATTTCCAACTATAATATCTGACAAAAATCTCCCTACCATTATTCTTTGATGTATTCCCATACCTTATTCCAGAGCTCCCATTTTGGCACGGTAGGACACTGGCAAAAAAAATATTGACTTCATACTTGCCAATTGCATTTCTGTGGAAATTTTTTAAGCCTTTTCAACACATTCAATTTCTGTAAATCTTGTGATCATTGGGCAAGAATATCAAGTCCTGGAGATTTGAAGCCCCTTTCCATCGACTTCATTTGCAGATTTTAATTTGTTCAGATTTTAGTCACGAAAGGGTTCCTTAAGTGCACGAGACAATGGGATATGTGAGGACTTCATAGCTTTGAAGCATTTACTGTTAGAGTTCACTAACAAAATAATTTCATACCATAGGCTATTAATAACATGTACAGTTTTGATAATTTTATGTTTTAAATTAAATGAATTAAAAAATATATTTTATTTTAATTAAAAATAATAATTAATATTAATTTTTTATATATAAATTTTATGAAAATCACAATTCCTTTCAATGTTTAGTAATTATGAACATTCTTTATGTAATGTTCTTCTTTGCTTTTCACATATTGATAATCAAATATGAGTTAAGAATAGGCAAATATTTGAATTAAAAAAATAACTTTCACCAAATATTCCTTATAATATTTGGAGTATAAATTTTAAATTACAATTGGATAAAAAAATATACCATACAATTAAATGTGTTATTGATTTAAGAAAAATAAATTAAAAATTATTTTATTTGGTAGATTCTATTTTTAATAAACATTTAAAGTTTTCTATTAATGTCTTTTTTCTCTTCAAAATATATTAATTTTTTGGATAGTTTATTTTAAATTATATATTTGCAAAGTATTAGCTTCACAATTTTTTAATATAATTCTTTAAAAAATATAAAATAATTTATCCAATTTAATTTCAATTTTTATTTATGAAGATTGTTGGGATATTTTATTTCAAATTATATATTTGTAAAGGTATTGGTGGACATAATGCTTCATAGTTTTTTAATATAATTCTTTACAAAAAAATAAAATAGTTTATTCAATTTAATTTAAATATTTATTTTTGAAGATTGTTGTCTTCTCTTTTTTAGAAAAAAGAGGATAGAATAATTAATTTTGATAGAAAATAGTAATATTTATGAAACTTAAAAATAGATTGAAGCTATAAGAAAACCTTAAAATATTGTCTTTACATGACCCCACAAACATAATATGCATTGATTAAATGCACATATACTAGTGGAATTTTGTAGGACTACCTTATTTTATGTTAAATCTCTTTAAAAGATATATATTTTGGGAAATAAATAGATTCTTTAGATTTTAGTTTACTTTCAAATTGCAATATATATTTTTCCTTTTTATTCATAAATAGTGATTTTTTTAATTTATAAAGTTTTAAAATAATTTTTTTATTTTTTATATTACTTATTATTTTAAATTTTTTGATTTGATAATATTAATTAATCAAGAGAACATATTTCAAAATGCTATTATGGCATATATTATTTGTATTAAGAATAAGGAGATCAAAATGCTATTATGGCATATATTTTAAAAAAATATCTATTGTAATTTATTTCATAACTTAATTATTATCTTTATATTGTTAAATATAATTTGAAATGTTCTTAAAAAAAGGTACAAATATATTTATTTATTTTTATTTTTTTGGTACAAATATATTTATGTTATAGATATGACTGACAATCAATCAAACTAGAAATTTGAATAAATTTTACTTTTTTTGCTATTGAAATAATTTTTATTTTATTTTAATGATATAGAAAAAGGTCATCTTTACTAACTTATGTTATATTTTTATAGATTTGTTTTATGTTGTTTTAGTCATCTACATTTTCTATTTATTTATAGAATTAATAAAATGAATTCTTATATTCAAGCTAAAACTATATAGAGGGAGAGAGAGAGAGCGCAAGCCCTATCTCTTTTTCTCTTCCCATCTCTCTCTGTGTCCATATAATATAAAATTATTTTTTACTTACTATTTAATTTATATTCTATTTTTTGTTTATATTATCATCACATATAATTTTAATATAATTAATATCTTTTTTTTTTTAATTGTAACTATTAAAATTATTTTTAAAAATATTATTATATTAAATTACCTTATATTTATATTGAATAATATTTACATATTGTAATATATTTAAATATCTATATTTGTTATTTAATTTTAATGCCAAATTTATATTATATTTCTTATTATTATGTATTAGCATTACATGCAAAAATTATATAATTAATATATAATATTTAAATTTTTAATATAGAAGAGAGAGAGAGAGAGAGAGAGAGAGAGAGAGAGAGAGAGAGAGAGAGAGATTGTGAGATAATGAGAAACAAAGAAATAGAGATATAACAAGCCCTATCTCTTTTTCTCTTCCCATCTCTCTCTCTCTCTTTGTCTATATATATCTCCCTCTCTCTACCTTTGTGTGTATATATACCTTCCTATCTTTATCTTTTTCTTCTGCCATCACCCCCTCTCTATCTCTCCCATTTTCGATTTATATTTCTCTCTCTCCCTCTCCCTCTTGATCCCCCTATCTTCTTCCAACTAGATCTCTTTCTTCCCCTCTCTATATTTATCTCTCCCTCTCCCTCTATATCTTGATCTCACTCCTCACTCTATCACTTTCTATCCATATCTTTCTACCTCTCTCTCCATATCCTCATCTCTCTCTCTCTCTCTCCATATTTCTTCTTCCACCTCTCTCTACCTCTCTCAATATATCACTTTATATATTTACTTCTATTTTTCTCTCTCCCTCTCTCCTTTCTTTATCTTCATATCCTTCTCTTCATATTGTTCCTTTCTTTATCTTCGTATCCTTCTCTTCATATTATTCATTTCTCTATCTTCATATCCTTCTCTTCATATTATTCCCTCTCTTATTGACCTTCCACAACTCTTTGACATTACCCATTTCACACCAAGGTGCAATTGCTAGTTAGTAAGATGATGAGGAAATACGAATTTAGAAGAATAAGATTAAATGACTTAATTAAATTATTAAAGAATGATTTAATCAATTAGAGGAATAATTAGAACATGATCAATGAGACATTTTTAGGTGTCTACATTTGCCTCTCTTTGAGACAAAGTCAATACCACATTGTTTCAAAGAAAACGAAAAATTTTGCTCCATTATGCCTTGGTACTGCTGTATAGTGTAAATATACCCCCTCGGAAAATTCCAAAATTGAGACCATGTTTTTGATAATAGTGTAACAAGCAAGCATGTGAAGTTTCGTGCAATTTTGAGATCGTTTGAGTAGGCTAAAATGTGTTTGAAGCTGGCGGGGACCACGGGTGTCGAGGTGTCAAAAAACCCTAATTTTGAGCTATAAATAGAGATTTTTTAGGTTTTCATTTGCTCATTTGCAAATTGGTAAATTCTTTGTTTTCTCTGCAATTTGTGTGCTTTCTTGCGAGTATTTGATCATCATGGCCAGTTATAGAGCTCGATTGCATCTATCTGACCGAGTACGTTCATATCAGAGACCTCCTGGGACTAGCGGCATGTTATTTTTCCAATTGTTTCTTGATTTTTGCTATTTTCCAAAAAAATTTCCAATTATAATTTTTGTATTGTATTACACAATTGCCTATCGATTTTTACGCATTCGTTGTTAATGTATCACAAATGCTCTAAATGTTACGCATTCACCTTAAGTGTTACGCATTCATGTTAAACATGCTGCATTCGCTCGTTTCTTTATGCAATAGTGTCTATTGTAATGCATGTGCTCATTTCATTACGCATTAGCTTTAAACATCATGCAAGAGTCATAATTGTACCACATTAGTCATAACTATCACACATTCGTTGTATGTGTAATTTTTGTCATGTGTTTTGAAATATTTTTTGTTTTTTCAGGATACGATATCTGATATTTTCAACATTTTCTCATTGTAGGAGAACATTGGAGTGTTATATTGTCAACAAAGTAGACCCAATGTACTTGATCTTCGTGCGGACTTACTTGATGCAAAGATTGAGCATATCCGATAGCTTGGTCTATATCATGTCTTACACTTGCCAGAGGTTACGGCCAACAGGGCCATGATTACAACATTGATAGAGTAGTGGCACTCTAAAACTTGTTCTTTCCATCTGCCAACTGGTGAGGCATCCATCACATTAGAGGATGTATGGCGTATACTACGTATTCTAATTCATGGTGAGAGAGTTATATATGACCATGACGATGGCATTGCTGGACTATGTGCACTTTTCAAGTGTGAGATTCAGGATTTGCAAATCAGTGGCCATTATGACATTCCTTGGGCCCGTTTAGACTATGATGACATGACTATTGTATTATGCGGTGTTGTCGGTGGTTTACTGATACCTGACAGTCAAGGTCATGAATTTCCAGTTGGATGGGGTAGAGTGCTCCATGATATGATTGTTCATTGTCGATTGTATGCTTGGGGTCCTTGTCTACTAGCCATGTTATACTATCAGATGCATGGGATTGTGTATCTTGGATATTGATCTATTAGTTATATTGTGACACTTCTCCAGACATGGGCATGGGAGCATATTTCTATCTATAGGCCTATAATTCATGTTGATTTGTAGCCTGGTGAGCCTTATGCTTTCAGGTACACAGCAGGTATTAGACACAGGGGTTCGGGTAACACCTTGTATTGGAGACATCAGTTTGACATTTTGCAGCATTTTATTTGGAGACCATACTTAGATTGCCCCAGTTGGGAGGATGATGCAGTACACTTGCCTTTCTACCGACAATAGAGATATTTGATCGGTAGGATCTTTGAGACCCAGCGGATTATCAAGATGTATCTTCCAGAGTGGGTTTTGAGATAGTTCGGTGAGGTACAGGTGACACCTGTGGTTACTGCTTACTTTGCTCACGTATCTCGTGAGGTATCTGATTGGGGTGTGTGTATACAGCCACATGTTGCTTCTGTTGAGTTTGATGCTCTACAGCCATTACTCTGGGGTTGGGGTAGAGGTGCAGCGGATCCAGGGATGACGACGAAGTATGATGCGTGGTTTGCTAGGCACAAGCCAGTGCCATTGACCGATCCTGATGTTCCTATTATGGCATAGTAGATTCTCCATCCTAGACAACGTTTGAGGATAGACGCAGGGGAGAGAGAGTCAAAGGAGGAGGAGAGGGTGGATCTGAGAGAGGAGGTGGGGGAGATGAGGGGGGAGGTGAGGGAGATGAGGGAGATGAGGATGTAGACATTGGTTGAGACACCGAGTCTATTAGCAGTGAGGATAGAAATGATTCTTCTGAGTCATCGAGTAGCAAGGATGGAGGTGATGATGAGGATATGCCAGAGCTGGAGGATGTGCCTGCTCAAGAGGGTGGGAGAGGACAAGTTGGTGAGGAGGATGAGCTACAGACTCTTAGAGCATGGATCCAGAGTTTGGAGGATGAGGTCGCTAGATGAGATGTCGAGTGGGAGACCTACCATGTAGATTATGGTGCCCTTAAGGCTAGGTGAGATCATCTCCAGAGGGAGAGAGATGAGGTAGTGCCGAGATGTTAGATCACCATGGATGCCTTTGTTCAGCTTTTTAGAGCAAGTACATATGCGCGCGACCAAGCAGATAAGTATTTCACTACTGCGCAGGAGGCTATTTATTATCGATAGGCATATGAGAGATCCATCCCTAAGGGTCAGAGAGATCCTAGCTTCAGTGCGTTTATGGGGAGGAGATCAAGTAGATCTACTTCATGACGGACTAGCAGTGGTGGCATTATGGGACCACCTCGACATCCTAGGGTAGGATCTAGTGGACAGGATCCACCTACTGACAGAGGAAGTGTTGGTTGAGACTTTTTTTTATCATGTTATCTGAGCCTTCAGGCTTATTTATTGTATTCACACACATTATCATTTTCGAGTCATATGATATATATGATATGCAGGTTTTGGCAGTGATCTATTTGTGTTTTGTTTTCCATGTATGCTTATATTATGCTATGAGTTTTATGATGCATATCTATTTGATTCTATATGATTCTGAAATGCAATGGTAGTACATATATGTATTAATGATACTACTGAATGCAATGGAATCTATTATGAATGTTTAATGAAATCTATAATGAATGCAATGGAATCTATTATGAATGCAATAGAATCTATTATGAATGCAATAGAATCTATGATGAATGTTTTTGTATGATAATGGCTGAACCAATTTTAACTCAGATACATCATGAAGAAATGTTAGTTAGATGATAGAGAGAAAAATTGATGACAGAAAGAATGTTAGAAAGAATGTGATTTAGAAAGATGACAAGAAATCAACAAACTATCAATAAGCAAATGAGATGAGAATGAAATTGAAAGAATCATGAACCTGTGTCACATATTTTATTGCGTCAATATATATTCATCACCAAGCCTTATTTTTTAACAATGAAGCTTAGCACATCAGGGTATAAGGAACCAAGATGCAAAGACATCTCATTGTAGAAACAAACACGTAGTAGACAAGGAGTGAACCCTCCATTCTGGGAATTATGCTAGGGGTCGAGGTATGTGTGACATCCAATCGCTGGATGCTCCTATCACAAACACCCACTAGAGCAATTTCCCTAGAATTTCATCGGTTCACACCACAAACAGCAAACAAAGAAAAATATAATGCCCATCATAGCTCCTCTAGTCACTTGTGGACATCCTTGAGTAGCATAGGAACAATATCTGTCAGCAAATGATAAAAGATAAAGACTGACCCGGACAAAATTCAGTAGCCATACTGACCTTGTGCCTTTGTTCTCAATTTCTTGATATGATGGTTGATAATGTCTGATCTTAGAAATTTGCGGACCCCGTTTAAGACTGACCTGTCTAATTTCGAGTGTATCCTCTTCTGTTTAAGACAAGATAATGATCAATTTGATATGGATATGATACGACTGATAAGACAATTTGATCAATTGATTGCAGATGTTTGACTGGATAGTCGTATCCTTTGTTAACTTCGTGCGAAGTGTTTGCTGGATATCTGCTAGGGTATTTGTTTCTCACAAAACATTTCATTGCAAGTTTTTTGATTGATTGATTGATTTTCGATTTTTTAGTTCTTTTCCAAGAGCTTTTTTGATGTTTTTGGATTATGTGGATCGATATTTGAATGTTTTTGATTGATTTTTTCAGGACATTTTGAAGATGTTTTTGGTATTTTCAGAACCGTATTTGAATGTTTTTGATTTCTTTTTATGGTTTTCACTGTTTTTGGATTTTAAGTTTTTCAATGTTTTTTGGATTTTGATTTTTTCATTGTTTTTGGATTTTGAGTTTTTCATTGTTTTTGGATTTCGCATTTTTCATTGTTTTTGGATTTTGAGTTTTTCAATGTTTTTGGATTTTGTGGATTTTATCTTATTTTTAGGATTTTTTTAGTTATGCCTCCAGTGTGTAGACCTGTAAGACATGATGATTTCCAAAATGTATGTGGAGACAAATGAATTTTTGACATGTACTATGTGAATGCAATATGCATGACGAAGATGCATTTCCTATTCAAACAAGGTTGACTGTGTTTGTTTTAGCATTTGTAAAACACCAATTGAAAATAGAGGTGCAAAAAATTTCATAGATAAGCAGTCAATCGATCTCTAAGGTCCTTGGGATCATTCAAATCAACACACTTAGTGACTAGGATTTAAAAATGGAGATGCGGAAAACATCCCCATTGGTTCTTGAAAATTTGATCTTCTTTTGCCCATGTGTGTGCAGATGAGTTAATTCCTGCTCTTATGTTCACTAAAGATCCTTAGCATCCTATATGACTAGCTACATGGATTATTCTAACTTCAAAAGCACCCTGAATAGAGCCTCGCTACCAGCAATCCTTGAGAGCTCTGAGGAGGTTATAGACTGTAATTTCTCAAGTATTGCTCCATTGCGAGTAGGTGTTCATAGCCCTGATGGAGTTACTTGCATGTTCCCATAGTCAAACATTTTATCACATTTGCATACATGATATTTCAGTTATATATCATTGCTCTTTTGCCTTGAGATGGATATTTGGCATAGCTCTTTTTTCTTTTTATTTTCTTGTCTTGACTTGTAAGTAATGAAACCTGCTTGGGTGTGAAAATTACAGCAATGCTGAAGTAGAATTTTAGATTTTTCACTAGTCATATGATCAACTAGGTGTCTAGAATGAATTAGAGATTTATTGTGCATTTGAGATATAGCAATTGAGAGATTTTGGGTTAACAAGTCTCAAATAATGAAATCACTACCCAACCATAAGTAAAGTGTCATCACAGGGTAATGTTGTAAATGAATGACCTTAGGACCTCAAAGACTTCATGTCCAAATATCTAAGAAAGGAGATGACCCTTGTTTCTCTTGAATGAAAACGAATGATAAACTTGAACAGTTGCCTTGTTTTATTAATGTTGGTATATGAAAATGCGGAAATTTTGAGGATGCGATGCATTTGAAAAAGAAACTATATGTAATGGAGTGTTTTGAATGATATGATATGCAATGCGGAAAATAAAACCTAAACTACACAACCCTTAGGTATAATATCGTTTAAGGTGCATGTTGTTCATAGGGTCAGAGAGTGGATCTCCCTCCATGGTAGCTAAATTATATGCTCCATTGCCTATAACCCTTGTTATGATGAAAGGACCTAGCCAGTTAGGTTTGAATTTCCCTAGCCTTTCTCATTCCGCTAGGTTCCTTTAATTATCTTTAAGGACTAGATCTGCCACTTGAAAATTTTATGGGCAGACTCTTTTATTATAAGTCCGTCTCAATCTGTTTTGATATCCTTGTAGATGGTTAAATGTTGTTTGTGTTTTTTCATCAAGAGTTTCGAGTTCTTGTAACCTTGCTACCCTGTAGTCTTCCTATGATATGATGTTATATAAGGAAACTCTTAGAGATGGTATTTCTATTTCAATGGGGAGTGTTGCTTTTGTACCATAGACCAAGGAATACGATGTTGCTCTTGTAGGTGTGTGTACTCCTATTATGTAAGCCCAAAGAGCAGGATTTAACTGGAGATGCCAGTTCTGTCCCATGTCTGTGAAACTTTCTTGAGAATTTTCAATATTATTTTATTTTTAGCCTCTTCTTGTGCATTGCTTTGTGGATAATATGGTGTGGCAAATCTTTGTTGTATGTTAAATTTGTCACACAACTATTTTACTTCCTAGTTTTAAAATGGACATCCATTATCTGTCACAAAGCACATTGGAACTCCGTATCTGCATATAATGTAGTTGAGCATGAATTTTGATATCTGCTTTCCAGTGGTGTATGTAAGAGGAATTGCCTCAACCCATTTGGTAAATTACTCAGTGGCTGTTAATATGAACTTGTGCCTATTGGAAGAAGTAGGGTTGATTTTACCCACTAGATCTAATCCCCATTGTGAAAATGGCCATGGTGATGTAATGGATTGAAGGTCTTGTGCTGGTGCATGAATGAGATCTCCATGCATTTAGCATTATTTACACTTCTGTACATACTTGTAAGCATCTTTTTCCATAGTTGGCCAGTAATAACCTGTTCTCAACAATTTCTTTGACAATGGCGGACCACTTTGGTGAGCCCCACAAATTCCATCATGGACTTCCTTTAAAGCAAGGTGTGCTTCATTCTCATCCAAACATCAAAGAAGAGTTCCATCGAAACCCTTTCTATACTAAGTATCAACTATAATGTTGTATCTAGATGCCTGACGAATAAAGGTCTTCTTTTGATTTCTGGATAGATCCGATAACATGTATTGAGTGTGTAAATATGTATATATTTCATTGTACCAAGGTGATTTCGGGCCCTTAATTGTACATACATGTTCTACTGAAAGAGTCTCATAAGCTGGTAGCACCAACTATTCTATGATAAACTCAAACTAATTTTGATTAGTAGGCATATTAATTAGAGATCCTATGGTAGTCATTGCATTTGTTGCCTTGTTTTGTATCCTTGGGATCTGTTCAAAGGTGATTTTACTAAAGTGCTCTTTGTAATATTCCACTAGCTTCTTATAAGGCATGAGTTTGTCATCATCCATGTTGTAATCATCATTGACCTAGTTTACAATCAATTGTGAATCACCATAGACCTTTCATTCTTGTATTCTCCACTGTATAGCTGTATGAAGTCCTATGAGAAGAGCTTCATATTCAGCTATATTATTTGTGCACAGAAAGTTTATCCTAAATGATTTAGGTATAGAATCCCCTTGAGGAGTAATAAAGAGAATCCATCCTCTAGATCCATGACTTGTATATGACCCATCAAAGTATAATTTCCACATCAGAGATGTTGTCAATGTAAACACTGAATCATCTGGAAAGTCTATGAGTAGTGGATGACTGTCTTGTAAAGGAGCCTCTACTAACTGATCTGCTATAATTTGTCTTTTAATGACCTTTCTATGTATGTATTCTATGTCAAACTCACTCAAGATCATGACCCACTTAGCCAATCGCCCGGTCAATGTTGCTCTACTCAATAGGTACTTAAGTGGATCAAAGCGTGCGATGAGTTGTACCTTATGAGATAGCATGTAATGTCTTAGCTTTTGGGATGCAAAGATTACTACTAAGCATGCTTGCTCTATAGGGGTATAATTAAGCTCATAGCCAATCAGAGTCCTACTTATATAATAAATGGCTCTTTGTTTTCCTTTGTCGTCTTGATTTTCCAACAGAGCTCCTAGAGCTGAGTTTGTTGCTGATATGTATAACAATAGAGGTTTTCTTGGAGTAGGTGATACTAACACTGGTGTATTTAAAAGATAATCTTTTAGAGCTTGGAAAGCTTCCTGGCATTATTCTGTCCATTTAAAAGTAACTCCTTTCTTGAGCAAATGTTGGAATGGGTGACATTTATCTTCCAATTGTGCTATGAATCTCCTTATGGATTGCAGTCTTCCTTGTAACCCTCTGAGTTGTTTAAGTATTGACGAAGGTGGCATATCAATGATTACCTTGACCTTGGCAAGGTCTACTTCAATTCCTCTATTCGATACTATGAACCCTAACAGTTTACCTATTGTTACACCGAACACACACTTCTTCGGGTTTAGTCTGACATTATACTGCTCCAACCGGTCAAATATCTATGCAAGGACCGTGAGGTGACCTTCTCTTGTTTGTGATTTAGCCAATATGTCATCCACACAATCTTCCATTATGTTATGCATCATGTCATGAAACAACATTGTCATAGCTCTTTGGTATGTTGCTCTGGCATTTTTGAGACCAAATGGCATCACATTCCAGTAGTATGTTCCCCATGGGCATGTAAAGGCTTTTTTAGGTTGATCTTCTGGTGCAATTTTAATCTGGTTATATCCTGAGAAACCATCCATTAAGGATACCATTTCTTTTCCAACTATTAGGTCAACTATCATATCGATATTGGGTAGCGAGAAGTCATCCTTAGGACAAGCTTTATTTAGATCCTGGAAATTCATAAAGATTCTTATTCCTCCTGTGGGCTTAGTCACAGGTACTAGGTTGGATATCCATTCTGCGTAATCAATAGGTCTTATGAAACCTACATCCAACAAATTTTGTAGTTCTATTTTAACCAATAATGCAATACTTGGATGCATTTTTCTCAATTTTTGCTTGTAAGGTTTAACTCCTGGTTTTAGAGGTAAATGATGCAACACTAACTCAGGGTCTAAGCCTAGCATATCTGAATAGGACCAAGCAAATTTGATAGGTCGTTGCTTGAAAAGTGAATGAATCTATCTATTTCTTCTTTGCTTAGTGATTTTTCCAGATGGATGTTATGTACAACCTTCCCTTCTGCTATGTTTACTTCTTCTGTTTCCTCTATAAGCAATGCTGAACTTTCTCTTTCCATAGGAAGATTACCCAAGTCACTCTTGTCATTATTGGTAGTTTGATCTTTATCTTCTATTATAGAAGTACTTTCTTCTCCAAAGTATGTTGTTCTATCGAGGTCTACAGCAAACCCTGCTTTGTGATCTCCTTGTGGAAACCCCTCTCTGACTCCGAGAAATTCTGAAATTGCTTCATCATTTTCAAACCAATCCAGCATTGGTTTTCCTTCTTTCCCCCAATCAATCAAGTGTGAATGTACTAGGGGTAAATCATTACTCCCTTCTTTAGTATACTCTGATAACATGAAGACTTGATTATTTGAATGACTTTGTGTATTTTCATCCTATATAAGCTTTATTTGATACCTTGATATTACACCTTCTGGTGGACTAGAATCATGTAATGATAAGAATTCATAGTCATGAGAGTCTATCTCACTTTCAATATATGTTTCATCATGTGAGCTATCATCACTAATTTCTTCTTGTTCCTACCACTAATTCTGGTGTAGATTGACTGGTCTTCTATGTACATTAGTTACCCTTCTTAAGCCTGGTGTAAGCCTTTGCAATTTGTCTTCATCTATGGATGAGATTCAGGTGGTGGTGGTAAACCTGCATCTATTGCAACATTAGCCTGTACTGTTGTGTCAACAACTGCATCATTTTTTAACTCAGTGCTAGGTTCTTGCAGGAGTTGTCTCATGTCTTCTTCATCTCATTCTGCACTAGGTGATGTGGGTACCTGATTATTTGTTTGAGATGAAGATGGAAGCACCTGTGCGGACAAATCCCTTTGTGGTGTGTAGTCTAACGGTTTGCTTGGTTGATTTAGTATGGCAAGGGTACGTTGTCTTGCTTTGGTGATATGTTGTACATGCTTATATCACAATCCTTGATTCCTTGAATTATCATTAGGAACAATAGGTTCTAGCCTTCCTTGTTTCTATAACCCTAGGCCTGTGGTACCATCACGTCCATGTCTTTGGAGTATTTTGAATCCATTGCTATACTGATCTGTGTGTATTCTAGGTATTGTCATATGAGATTCATTCAAGGATTCTTCTTCTAAGTAACCCCATCTAATGAAAGAGAATGAATCTGTGTATCTGAAAATTTATTTTCCTTTGTCTTATTTTTGCACTGTATTGTGAGGTTTCCCAAAGGATTTAGGAGAAAGAGACAACTGTTTCCCACTTAAAGTATTTGCAATAGAATACTCTCCACAACCCATATCTTTTATCTGTAAGGAGGATGTTGTAGGCATATCCTTTTTTGTTTCTGTGATTTTTAATGCCTCCAATTGTGTAGTGAGAGGTGCTACCTGATTATCCACACTTTCTTTCAAGTAATTGCATGGGAATTTGACACACTGATGAACTATGGATGGTACTTCTTGCATGGTGTGGATCCATGGGCGACCTAATAACATGTTATATCCTAGCTCTTTGTCCAAGACTTGAAAAGTCACCTCTGTTGTTATGGGTCCCACTTGTATTGGTAATGTTACAATGCCTTTTGATGGACGTTCTTCATCATCGTATGCCTTGATATTTATCCTCTTGGAAGAATCAATGTGAAGTTTTGAATATCCTAGTGCCTTGACCAGCTTTAAAGTACAAATGTTGAGACCAACTCCTCCATCTATGAGTACTCTTTTGATTCTTCTCTTATGAATGTAAGCTTCCAGATGTAGTGGGTCATTACAAAGTAGTCTATCACTAGGAATATCTTGTTCTATGAATGCAATACGTGTGCCTTGTGTCAAATTTCCTACCATAGACTGGAAGGCATTTTCATCTATATCTTTGTCCACTACCGAATCTTGAAGTGCTTTATCTAGTATAGCTCTGTGAGTGGGTGAAATTCACAATAGTTCGAATAATGATATCTCTACTAGAGTTTTCTTAAGTTCAACAACATTGTAAGTTCCTACTATTGGTGGATGATTTGGTGGTATCCCTTGTAAAGTTACCTTTGATCTGCGAGTAACCACTACACAGTCTCTGTCTCTGGGATTTATGGTGATTGTAGCGACTGTATCATTTGACTTACAAGATTTATTGGTATCATAAGCTATTTTATCAAGATTTATATTAAATCCCTCTTCATAGTCTTTATGTGTATGTTTGACATCCATGATGTGTTCTATGAGTTCATCTTCAAACCAACCTAAGTGAGATGATTGATCATGCCCCCAGTCTCTACGACAAATATTTCTATCATCATCATACTTTGGTGCCTCTGATATCATGCAAATTGGGTTATCATCTATGTGAGTGTCTTGATATTGCTCATCTTGATCAAAAGTTTCTTGTGAATCATTGTTTGCTATATCTCCTGAGCTAATGGCATGAATAGTATAGTCATATGAGACTTCTGTGTAGTTGGCTATATTGTCTTGGGTACCTGATGTGTAGCTTTCTCTTTGTCATGCTTAACAAAAGGATCCTTAAAAATTATATGATTTGTGTTTGCTGAGGTTTTATCGGTATCAATTGTGATGTCCCCTTGGTCTATCATATCTTGGACCAAGTTTTTCAATTTGTAGCAACTTATTGTTTTGTGACCTTTAGTCTGATGATAATCACAGAAATCATTATCATTCCACCATGTGGGTTTGAAAGGACCTGGTTCATACACTCTTACTTCAGGTAAAGTGATCATGTTTGTCTATATTAACTTTTTGAGCGCTGACTCAATAGGTTCTCCTAGAGGTGTGTAATTTCTTCTTGGAGAATTTACCCTGGGGTATCTTGTGTTTGTGTTTTGTGTAGTGTTTACATTTGTGGAGGTTGTGTTATTCCCTATATACAGATTAGATGACTGGTTCGTTCCCAAAGATAAAGCGGGTTGATTTTTGTTTATCGTTCTAGCATCTACAATACCATCATTGGTCACATTTTTGTTTTTTGACCAAAACTTAGATTTGTCATTGTTGTTGGTGTTACCATACTTAATAAGACCTTGTTCTACTAGTCCCTTCTCACATTTGAGAGATTTTTTCATGATTTGTTTGAATCTGGTTAAACATTACATTTGTATCAGATATTTAATCTTGGGAATCAAGTTTTTTGTGAACATATCCACTTTCTCTGTTTCTGGGATAACTGTCTTGCACCTCCTATAGAGAGCCCTCCATAGTTGTATGAAGGATGCAAATGTTTCATTCTCATATTGTTTAGCGGCACACAAGTCCATCAAAGTAATCGGGGTGTCAGTGTTGTGCGAGAAGTTTGCAACAAATTGTTCAGCTAAATCTCCCCATGACGTGATGGTTGGTGGTAAATGTGAAAACCACTCCAAAGCCAGACCTCCCAAACTTTTAGGAAATAGTCTCATTAAATAAGTATCTTCTGAGGCAACCTTTATACATGTCATAAAAAATCCTCTGATATGATCTCTGGGATCACCCTTCCCTCGATATCTATCAAATTTAGGCATTTCAAAATGTTGTGGGAAAGGCGGAATGTATAATGTGTGATCAAATGGATAAGGACGTAAGTCCTGCATTGTGTAGCTCTTTTTATCATTACTGGTCTGCATGGTCGTCATTTGTTGTTACAAATTCCGTATTTGTTGTGTCATAATATTTGTTTGTCTCAAAGGTACACCTTGTGTTTGTGTATGTCCCACAAAAGGATTCGTGGTTGCATAGCTAGGAGTTTGTTGGAAGGTACCAAGATTATAACTTTCTATGTTGTGCATTCGACTAGGTACCGTGAAAAAGGTGATATGCGATCCCATGTTTGGTTGAGTTGTACTTGTTGAATTGGCAAGACCTAGATTTTCATTTTGATGACTATATATTGATCCCATAGAATAGGAAACTGGAGGTTGGGCAACACTTTTTGTTTGTGTTTGAATAGGTGTTGAGACACGAACATTGATCATCGAGGTTGACGCACTTGTTTGAAAGTTTGCATTTGTGTTGACATTTGTTTGGAAAAGTTCGTTTTGAGGAAAACTGGATGTCGTTGCTTGTATTTTTGTCATGGGTGATGTTTGACTGTTATCTTGACCTAAAGTTTTTCCTGGTGGTAAGATCTTTGTGACATCAAAATCTTTAGATAGTTTCACCCCATTTTGTAATAACAACGAGAGATACTTGTCCCTATCACTATGTATAAGTGCATCTAGGATCATAAGTACATGCGGATCTTGTTGAGCTGGCTCAATTTCTTCCTTTGTCAAATGTCGTTGTAATTAATTTAGGGTAGACATTGTCTAAGAACCTGATTAATGACCAGTTGACATGTCCATATTCAAAGTGGGGTTTATAGACTGCATGTTGTTCGGGTCCATTATACCTTTCGCTTTTTGTGACCTTGTGACGGGCATCTAAGACTACTATATGAGGGTGGTTCTATGCAAGACGATGACTAATGCTAGGCTGTAGACGTAAATATGAGGTATGCAAGACTAGACTAGACTCTCTGTTGAGGATTTTGATGTGAGACCTATTGAATTTTTCTAGATTTCTCTAATGCAAGTCTTTTCATTTCTTGCCTAAGTTGTTCTATCTCAATCTCTCTATCAATTATATGAGCAATCTTAGACTCAATATTTATCTCGTGTATGACTCCTATATATTGAGGTGTGCTTCTTCTTGAGTCCCAAGCTAAGTTAGCTAGACCATCATTGATTTCTTGTTGACCATCATTTGGAACTAGATTAGGTTTCTCGAAGGGGAGAAAACCATCACCCGAGAGACCCATGACAACACATGCTATGACTCTATATCTGACAATGGACTAAGACGTATATGTGGTCTAGATGAAGATGTATATGATAATGTGGACTCAAAATTAGGACTATGCAACGACTATGGATGATAATGAAGACATGAATGAGGACTACGTAAGGACTTTAGGACGATAATGAGGACATAAGTGGGACTATGCAAAGACTTAGGACGATAATGAGAATGTAAGCGAGACTTATGCAAAGACTTAGGACAACAATGAGGACGTAAGTGGGACCATGCAAGGACTTAGGATGATAATGAGGATGTAACTGGGACTATGCAAAAACTTAGGATGATAACGAGGATGCAAGTGGGACTATGCGAAAACTTAGGACAATAATGAGGATGTAAATGGGACTATGCATAGACTTAGGACGATAATGAGGACGTAAGTGGGACTATGCAAAGACTTAGGACAATAATGAGGACGTAAGTGGGACTATGCAAAAGACTTCCTAGGGTCACAAGTATGTAAGGACTTTAAGTTTTTGGTTTCAAAATGGAATTTGTTTTCTGTAATTTCGTGTGTATGACAAGTTTTTTGCAGTTTTCCAAATCTGAGAACAATTGCTTAGAGGTATATATAGCTGATTGACTCTATTTTCATACAATCTCAAAAAATTCAGAGATACGTAGGATAGGGCCTGAAATAGCCCAAAGGACTGACTCAATACTGGTCTAGCACAACGATACATAAAAAAGCATGAAATACAATCTTAGGCTGGCAAGTGGACACCATTCAATGAGGCCCTTACGAAATACTGAGACAAAATGAATAGATAGAGAGTCTAGCAACACTAGCTCCACTCCACGACACACAATTCTCGGGCATGCCAGCCTCTCTTGCCCCGAAGATCCGAAGATCTTATAGCCAAGGGATTTATGTATCATAGTGTAAGGTACATGAAGGGTATCTATGGGGTATGATCCACACTCCCGGAATCACTGAATGTAGGATTTTTGGCAACTAAATTGGTTCATAGTATTAGGTTTTGAGGGATCCCAATCAACGAAGGATTCTCAAAGCAAGCCACTTAAGACTTTAATTGAGCTTATCGGTGCAGGGAAGGCCCCCACACATGTCGAATTCACTCAATACTCTAGCCGCCTAACCAATATACTTATATAGCGACTCGAAAAACCTACTCGAGAGTATGCTGGGAGAGATGATATCCCCAATGCATCCCAATTCGAAGTACCTCTGTTGGGTGATGAAATCCCCAGTCAAAGATACCCCTCACTATGTAGAATAAAATAAAAATTGGATGTTGTTGTCACCTCCTTCCCTTCTCCCAAGACCCCAAAGGCAGGTGGAAAGTCACTTAATGCAACAATAGGCCCACCCCAAACACGATAAAAATTATTTACCTTAAGAAAAAAGAAATGTTGTGTGTAAAATTCATCTTAATCAAAACAATCACTTAGAAACAAAGGGAAATCATGAATCCCTATCTAATCAAAGAATTCTAACAAACTGATAATGAAATAATGTAATATCAAACAAATAGGAATTATAATAATTCAATGAAACTCCCTATTCCAAGATTGCATATAGCTTCCATTGCTCTTCTCTTCTTTGACGTGGTATGATGGCTCTCAGATATTGCGCTGGTAACCTACAAGTGGCACAAAGATTCAAAGTTTGTGATTGTTGAGAATAGAGATTGGATGCTCAATTTATAGAAAATTGGAGAAGATTGATTGAAAGGTGGAACAGATTGATCAAGAGGTGGAACTTAGGGTGAGCTCAAATGAAAATTGATAATTGAACTATTGATTGTAGGAGTGAAACTCAATACATTGAATAGATTAACTGAGTCAACTGATTGAGAAAAAGCTGATTGAAGGAAGAAAAAGAATGATTGGAGGAAATAAAGAAGATGACAAAGAAAGCTTAATTTAGAAAAAGCTAACTGAAAGAAGGAAATAGAGACTCGAGAGATAAATTATTTAATTAATTAATTGATTGAATTAATTAATTTAGCATGTTCTTGCATTTAGATTTAGATTTTCAATTTAATCTTTGCATGAAATTTATTTAAATAATTGAATTTATTTTAATTCAATTTAGTATTTGAATATATTTAGAACTTGACTTTGATTTTCAATTTGGTTTTTGAAATCATGCACATGTAATTGAATTTAGAAGAAATTAGAAGAAATAAGAAATTAAATGAAATTAGAATTTGGGGATTTGGAAATGGAAGAATTAATTAGTTAATTAAATAATTTAAAGAAATTATTTAATTATATAGAAATGGAACTTTTTTTTTTGATCGATAAAAGGCCGAGGCCAAAGAATTTTATTAGTTTAAAAAGTAGATAGATTTACATTTACACTTCCATTCGGTGTAGGCACTGGTACGAAAGAATGGAGGGAAGAAAACCTCCGGTCTAGCCCAGATCCCTCAAGGATCAGAAAAAATTAAGAATGCAATACAAAATGGAGATACAAGATCACAAAGGGAACTTGTCCAAAATAATGGAGATTGTATGTAGAAATCTTCTGTGTAAAGTTGAGCAACAGATTGCCCATCTCTTGGGGTGATGCTACCATTTGTGGGCGACAATTCTTGCTATTCCTGAAACATAGGGTTAAGCTTTCTTTGCTCTTTATGCTGCACAAAATCTTGAGAAAATCTCTCACCAGAATGTTAGGAAAAGGAAAACCGAACAGGTCAACTTATACAATATATCATACCTGCTTGGATGATCACCCTATTAGGATACACAACTCAAAATATTAGTATCAAAAAATCTCCAGAAATATATTGCGAGAGTGATTACCCATCGAAGAGCATTAACTCAATAAATATTAATGAGGCAAATTCCATAAATATTCCTGCAAAGAGATCGCGGGGAGCTACCATCTTAAAGAATATGGTTCGAGAGCCTTCCAGGCCCTAATTGAGTGTCATGGGAAAGCTTTAAGTGAGATAAAATTTTATTAGGTCAACCCTTAATCTAATAATATGAAGCTAGAGATTACTAGGAAGAAAGAGGAAAATTGACATATGCATCTAAGACTGATGTAACTTAAAATTGAGAGAATAAGCAGGAAAATAGGAAACTATATATGAATATGAATATATAGATGCGAGTCTGAACAAAATCCTAATATAAAATGTGAATGATGATAAATATATATAGAAATATAAATACAAATATATGTATATATATATATATATATATATGTATGTATGTATGTATGTATATATATATGTATGTATGTATGTATGTATGTATGTATGTATGTATGTATGTATGTATGTATGTGTGTGTATATATGTATGTATGTATGTATGTATGTATGTATGTGTGTGTGTATATATACACACACACACACACATCCATACATACATACATATATATATATATATATATATATATATATATATATATATATATATATATATATATATATATGTATGTATGTATGTATGTATGTATGTATGTATGTATGTATGTATGTATGTATGTGTGTGTGTGTGTATGTATACACACACACACACACACATACATCTCAGACTGATGTAACTTAAAATTGAGAGAATAAGCAAGAAAATAGGAAACTATATATGAATATGAATATATAGATGTGAGTCTGAACAAAATCCTAATATAAAATGTGAATGATGATAAATATATATAGAAATATAAATACAAATATATATATATATATATGTATGTATGTATGTATGTGTGTGTGTGTGTGTGTATATATGTATGTATGTATGTATGTATGTGTGTGTGTGTACACACACACACACACACACACACACACATATATATATATCTGTATGTATCTATATATATATATATATATATATATATATATATATATATACATATATATCTATATGTATGTATGCATGTATGTGTGTGTGTGTGTGTGTATGTGTGTGTGTGTGTACACACACATACATGCATACATACATACAGATATATATTTATATATATATATATGTGTGTATATATATATATATGTATGTGTATGTATATGTATGTGTATATATACATTGCAACCATGGAGGGCTTAGAAAGCTTGAAGGTGGTTGGGACCGATCATACACAGGGAAGAGGATGACACACAACATATACACCGCTTAACAAAATTACGAAGCTAAGTTAAAGCAACCTAGAGACATTAAAGCCTGAAAGCTTCTTAAGAACAAAACAAGAGACAAAACATCAAGAATATAGGGGACCGAAAAGGTAAAATAGGGATGAGGATAGCTAGCTAAGTGTTAGTCCTAAAAGAAGGCAATATCTACATAAATAATAATACCTATATATCCATGATCACATATATCTGGGAGCGAGATATGCTAGCACGTTTATATACCTATGCTCATTAATGTAAGGTATTGCCTCCTTCTAGTCTTTAAGCTTATCCTAGCAGAGGGGCAAGACTAAAAAAGCTAAATTTAGGAGATTAAAGGAAGATAAGTGATGCCACCTATTGAGCATCAAATTTTAATGATTATTTGTGGAGTTAAATTATAAAATCCCCCTATTGTTAAAAGAAATCATCATTTTCATTAATACCATGGTAGCCCACAAGTCATCAAGCGGGTGTAGTAGCATCCTATTAAGATATCCAGGTTCAAATAATATCGATGAGACCCAATGATGTCTCATCGATATAGAAGGGCCATTGAAGAAAGGAAGTGCCGATGAACTTCAGAAAAGACTCATCGAAGACAGTAATTCCATCGACAAAAGATATCGAGGAAAGCGGAGAAGATTTTCATCGACGGGAAAAGGTCTTCGAGGGGATAATACCATTGATGCAACTCACCGAAAGGAATGTTCTCATTGAAAGAATAATGTCGATCAAACAAAGGAAGCTACATCGATAAAAGATATTGATGAGGAAATAGGTTTCGAGGAAGCTAAAAGGCATGCCTCCGATAGGCATGGATTCACCGATTCAACTTTATTGGTGGAAGATGATAAGGGAGGGTAAAGAAAGGCTTCGGTGAGACAATAGATCCATTCACCAACAGGGCATGATGATTTTGATGGAAGAAGTGTTTCGGTGGAAAAATAAAGGAGATCACCGAAGCCCAAGGTTTCTTCGACATAGAAACCCAATGGATATCAGATAGGTATCGGTGAGAAAACAACCATAGTGACCGAATACAATAAAAATGGAACTTAATTAAATAATAAAGATTATTTGAATTAAATGATTACATCACAATTAATTAAATAATAAATATTTAATTAATATTTAGAAGAGGGTTGAATGATTAGATGGTAGAATAGAAATTGAGAATTAATTTATTTAAATAATAAAGATTATTTAATTTGGGGAATTAATGAGAATTAATTAAATAATACATATTTAATTAATATTTAGAAAATGGTTAAAATGATTAAATGATGATAGAATAGGAAATAGAATAATTAGTAAGATTATGAGAAAATAGGAAATTAGAAGAATTGGACTAATTAAATTAATTAAATTAATTAAAGAATTAAAGAATTATTTAACTAATTAGATGAATAATTAGTACATGATCAATGAGACATTTTTAGGTGTCTACATTTGCCCCTCTTTGAGATAAAGTCGAAACAACATTGTTTCAAAGAAAATGAAAAATTCTGCCCTAGTATGCCTTGGTATTGCTGTATAGTGTAAATATGCCCCCTCGGAAAAGATGGTCGGAAAATCCCAAAATTGAGACCATGTTTTCGAATATAGTGTAATGAGCAAGCGTGTGAAATTGTGTGATTTCGAGATCGTTTGAGTAGGCTACAAGGTGTTTGAAGTTGGCGGGGACCACGGGCGTCGAGGTGTCAAAAAACCCTAATTTTGAGCTATAAATAGAGATTAGGTTTTCATTTGCTCATTTGCAATTTAGAAATTTCTTGATCTTGTTTGCAATTTGTGTGCTTTTATATGAGTATTTGATCATCATGGTTGGTTGTAGAGCTCGATTGCATTTGTCTGACCAAGTACGTTCATATTAGAGACCTCCTGGGACTGGTAGCATGGTATTTTTCCAAATTTTTCCTTATTTTTTACTTATTTTTAGCTATTTTCCAAAAAAAAAATCATGATCAATTTTTGCATTGTATCATGCATTCGCTGTTAATGTACTGCAAACGCTCTAAATGCTACGCATTCGCCTTAAGTGTCATGCATTAGTGTTAAACATGTCGCATTCATTCATTTCTTTACGCAATAGTGTCTAGTGTAACGTATGCGCTCATTTCATTACGCATTAGTTGGAAACGCCATGCAAGAGTCATTATTGTACCACATTTGTCATAACTATCACACATTCGTTATATGTGTAATTTTTGTCATGCGTTTTGAAAATATTTTTTGTTTTTCATGATCTGATATCTGATATTTTCAACATTTTCTCATTGCAGGAGAACATTGGGGTGTTATACTGCCGATAGAGCAGACCCAGTGGAGTTGATCTTCGTGTGGATTTACTTGATGAGGAGATTGAGCATATCCAACAACTTGGTCTATATCATGTTTTACACTTGTCAGAGGTTACGACCAATAGGGCCATGATTACAACTTTGATAGAGCGGTGACACTCTGAGACTTGTTCTTTTGATCTTCCGACTGGTGAGGCATCCATCACATTAGAGGATGTATGGTGTATACTGCATATTCTGATCCATGGTGAGAGAGTTATATATGACCATGACGATGGCATTGTTGGGTTATGCACACTTTTCGAGTGTGAGATTCAGAAGTTACAGATCAATGGTCGTTATGACATTCCTTGGGCCCAATTAGACTATGATGACCTGACTATTGTATTATGTAGTGTTGTCGGTGGCTTACTGATACTTGATAGACGAGGCCATGGATTTCCAGTTGGATTGGGCAGAGTGCTCCATGATATGATTGTTCATCATCAAGTGTATGCTTGGGGTCCTTGTCTTCTAGCCATGTTATACTATCAGATGCATGGATTTCTGTATCTTAGATATCGTTCTATCAGTTGTGGTGTTACTCTGCTCTAGACATGGGCATGAGAGCATATTTCTATTTCGAGGCCTATCATTCATGTTGATTTGCAGCCTGGTGAGCCTTATGCTTTTAGGTACACAACAGGTATCAGACATAGGGGTTCAGGGAACACCTTGTATTGGAGACATCAGTTGGATATTTTGCAGCATTGTATTTAGGGACCATACTTAGACTGTCCCGGTTGGCCCAATGATGCAGTGCACTTGCCTTTCTACCGACAGAAGAGGTATCTTATTGGTAGGACCTTTGAGACCCAGTGGATCATTGAGATGTATCCTCCAGGGTGGGTTCTCAGACAATTTGGTGAGGTGCAGGTGACACCTAAGGTTACTGTGCACTTTTCTTGAGTATCTCATGAGGTTTCTGATTGGGGTGTGTGTATACAGCCTCATGTTGCTTCTGCTGAGTTTGATGCTCTGCAGTCATTGCTCTGGGGTTGGGGTAGAGGTGCAGTTGATCCTGGGACGACGATGGAGTATGAGGCATGGTTTGCTAGGCATAGGCCAATGCCACTTACTGATCATGTTGTTCCCATTATAGCACAGTAGATTTGACATCCTGGACAGCAATTGAGGATATTCACAGAAGAGAGAGCCAGAGGAGGAGAGGGTGGAGCTGAGGGAGGGGGTGGTGGAGATGAGGGAGGAGGTTGTGGAGGTGAGGGAGATGTTGAAGATGAGGATGTAGACATTGGTGGAGACACCGAGTCTATTAGTAGTGAGGATAGCAATAATTCTTCTGAGTCATCGAGCAGCGAGGGTGGGGATGATGATGAGGATATGCCAGAGCTAGAGGATGTGCCTACTGCAAAGGGTGGGAGAGGATAGGTGGGTGAGGAGGATGAGTTGTAGACTCTTAGAGTGCAGGTCCAGAGCTTGGAGGATGAGGTCGCTAGATGAGATATCGAGCGAGAGACCTACCGTGCATATTATGGTGCCCTTGAGGCCGAGAGAGATCATCTCCAGAGGGAGAGAGATGAGGCAGTGCGGAGATGTCAAATCACCATGGATGCCTTTGATTAGCTCTTTAGAGAAGGTACATATGCGCGCGACCAGGTAGATAGGTACTTCACTGCTGTGCAGGAGGCTATTTATTATAGACAGGCATATGAGAGAGCCATCCTTGAGAGTCAGAGAGAGTCAATATTTAGTGCGTTCATGGGGAGGAGATCGAGGAGATCTACTTCATGATGGAATAGTAGTGGTAGGGTTATGGGACCACCTCGACATCCTAGGGCAGGATCTAGTGGACAGGATCCACCTGCTAACAGAGGTAGTGTTGGTTGAGACACTTAGTTGATCATGTTATTTGAGCCTTCAGGCCTATTTATTGTATTCACACACATTATCATTTTTGAGTTATATATATATGACATGTGGGTTTTGGCAGTGATATATTTATGTTTTTCTTTTCCATGTATGCTTATATGATGCTATGAGTTTTATGATGCATATCTATTTTATTCTATATGATTCTAAAATGCAATGATAGTACATGTATGTATTATGATGCTAATGAATGCAATGGAATCTATATGAATGCAATGGAATCTATAATGAATGCTTTGAAACTATAATGAAAGCAATGAAATCTATATGAACGCAATGAAATCTATAATAAATGAAATGAAATCTATATGAATGTAATGAAATCTATATGAATGTTTTTTTATGATAATGGTTGAACCAATTTTTAACTCAGATACACCGTGAAGAAATGTTAGTTAGATGATAGAGAGAGGAATTGATGATAGAAAGAATGCAATTTAGAAAGAGGATAAGAAATCAACAAACTATCAATAAGCAAATGAGATGAGAATGAAACTGAAAGAATCATGAACCTGTGTCACATATTTTATTGCATCAATATATATTCATCACTGACCCTTATTATTGAACAATGAAGCTTAGCACATCAGGGTATAAGGAACCAAGATGCAAAGATATCTCATTGTAGAAACAAAGACGTAGCAGACAAGGAGTGGACCCTCCATTCTGGGAATTACACTAGGGGTCGAGGTATGTGTGGCATCCAATAGCTAGAAGGTCCTATCACAGACACCCACTAGAGTAATTTCCCTAGAATTTCATCGGTTCACACCACAAACAACAAACAAAGAAAAAGATAATGCCCATGATAGCTCCTCTAGTCACTTGCGGACATCCTTGAGTAGCATAGGAACAATATCTGTCACCAAATGATAAAAGATAAAGACTGACCCAGACAAAATTTAGCAGCTATACTGACCTTGTGCCTTCATTCTCAGTTGCTTGATGTGATGGTTGATAATGTCTGATCTCAGAAAGTTGCGGACCCCGTTTAAGACTGACCTATTTGATTTTGAGCGTATCCTCTTCTGTTTAAGACAAGATAATGATCACTTTGATATGGATATGATACGATTGATAAGACAGTTTGATCAATTGATTGTAGATGTTTGACTGGATAGTCGTATCCTTTATTAACTCCATGCGAAGTGTTTGCTAGATATCTGCTAGGGTATTTGTTTCTCACAGACATTTTATTGCAAGTTTTTCGATTGATTGATTTTTTATTTTTAGTTCTTTTCCAAGAGATTTTTTGATGTTTTTAGATTATGTAGATCGATATTTGAATGTTTTTGATTGATTTTTTCAGGATCGTATTTGAATGTTTTTGGTTGATTTGTTTTCCATATTTGAATGTCTTTGGATGATTTTTTCAGGACTTTATATGAATGTTTTTGGTATTTTTGAGTTTTCATTGTTTTTGGATTTTGAGTTTTCATTGTTTTTGGATTTTGAGTTTTTCAATGTTTTTGGATTTTGAGTTTTTCAATGTTTTTTGGATTTTTTCAAGACTTTATCCGATTTTTAGGATTTTTTCAGTTATGCCCCCAGTGTGCAAACCTGTATGACATGATGATCTATAGAATGCATATGGAGTTAATGAATTCATGACCTATGTTAATGCAATATGCATGATGAAGATGCATTTCCTATTTCAACAAGTTTGACTGTGTTTGTTTTAGCATTTGTAATACACCAGTTGACTTGGAGGTGCAAAACATTTCATAGATAAGCGGTCACTTAATCTTTAAGGTCCATTGGAACATTCAAATCAATACACTTAGTGAGTAGGATTTACAAATGGAGACGAAGAAAAATTCCCCATTGGTTTTTGAAACTTTGATCTTCTTTTGCCCATGTGTGTGCAGTTGAGTTAATTCTTTCTCTTGTGTTCACTAAAGATCCTTAGCATCCTATATGACTAGCTACATAGATTATCCTAACTTCAAAAGCATCCCAAATAGAGCCTTGCTGCCAGCAAGCCTTGAGAGCTCTGATGAGGTTATAGATTGTAATTTCTCAAATATTGCTCCATTTCCAGTAGGTGTTCATAGTCCTGATGGAGTTACTTGCATGTTCCCGTAGTCAAGCTTTTTGTTGCACTTGCATGCGTGATAATTCAGTTATATATCATTGCTTTTTTGCCTTAAGATGGATATTTGGCATAGCTATTTTTTCTTTTTATTTATTGCCTTGACTTGTAAGCAATGAAACCTACTTGGGTGTGACAATTACAACGACGCTGAAGTAGAATTTTAGATTTTTCACTAGTCATATGATCAACTAGGTGTCTAGAATGAATTAGAGGTTTATTGTGTTTGAGATATAGCGATTGATAGATTTTGGGTTAACAAGTATTAAATAGTGAAATCACTACCCAACCATAAGTAAAGTGTTGTCATAGGGTAATGTTGAAAATGAATGACCTTAGGACCTCATAGACTTCATGTCTAAATATCTGAGAAAGGAGATGACCTTTGTTTCTCTTGAATACAAATGAATGAGAAACTTGGACAATTGCCTTGTTTTATTGATGTTTCTATATAAAAATGTGAAAATTTTGAGTATGCGATGCATTTGAAAAAGAAACTATATGTAATGGAGTGTTTTGAATGATATGATATGCAATGCGGAAAATAAAAGCTAAACTACAGAGCCCTTCGGTATAATATCATTTAAGGTGCATGTTGTTCATAGGGTCAAAGAGTGGATCTCCCTCCATGGTAGCTAAATTATATGCTCCATTTCCTATAACCCTTGTTATGATGAAAGGACCTAGTCAGTTAGGTTCAAGTTTCCCTGGCCTTTCTTGTTCCACTACGTTCCTTTGATTCTCTTTAAGGACTAGATCTCCCACTTTAAAAGCTCATGGGTGAACTCTTTTATTATAACTTTGTCTCAATCTATTTTGATATCCTTGTAGATGGTTGAATGTTGTTTGTCTTTTTTCATCAAGGGTTTCGAGTTCTTGTAACCTTGCTACCCTATAGTCTTCCTCTGATATGATGTTCTATAAGGAAACCCTTAGAGATGGTATTTCTACTTCAATGGGAAGTATTTCTTTTGTACCATAAACCAAGGAATATGGTGTTGCTCATGTAGGTGTGCGTACTCCTGTTCTGTAGGCCCAAAGAGCGGGATTTAACTAGAGATGCCAGTCCCATCCTGTGTCAATGAGAAATTTCTTGAGAATTTTCAATATTATTTTATTTGTAGCCTCAGCGTGTCTGTTGCTTTGTCGGTAGTATGGTGTGGAAAATCTCTGTTGTATGTGAAACTTGTCACACAATTCCTTCACTTCTTGGTTTTTAAATGGACGTCCATTATCTATTACGAAGCACATTGGAACCCCGTATCTGCATATAATGTAGTTGAGCATGAATTTTGATATCTTCTTTTCAGTAGTGTATGTAAGAGGAATTGCCTCAAACCCATTTGATAAAGTACTTTGTTGATGTTAATATGAACTTGTGTCCATTGGAAGAAGTAGGGTTGATTTTACCCACTAGATCTAATCCCCATTGTGAAAATGGTAATGCTAATGTAATGGGTTGAAGATCCTGCCTTGGTGCATGAATGAGGTCTCCATGCATTTGGAATTGTTTACAGTTTTGTACATATTTGTAAGCATCTTTTTCCATGGTTGGCCAGTAATAACCTGTTCTCAACAATTTCTTTGACAATGGTGGACCACTTTGGTGAGCCCCACAAATTCCATCATGGACTTCCTTTAAAGAAAGGTGTGCTACATTATCATCAAGACATCGGAGAAGAGTTTCATCGAAGCCTTTTCTATACAAATTATCAGCTATAATGGTGTATCTAGATGCCTGACGAATAAATGTCTTCTTTTAATTTCTGGACAGATCGGGTGACATGTACTGAGTGTGTAAATATGCATATATTTCATTATACCAAGATGATTCCGGACCCACAATTGTACATACATGTTCTACTGAAGGAGTCTCATAAGCCGGTAACATCAACTGTTCTATGATAAACTCAGACTAAGTTTCGTTAGTAGGCATATTAATTAGAGATCCTGTGTTAGCCATTGCACCTGCTGCCTTCTTTTGTATCCTTGGGATCTGTTCAAAGGTGATTTTGCTAAAGTGCTCTTAATTTGTAATCTTCCAGTAGTTTCTTATAAGGCATGAGTTTGTCATCCTTCATGTTTTAATCATCATTGACCTGGTTTACAATCAACTGTGAATCACCATATACCTGTAATTATTGTATTCTCCATTGTATAGCTGTACGAAGTCCTATGAGGAGAGCTTCATATTCGGCTATATTGTTTGTGCATGGAAAATTTATCCTAAATGATTTAGGTATAGAATCCCCTTTAGGAGTAATGAAGATAATCCCTACTCCAGATCCATGACTTGTATATGACCCATCAAAGTATAATTTCCACATTAGAGATGCTGTCAATGTAAACACTGATTTGTCTGGAAAGTCTATGAGTAATGGATGACTGTCTTGTAAAGGAGCCTCTACTAACTGATCTGCTATAATTTTTTCCTTTAATGGCCTTTCTATCAATGTACTCTATGTCAAACTCACTCAAGATCATGACCCACTTGGCCAATTGCCCGGACAATGTTGCCCTGCTCAATAGGTACTTGATTGTATCAAAGTGTGCAATGAGTTGTACCTTATGACTTAGCATGTAATGTCTGAGCTTTTGGGATGCAAAGATTACTGCTAAGCATGCTTTCTCTATAGGGGTATAATTAAGCTCATATCCAATCAAAGTCCCACTTATATAAGGGTATGTGCAAGCTAATGAGTCACAAATTCGTGAAAGTCTGTGCGTTGGAAAATGTGCTCCACAAAACGAGCCCCCATTTGTCACAAATTCGTGAAAGTCTGTGCGTTGGAAAATGTGCTCCACAAAACGGGCCCCCATTTTTAAAAAATGGGGGCTCGTTCTAAAAAATGGGGGCCCGTTAATGGTTCGGCCTCCCGAGCCGAAAGGTCACGGGGTGCTGAAGCCAAATAAAATGGGCCCCCATTTTGTCACAAAACGGGCCCCCGTTTATGGACAAAACGGGCCCCCGTTTATAAATAAAACGGGGGCCCGTTTTGAAATTCTATTTTTGCCATTTTTTTGGACAATTTTTCATTTTCACTGTTAAAGTGAGTTGACAAGAGGAGATCAAAAACGGGCCCTCGTGCTGTGGTTTCCACTTCAAGCCTCCACCACTATCCCAGGTACACATTCAGTCATCTATTTTCACATTTCATAATTTTCTTGTATATTTTTCTTTTTTTTTGTGTATTATTTAGTTTTTTTTTAATTATTTTAGTTTTTTTTAATAGTAGCATATAAATAAATTATTTTTTATATTTGTAAATTCTTGATTTTGATCTAAAATATTTTTGAACAGTTAACCCTAAACCGTAATCAACAAATTTAGAAACCAAAACCAAACCTAGATAATTAACAAAATGAAATCGACACAAACAAAAAACCAAAAATGAAATGGAAACAAAAACAAAAACAAAAACGTTCGAAAATGAAATTGAAATAAAACCGAACATATGTACCTAAATTGTTCTTAATCCTCATTAGGCAATACAAAAGTTACCACTATGTTAGTATAACCTTAAAAGTAATTAACATTACTCTTCAAATTTTAGATATGAAAGTTTAGGCTTAGGTTTATGCCATGTCATGGCATAAAGGTCCTATTATGGTCCTATTATGTCATGTGATGGTATAAAAGGATCAACTATGGACACAATTTTAGAGCAAAGCTAGATAAGTTACTAAAATTGGAGTTTGGTTTACATAGGTTCATAAAGGAAGCTACTATGCCAAATATATAATTCATTAATACAAAATAATAAATATTCTTGATTTATAATGTTGATTGATAATGAGTTTTCTAAATGGGGTGCTAATTATATATACATCCGAAAGATTTGAAAAATATAATTCCCAAGAAGTATTTTGAATATCTTTAGAAGTATATTGGTATATCTAGAATGTAATTTATATTATAAAAGATTTAATATATGATTTGAAGTTGGTAGATATTTTGAGGAAGATTTATTAGATTATGTTATGATTAAGCTAATATTAGAATAATGGTTTTAACAACATCTTTTGGTTTTAAAAGGTGCACAAGGTTTGAAGTTGAAATCATATTCGATTGTATATAATATTAAATTGTTAAGGAGCTATTTTTTTTTTAAATAGTTAATTTAAGATATTAGTTGAAGCTATTTGAGAACGTGAGATAGTCCTAATGAACACACGAATTAAATTAATGAACCTAGGACAATCACAATGAACATATGATAGTCCCAATGAGCCTCAAATGATCCTAATGAATGTAGGGCAGTCTTAATGAACCTAAGAAAGTCCTAATGAGCCTAAGAAAGCCATAATGAACTTGGGACAATCCTAATGAACCTAGGATAGTCTTAATGAACCTACGATATTGTAAACAAGCCTAGGATAGTGTAAGAAAAAATCACTACAAAAAAGACCTCAAATGCGTTAAATGAATTTCCCAATAACGCACTCGTGTTTATCTTTTTTTGGTCATTTGGATACCTTTTTTTACAACATCTTGGTGTATACGCCCCTAAGAAGACCTTTTCCTCAAAAATTTCTTGGATCATGAACTCCTCATGTGCACCAAACATAAGTTGCCACTTGGAAGCTTCTAATGCACACAATCCTTTCAATCAATCTACTCCATTGATCTCTCAAAACAATCTTAGTATTTAATCCTCTATCGTTCATGACTATAAATAAATCATTATATGAGCTATTTTCAAGAACTCTTGTAATGCAATGTTATGTTGCCAATTTAAGCACCTTACATCCTATCTTGCCAATTTAAGCACCTTACATCCTATTTTTTATGCTTGCTTGCATACACATATATTGCTAGAATTTAGCAATTCTTTATAGCTTCTATTTTAGTTTATTTATGAAAGAGTATAAATGAAGCTATATTTAAAGTCAAAATTGTAAGATCCCCTCAATCATTGAGGTAGAATTCAAAATTGATTTCACCTCTAATTATATGAAAAATTTAATTTGTCTATACATATCAAAATCTTTCAAAATTTTGCATATTAAACAATAAAATATTGTGATGAACAAGTCTCTAGAGTCTTAAAAACCTTTATTTTCATAAAGTGCCAACACTACATTTTTTCCCTAAAATATTCTCTTTGATTAATACGAAATTTTAAAATGGTTGCCACTAAAAGTATTAGGTCAACGAAAGGAATTGGGATATTTAAAAATAGGCTTGCATCACTTTTTTAGCTTCATTGAGTTGTAGTTTGTTCATTGACTTACTAATTAAGTGCTTGCAAGTATGATAGTGGACCCCTTTGTGCGTGAGTGCATTCCTAAAGCTTTCAATTATTAAAATAAAAAGCATTATGATGTGATGATTTGAAGGAGATGTATCCGTTAAAGAAATATTATGGATGCGTATTAATGAGGATCATATAGTATGTTAGGAATTTTATTTGGAATGTTAGTCAAAATAATATTCTAGTTGATAATTATAAATGCATGTGTAAAATATTGTTGAAATTGATTATTTTAAAAGTAAATATTGCAAGGTTAATTTTGTTTTTCATTGTTGGCATGTTGTGTTGATTTTTATGTAAGAGTTTCATCTCTTATTCAACTTTGTAAGAGAATTTGTGTATGGATTGATATCTTAAATTTTATAGAAAGATTATATATGAAAACAAATGATTGCGGAGTTTTATAATAAATGATTTATAGGAAATAATATTTTTTGAAGGTTTTGTAAATTATAATCTTGTGTAGATTTGATTATGGGAGAAATTTAATGGTGAAATATGCTTAACTCTTCAAAAGTTTTGATGTTTTGTCTTTACATGACAACCACTTAGAATATAATATGTTTTAAGTATGTCATTTATAGTCATGGGAGATTAGTTTTTTTTAAAGATTGTCTGAAGACTAATCAATGTAATATGAATTGATGGCAATTATCTCAAAACTATGTAATTGAATTCTAATAAATTATCATGTGTACACTAAAACACTAGAAATATGGAGCATCCAAACACACACGTGCATTTTTCAAAATAACTTTAAGTTAAAGTTAACAAAATATTATGTTGTCTTAGTAATATTGTTTCCATGCTATATAATCTTACACTAGAAGGAGGATCATCTTATTTCTCACTTCTTTATTGATCTTATGTATGAAATATTTTATATTGATTTTAATAGTTGATGCATTTTACAAGAAATGAATTTATTAAATTGAATATATAATAGATTTATGATGTTTCATTGAAAGTTTTTATTAAGTTTTGTGCGCAAATTTTATATTTCAAGATTCAATAGTATGTACATGTATATTTTTTTAAGTTCAATATTATATTATATATTTCATGTGTATCTCATTCAACAACATAGAAATGTTACTATTTATAAATGTTTTTTTTTAATTTAGTAAAATAGATTCTTCTTTGACATAGAGTTGTATATAATTCATGTATATCTTTATATATGCAGGAGTTCTTTGCTATCATGGATGTCTTTGACATAGATGAACTATTAGGTGAAAATCCCCCACCACAACCCCCTCCTCCTCCTCCTCCTCCTCCTCCACCACCACCACCACCACCACCACCACCACCACAACCCCCTAGATTGGATGAAATTCGTTTAAGAGAATGAATTAATGAAAACCTACAAGTGATTGAACAAAACATTGCTGCTATCCAAAATGAGCAAGTCACGCCACCCCATCTTGTAGAGTTTGCAAAATCAATGCAAACTATTGTCGAGTCAGTTAGATCTGTTGATTCTCAATTAGATCAATTTCATAGACGACGACAAGAGTTGCGTGATTTTTATGCCGATGGTTTAACTTATAGACAAATCACTGATTTGAAAATAACCAAAGCTCATTTATGTCCATATTTTACCAACCCAAAAACAAGAGAACCAATGCAACCTAACCAGAAAAGAATTTCAATTAGGTGGTGTGTGCATCCAGAAATGGCTAGATACTTTTGGGATAGATGGTGGATGGTTTTTGATTATCCACCACATCGTAATTATGAGGTCCCTTTTTATTTTTTGAAGAAATTATATTGTGAGTTTGTAATGAACCAAAAACCAAATTATTTTGATATTAAGTCATTCCAGGGTGTTGGTCATGGAATGCCATAGCATAGATTAGGGGCACAGAGTAATAATCCCCTACCGGATCCACCCATAGTTCCACTTGTTGCTCCATCGATTCCTGCAGATGTCCAAAATACATCATTCATTTCGACATTAGATGCTTTGACTTCCCTCACAGGTAACCTGAGTGAGCAAGCTGCTCACATGGCATCTGCTCCTCGATGGATGCCACATATGTGTTCGAGTTGTCATGAAACGTGTGTAGGTCCTACTACTGTTGCAGGATCTACTTCAGTTCCAGATGAGCATGATGCAGCAGATGATAGTATGATGACATCTTATATGGATTTTCTTTGCTCGGATGTTCATCTTGACCAGGTATAGATATATATACATGTACATGTCAATCTTTTTATGTACTTCATTAAATATAGGTATAAACTAAGTGCATCTCTTTTTTTATACAATCTAATACTTCATTAAATAAATTTTGTTTATGTAGATAAGGACTACGCCTAATATTAGAGTCAATATTGCATCTACTGGAACACAACTCAGCACACCTTATGGGGTATAGTATAAATTTCTATCTAGACATTGTACTAGATCTTTTTTAAGTTAATATGTTATCATTGTATACTATATAAATTTTCATGTTGATACATTGAATGCTTCTTTCTCCAGGATTCAGGTCATGAGGGACCCTCTACATCACATCGAGAAGAGGGTCTGACTATTGTGACACCATCTATGGTATGTATCTTATAATTCTTAAATTAAATATGAACTCTTGCAATATTGTAACTTAACTTGAAATTATTTAGTACACATATATATGTTCACTAAATATGATTTCATTAAATGCATGTATGCAGGTGGACACTACCATTAGGATAGGTTATCCTCATAATTTTGATCAGAGCCAATTTGAACGCACATCGACATCCTTTGAGGTATTAATATGTAATACTTAATTTGATCTTATTTTGACTCTTAATTTAAGATTTAATTGGACACTTTGAATTTGACCTTGTACAGGAGTTAGCTACCACTACATTTGGTGTTGATACTGCACAAGATACTGCTAGAGGAGATACTCCTAGAGGGTCTGATGAGCATATGGTAAGTTTGTAACTTAATTTATGAATTCTACTATATTTGATAAATGATTCTTTTAATAGTTAATTTCAAGTAATATTTTAATATTATTTTTTTATTGTACAGCATGAGACAGGTGGATCTAGACCACGTCCCAGGGACAAGAGAGATACTGCTACAGGATCTGATGAGCATATGGTAAGTTTGTAACTTAATTTACGAATTCTACTATATTTGATAAATGATTCTTTTAAAAGTTAATTTCAAGTAATATTTTAATATTATTTTTTTATTGTATAGCATGAGACAGGTGGATCTGGACCACGTCATGGGGACAAGAGAGATGCTGCTAGAGGATCTAATGAGCATATGGTAAGTTTGTAACTTAATTTATGAATTCTACTATATTTGATAAATGATTCTTTTAATAGTTAATTTCAGGCAATATTTTAATATTATTTTTTTATTATATAACATGAGACAGGTGGATCTGGACCACGTCCCAGGGACAAGAGACCACGAGATGTTATTGATGATAGCAATTAGATTTTACTATTTATTTGGCTTTGATATGTACTTTTTTATGGACTTTACACATTTGTTTACACATGCACATACTTTATATATATGGATAGTTGCATAATAGGATTAGATCATATATATTTTGTGCATACTTTATATATTTTGTGCACATTAGATATTATGTGGAGTGAACATCATGTTACCATCTAGACATATATATGGATTAGATATTATATGGATTATGTGGACTTGAAATTTTACTGTTTATTTGGCTCTGATATGTACTATTTTACGGGCTTTACATATTTGTTTACACGTGCACACACATACTTTATATATATGGATAGTTTCATAATAGGATTAGATCATATATATTATGTGCATACTTTATGTGTATTGTGCCCATTAGATATTATGTGGACTTGAAATTATGTGCACATTAGATCATATATATTGACTTGAAATTATGTGGACTTGAAATTTTGTGCATACTTTATATATTATGTGGACTTGAAATTTTGTTTATGGAAGTTGTGCTTAAACAACTTTATAGGCATTATGTGGACTTGTAATTTTATTTTTGGAATTTCATTTAAATAGTTCTTGTGATTAGATAAACTAAATGTGCATACATCATGAACTAAGTATCGAAACATATCTTATAATTATAACATATTCTAAATTAAAAAGTATCATTTAACAAATATAATGAATAGAACTTGATTAAAACATAATTATCTCATTCATAAATTTGACCAATAGTCTCTCATTTATGTATATTGTACACAAAATGTAATCAAGAAGACATATCTAAAATAAAATAAACAGTCTATTTAAATAACTTTGTTTTCATTGATGCCTTCTACTTGTGGTAGACCTGAAACAAAATTTTACTAGATTCATTCCGTTATACCATCTGCATCCTCTCTCTTTTGCAAAGCATCTATAATTGTCTCGTGCTCTTCCATAGAGAGAGTCCATAATTGTTTATTAGCAGGCCTGCCACGATATCTATCCAATTTTATATTAGTTGCCACTACCAAATATGAGTAATGTATAATCTTCTTCTCTAATTCATAATCTTCAAATGCGGGCAATCCATTCTTTCTTGTTAGATATTTGCGTAGCCAAGTGCCAACAACAACCACAGATCCTGTTGGATAGTCATAACCATCATCATCTACTCGAGGAGTAGTTAGCTTATGTTTTGGCTCTACACATCGAGCCAACCAATACTCTATCCCCTCTTCATTGTCCTCTGGTGTAAAAATAGCATAGACATGTCCTGTGCACAAAACAATTTTATTTTAATATTTAATGAGAAATAAAAATAAAAATATACACTGTAAGATTTCATAAATTTATGTACTATTTAATAAATCAAAACAAATTTCAAAAATAATTTTACCTTGTTGTATAAGATCTGAAATGCGATCATAGTCATTTGATGCAAACATTTGATCCATATCTTCATCAGTTCTTTCATGCGGATCATTTGCATCTATGGGTGTCAATGATCTTTGTTGCCATTCTTCAACCCATTCTTTATTCTCACAAAATTCCCAATCTCCGGAAACACAAAACTGACAAAAGCAAGCAAGTTGCCTTGTGAATATAGTCCATGCGTTTGAATTAGAACTCTTAAACGAATGCCATTTAGCTGATCCAATGATGGTATTACAATCATGCCGAATAGGAATACTATCTTCCTCTATCAACCAGAAGAAACGTCGAATTGCAGAGTTTTCAATTGATCCTTTTGACAACTTTGAATTGCACCAATCTACAACTGCACGAGCATCTCTAAATTTCACTGCATCCTCGAATTTCAATTTTTCTCTAGCAAGAGCTCTTTTTATACAGGCACTAGCTCCATGATGTTCCCCCTTACCATGTCCCGCTTCAAAAAAACTCCATAAATGTTGGACATTGGTTATCTTGTGAACTTTGCATAGCCAATAAAACATTCTTGCATTTTTGAATTGTCCAGTGTAGTTATCTAACCATATCATATGTTGTTTCATGTCAATTTCTCTTTCCTTAAGATTATCATAAAATACCTCGAAGCAATGTTGGATAAACTCTGAAGAGTGTAATCGATTATCACTAACATAGAAATGATACTCCCTCAAAAAATTTCTATTATCTTCTGTACTGTCATGGTCATGTCTATATATAATGTGCACAAATATGGCCACTTGCACTGAGTTGTAGTATTGTGATTGAGTTTCCTCTTGTGGTTTTAGAGTATAATTTTCTGCAAAATCCACAACTGATACTATTGTTCCAACTGGAAATGTGTTCTTGCATATGTGAAACTATCCATCAAGCCATCGGGCATGTTGGGAATGTTTCACATATTTTGGAACAATATGAGTTTTAAACTCACTAATAAATGCATTCACACTATTCTGTTCTGTAATCAATTCTAAACGTTTCCCCATCTTTCCATCCTTTAGAGGGTATTCTATATTTTTAAATCTCCTAACATCAACCATTTTTTGTCTAAACTCAGATGAAACATGTTCATGCAAACATTCACCTATCGAAGAATAGTTCCCACATAAATTGCAAAGACCATAAATGCATGAACTGGAAAGAAATAATTGTTCATTAGGTGGTTTACAAAATAAACTTCCAATAAAATCTTTTATAGTTTCAGGTGGAACATAAACACCACAATCCTGCACAAGATCATTACCATGCAACATACAATGAATATATCGAAAAACATCATAATAGTAACGAAACTAGACACGAGTTTTACAACAACAAGATATTCTTTGTTTATTGATTTTAACATACCAGGGTTTGCATTTTTCAAATGATCTTTGACTAATTCATAAATTCATTAACACAGATTCATCACTAAATTTTTTAAAGAATTCAGTTTGAGTCATGTCAAGAAGATGTTTTGGATGAGGATCACGAATTTTTGATCCCACCCTTAACTTTAAAACATCTCTAGCATTTGATGAAACTCTAGTGTTATCATGCCAAAATTTTGCAATTAATTGTTTAGTTTCATCATTTAATTTCATGTCCGACCTTTGAAGTCTACCACTAAAACTCCAACAATGGTTTAGTGGATCAATTTCAATTGTGTCTCTTCTTTTGGCCGCTCTTGACAAGGTTCTACGATGTAAGTTCAAATAGCCACTTATATCACTTAACATTCTTTTACTAACAATCATTTTGTCAACTATAGCAGTCGTTATAACTCTACGTGCTGCATTCTTATCTTTAGATCGACTTGTTTTTCCTATAGAATCGATGGCATTGGCAACAGTAGATACAACTTGCTTATATGATTCATCTTTTCTTTTTGGTTTTGCATAAATACCTATTTTTTTCATGACTTTACGCATTTTTAACATTTTTATTAATTGTAGCATTAATTGACATTGGAATCCTAACTTTTTATTATAGAAAAATTGTTTATATAATCTGTTTGCATGTGTTCTGACTTGTCTCCAAGAAACTAACCCATTAAGATTATCTAGCACATTGCTATCAATAGTAAACAAATTACATTCATTTTCTTTTAGAGAGGGTGGTGTAATATTTTCAATTTTTATTTCTTTTCGTATTGGTGTATGAAATTTATATCCAGCTTCATTTAAATCAGCAATTTGATTGGCATCATAGTCATCAGGATTTAAAAACATACCAGGATTCGCATCCACATCAACATTTGCATTAACAGTCATACCCGTGTGTGGTTCTACATTTCTTGCATCCATCATGATGTCTTCAATGGTCTCATCTACAACGGGCACTGAACTAGATGCTTCAGAAGTGTTATTCAATTGTTGTTGTTGTGATCTTTGATCTCTTTGGCATTTTGCCTCCTTCTCTCTTTGTGCTTGAATTTCATCCACTGTCATTGTCCTCTTTTTTTTCTTTTGACATTGCTTAGAACCCATTTTTACAAACTCGTCTTCAAAAAATAATATTTTTTTATTGAGTTCTTCAAAAAATCGTGTAAAAAATATTAAAAAGTACTGCCAAATGATGTAAAAAATCTTTGTCAGTACGGATTTCAATGATAGTGTGGTAAATCAATGCAATCTATTTTATTTTTTACAGTAACGGTTATTTAGAAACGGGGGCCCGTTATTTAAATAACGGGTCCCCGTTTTAATAATGGGGGCCCGTTATTTAAATAACGGGCCCCCGTTTTAAAAACGGGGGCCCGTTGTTAAATCCAACAGGCAAAAATGAAACGGGCCCCCGTTTATAAAACGGGGGCCCGTTATGCAAAATTTGAATTCACAACCCACCACTTGCCTCAGGATTAGGCCCGAGATAGGCCTGGGATGGCCACACCTGAGACATGAACCTGCAAATTCAAAACTCCATGAATGAAAGCACAAATATGATGAAATGAAATAGTTTACGTGCCTCTAATCAAAGAATTTTTATACGGAATTGAAACCCATTTCAGATTATACTGTCTAGATTCTAAATATGTAAATTAATTTAAAAATTGATTATTTTAACTATTTTTCATTTAATTTATACTAAATCAGGTTCATAAATTTGAAATATTAACTAATTTTCTTAATTTAATAACTTATTTATTTTAATGAATTTTGAAAAAAAAATTATGTCATCATTCTACACAAAATTCTTTTCAATTTAAAAAAAAAAAATTAAAAAAATGCTAAGTTTACGTCAAATTATGTGGGTCGTACACGTCAAATTTTTAAAAAGATAATTACGGCCATTAAAAAATTAATTAAAAAAAATATATTTGAAAAAAAAATACAGAAAAATATGCTCATCAATCTTCAGTATGTTACAAACCATTTCCCAAAACGGTTTGAGAAAATAATATTAATTGTGTCAAAAAGTGTGGGTCGTACACATGCATGGTATGGTCCTGAAACAGGAATTTTTAAAACATAGTTTTTAGAACTCCATTCAAAAAGTTATTTTTTATTATGTGGGTATTAAAATAAATTACATATTTGAAAAGTACACTTAGAGAGATATCTTTTATACTACTGACTTTTTCCAAGATTCAATCTCTAAGTGTTTCAAAATTTAAGCTCAAGTGAGACAAAATCTGAAAAACAAGGAAAACACTTCCACTTTTTGGCCAAAAAGTGGACTCATCTTCTTGCACTGACCCATAATAAATGCCTCTTTCTTTTCCTTTGTCGTCATGTTGTGCCAGTAGAGATCCTAGAGCTGAGTTTGTTGCTAATATGTATAACAATAGAGGTTTTCCTGGAGTTGTGATACTAACACTGGTGCATTTACAAGATAATCTTTCAGAGCTTGGAAAGATTCCTACCATTGTTCTATCCATTTGAAAGTAACTCCTTTCCTAAGTAAATGTTGGAATGGGTGACACTTATTTGCCAACTGTGCTATGAATCTCTTTATGGATTGTAGTCTTCCTTGTAACCCTCTGAGTTGTTTAGGTGTTGACGGAGGTGGCATATCAATGATTGCCTTGACCTTGGAAGGGTCTAATTCAATTCCTCTATTTGACACTATGAACCCTAGTAGTTTACCTATTGTTACACCGAACACACACTTCTTCAAGTTTAGTCTGACATCATACTACTCCAACCAATCAAATATATTTGCAACGAATGTGAGGTGACCTTCTCTTGTTTGTGATTTAGCTAATATGTCATCCACATAATCTTCCATTATGTTGTGGATCATTTCATGAAGCAACATTGTCATAGCTCTTTGGTATGTTGCTCTGGCATTTTTGAGACCAAATGGCATCACATTCCAGTAGTATGTTCCCCATGGGCATGTAAAGGCTTTTTTAGGTTGATCTTCTGGTGCAATTTTAATCTGGTTATATCCTGAGAAACCATCCATTAAGGATACCATTTCTTTTCCAACTATTAGGTCAACTATCATGTCAATATTGGGTAGCGGGAAGTCGTCCTTAGGACAAGCTTTATTTAGATCCCAAAAATCCGTACAGATTCTTATTCCTCCTATGGGCTTAGTCACAAGTACCAGGTTGGATATCCATTCCGTGTAATCAATTGGACTAATGAAACCTACATCCAACAACTTTTGTAGTTCTATTTTAACCAGTAATGAAATACTTGGATGCATTTTTCTCAATTTTTGCTTGTAAGGTTTAACTCCTGGTATTGGAGGTAAATGATGCAACACTAACTCAGGGTCTAAGCCTAACATATGTGAGTAGGACCGAGCAAAGTTGACAGGTCATTTCTTGAAAAAGTGAATGAATCTATCATTTTCTTCTTTGCTTAGTGATTTTGCCAGATGGATGTTATGTACAACCTCCCCTTCTGCTATGTTTACTTCTTATGTTTCCTCTATAAGCAATGCTGAACTTTCTCTTTCCATAGGAAGATTACCCAAGTCACTCTTACAATTATGGGTAGTTTGATCCTTATCTTCTATTGCAGAAGCACTTTCTTCTCCAAAGTATGTTGTTCTATCCAGGTCTACAACAAACCCTGCTTTGTGATCTCCTTGTGGAAATCCCTCTCTAACTCCAAGAAATTTTGAAATTGGTTTGTCATTTTCAAACCAGTCTAGTGTTGGTTTTCCTTCTTGCCCCCAATCAATCAAGTGTGAATTTACTAGGGGTAAATCATTATGAGACTCTGATAACATGAAGACTTGATTGTTTGAATGACTTTGTGTATTTTCATCTTGTATAAGCCTTATTTGATACCTTGATATTACACTTTCTGTTGGGCTAGAATCATGTAGTGATAAGAATTTGTAGTCATGAGAATTTGTCTCACTTTCAATATATGTTTCATCATGTGAGCTATCATCACTTATTTCTTCTTGTTCTTTCCTTTGATTCTGGTGTACATTGACTGGTATTCTGTGTACATTAGTTACCCTTCTTAAACCTGGTATAAGCCTTTGCAATCTTTCTTCATCTGATTCATTTGGTTGAGCCTGAGTCATTTCTCGTGGCAGAAGTAGTGGCAATAACCATGGATGAGATTCAGGTGGTGGTGGTAATCCTGCATCTGTTGCTACATTGGCCTGTACTGTTGTGTCAATAACTGCATCATTTTGTAACCCAGTGGTAGGTTCTTGCAGGAGTTGTCTCATGTCTTATCCATCTGGTTCTACACTAGGTGATGTGGGTACCTTATTACTTGTTTGAGATGAAGATGGAAGTGCCTATATGGACAAATCCCTTTGTGGTATGTAGCCTGACGGTTTGCTTGGTCGATTTAGTATATCAAGGGTATGATGTCTTTCTTCGGTGATATGTTGTACATGCTTATATCCCAATCAATTATTACCTGGGTTATCATTAGGAACAATAGGTTCTAGCCTTCTTTGTTTCTGTAACCCTAGGCCTGTGGTACCATCATATCCATGACTTTGAAGTATTTTGAATCCATTTCCATACCGATATGTGTGTATTGTGGGTATTGTCATATGATCTTCTTCTCTATATATCCAATGGTTAACATCTTCATTTAGGGATTCTTCTTGTAAGTCACCCCATCTAATGAAAGAGCATGAGTCTGTGTATCTGACAATTTCTTTTCCTTTGTCTTGCTTTTTTACTGTATTGTGAGGTTTCTGAAAAGACCTAGTAGAAAGAGACAATTGTTTCCTACTTAAAGTATTTACAATAGAATACTCTCCACAACCCATATCTTTTATTTGTAATTTTTGTTTGTGTGATTTTTAATGCCTCCAACTGTGTAGTGATAGGTGCTTCCTCATTGATAGGTACCTGATTATCCACAATTTCTTTCGAGTAATTGCAATGTTGGAAGGGATTTGGATCACCCCTTATGGTGATTTCGATACCATTATATGGGAATTTGAAACACTAATGAAATATGGATGGTACTGCTTGCATGGTGTGGATCCATGGGCGACCCAATAACATGTTATATCCCAGTTCTCTTTCCAAGACTTGAAAAGTGACTTTTGTTGTTATAGATCCCACTTGTACAGGTAATGTTACAATGCCTTTTGATGGGCATTCTTCATCATCGTATTACTTGATATTTATCCTCTTGGAAGCATCAATATGAAGTTCATAATATCGTAGTGCCTTAACCAGCTTTAAAGTATAAATGTTGAGACCAAATTCTCCATGTATGAGTACTCTTTTGATTCTTCTCTTATGAACGTAAGCTTCCAGATGTAGTGGGTCATTATTAAGCAGTCTATCACTAGTGATATCTTGTTCTATGAATGCAATACCTATGCCTTGTGTCAAATTACCTACCATAGACTGGAAGGCATTTTCATCTATATCTTTGTCCACTACTGAATCTTGAAGTGCTTTATCCAGTATAGCTCTGAGAGTGGGTGAAATACGCAATAGTTCGAATAATGATATTTGTGTTGGAGTTTTCTTAAGTTGTTCAACAACATTATAAGTCCCTATTGTTGGTCGATGATTTGGTGGTATCCCTTGTAAAGTTACCTTTGATCTATGAGTAACCACTACACAGTCTCTGTCTCTGGGAGTTATGGTGATTGTATGATTTCATCTTCAAACCATAATGTGTTCTATGATTTAATGTGTATGTTTGACATCCATAATGTTTTCTATGATTTCATCTTCAAACCATCCTAATTGATATGGTTGATCATGCCCCCAATCTTCGAGACAAAGATTTCTATCATCATCATATTTGTGTGCCTTTGATATCATGCAAATTTGTTTATCATCTATGTGAGTGTCTTGATATTGTTCATCTTGATCAAGTGTTTCTTGTGAATCTTTATTTGTTATATCTCCTGAGCTAATGGCATGAATAGTGTAGTTGTATGAGACTTTTGTGTAGTTAGCTGTATTGTCTTTGTTACCTGATGTGGTAGCTTTTCCTTTGCAATGCTTAACAAAAGGATCCTTAAAAATTGTAAGATTTGTGTTTGCTGAGGTTTTATCAGTATCAATTGTGATGTCCCCTTGGTCTATCATATCTTGGACCAAGTTTTTCAATTTGTAGAAACTTGATGTTTTGTGACCTTTAGTTTGATGATAATTGCATAAATCATTATCATTCCACCATGTGGGTTTGAAAGGACCTGGTTCATACACTCTTACTTCAGGTAAAGTGATCATGTTTGTCTGTATTAACTTTTTCAGCACTGACTCAATAGGTTCTCCTAGAGGTGTGTAATTTCTTCTTGGAGCATTTACCCTGGGGTTTCTTGTGTTCATGTTTTGTGTAGCATTGACATTTACGGAGGTCGTGTTGTTCCCTATAGGTGGATTAGATGACTGACTCGTTCCCAAAGATAAAATGGGTTGAGTTATGTTTATTGTTCTAGCATCTACAATACCATCATTGGTCACATTTTTGTTTTTTGACCAAAACTTAGATTTGGCATTGTTGTTAGTGTTGCCATACTTAATAAGACCTTTTTCTATTAGTCCCTTCTCACATTTGAGAGCTTTTTCCATGATTTTTTTGAATGTGGTTAAACATTGCATTTGTATCAGATATTTAATCTTGGGAATCAACTTTTATGTGAACATGTCTACTTGCTCTGTTTCTGGGATAATTGTCTTGCACCTCCTATAGACATCCCTCCATCATTGTATGAAGGATGCAAATGTTTCATTCTCATATTGTTTAGCGGCACACAAGTCCATCAAAGTAATTGGGGTGTCAATGTTGTGTGAGAAGTTTGCAATAAATTGTTCAGCTAATTCTCCCCATGATGTGATGGTTGGTGGTAAATGTGAAAACCACTCTAAAGCTGGACCTCCCAGACTTTTAGGAAATAGTGTCATTAGATAAGTATCTTCTGAGGTGACCTCTATACATGCCATAAAAAATCCTCTGATGTGATCTATAGGATCACCCTTCCCTCGATATCTATCAAATTTAGGTGTTTCAAAATGTTGTGGGAAAGGCGGCATGTATAATGTGTGATCAAATGGATAAGGATGCAAGTCTTGCATTGTGTAGCTCTTTTTATCATTACCGGTTTGCATGGTCATCATTTTTTGTTGCAAATTTTGTATTTGTTGTGTTAGTATATCTGTTTGTGTCAAAGGTAGACCTTGTGTTTTTGTATGTCCCGCAAAAGGATTTGTGGTTGCATAACTAGGAGGTTGTTGGAAGGTACCAAGATTGCAACTTTGTGTCTTGTGCATTACACTAGGTAATATGAAATAGGTGATATGCGAACCCATGTTTGGTTGAGTTGTACTTGTTGTATTGGCAAGACCTAGATTTGCGTTTTGATGACTGTATGTTGATCCCATATTATAGGAAAGTGGAGGTTGGGTTGCACTTGTTTGTGTTTGAATAGGTGCTGAGGCACTTGATATTATTGGTATGCTCTGTGTTGGTGTACTAGCATTGATCACCAAAGATGACGCACTTGTTTGTAAGTTTGCACTTGTGTTGACATTTGTTTGGATAGGTACGTTTTGAGGAAAACTGGAGGTCATTGCTTGTATTTGTGTCATTGGTGGTGTTTGACTATTATCTTGACCTAAAGTTTTTCCCAATGGTAAAATATTTGTGACATCAAAATCCTCAGGTAGTTTTGCCCCATTTTGTATTAACAACGAGAGATACTTGTCCCTATCACTATGTATAAGTATGTCTAGAATCATGAGGACATGTGGATCTTGTTGAGCTGACTCAATTTCTTCCTTTGTCAAATGATGTAATTCGTTTAGGGTGGACATTGTGTGAGTACCTGAGTGTTGACCTGTTGACATGTCCATATTCCAAGAAGGGTTTATAGACTGTGTGTTGTTCGGGTCCATTATTCCTTTCGCTTTTTGTGACCTTGTGACGAGCATCTAAGACTACTATATGAGGTGGTTCTATGCAAGACGATGACTAACACTAGACTATAGACGTATATATGAGGTATGCAAGACTAGAATAGACTATCTATTAAGGATTTTAACGTGAGAACTGGTGAGCTTTTCTAGATTTCTCTAATGCAAGCTTTTCCATATGTTTCCTAAGTTGTTTTGTCACAATCTCTCTATCAATTCTATGGGAAATCTTAGACTCAATATTAATCTCATGTGTGACTCCTATATATTGAGGTGCGATTCTTCGTACGTCCCAAGCTAAGTTAGCTAGATCATCAATGATTTCTTGTTGACCACCATTTCGAACTAGATTAGGTTTCTTGAAGGGGAGAAAACCATCACCTAGGAGACCCATGACAACACATGCTATGACTCTATAACTAATAATGGACTACGACATATATGAGGTCTAGATGAAGACATATATGATAATGTAGACTTAAAATTAGGATTATTTAACTATTATGGACGATAATGAAGACGTGAGTGAGGACTACGTGAAGAATTTAGGATGATAATGAGGACGTAAGATGGACTATGCAAAAGACTTAGGACGATAATGAGGATGTAAGTGGGACTATGCAAAGACTTAGGACGATAATGAGGACGTAAGTGGGACTATGAAAAAGACTTCCTAGGGTCACAAGTATGTAAGGACTTTAAGTTTTTGGTTTCAAAAATGGACTTTGTTTTCTGTAACTTTGTGTGTGGGACAATGTTTTGGGGCAAATGTTTTGTAGTTTTCCAAATCTGAGAACAATTGCTTGGAGGTATGTATAGCTAACTAACTCAATTTTTCATACAATCTCAGAAAATTCAGAGATACGTAGGATAGGGCCTAAAATAGCCCAAAGGACTAACTCCATACTGGTCTAGCACAACGATACATAAAAAAGAACGGAATACAATCTTAAGCTGGAAAGTGAAAACCATTCAAGTGAGGCCCTTAAAATAAAATACCGAGACAAAATGAATAGATAGAGAGTCTGGCAGCACTAGCTCCACTCCATGGCACACACTTCTCGAGCATGCCAGTCTCTCTTACCCCAAAGATCTAAAGATCTTATAGCTGAGGGATTCCTATATCATAGTGTAAGGTACATGAAGGGTATCTATGGGGTATGATCTGCACTCTCAAAATCACTAAATGTAGGGCTTTTTGGTAACTAAATTGATTCTTAGTATTAGGTTTCAAGGGATCCCGATCCAACGATGGATTTTCAGAGCAAGCGACTTAAGACTTTAATTGAGCTTATCAGTGCAAGGAAGGCCCCCGCATACGTTGAATTCACTCAACACTCTAGCCCCCTAACTAGTATACTTATATAGCGGCTTGAAAAATTCGCTCGAGAGTACGCTGGGAGAGATGATATCCCCAACGCATCCCAATTCGAAGTACCTCTATGGGGTGATGAAATCCCCAGTCAAAGATACCCCTCACTACGTAGAATAAAATACAAATGGATGTCGTTGTCACCTCCTTCCTTTCTCCCAAGACCCCGAAGGCAGGTGGAAAGTTAGTTAGTGCAACAGTAAGTCCACCCCAAACACGATAAAAATTCTTTACCTTAAAGAAAAAGAAATATGATTTAATCTAATGCAGCCCAATTCACATTCGTTTTATAGCCCAAATTTAGGTGTTAGATATGCGAGTGCATGTCCATTTTAAACACCAAGTCGAAATATGAAGGCATACATGTCAATTTTAACCATTTATTGATTTTAAGCACCAAAAGACCAAGTGTGAGATGCATGCATGTCAATTTTAACTCATTTTTATTTTAAGCACCAAACAACGAAGTGTGAGGTTATCCATGCATGTCCATTTTAACTGTTATTGATTTTAAGCACCAAAAGATGAAGTGTTAGGTGATGCATGCAAAAATACTAATCTAATCCTTTCTATAAATCCGCCACAGGCTGTAAATAGGAGATTAGTAGTAAAATCAAACCAACAGAAAACAAAAACTCAAAACTTGACATAAGCAAATGTGTTACTATACCTGTATGATTGCATGATACTTACAGATCAAATGTGTGAGCCTGACATAGCGAATGCGTGATTCTGACAGGCCGAATGCATGATGATAAATGATCGATTGTGTAGCAATAATAGGTCGATTGCATGACAAACATGCAAACAACAAAAGAGTTAAAAAATTAAAAATAAAAGAAAACTAAACCTGATCAGAAAACTGCACAACCAATTGTGAAGCCCTAGCCAAATCTGTCATCATCCACTCAACATTGATTAGATCATATTTAACTTGATAAGAAAGAACTAAGTTGTTATATCTATAAAAGGCCAGTTGATATTCTGAATCTTGTATCTTCTTTTCTACCTGGAGAACCTTTTGATAGCGTTTGGCTTCTCTTCTTTGTTGTTTCATCCTTCTTGCACCTGAAATCTTGAATTGTACTTTTCTTGCTATAAACTGTTATAATGAAATCATGAAATAGAAGTAATCTGTTTCCAGATTAACCCAATTTTAGACAGAATTAGATTAGATCAAACAACAAACAAAATAAAAAATTAGACAATAATTTTCTCTACGAATGCGTGATTCAGAAAGGGCGATTGTGTGATATGGAAAGGGCGATTGCGTAACCTTGTCAGAGCAAATGCATGACCTCGAGGGGTCAAATGCGTAGCACTATCTATGTGATTGTGTGACAATGTAAGCGCGATTGCATGATGAAAAATCATTTCTCAAAATTCGTTTAACATGCAAAAAAATGAAAAAATCCGTACAACCTGCAAAAATCACACAGAAAATAAAGAAAGTTAATTAGTTGTTGATTCACGTCGAGTTTACCAAAATGTCACATGTAAGATTCATCTTAATCAAAATATCAATTAGAAGAAAAAGGGAAATCACGAATCCCTATCTAATCAAAGAATTCTAACAAACTAACAATGAAATAACACAATCAAGCAAAATAGGAATTAAAATCATTCAATAAAACTCCCCATTCCAAGATCGCATATAGCTTCCATTGCTCTTCTCTTCTTTGTGGTATGATGGCTCTCAGATATTGCGTTGGTAACTTGCAAGTGACACAAAGATTCAAAGTTCATGATTCTTGAAAATGGAGATTGAATGCTCAATTTATAGATTTTTGGAGAAGATTGATTGAAATGTGGAACAAATTGATCAAGAGGTGGAACTCAGGTGAGCTCAAATGAAAATTGATAGTTGAACTGCTGATTGTAAGAGTGAAACATAATAGATTGAGTAGATCAATGAAGTCAACTAATTGAGAAAAAGTTGACTGAAGGAAGAAAAAGAATGATTGGAGGAAATAAAGAAGATGACAAAGAAAGCTTAATTTAGAAAAAGCTAACTGAAAGATGGAAATAGAGATTGGAGAGATAAATGATTTAATTAATTAATTGATTGAATTAATTAATTTAGCATGTGCTTGCATTTAGATTTAGATTTTCAATTTAATCTTTGCATGAGATTTTAATTCAAATATCAAATTTATTTAATTCAATTTAGCATTTGAATATATTTAGAACTTGACTTTGATTTTCAATTTGGTTTTTGAAATCATGCACATGTATTTGAATTTGGAGGAAATTAGAAAAATATGAAATTAAATAAAATTAGAATTTGGGGATTTGGAAATGGAAGAATTAATTAGTTAATTAAATAATTTAAAGAAACTATTTAATTATGCTAGAAATGGACTTTAATTAAATAATAAAGATTATTTCAATTAAAAGATAAAATCACAATTAATTAAATAATAAATATTTAATTAATATTTAGAATAGGGTTGAATGATTAGATGATTAGAGATAGAAATTGAGAATTAATTTATTTAAATAATAAAGATTATTTAAATTAGGGAATTAATCAAAATTAATTAAATAATAAATATTTAATTAACATTAGAAAATGATTAAATGATGAAAGAATAAGAAATAGAATAATTAGTAAGATGATGAGGAAATATGAATTTAGAAGAATAAGATTAAATGACTTAATTAAATAATTAAATAATTATTTAATCAATTAGAGGAATAATTAGCACATGATCAATGAGACATTTTTAGATGTCTACATATAATAAGATATTTTTTTAAAACAAAATCTTAATCTAATTATAAATTTTTTTAAAAACAAAACTAATAAATGTAATGTCTTAAACATGCCAAAAAGATAATAATAGTAATTAAAATAATATAAACAAATTAAAACTCTATGAAAAGAAAAGCTAATATTACATATAAATCTTATTAGACATGTTAAAAATATTGATTAATTAAAAAATAAAAATAAACAATTAAAAACCCTTTCCAAACAAAATTAATATTACATATAAACTCCATTAGACATATTAAAAATATATTAATTAATTATTAAAATTTAATTAAAATAAACAAATATCAATATGTTGGCACGAATGGTATATTTATCACAATTAAAAACCCAGTTTCTAAAACTCTGAGTATGAGTAATAGGTTAGATCACGTGAAAAGGAAATTTAATATTAAATTTTCATAGAACAAAATGGCCACCTCAGTTGAGGAAAGCACATTTTAAGAGAGGAAAGCACATTTTAATGGCTACGATTTAGTTTGTTTATCGAGATTTTAGCGGGAGTTTTGTGTACACGGATTGACTAAGGTGTATATATGGTTGTGATTCTTAATAGAAAGTTGTGAAAGACTACAAAGTAAAAAACCATTTGATTAGGAGTAAGCATGAAAAAACTATTTGCTAAATTCTGTGGGAATCCTAAAAACTAAAAACCCAAATGTATTGGTTAAATTTGCAAGCCAAAATGTTCTACTAAAATCTTATGGAAATAAGAAGAGAACAATTTTTTTGGCATTTGGTATAAGTAGTGTAATGTTGTTAAGGTTTTCATTTAGTTGAATGAAAGGGTCTTAGATTCTATATTAAACAATATAATGCAAATTCAAGAAGATTTGGTAATCATTTTTCATTAATTTTGATCATTTACATAACTAATTCGCATTTGTTATCATGAAAGGGAGACACATTTGCACATTTTCAAGATGTCCACAATGAATGGCCACATCGTTAGAGGAAACAAAATTGATACAGAGCCCTCTTTGTAACCTGCCAAACACTCCAAGATGTATGACACTGACCCCTCAAAACAACAATAGGATCCTACCAAGGCAAGGCTCTACAACATTAGTTCAATCATCTCACAGTCTTTCAGACTCATACCTATTCAACTTGGTTAGTTTGCTCCAACATATATTTTGAGACCTCCAGAGGTTATTGACCATTAGCACACTTGTTTTGGGTTAAACATGACTCACTTGGACCAAATCCAACATTGGTTTGAAGGATTCAATCCTATTCCCCATAGTACCTTCACAATTAGGCATATTTGCTTGTAGCCCTTTTAAGCAGGTAAAGGGACCTTAAGTTAAAAATTACCCAAACACCCTGGAATACAAATTATGGATTTCAGTACCCTTTTGGAAGTTACACAATTCCCCAAAAGGAAGGGTCAAGGTCTGACAAACAAAGGTCTGAGCCGGTAGAATGTTAACTGTCCTAAAGGGCTAATTAAGTCTCTTTTGTGAAGCATCTATGTCCAAATGAGTAAACCATACAACCAAAACCCCATGGGCATGTGGGGAACCATAAACCATCATGGGTTCCAGGGTTACACGCCTGGAATCATCGCCATTTGCATACAAGGGTAACTTTGTTGTTCAAAGACTAGGTAGCCACATAGAGATGTCTACCTAGAATCATTTTAAACACACACCTCCCTTTCTCTTCCTGCAAAATGATTTTTAAATCTTAGAATACGCTGGCCATACTTGCATTTCACAAAATCCCATGAGTCTTAGACTGATAAATTGCAAGTTATGGCCATGGAGGAGTAAAACCCTAGGTAAACCCTGGTTTCCTGGGCACCTACAACAAAATTGGAATATCAAGAGTAAAACACACAATCTGAATCTCACACCAAAGACAAAAAAAAGATAACTCTCCACTCCAACCAATTCACATCATTGTGAATTGATCCCACTCCGTACAATACCGTACCCCGTACCAAAACTTTAGAATTGCAGGAAAAACTCATAATTTCATTAGTTTTCTGTCACCAAATCTTTCCTCCATACAGTCTCTTCTTGGGAATTGGATCCACAAGGTATAACAACCACTCCACAACTTCTCTCAACTGAAAATAGGAGGTTAGAGCCATTGGAGGAGTTCAAACAAACAAAATTGCAAAAAGTGCATAAAAGTTGCTCATGACAAGGTTTGACAACTTTTGCCAAAGTTGTCAAAATGTCATCTTTCGCCATCTAATGCCTTGGGTCAATTATAACCCTTCCTAAAACACCTTAGAAGCACTAAAATGACTAGGATAACTATGTCCTACACACATTTGATCCCCTATTGTCCAAAAGTCCTAATTGGCTTATTGAAATGCCAAAATAGGAGTTGGGCTCACAAGATGGGGTCTTTTATTACAAACACACAATGCATGATTAAAACACATACAAAACATCCTAAAGACATGTTTGATGCCTTATCATTCCTCCTATGAGTCTAATTTATCATCTTGAAGGGGTGCTCCTGCACCATACTCCCCTGAAGAAGAAATCTCAAGCCCACTTGAGATGAGAGCCTGCAGGTCTGCATCATGGTCTTTGATCTATTGTTTTGTCATCCAGACTACTTCAAAATCAGGTTGTCCTTTCCAAGCCACCAAGTACTCCATCTAAGCTTTGTTCCTTGTTCTCTTTTCAACCTTGGTGTCTAAAACCTTATGCAACTTTGGTGGTTCATGTTTAGGAATGTCATCATCTGCAATAACCTAAATTGTGTCTTCTCCTGCATCAACACTACATTTATAAAGAGTTAAGTCACATACATTAAAGATAGGTGACAAACCAAGATCATGTGGGAGTTGAATTTCATAAGCATTTGGGCCATATTTTCTCAAGATTTGGCAGGGTCCAATCTTTCTTTGCATAAGCTTTGTATATCTACCTTTTGGAAGTCTTTCCTTTTTCAAGTGAACCCACACCAAGTCTCCCACATCAAATTGAACATCCCTCTTCTTTTTGTCAGCATGAGCTTTATATCTTTCTGCAGATTATTGAAGGTGATTTTTAACTTGGTCATGGATTTCCTTTATGGCGGTAGCAAAGGTTTCCCCATCTGCACTGATGACTTCTCCTTGAGGTAGCTTTCTCAACTCCATCACACCCCTTGGGTGGATGCCATAGACAATCTAGAAGGGTGACTTACCAGTACTCCTATTCACTATATCATTATAGGAGAATTCTGCCTTAGACAATATGCTATCCCATTTCTCTCCATGTTGTCTAGTCAAACACCTTAGTAGATTTCCTAGTGACCAGTTTACAACTTCAGTTTGGCCATCTGTTTGGGGATGGTAGGCTGAGGAGAAGGATAGATTTGTACCAAGATTCTTCCAAAGGGTCCTTCAGAAGTGGCCAATAAATTTCACATCCCTATTAGAGACTATAGTCAAGGGCAAACCATGTATCCGGACAATCTCCTTGAAGAACAAGTCTGCAATATAAGAAGCATCACAAGTGGTTTTACATGGCAAGAAATGTGCCATTTTACTAAACCTATCCACCACTACAAAAACACTATCATATCCTTTCCTTGTCCTAGGCAATCCTAAAACAAAATCCATACTTATGCTTTCCCATCGTCTTGAAGGGATGGGTAAAGGTTGGTATAGGCCTACATTTGTGGATTTTCCTTTTGCCTTTTGGCATATTACACATGCCTCCACAAATCTCCAGACATATGTCTGTAGTTTGGGCCAAAAGTAGTGCCTCTTCACCAAATCTAGTGTGTTGTCAAGACCAAAGTGGCCTGCCATTGCTCCACAATGTTTATCCTTAATTATATTCAGTCTCATAGAGCATTTGGGTATGCATAGTCATGCACCCTAAAATAATAAGCCATTTTGAATCAAAAATTCAGAGAACTCAACATGAAACCGCTCATCAAATGAAGCACATACCTTATAGACCTCTCCAAAGTCTTCATCATCCTCATGCATGGCTTTCAAGGAGTCTATCCCAACACTCTTCAACTGGATCTGATTTGTAGTTAGGACTCTTCTGCTCAAAGCATCTGCCACCTTATTCTTGACCCCTTTCTTGTGCTTAAGAATGAAAGTGATGGCTTGTAGGGTCTCTACCCACTTCATATGCCTGTGATTCAACTTTTCTTGACTATTTATAAAGCTAAGGGCTTGATTGTCTGTGAAGACTATGAATTCTTTTGGCAGCAAGTAGTGTCTCCACTTTTTCAAGGATTGTACTAGAGCATACATCTCTAGGTCATAAGATGAATATCTTCTCTATGCCTCATTTAACTTCTCACTAAAGAAGGCAATCGGCCTTCCCTCTTGACTGAGCACTACCCCAATAGCCATGTGACTAACATCACACTCCACTTGGAAGATCTTGTTGAAATCAGGTATGGCAAGGACCGGCTGCTCTGCAACTTTTCTCTTCAATGTTTCAAAGGAATTATCTGCCTCTTCTGTCCAACTGAACCTGCACTTTTGTCCTCCCTTTCTGGTGTCAAGCATAAGAGCACAAATATGGCTAAAGCCTCTTATAAACCTCCTATAGAAGGTAACTAATCCATGAAAGCTTCTAACATCATTCATTGGCCCAAGTGTAGGCTAAGACAATATGGCACTCACATTTTCTTGATCCATTTTCAACTCACCATATGAGATTACAAATCCCAAGTAAATGATCTCTTTCTGCATAAAGAAACACTTTTCCAAATTGATCGTTAATTGCTCTTCATACAATCTTCTTAGGACCAGGTCTATATGTTTTAGATGCTCTCCTTTGGTTTGATTGAAAACTAGAATGTCATCTAGGTAGACTATAACAAATTTCCCTATGAAATTCCTCAAGACTTCATTCATCAACCTCATAAAGGTACTAGGTGCATTGGATAGGACAAAGGGCATGACCTTCCACTCATACAACCCCTTATTTGTTTTAATGCAGTCTTCCACTCATCTCCCGGCCTAATCCTAATCTGATAATAGCCACTCTTTAAGTCAACCTTTGTAAAATATCTAGCACCTCCCAAACAATCTAATAAATATTCAATCCTAGGAATTGTAAATCTATACTTGATGGTAATATTTTTGATAGCCCTTGAGTCGGTGCAAAGCCTCCAAGTGCCTTCCTGTTTGGGTGCCAAGATTGCAGGGACTGCACATGGGCTCAAACTTTTGCCAATTAGTCTAGACTCCAACAATTCTTCAACCTATTTTGCCATCTCATCATTCTAATCTGGTGTGAGCTTGTATGCTACTTTATTAGGCAATGTGGATCCAGGTATAAGGTCTTTGCAATGGTTTATATCCCTCATGGGAGGTAGTGACCTTGGCATGCCATCAGAGATGACACCCTTGTATTTGTTTAGTAGTTGTTGCACTGTAGGGTCAATCAACCTCAATCTGTCTTCTTTCTTCTCTTCAAACCTTTCCAGCTTTGTTACTATTGGACTAGGGATAAGGGAATAACAAACCATGCCTTCATCTGCCATGTTCTTCATGAATTGCTTCCCTCCTAACACCAACACCTTGGCCTCCTTTTGTTTGGTTTCTTCCTAATTCTCCATCAAAGGTAACAACTCAATCACCTTACCATCTTCGGTGATGGAATATGTGTTCCTAGCACCATCATGGTGTGCCTTCAAATCAAATTGCCACGGTCTCCCAAATAGGAGATGGCAAGCATCCATGTTTGCAATGTCAAACATCAACCTATCTCTATAGGTTCCAATCTGGAATTCTACCCAAGCCTTCTCTTCCACAACAGCTTGTTGTCCTTGTGTGAGCCATGTGACCTTGTAGGGGAAAGGTTGAGACAGTCTCCTCAACTTTAGTTTCTCTACCATTTCTAGAGACACAAAGTTTTCAGTTGAACCGGAATCTATTAGGACCTTGCATACTTTTCCACCCACATTGCAAGTGGTCTTGAATAGAGACTTCCTCTATGGGGGTTCTTTATCAGTCATCTTCATGGTAGTTACTGCTCTTCTGATCATCAAAGCTTCACCTCTTTTAGGGTAGCCATAGCTATCAGGGGTATTGACACTTTGGTATGTATTTGTACTTGCCACACTTTGGCAGTCAACCTCTAAAACCAGGTTACTTCTCCTTTCTCCCATGGAACTAGTAGGTTTATCAGGGCATCTATTGGCCATGTGTCCTTCTTGATTGCAGTTATAACATCTTATTGGACCTCTGCCTTGATATCTCCCTCTAAATGGTGGTATTCTTCCTCTAAAGTTACCTCTTTGATTGTATCCTCAATCGGAACTACTCTCTCATTTAGTGTCGTCTTGACTGGTTTCACCTTGGTTTCCAAAACCATTTCCCTTACCTCTGAAAAGTTTCTTCCACCCCTTTGTTGTCTTCCTCTTCCTTTATTGTTCTACTCTTGTCTCCTTTTTTATCTTCTCTTCCATCTTGATGGCAAGTTGATGGCATCTACCAATGGTATCTGAGCTAAGAAGGTTTAGTTCTTCTTGAATGTTGTACCTTAATCCATTTAGGTACTGAGCAACTTTCTCACTCTCTTCCTCTTTTGTTTTAGACTTCATACATAGCCTTTGGAACTCCTTAGTGTATGAGTTCACATCCATGTCCTTCTGCTTGAGATTTTCTCTCCTCTTATGGAGTTTAATTTCATATTTTTTGGGTACATAGGCCTCTTTTATTAAGGCAACCATCCTCCTCCAAGAAACAACCTTGGGTTTGTTGTCCTTCTCTTTCCTCTTAGACAAAGTTCCACCAAGTTAGGGTTGCTCCCTTCAACTTGGACTTAGCAATCTTCACCTTTTGGTGTCTTGGAATGTCTTCACATTTAAAGAAACTAGATAGGGAGTCTATCCAATCTACCACAACATCTGGTTCCATCTTCCCAGTGAAAGTTGGCAAATCATTCTTCTGCTCCATGGTTCTCCTCTCCATGGATTTGAGGGCATTAAGGAAGTGCCTCTGGTCAGGAGGAATCACCTCTTCCTCTGGTATAGGGATCTCATCCTCATCCCCTTCTTCACCACTACCAGTACCTCCATCTTCCTTCCCATCTACTCTGCCTCTCAACCTCTCTAGCTCCCTCTGTATTGCCTTGCAAGCAGTGGCATGTCTCTCACAATCTTTGCCAATTCCATGTTGGTGTTCGGTCCTCTAGGGAATTCTTCTTCTTGTCCCTCTACCATCTCTCAATTCTCTATCTTCTTACCAAAGCCATTACTATCTCTGATACAGAACAATGGAAGATTCACTTGGACTAATAGAAGACTAAACTTTGTCAATATATCTGAAAGACTGGACCATTTCCTGGTGGGGGAATGGTGGATAAATGGCAACTACTCTCTAGAAACTGAAATTGTGCCTCAAATTGGTTCGGACCATCTACCACTTTCTTTATCCATTGCTCAGGATATTCACAGTCATAAGAACTACTTCAAATTCTTAAGCATGTGGTGGAGGGATGAGAAATTCCTTGAAAATCTTAAAAATTGGTGGCAGGAAGGCAACATATACTCTGGCTCCCCTAGATTTAAATTTGTCAAAAGAATTCAGTTCTTGAAAAATAAAATTAAGGATTGGAACAAGATCTCATTCAAAAATGTTTTTGCTGAGAAATGTAGAATCAAGGAAAAACTAGAAGAGGTTGGTAATCGGGTAATGCGATTTGGCATGACCAATGTGGAGTTTGAATTATGACACTGACCCCTCAAAACAACAATAGGATCCTACCAAACACTCCTTGTAACCTTCCAAACACTCCAAGATGTATGACACTGACCCCTCAAAACAACAATAGGATCCTACCAAGGCAAGGCTCTATAACATTAGTTCAATCATCTCACAATCTTTCAGACTCATACCTACTCAACTTGGTTAGTTTGCTCCAACATATATCTTGAGACCTCCAGGGGTTATTGACCATTAGCACACTTGTTTTGGGTTAAACATGACTCACTTGGACCAGATCCAACATTGGTTTTAAGGATTCAATCCTATTCCCCATAGTACCTTCACAATTAGGCCTATTTGCTTGTGGCCCTTTTAAGCAAGTAAAGGGACCTTAAGTTCAAAATTTCCCAAACACATTTGAAAAAAAATTATGGATTCCATTACCCTTTTGGAAGTTACACAATTCCCCAAAAGGAAGGGTCAAGGTCTGACAAACAAAGGTCTGAGCTGGTAGAATGTTGACTGTCCTAAAAGGCTAATTAGGTCTCTTTTGTGAAGCATCTATGTCCAAATGAGTAAACCATAAAACGACAACCCCATGGGCATGTGGGGAACCATAAACCATCATGGATTCCAGGGTTACACGCCTCGAATCATCGTCATTTGCATACAAGTGTAACTTTGTTGTTCAAAGACTAGGTAGCCACATAGAGATGTCTACATAGAATCAGTTCAAACACACACCTCCCTTTCTCTTCCTACAAAATGCTTTTGAAATCTTAAAATACACTGGAAATACTTGCATTTCACCAAATCCCATGAGTCTCAAACTGATAAATTGCAAGTTATGGCCATGGAGGAGTAAAACCCTAGGTAGACCCTGGTTTCCCGGGCACCTACAACAAAATTGGAATATCAGGAGTAAAACACACGATCTGAATCTCACACAAAAGACAAAACAAATATAACTCTCCACTCTAACCAATTCACATCATTGGGGATTGATCCCAATCCATACAATACCGTACCCCATACCAAAACTTCAGAATTGCAGGAAAAACTCATAATTTCATTAGTTTTTTGTCACCAAATCTTTCCTTCGTACAATATCTTCTTGGGAATTGGATCCACAAGGTATAAAAACCAATCCACTACTTCTCTCAACCAAAACAAGAGGTTAGAGCTATTGGAGGAGTTCAAACAAACAAAAATACAAAAAGTGCATAAAAGTTGCTCATGACAACGTTTGACAACTTTTGCAAAAGTTGTCAAAATGTCATCTTTTGCCATCTAATACTTTGGGTCAAGTCTAACCCTTCCTAAAACACCTTAGAAGCACTAAAATGACTAGGATAACTATGTCCTACATACATTTGATCCCCTATTGTCCAAAAGTCCTAATTGGCTTATTGAAATGCCAAAATAGGAGTTGGGCTCACAAGATGGGGTCTTTTATTACAAACACACAATGCATGATTGAAACACGTACAAAACATCCTAAAGACATGTTTGATGCCTTATCCTTCCTCCTCTGAGTCTAATTTATCATCTTGAAGGGGTTCTCTTGCACCAAAAATTTTAGGAGAGCAAACCGTATTCTACATTTTTTGAGTTGCATAATTTTGTTCAGCAATGCAGCGCAATAAAAAATAATGTGACTTCATAAAAATATTCGAGTGCTTTTTTAAAAGAAAGGATGTCGCAAAACAATATTGACAAGCATGTTTGCATGTTCCTATCAAATACATTTAAAAATAATATAATGGAATCTGCGTGTCAACCATTATTCAATACACTCTTCTACTATTACCTATATCTTGTTTATTAATATATCTAATAAACATTTTAATCTGTACATTTAAAGAGTAAACATTTTAAAATTTATTATTAAAAATAAATATTTTAAAATTTCTATTAAATGTCATGTAAACTATATAAAGAATAAATATAAAAAATATAAAAAATAAATATTATAAAATTTCTAATAAATTTCATGTAAATCAATTATATTCATTATTTATAAAAATTTTAACAAATTTATGTGAATTGAATGATTTTTCTTTATTCTATAAAACTTTGATTTTTTGGCACATTTTTGTCCATTTCTAATGTGTTTTTGTTTAATCCTAGTGCATTTTTGGTTTATTAGGGTTTCTGATTTTTGGCATACCTAATAATTCTAACGTGTATATGTTCAATTCTAGTGTGTATATGTTTAATTCTATTGTGCTTTTAGATTATTAGGGTTTTGAATCTATTTGCATATTTTTGGTTTCTAACACATTTTTGTTCATTTTTAGTGTGCATATGATCTAATCTAGAGTGTTTTTTATTATGTTTGATGCATATATGTCAATCCCTAATGTGTTTTTGTTATGTCATATTGCATCTATGTCTATTCCAGGTTTGTTTACATATTAAGGAATTAATATGTTGAAGGGGCCTTTCATTTGCTAATTTTATCTTGTCCTAATCATTGTGGTTGCAGGTTGGGGTTACAATTTGGTATTTCTTTACAGCCTGGTTCTAATATTACTTTATACAAACTACCTAAGACTAAGATTTGAACTCCAGACCTTCCATTATAGTATAGGAATTCTTTACTATTGAATCAAAGACCTCCTATTTTAACAGATCTTTACTTTGGCTAGGGTATGATTCAGTTCTTCAACTAAAACGAAAATTAGGCTAGCCAATTAAAATTACGACATAATTTTGAGCATTCGCCAGTAAAATTAGAACAATAGGGCACAAAACAAAGCACCAGGGAAAATATTTGGTCAAATATTAATGAATTACAACAAAAGATATTGTAAAACAAATTACTACTTTGCCCTAGAAGAATCCATTAAACAGTAAACCCTAGTTCAAGAAGAATTTTCCAAAAGATGAGAAAAGTAAAGCTAGAAAAGAAATTGTATGACCATATGCCAGATGTGGAGGAGACTGAGACCTTAACTTATTTCCTTGACCAGAGAATACCTATGTGTCGTGTTGAGCTCCCGATACAGAACAAATTACAAATTGTTTAGTAGAAATCGTATTAAATAGCCCTATGGAAATGGCATCTTCAATGGATATTCCTTGTTCAGCAACCTCCTCTCTGTTTCGCTGGCATTGAGGATGTCATGAAGGAATTGCTAGCTTTGCAACCTGAGTCGAAGTTGTGAGACACCCGCTGAGAAGCTGTGAGATGGCCGTCGGAAAGTCGTTGTAGAGATAGAGAGATCCTTTTCAAAATGAAGACTGATTGACAGGTAGTACTCCAGGGTTTTACAAGATCGACTGACAGGTAGTATTTACACGATAACATTGAGGAAGGAACAGATGGTTGCGATTAGTTGAATCGTCTTGCATCTTTTCTTCTTAATTCTCAACTGTTGATAGGGGAAGAGTACCAATAGATAACATAGTTTCAATAACCGTCACCTTATTGTCATGTTGACCCCCCAATAGCTGTCATAGTGAAAACACCATTAATAAATTTGTTTTGTACCAATAGCCGATCATTTTTTGTAATTAATTGGCCCATTTGTGCACAACTATTGGAACATTTGTCCCATTTGTGTACCACTATTGGATCATTTGTGCACCATTATTGGGACATTTGTCAACAAGTACTAGTGATTTTGAGTTGACGGTTACTGGAACATCTTTAGTTAGGTATCAGGCGACACTTTGAAATGTGCACTTTTTGACCTTTGTGCGCATAATTGATTTGACAGCGTGCATCGTTACTACCCAGAAGCCAGATCAATAGCTATAAGCAGTTAAGTCGCATACGAAGACAACTAAAAATAAAAAATAAAAATCCGATGTACCATTTAGGATCTGTGGGTGCACGAAGTTAGCTATGACGGCTACTGGTGCTCTTCCCCTAGTAAACTTCTTAAACCATATAGAAAAAAAATCGATGGAAACATGGGTAGAAGAGATGACAATGCCACCAAAATCAGCATGACTTCATTCTCTTCGAACAATTCTAGGGTACACAATATTGTTCCGTACATTGATTGCTCCAACTATTGGTCTGAACAAGTTGAGTGAGGTGATCGCCAAGTAGAGAGAAGTGGAGGCTATCCGCTGGAAAATGAATGTGATTTGATGGATGTAAATCATCTTGTCCATGCATTGACAGACACATGTCTCTTCATACGACAACAGAAATAACGCAAGTACATAAAAAACAATGAAATACGAACACCTTCGATTAAAAGAAAGCAGCCACGCAGAAAAAGGCAGTAATTTAGAAAATGGAAAAAATGAACAAACGTGATATCTCTGATAGTCTTGCATTAGGTTTTCTTTAACTTGCAACCGTAGATTTTCAATTTCAGCTTGTTCATCTCATATAGGGAACGCCTTCAGCGTAAAAATAATATAATGGAATCTGCGTGTTGACCATTATTCAATACACTCTTCTACTATTACCTATATCTTGTTTATTAATATATCTAATAAATCTTTCAATCTATACATTTAAAGAGTAAACGTTTTAAAATTTATTATAAAAAATAAATATTTTTAAATTTCTATTAAATTTCATGTAAACTATATAAAGAATAAATATAAAAAATAAATATTACAAAATTTCTAATAAATTTCATGTAAATCAATTATATTCATTATTTATAAAAAAATTTAACAAATTTATGTGAATTAAATGATTTTTCTTTAGTCTACAAAACTTTGATTTTTTGGCGCATTTTTGTCCACTTCTAATGTGTTTTTGTTTAATCCTAGTGCATTTTATGTTTATTAGGGTTTCTAGTTTTTGGCATACCTAATAATTTTAACATGTATATGTTCAATTCTAGTGCGTATATGTTTAATTCTATCGTGTTTTTAGATCATTAGGGTTTTGAATCTATTTGCATATTTTTGGTTTCTAACACATTTTTGTTCATTTTCAGTGTGCATATGATCTAATCTAGAGTGTTTTTTATTATGTCTAATGCATATATGTCAATTCCTAATGTGTTTTTGTTAGGTCCTATTGCGCCTATGTCTATTCCAGGTTTTTTTACATATTGAGGAATTAATATGTTGAAGGGGCCTTTCATTTGCTAATTTTATCTTGTCCTAATCATTGTGGTTGCAGGTTGGGGTTATCATTTGAAACTAGTAATCCATTTGTGCTTGTAGGGTATCATAGCAGTGTGTTTGTGTTTTAATAGAATAGATAACATTTGGATCTGGTGCATTAAAATAAACTTTGCTTGAAGTGTTTGGTGCACTTGCACACTCTTTGTTGTAGAACTGTAAGGTGGTTAATGAAAGTACCCTCTCCCCTCGCCTTTGCAGATCTTGGGTGTAAGAGAAATCATTAAACATCGCATTTTTCTTTTGTAGAAGGGCCTGCCTCAAAAACAAGGGGATGACCCTAAGCAGATCTTCCTTTGGGCCACTATATAAATTGATTGAGACGAAAGTCAAGATCAAACCAACATAAGCCTTATTTGTACAATGTCAATCCAAAAGGAGACCTCATACCCACATTTATGTGAGGTATTCTATACTCCAAGTAGGTTTTATGAAAGTATTAAGTGGCTTGTTGGATGCTTGCAAGGTGTTGGTACCCCAAATTGTGACTAGAAACCTTCTTAGTGGCCTACTCTTATTTTTACTAAACATTGTGATATTTTTTACTGCAAGGGCATAACTGGTTTTTCACCATATGGCTCCCTTGAGATGAGACAGAAGTCCCCAACTTAGCATAAGCTCTATGTATCTTTCTGGGGAGAGGATGATTGGGTCATCCTTCAAATTTTGGAGGCCCCTACATGTCCTCTCTCACAAAGATAATAGTATATACACTCATTTTAGGTGTCCCTACATTTATGTTGAAGGAGATTCCAAGTTGTGGGTTGAAGTAATCATAGTGAAGCCTTAATTTGAAGGATAGGAAGTGTTTGAAGTGTCTTGAATTATCTTAAGACCCATGGAAATTGGGTTGAATTTGGCCTATAAACATACACTTGATGCCCAAAAAATTTGGACAAAACACACAACAACCATTGTGTCTTGTTTACAGTGTTTTCTTGTCACAAACATTTAACATTCATATCTAGTCTGACTTGAAACATTAAAAATCAGAAATCAAACTCAAACAGATTCAGGCAAAAATCATTTTCACCGAAAACACATCTATGTCACTTTTTGGCACATATATGATCATTATTATCATGTTGGTGCATCTTATCATCACGTATCTGAGACTTAGTAATGCATTTGTGTCAACTTTCTAACGCATATCTGAACATTCTTTTTGTGTCTTCATAAATTCCTCGCATGTATTTAAATAAAAAAATTCAAATGCAATAAAAAGTGAAAATGCATATCTAATACTTTTCAACACGTCTATGGTACTTTTTAACATGTATTTGGTGTTTTACTACATATATGGCTATAGAGTTTTGAAGAGCTTCCAAGGATAATTCCTTAGGATTCCTTGCTAGTCAACCATCAGTTTTCCATTGAGCACTTCTCTTTCATTTTTCAGACACCTTTAGACTTCCACTCATTCAAAACATCATATCTTCATTAGAAAGTCAAAAGTTGTTTTGTTGTCCCTAAATATCTTGTAACACATCTCGATATTGCAAGGTGGTTCCCACATCAAATTTATCATCTTAGGTGCCATCTCAGCCTCATGAGTTGGGTCAACTTACCTATTGGAATTTGTCATCTCCTAGGAAGCCATACCTTGCTTAATTTATCAATTTGTAGCTATCTATCACAGTCCTAATCTTACCATTTAGAACCTCATCTTAGGACTTTGTAAGACAACTCTAGACCTTTTTCCACCACATTATCATTACAATGGCTTCCATTATCAACCTTGTCATTTCCTTCCATTTCATCCTATTGACAGGTGTTTTGACACACTCACCAACAATCATGTAGAATATGAAATATATACCACATCTCCTAAAAAGCGACAATTATTTTGTTCTCTAATTTTACACATTCTGTAAAATTCAAAGTCTCATGCTTTATCATATTTTGAAGAATGTGATTGTTCTCTGGTGTGAAGGTAAGCTCCGTGCAACCATGGAAACTAATGTACTCTATATGTATGAGCTCCATACACTCTTCAAAAGGTGTACCATCATGGTATGGGGACTCTTCATAGAAATCATTCATTGCCGCTTTAACCCCCCAAATCAACATTCTTTCCTGAATGGAAAACGCAAAAGAAGGAACCTTTAAAACAACTAAGATAGCATACGAATGAATGAACTAGGATTCCATCCTAAGTATTAGAGAGCACATAAAAGAATATATTAAGCTCACCGTGGTTTGTTTCAGAATGTCTGTGATTTTCTGTGGTGATCAAACATGGAAGGGTGACCTTCTCTTGGCAATATCTCTTTCAAGATCCCTCATCTGATCATGCATTTTGATTTGATTACACTCATCAACCTCAATCAAACATTTATTCAAAGCACTTCTAAAAATATTTCTTGCACCTCCTTATCTAATGCATCGAAACTTATTTTACGTATCTCCTTAATGTGATGGGGCAGTATTCTTGATGCCTTATTTAATTCTTTGGGCTCTTAAACTAGTTCTCCAAATGCTTGAGATAAGGGCAGTCCATTGCTAAATTGTACAAACTCTTCAACAACATCTTCAAATTCATTTGGAGGAGAGGATTGAAAGAAAGAATCCCAGCAGAAAAGCTCCTTAACATGTTGAAGATTTAATCCTTTCATATGATAAATGGAGGAGATACCCAGTCATGATTTGAGTACAGTCGACTTGTAACAATAATTAAACTACCTTGTACAAAATTTTAAATGCCTGCCAATCAATAATTAAACTACCTTGTACAAAATTTTAAATGCCTGCCAATAGAACATCTAATTGATCTGGGTGAACCACATCATCTAAAATAATGAACACTTGAAAATATATAATATTGTTAAGAATTCTCTTTCCTTCCTGTACATTGTCAAATGCACATGCACTAGCACCGATGTCCTCCATAAGCTTCTTTTGCTTCTTATGTAAATCATTCTTGTATACCAGATGTCAAAAAGAAAGCTATGCTTATCAATGACGAAAATTTTCTTATTATATGTTTCTTTTGCAAGTGTTGTTTTTCCAAAACCTCCAATACTGACAATTCCCACAATTTGTACTTTTTGAGAAGAATTAAATACATTTCTTTCTAAGTTTTGTATTGTCTCATCAAGGGCCACATGATATTTGGCTACTTCCAATTTCACCTTCTTTTTCATGTCCTTCGTCACAGAGTTCACAGTACTCTTCAACGACCTTCTTTCATCCCTAAACAAGAGAAAACAATGAAAAAAATTGTCCAAATTAATAAAAAAATAAAATTGATATGAATATAATTTATTTAGCAATTTTAGCTAATAGAGTAAATCACTTATTTATATAAAAGGTGGTGGATGGAGGGTAAATTAAAATATATATTGGTACATGACAATAGATTTATGCTATATTTAGAAAATAAAATTGAGTTTGAGATAAGATAATAGTATGATAAAGAGTAAAGGAGTACTTAAAAATAAAGCTTGAAACAACAAGAATGTACAATCTAAAATTTCTTCAAAATAGTGAAAAGAAAACTTAAAAGTTTGACTCTATCATTATTAGAAATAGAAGAACACAATATAGAATAAAAAAGTATTTACTTTCATGGAGAGGATGTGATTATGCAAACTCAAATCAAATCAAAAAAAACAAAAGCACTTTTTGTTCTAAGAATGATCTTCAAACCTATGAAAAGGAACTCCTATCCTCAAAAAATGTGTTTTCATCCATTATAAGGTTATATTTATGTTGTTTATCTATTCAATTTTACAAGTATTTATTTTGATAGGAATAAGCTATAAATTTGTTATTGACTATTTAGTTGTTGAAGAGTATGATTTTGAAATAGAGTGTCCACTAAATTCAATAGTCAAAAGTAAAATTTGAGCAATAAAAATAGGAAAATTATTTACCTTTTTAATAGGAATAAGCAATAAATTAATAATGATTATTTGACCATTGAAGAGCATGATGTTTAAATAGATTGTCTTTTGTCTATATACATGAGATAATTTCTTAAGGACCCATTAATATTTGCCCTAGCCAAGAACCATCATCATTAGCATTAGCATCAGCATCATCATCAACATCAACATCACCATCACCATCATCAGTAATCATAGTTAATTTAAGTTTGGGTGACAACATCGAACAATTTTTTTTTAATAGATATTTTAGCTATATATATATTTATAAAATTGCATAGTTGTCATAATCATATATATCTAAAACTATTTTGAGATATTAAAAGTGATTATAATTAATTTTTTCAATAAAAAATATATATAGATATGCATCTTTTAGATAAAAATGTTTAAGATTTTATACTAGTTTAGAATATACATATTATAACATATCACTTCATCATTTACACTAAATCATGACTTAATATAATTTTTAATATATATTTAAATTAATAAATATAAGCATATCTCCACATAAGCATATAAATAAATCCATTGATAAATAAGAAAAATGTAAAAAAATATATATATACTTTATTTTAATTTTTTTAGTTGTTTTAATTGAAAGAGGAAAGAAAAATTTAAAAAAATAAATGATTTGCTATAAAGTTGATTTTATTTTCTATATGAATATAATTTCTAAAATCCATTTGAATTACTAAACCTATGGGCAAGAAAAAGTACACTATTTATTTAACTATATATTTAAGAACTATTTTATGTTAAACATTATTTTAATAAACTAAATGAAAATGAATTATTTAATTTGACTTTCACTTAATTTTTTTAAAGCAACCAACACTTACAAACAATTATAAGATAATTAAATCAATATATTTCTTTTACTTATCAATTATTGCATCATTAATGTTATGCTTATTATTAAATATTAATAATTTGATATGCAAATAAATGTCAAATTCAAATTAAAAGTTTTGTTAGCATGCTATTATAATCCGTGCTTTGTCAAAACATGATTTAAGAAAAGTTAAAATTAATTTAATTTTGATTTATATGATTAAAAACCAAAAATTATTATCATCTATTGTAAACAATTTCAATTTGATATAAAAACATTAAAAGAAAATCTAACTTCTTCATTATGAATTAAATTTGATTAAATATGTATGTTATTGATGAGAAAATAATTTATTAGTAAATAGTCTTCATAAATTTGTTAGCTTTTTCTTATTTTGATAGTTGAACCCCTCTGGTTGGAGTTGAATTTGAGTTTGTCCCTTACAATGAATAATTATTAAATATTGATGATCAATTGATTTTGAAATATAGTTAAAAGTGAAACTATCAACTTTTAAAAATGTTAAATTATAAAATAGGTTGGAGAGGGAGTAATAAATTTTACAGGTATCCTTAAAATATCTAAACTAATTTCTATTATATAAGTTCTAACGTAATAATTTTTCGAATAATTTTTAATAGAATTGTGAATTTACAAGTGATAGAATTAATATTTTAAACTTTACATATAAAACAAAATAACATCTTATTTTTTAAGTATTATTTATTTTGTAAGTAATATTTAATTATGAATTTTATGTTTAATTTTTAATATTAATATATGTCAAAGATTTGTAATAATTTATATTTTAAAATAGCAATGTGTGATGCTATGACCATATATATATATAGAAACACAAGCAATAAATATTTTTAAAAATAAAATTCATTTCAACAATCTGATTATATATTTATTGTTAAATTACATTTTTATTTCATTAATATTTGAAAAACGAAAAATTTCAACACTATTAGATTTTTATGGTTGATGTAATTTCAATTAGTAAACTATATTTTTAATTCATTGATATTTAAAAAATTATATTATTTCACAATCTTAAGAGGTATAATTTCTTAAAATTCATATAAAAGGAAAGTTAGTAATATTACATGGTTATAAATTTTAATTGAGCTAGTAGTTGAACGGGGTCCAATAGTCATTATAGCAATTGTGCACATAATATGCAATCTTACCACAAATTTATACTATATATTATAAATAAATAGTCCCCATGTAAATAAAAAAATAACCAAATGTTGGTCAAAATAGACATATACGTGAACACATAAGAACCTGCAAATGTTATATAAAAAGTACAAATATACATTCATTAACAAGCGAATAAATTGTTTTTTGTTTGAGATAAAAAACCATAACTATCCACTATAAGTGTGTCATTTAAAAAATAAGATGCTCATTTAATAAAATAAGATACTTGCTTCAGCAAGTATTGTTGTCATAGTGAAAAAATAGTATTCCTATGCATACAACTATTGGGGTAGCAATGTATATTCATTGGAGTATTTCATATTAATAATTTGTCCTATCACAAATATAAAAGGCACGAGCACAAAAAATACCTTGTATTTTTCCATGAAATGAGAAGGATTTTCAACAAGTTTTAGTGTTCAACTATTGGTCCATTTGTGTTGGATATAAGTTGTATTTTATATAATAATGTGTGTTTTTCTATAACAATAAATATTTATTTTTTCGTCAACTATTAATTCATCTATGTTGGATTTACAAGTTAGATATAACAATTATTTATGGTTACTAATATGTATTTGGTTCATTTATATTGCATATAAGTTATACTCTAAATAAAAATATGATATTTTACTAACAAGAAATGATATTTTTTTTTTCAATTACTAGACAATTTTAGATTAAGTTTTGGTCGAATCTTTAAAAAGTCATTCTTCGCAATAGACGTGTTATTTTGACAATTTTCATGATGAGTCGCGCCTTTAAACCTTAGTTATAGATAGTTAAGTGTCCATTTTACATTTCTAAAAAAAATAGAGGTCTTATGATATTCCATGTGACGGCTACATGGTGACGAAGTTAGCCCTAACGACTATTGGTCCCTCTCCCCTATTTTTGCACTAAGTCATGATTTATTGGTGCATCAATGTGGCATCACAATATATTTTATTCGATTATGGGTAGTCTTCATCAACACTAACAATTTTAAAGTCACAAGTATTGATGCAATATTGTAAAAAATATTCAGCATTAACTTTATTTTTAATATTTTATTTGAAGTACAGTTTTAATTTATTTTTTTAAATTACTTAAAAACTTAACTATGTTTACACTATTACTTAAGAATTTAACTATATTTACGTTCAATTTTATAATAAATTTTATTTACTTTTTTATCATGATAAATAGGAAACAAGGTTCTTAAACCTTATATAAAAGAAGACCCAACAGTAGAGCAAAACCAAACCAAAAGAGGTCATAACCAACTAATTGAAAACATATTAGTCGTATATAAAAGTATATTTTAAACAAGGTGTTCATTCTTGAAACCAAAGAAAACAAACTCTTACACGAGATGCTTCATGCCCTAAACCAAATGCAACATTTATATATGTCTTATATGGGGTGCACATTCTCGAAACTACAGCAAACAAACTCTTACACGAAATGTCCTCGAAACTCGACATATATTTGTCTTACACGGGGTTACACATTCTCGAAACCAAAGCAAACAAACTCTTATACAAGATGTTCTTGATACCATACACACTTTTATTTTTTCATTTCATGTCTTACACAGGTTGTTGCATGCTCAAAACCAAAGAAAACAAACTCTTATAGGTGATTCTTAACACCTAAAACCAAAAATCACTTACACACATGCATGAGGATGAGTGGAACTAGAAAAATATAGCTAGACTATTCCTACTCTCCTCCCCAACATGGATCACCTAAAAAACACATCTAGAATGTGTATTTGTGTCCTCTCTCATTCTTCTTCTTTTGATGGATCACCTAGAAAAACACATCTAGAATGTGTATCCATGCGTTCTCTCTTTCTTCGCATGAGCTCATGGATTTGTTATTTGTAGTTCATAGATGATATGGGCTCTTGCTCTTTTTATGTGATCACTTGTGTTCTTGAGATGGAATTTTCAAGAGTGATATTAGTGGTTGAGACATTTAGATATCGAGGTCTCTTCGGCTAGTTGACTTGAGGTCTTGTTTTTGGTTTTTATCTTTTGCATGTTCTATTTTCTTTTGGCCTCTTGTCTTTGTTTGCCTTTTTGTGATGCAGGAGCATCCTCAGTTCATGGGAATCTTGCATCAACCAAAAAATATTTCTTTTCTATTTTCCTTTCTATTTGCAGTTTCAACATTTCTTTCTATGTATATCGACTTTGGCGCACCGGATCATGTAGAATTGGATTCTAATTGAAGACTTGATCATCTCTCTTGTTTCCTGACCGCATTACATTTGGATCATTTTCTGGCAAGATATCGCTACCGGTTTCAATAACAGTTTCCTGTTACCGGTTGACAGTTCCTTGTTACTGGTTTCCTAGACCTATTTGGTGATCTACCAGAACCCCTTTTGAAGCTTGTGGAGCCTTGGGTGTTTATTTTGATGTTCCTTGGCGTGTGGCCGACCTTTTCCCATGATATACACTTCATCCTTTGGATCTTCTGGAAGGATTTCTTTGGCAGAGGTCGACCTTGTTGATTTTACATGTTAGGTCTTGTTCTTCAGATTTTGATCCCTTTTTGGGCTGACTGGATCCTCTTGGATCTATATATCATTGTAATTGTGCATTAGAATGTAGAATGAGGTAGTGAGACTAAGCATAGAAGATAAATCTAGGTTTTGAGGTCCCAATTGTGACCTATTCTATACTTTGAGCATGTTTTTAGCAAGCCTGTGAGCTAGTTTTTTGTAACCCAGTTGTTTCTAGTTGGTTGTAATCAATTTTTATGATATAATTTTATGTGTTTTGCATTGCCTCCATCATATCTCTGTGATTCCATTGTATTTACTCTTGCTGACTAGTTCTGACTGATCTCTTTGAGGTTTCTCCTTACCGGTGACTACACCAAGTGGTATCAGAGCAAGTTTTAATTCCGGTTGTCCTGAGAATCTTGTTGTAGGGTGACTGACTATGGGCTTGACCTGCAGGTGCAGACGACTGGCAAAAGATGGCGTGAAGAGGAACTAGGAAGGGCGGAGCATGTGGGAATGTAGACCTTGTTGTGATGGAGATGTTGTGAGGGGTAGCAGCCCGGTTGGAAGCCATGGAGATAGCACAGAGAAGAGGCCGACATATTTAAGATGTAAGTGAAGATGAAGGAGAAGAATCCCTAGCAAAACAAGTAAACCCAACGGCGATTGATTCAGATGAAGAGAGGTTTTTGAGGGTTTTGAGTAGGGCTAATACTAAACCATATTTTACCCCACCGAAATATGATGGAAAGTTAGATTTAGACGAATTGAAGGATTGGATCTCGAAGATGGAGAAATATTTTGATTTTGAAAATACTGCAAAAGAAAGAAAGGTGAAATATGTCTATAGTCAGTTGGAAGGTCATGCATCTCTTTTGTGGGAGCATTTGCAGGTTGATACAGAGAAGAGGTAAAGAGAAAATGAAGACTTGGGATCGGATGTTTGGTAAGTTTCAAGAAGTCAAAATTTATATCGGTTGATTATCAAGTAAATCTATTCTGGAAGTTGCAGAATTTGAGACAGAAGGAATCTAGTGTGAAGAATACACTGAAGCATTTTAAAAGTTGAATATCAGATCCGGGCATGTTGATGACGAAGTTGAACAAGTTGCAAGATATTTGAATGGATTGCGGATGTCTATACAAGATGAACTCAGTTTGATCAAATTAGAAAGTGTTGAAGAGGCTTATCAGTATGCCTTGAAGGTTGAACAAAAGTTGAACAAAAGACATGAGTAGAGGCAGAGGTGGAAGGTTTACTGGAGGTAGATTTCAAGGAGGAAGAGGATATACCCGAGCAAGAGGTACCTGTATAGATCAGAACAAGGACAAGGAAGTGTATAAAGATAGTAATTCATACCAGGAGGGTGATAGAAAATTCTACTGGAGGAGAGAACTGGATGGCTACTAGAATGAAAATTTTGGAAAAGATGACAGAAGACAAGACAAGAGAGTGTTTAGAGGAACGTTCTTTAAGTGTGGAGGAGAAGGACATCGTGCATTTGAATGTAAGAAGACAGAGAATACTGGAAGGGCAGTAGTGGTGGTAGAAAATCCAACCGGATCAGCTAACAAACTAGAAGATGGAGAACTGTTGATGATGAGGAGAGTTTTGTGTCATACCGGCAAAGATGAGGAGCCCTTGCAGAGGAGGAATTTCTTCAAGACCAAATGTAAGGTATCTGGTAAGTGTTGTAAACTTTTTATTGATAGTGGTAGTTCAGATAATCTTGTTTCAGAGGAGATGGTGAATAAGTTAAACTTCGAAAGATTGAAACACCCTAAGCCTTATCAGATAGCATGGATTCAGGATGAACATAAGTTGTTGGTAAGTGAGCAATATTTAGTGAAATTGAAAATTAGGAATTATCATGATGAAGTTTTGTGTGATATAATGCCTATGGATATTTGTCACATTTTGTTGGGTAGACCTTGGCAGTTTGATAGACAGGCAATACACGATGGGAGAAAGAATATATACACCATTGTGGCAAATGGGATGAAGTAGACCTTGTTACCCTTAGAGGAACCTTTAAAGAGTGAAGTTTGTACGAATGCTAGGATCTATTTGGTGGACGGAAGGAAATTCCTGGATGGAATGAGACATGAGAATGTATGTTTTGTCTTGGTTCCTAGGAAGACCAAGGAACCAAAACTGGAAGAAGAACAATCAGAGGAGATAAAGGAATTGCTGACAGAATATGGAGACATCATTTCAAATAATGTGTTTGATGGATTACCACTGGTTAGAAGTATCATTCATTGCATGGATTTGATTCCCGGAGCTAGTTTGCCTAACAAATATGCACACCGGTTGACATCGATGGAGAATGAAGAACTAAATAGACAAGTGCATGAGTTGTTGAAGAAAGGTTTGATCAAAGAAAGGTTGAGCCCCTATGCAGTGCCAGCAATATTAGCACCTAAGAAGAATGGAGAGTGGAGAATGTGTATTGATTCAAAAGCAATAAACAAGATCACAGTGAAATACTAGTTTCCTTTGCCTAGGATGGATGACATAATAGACTACTTGAGTGGAGCCAAGTACTTTACCAAGACATATTTGAAGAGTGGATATCATCATATCAAAATCAGAGAAGGAGATGAGTAGAAGACAACATTTAAGACAAATCAAGCACTGTATGAATGGTTGGCGATGCCTTTTGGGTCAACTAATGCACCAAGTACTTTTATGAGGCTAATGAATGAGGTATTGAATAAATTCTTGGGTAAGTTTGTTATTGTGTACTTGGATGATATTTGATTTTCAGTGAAACAAAAGAGGAGCATTTGTTGCATTTGAGGCAAGTTTTGTAGAGGTTGAGAGAAGAGAAGTTGTTGATAAATCTTAAGAAGTGTACTTTCATAAAGGAGGAGTTAGTCTATTTGGGATTTGTGATATCTATTGATGGATTGAAGATGGACCCTGAGAAAGTAAAAGCAATTGTTGAGTGGCCTACACCGGAAAGCATTGGAGAGGTAAGATCATTTCATGGATTGGCTAGTTTCTACCAGAAGTTTATCGGAAATTGCAGTTCAGTTTGTAATCCTACGACTAAGACCATGAGAGGAGATAAGAAGGAATTTAGGTGGACCATAGGAGCAAACAAAAGTTTTGAGTTATTAAAGCAGAAAGTGACTAAGCAACCTGTTTTGGCTTTACCAAATTTCAACAAAGTATTTCAAGTAGATTGTGATGCAATTGCAACAACAATAGGAGCAGTCTTGAGTCAAGAAGGGAGAGCAGTATCTTATTTCAGTGAGAAGTTGAATGATGCTAGGAGGAGATATTCAGTATATGATCAGGAATTTTATGCCATAGTTCAATCCTTGAAGAAGTGGAGACATTACTTGTTGCCTAAGGAGTTTGTGTTGTATACATATCATCAAGCTTTGCAGTATTTGAATAGTCAGAGTAAGTTGAATCAGAGACATATGAGATGGGTAGAATTTTTGTAGAATTACACCTTTGTGTTGAAGCATAGAAGTGGAAAATCTAACAAAGTTGTTGATGCATTGAGTAGGAGAAGAAATTTGCTGACAAAGATGACAGTGACAGTATTAGGATTTGAAGAGTTGAAGACATTGTATGATGATGACTCGAATTTTGGAGAACCTTGGAAAGCATGTAGAGAACCGGTTATGGTAGATAGAAGTAAGTGGTTGGATTATTTCATTAAGGATGAGATGTTGTTCAGAGGAGTTCAGTTGTGCATACCTAAGATTTTTATGAGGGAGAATCTGATAAAGGAGAAACATAGTGGAGGATTAGCTTGACACTTTGGTTTTGACAAAACAGTAGCCTTGGTGAGTGAACAATACTTTTGGCCCCATATTCATAAGTATGTTAAGAAATATGTGCAAAGTTGTAAAGTTTGTCAAATTGCAAAGGGTAGTAGTCAGAATGTGGGATTGTATAAACCTTTGACAGTACCGGTAAGACCTTGGGAGGATATAAGCATGGATTTCATACTAGGATTGCCTATTACATAGAGAGGGAATGATTCTATATTTGTGGTGGTGGATAGATTCTCTAGGATGACACATTTCATACCTTGTAGGAAGACATCAGATGTAATGCATTTAGCAGACCTATTTTTCAAGGAAGTAGTGAGATTGCATGGATTACCTAAGAGCATAGTTTCAGACAGAGATACTAAATTTGTTGGTTATTTTTGGAGAACACTTTGGAAGAAGATGAAGACAAATATGAAGTTCAGTTCTACTTTTCACCCACAGACTGATGGATGGACATAAGTAGTTAATCGGAGCTTGGGAAATTTGTTGAGATGTTTGATGGGATATAAAACTGGAAGTTGGGATTTGATTCTTGCACAAGCAGAGTTTGCCTACAACAATTTAGTGAATAGGAGTACTGGAAAAACATCTTTTGAGATAGTTATCGAAGTGCATCCTAGAGGTATATCAGAATTAAGGGATATCAGCAATGAAGACCAGAGAAGTTTAGAAGCAGAAGACTTTATAGATCATATGGCAACCTTACATATCCAGGTTAAACAACATTTGGAAGATATGAATATCAAGTATAAGGAGAAGTAAAATGAGAAGAGGAGACATAAGGAATTTGAAGTTGGCGATGAAGTGATGGTGTATATGAGAAAAGAGATATTCCCGGTTGGAACCTATACAAATTTGCAGATGAAGAAGTTTGGACCCTGTAAGATCTCGAGGAAATTCAGTTCTGGAAATGCATATGAAGTGGAGCTACCTGATGACCTGAACATATCACCTATATTCAATATTGCAGACCTTCATGAGTATCATGAACCAGAATTCAATGAACACAATATTTTTGACTTGGAGAAAAAATTTCCCCAGAAAGAACCAAATTAGATAGAGGACATTTTGGATAGTAGAATTGGACGTAGTACCCGAAGCAGTCAATATAAAGAATATCTTGTGAAGTGGAAAGGCAGATCAGTTGAAGACTCATCTTGGATTTCTCAAGTAGAGGTAGACCGCCTCAGTTTTCCTTTGACCCCAGCAAAGTGAGAGACTCACTTTTCAATAACCTCGGATGTCTGATGTAGGAGCATCCTTGGTTCATGGCAATCTTGCATCAACCAAAAAACATTTCTTTTTTGTTTTGCTTTTTGTTTGCAGTTTTAGCATTTCTTTTTGTGTGTACCGATTTTGGCTCACCGAATCCAGTGGAATTGGATTCTACTTGAAGACTTAGACTTTATCATCTCTCTTGTTTCCTGATCGCATCGCATTTAGATCATTTTTCAGCAAGATATCATTATCGGTTTCCATGACAGTTTCCTGTTACCGATTGATAGTTCCTTGTTACCGATTGCCTGGACCTATTTGGCTATCTACCGAAACCCATTTTGAAGCTTGCAGAGCCTTGGGCATTAATTCTAGTGTTCCTTGGCATGTGGCCAACCTTTTCCCATGATCTACACTTCATCCTTTGGATCTTTCAGAAGGATTTCTTTGGCAGAGGCTGACCTTGTTGATTTTACACATTAGGTCTTGTTCTTTGGGTTTTAATACCTTTTTGGGTCGACCAGATCCTCTTGGATCATATATATCAATATAATTACACATTAGAATGTAGAAATCTAGGTTTTGAGGTCCTAGTTGTGACCTATTCTATATTTTGAGCATGTTTTTAGCAGGCCTATGAGCCGGTTTTTTGTAACCCGGTTGTTTATGATTGGTTGTAATCAATTTTCATGATATAATTCTATATGTTCTACATTTCCTTCATCATATCTTTGTTATTTTGTTGTGTTTACTCTTTCTTACTAGTTTGAACTGATCTCTTTGAGGTTTCTCCTTATCGATGACTGCACCATTTTGTTTTTATCTTGTTTTGTGTGTCATTTGCATGTGTTTGAGTGAGTTACTATCCTAAGATTGGGGGATTGGTTCCTCAAAATTAGTGATGTCTTATATTCCTTATGATTGTGCTCCTCATTTCTCCTCTCTCTCATCTTTCATATACTTTACTGCGAGTATTTGTATAGGCTAATACTCTCGTTAAAGTGGGGCCTAAATGTAGCATCATAAATTGTCACTGGGCCAATTTACACCTCATATTTGTGCCCCTACTTTAGCGTGTCCCATCCTCATCACCTATCTAGGTATGTTTTGTGTCCAATCTCCAATTTTGATGCCATGAACATTGACTTGTGGATTTCCTGGTGGTGTACCCTTATCCCTAGGGCTTCATTTTGGTCCCTTTTTTAGAAGGACCATGGCACCCAGTGCCATGGTCCCTTTTAGTGGGGTCCTATCTCTCCAGTGAGAATTCATCTCCATGGCTCCGCCTGACCATTGGATGTTGACCTAATCAGTAAATGACCTAGATTCCCATATATAAAGACATTTGATTAACCTAATTTCATCATAAGGATCCATCTACATTTGACCTAAACCATTCTTGCATCCGTGAAGTCTTCATTATCAAGCATTTTCAAAGATCTTAAAGGTTGCATATTGTTCAAGTTCAACCATTGTGGAGAAAAATTACACCATTCATATGCAAGCATGTGTGTGCGATTAGGGTTTGACCATGTTCATGTTATTTCATATGTGATTACATTCAAGAAGCAAAGCATCATTATCAACAATTGTAGATTTGAGGTATATCTTTCTAGTATTTATTTTAGTATTTGCATTATTTCATTCAAGTTTAATTCCTAAACTGGGGATTGACTTAGGCAAACCCCTATTCCCAACAAATTTCTGCTTTTCACTATGTGCAAAAATAATTACAAAGCTATGTTCCAAAGGATCAACATAATTCATAGAGACGAATAGGCTCCCTTTTAGATGGTGAAAAGTTCAGAGGACCATGGCGATCCGCACCATAGTCCTGAAAATTTAGGCTAAGTTTCAAGGAGAAAATCTGAATTATATTACTTTGCTCATATCCAAGTTTGTGGCTTTGTGCGATGATTTTAGCTCATTGTTTATGCCTGATCTCTTCAATATCCACATATTTACCCTAATTTAGGCATCTTCAACAAATTCAAATCAATTCAACTCCAAGGAGGAAAGAGCGCCCATCAAGGAGGCCTAGAATTTGATAAGAATCTTAATCTTGGAGAGATTAGATATATTAAATTTCTCTCCTCCTTAATGTAGTTCTTAATTAAGTAAAAATTAATGGTTTTACTACATTCTTAGGGTGAAACCATAATTTTTCACTATTTTAGGGGTGAAGGAGAGTAAATTCGCCTTATCATGAATTGGTGAGGTTGTTTGGTGGATGTATACTCACAAACCCTATCTCAATGAAGCAGCGTAGCTGAGCCAATGTTGGGGGTGACTCTAGGGGAGTTGTCCACGACCCAAGAACTGGGGAAGCAGAATACCCAAACCCTTGTAAGGGGAATGGTCTCGTACAATAGGTTGTCTAAGTTAGAATGTTGGAGCTCAAGAGTTGGGCAACCTATTTGGGTAAGTGATATGGAGCTACCATGTATAGTGAAAAAAGTGGGGTTAAGTATTGGGAATGCACCTAGGTTACTTGTGGGTTTGCATTGGGGTCAAGGATCCTGAGGCCCTTGAGAGTGGGGTCTAATATGGTAGAAGGGGCAGGGTTCCAAAGAAGTGCTCAAGATGAGTCAAGCCATGAGGTGAGTCTAAGAGGGTGACTGAGTCGGATGAGTTGCATGACTAAAATGTGGCATGGTTCATAGATGAATTGCTTTGTGAATGCAATAGAGTTGAAGGTGTGTTCAATGACCAAGAGTATTGGGTTGGATCATGAAGTTGAGAGCTTAGAGATCAAGTAGGTGTGCAAAGTTGGAACCAAAGAACTCAGGGAGTTTTGGATGAGGTCAACGTTAGTAGTTGAGGTCTTATGGGGGACTTAAGAGGCAATGACATAGGGAAACTAGTGAAAGCTTGTACAAGGTGCAATGGTGTTTTGATATGGTTTAACTAGAGTAGAATCGAGGATTTTAAGAGAGTGCTAGGAGCACTAGAGTGAAGGAGACCCGTGAGAGGGTTGACATGCACTTCTCTTCTGTAGGGATGTGTATAAATGAAGTCAACTTTAGGACACTTGAGTATTGGAGGCGTAGTTTGTAAATAAGAAAGGGCTTGTCTGCACTGGGAGTCGTGAGTAAGGTTCACTAGTGTTGCATGAGGTTGGACCTTCTTTGAAACCAAAATCTTGTTTGGGCAATGAGACGATCTAGCCTTGTGACAGTTGATATTAGAGCATAATACTTGGTAGGGCCAGTTAGTTGAGCTCAGGTGCCAAGGCTATCAAGTGGTTAGAGGAAGAATTTGAAGGTGGATTATAGTTGGCAGTTGGGATGATGAAGTGAAGTCAGGGGCTTCATTCAATGAGAGTTATCATTCTGGGATAGTCTTATAGGAAAACCAAGGTGTCCAGTAGGGCATGGTCACTAAAAAATTAGGTCAATCCAAGGTGAAAAATGATAGTAGTGTATGTGGTTGAGTTCTATTTGTGGTAGTTAGTTGATTGGAGTTTGTGCAAGTGGTTGAATTCAATCAAAAGGGACTTTGGTAGTGGAGTGACAAGGCATTTGGTATGGATCTCTTGGTGGAGAAATATTGCATGGTAGGAGCATTAGTAGTTCAAGTGGAGTGAAGTAGGTGAGGTGTGCATTAGTGTTGAACTAGATTCAGTGCTAGAATATTGAATCTGTGAATCAAGAAGTCGGCAAGGCTACAATAATGATGTAGAAATGTCCAAGGGCAGAGGCATGTAAGACCAATCAAATAGATTAGGGATTTTTAGGAGCAGTGTGGTGTAGGATCTTGTCAAGGACACAAGCAATGTGAAATTGAATCGGGGGTTGCTAGGAGCAGTGTGGTGTAGGATATTGTCAAGGATGGATTCAAGGTGAAATCAAATTAGGGGTTGCTAAGAGTAGTGTGATGTATGATCTTTTCAACGATGGATCCAAGGTGAAATCTAATCTAGGGTAGTTGGGAGAAATATGGTGTAGGTTCTTGTCAAGGACAGATTAGAGGTGAAATCAACTTTGGAGCTCTAAGCTATAATGTGGAGTAGGGTCTTGTGTGGGATGGACCTTAGGTGTATAATTTGGGTTGTGGGATGACAAAAGGTCATTCACAGTGTGGTGTAGGGTTGTGTAAGGGACATGATCTAAGGTGCAAGTGTGGCAACAAGCTAGGTCCAAAGGTTTAGAACCATAGGTGGGGTCGAGTCACAAAAGTAAGTCGAGGCAAATGGGAGAGTACTTTGCCCATAATGGATTTAGATAATGTGGAATGAGTTAAGTTGATGGGATGGATGGTTCACTTGGTGGCCAAACTGTAGGCCAAGGGACAATGTCATGAGATCGGGAAGCCATTGGGAAGAGTCTTGGAGACATGGACAATGGTGCTTGTCAGACGGCCTTGACAAGGCAGGCATTTGGAATGTCTGAGAGGATTTTGAACTAGGAGTTTGGGCAGAGTCTGTTCGATGAATGGAAGCTAGTGAGAAGGTGCTATGTAGAGGAATTAGACATAGGAGGTTGGTTTATTGAGAGAGGTTGGTGGTTTCTTTGTGTTGTGGTGTTGTGGGCCAAGATTGTGTGGAGGGCATGCCGTGGGTAGTGCATCAAGAAAACAAAGTAGCACAATGGATTGAGGTTGGCAAATCAAATGTGAATGATCCATGTAGAGTTGGGTGTATTCAAGGAAGTACACCAAGGAAAACTCAAGTGAGTGGGTTTGCTAGAGTACACCAAGGAGGTAGAAGTGGAACGACAGAGTACTAAGAGGATCACATGAATCTAGAAGTGGGTCGATGGGAGTATGTTGGTTGTCATTTTGGGTCGAGTTGTTGGGGACATGATAAGACATTGGGTACACCATGGTCAGTCAACAGAAAATTAGGATGGCACAACAGAAAGTAACTCAAGAGCCAAAGCTTGAATGTGTAAGCTTGGGAAGTTATTCGGGTGTTGTGGTCAATGGAGTGCGACTTTAGGGTGGCCAAATACCATAGGCTTCCACAATAGGGTTGGTTGCAGGCGTGTGTTTAAGTGGATGCTAGGATTGGAACCAAGAGTAGGAGAAGTTGGAAGACAAGGGTGTTGTTGATGATGACACTAGCGGGAAATTTGAGAAGTGAGTGTGTGTCATGGTGTTTTGTAGTTGTGTCAGTATGAACAGTGGAATCTTGGAGATACAGAAGTTGTTTTGGGAGCAGTGTACATCTGAATATCATGGACACAATTCTCAAATGTCCTGTCAAGGATAAACAACTTAATGGAAGTTTAGGATTGGGTTCCTGTAGGGTGTTCTTGAGTCAACAACCAAACACAAAGATCGTTTGGAGGCAATGGAGTGTCTTCACAAGATTAGTGTAGAGGAAGTGAGTTGGACTTAGGGTTGCCAAAGCAAGTTAGCCATTGATGGGATTCGCACAAGTGAAAATCAATATGGGGTATGTTGGAACAACATCGAGTATGTCAAGGACAAAAATGATGCAAGTTGTTGGAGTATGGTCCAAGTTCAAGGCACAAAGGTATCTAAAGATCCCTTTAATAGGTCTTAATGTTGCTAAGGATGGGACTCACGTCGAATGGTCTGCCATCAAGGGCATCACCTATTTTTGAGTGGGGGAGGATGTAAGGGGCTAGTGACTTATACGATGAGTTCTACGAGTGAATCGATGTGCTAGGGACCTTTCAAGTAGGCAAGATGACTTTTATGGTGGTTTTCCAAAGTCGAAGTATCAAAGTGGAAGTTGAAGTGGTTGATTGAATAGGTGTTCCAAACTATTGTTTCCTAGGAATTGGCCAAAAAAATTATATGTGGAGGGTTGGTTGAATGAGTAGTTGAGTGCCAGGAGTGCACAAAGGTGGTCCAAGGTGGATACATCCTCCTAGGGGTGAAGAAGAGTAACCCTACCCACTAGTCTTTAGGAGATAGAGGTTCTACATGGATATTAGGGGTGAAGGAGAGTAACCCCACTTTATCATGAAGTAGTGAGGTTGTTTGGTGGATGTATACTTACGAACCCTATCTTAGTGAAGTGGTGTAGCTAAGCCAATATTGGGGGTGACTCCAAGGGAGTTGTACATGACCTGAGAACTAGGGAAGTGGATTACCTAGACCCTTGTAATGGGGATGATTGCATAATGGGTTGTCTGAGTTGGAATGTTGGAGCTTGAGAGTTCGGCGAGCTATGAGGGTAAGTGATGCAGAGCCAGATGTCCACATATAGTAGAACAAGTGGAGTGAAGTGTTGATCACACACCTAGGTTACCTAGAGAGTTGGATTTGCATTGGGGTCAAGGATCTCAAGGCTTGTGAGAGTGGGGTCTAGTATGGTAGTAAGGACAAGGTTCTAAAGGAGTACTCAGGATGATTCAAGCCATGTGGTGAGTCCAAGAGGGTAACTAATTTGGTTGAGTTGCATGACTAAAATGGTGACATGGTTCATAAGAAAATTGCTCTGAGAATAAAACAGAGTTAAAGGGGAGTTAGCAACCAAGAGTATTAGGTTAGGTCATGGAGTTGAGAGCTCAAAGCTCAAGTAGATGTGCAAAGTTGGAACCCAAAAACTCATCGATTTTACAATAAGGTCAGTGATAGTATTTGAGACCTTATTGAGGATTCAAGAGGTGAAGACATGGGGAGAACAATGAAATCTTGTACAGGGTGCAAGGGTGGTTCAATAGGGTTGAACTAGATTAGAGTCAAGGACTTGAAGAGAGTGATAGGAGCACTAGAGTGAAGGAGACCTATGAGAGGGTTGGTGCGCACTTCTATTTTGCAAGGTGTAAATGAAGCAAGGTGTGGGACACTTGAGTACTAGAGGTGTATTCTAGAAACAAGAAAGGGCTTGTCTGCAATGGGAGTTGTGAGTAAGGTTTGGCAGTCTCACTTGAGATTGGGCCTTTTTTGAAAGAAAAATCTCATTTGGGAAGTGAGTCGGTCTATCCCTGTGACAATGGGTAAGAGGTGTTATCATGTGTCATTAATGGAAAAGAGTCAATAAGAGATATTATCATAGATGTATCATTAATAGAAAATGATGCTATACAAAATACACAATGGTTAGACTAAAACCTGTCATCGTATAACACACAAAAACACAAGCAACAAAGACAAAAGTTAGTGTTATTCAACCAAAAAAAAGTCTAAGCAGGCATATCAAAAGAGACACTTAAAACATGCTAAAATATTTAACTATGGAAGTAAATATAACAAGGCATCTTCAAATGCCTTCTAACATGCTCTTAGCTCCTTCTCCCTTGTTCCTCTCCTCTCCAAGTTCCAAATTAGTATAGCTCTCAGTAGCTTTTTGCACTATGGATGCCTTATGGAGGTTCAAGATTGTAGATGATTATGAAAAGTATGCAAATGCAAGCTTAATAACCAAAGAAAGATGAGTTATCTAAATGCTATTTGTTAATTTTAACCAAAAGAGTGAATATGACTAAAATATGCTAAATGCTCTCTAAAATTCTCTATAACTTAGATGCATACAAGTTTTTCAAGATCTGGATTTTGAAGAAATGGGCTCTATTTATAGGAAAAATGGAGCAATGGATGGTTGAGATTGAGTAATCTCAACAAGGGTCGGGATTGAATGATATTCAATCCATGTGAGGGCTTTCAACCCAATCCCAAGATGACAAGTGTCAACATGAGAGGGGTTGAGAGGAGAGGGAAGAAGCATTAAATGTTTGACATGACCTGAGGGTTAACTTGGTAGTCAAGGTCAATGGTTGCGTTGAGTGAATAAATTTATTATCCAAAGGATAATGCTTTTATCCATTTATTATCCAAAGGATAATGCTTTTATCCAATGGATAAATTCTTGTACAAAGGTAAAAAGGATAACCATGGTCAAAGCAATAAATGCTTGAGGAGACACATGAGTCACATGAGGGTTGAGTTAGGGGATAACCATAAATGGTCATGTAAGAGCCATAAGTGGTTTGGACGACTTTAGAGGTTAATTTGTTGAACACACAAATCATTTAATGTTTTTCAAAGACTTTGAAGTCTTTGAGAAGTGACTCCAAGTTGCTTAGGAATGTGACAATAATTAGGGGATGGATTAGGTTAATTAGGAAGGGCTTAGAAGAATCTAGAAGGGGGTTAGGATTGCAAGTGGGTTTGGTGGGTGAGGGAAAATAGGATTTTTATTAAAATAAAATTCATGTATTTCAATAAATAGGTGCCAGTTGCATTTGTAGGAAAATGCAAATGGGGGGGATAAATGATTTAAATAAATGTTTTATTTAATTTATTTAAAAGAGAAAAAGGGTTAAATGAAATAAATAGTATTTATTCATTTAATTGATTGTGAATTTGGTTTAATGAATTAATTAAAATAAATTATGTAGTCACATAAATCTGTCCACTTAATTAAATGAATATTTAGTATTTATTTGATTATTTAACCATCAATCAATAATTAATTAAATTAATATATTTAATTAATTCGTCTTAACCCTCTTCTCCTATTAATTAAATAAATTATTCAATTTATTTGATTTAATTCACTTAACCAAATTTAGACCATTAATTAAATAAATAAATCATATTTATTTAATTAAATCTTCTCTCACATTTAAATAAATTAATATTTATTTAAATTTCCCCAAAAATCCCACCTCTCACATTTAAATAAATTAACATTTATTTAAATCACCTTTATCCTCCACCCACTTGTATTTTCCTACAAATGCAAGTTGCACAACTATTTTAAATAAATCATTTATTTAAATCACCTTTATCCTCCACCCACTTGTATTTTCCTACAAATGCAAGTTGCACAACTATTTTAAATAAATCATTATTTAAATCACCTTTATCCTCCACCCACTTGCATTTTCCTACAAATGCAAGATGCACAACAATTTTAAATAAATTATTTATTTAAAATCCTATTTATCCTCACCCACTTGAAACCTTTAATGGTTTCCCTTAAAGTCTTCAAACTTGATGGCTTTAAAGTCTTCAAACTTGATGGCTTTAAAGTCTTCAAACTTGATGGCTTCCTTCTATAGTCTTCTTAAGCCTTTAATGGTTTCCCTTAAAGTCTTCAAACTTAATGGCTTCCCTTAAAGTCTTCTTAAGACTTTAATGGTTTTCCTTAAAGTCTTCAAGCCTTTAATGGTTTCCCTCAAAGTCTTCAAACATTTTAATGTTTTATCTTCCTTTTTCTCATTTAAATAAATTAATATTTATTTGAATATTTACCCAAATGCAAATTACACCATTTAATTGAAATATATGATTTTATTTTAATTGAAAATACCAAAATTTCTCCCACTTGCATTTTCCTACAAAATCCACTTGCATGCTTAAACCCATTCTAGATTTTTCTAAACCTTTCCTAATTAACCTAATCCATCCCCTAAATATTGTCACATTCCTAAGCAAATTGGAGTCACTTCTCAAAGACTCCAAAGTCTTTGAAAAGCAATTAATGCTTTATGTGTTCAACAAATTAACCTCTAAAGTCTTCCAAACCATTTATGGCTCTTACATGACCATTAATGGTTAATTCCACTTGCACCCATGGTTAAGGACTTTGACCCCTAACTTAACCCTCATGTAACCCATGTGTCTCTTCAAAGCATTTATTTCTTTGACTAGGGTAGCCATCATGTCCCCTCAAGCATTTAATGCTCCTTATCTCTCCTCTCAAACCTCCTCATGGTGACACTTGTCAACATGGGATTGGGTTGAAAGTCTCACATGGATTGAATATCTTTCAATCCTAACCCTTGTTAAGATTGCTCAATCTTAACCCTTCATTTCCCCATTTCTTCTATAAATAGAACCCTTCTCCTCAAGCAAAGGAGGAAGCATTAGAGTATTGTTGTTATACTGGCATTAGCATAGAGCTTTCTCATAGCATCACTATCTACACTTGCATAGCATTTGCTTATCATATTCAACCATCTTGAATCTCCATATGACATCCATGGCTAGTGCTAAAAGCTGAGAGCTACACTCATTTGGGACTTGGAGAGGAGAGGAACAAGGGAGGAGCAACTATGAGCATCTTGATTAGCTATTTTATTCTATGTTTATATGCTTTCTATTTCATGCTTAATATCTCTCTTGATATGCCTGTTTAGGATAATCTTTTGTTGCTAACACTAACGTTTGTTTCTTGTGCTCTTGTGTGTGTTGCCATCAAATAGATTTTCTAATCCTTTTTGCAGAGCATCATTTGGTGAAACCGACGTGAATCAAAGAGCAATCATTTTGAAGACTACTAACTTTTGAATGTTTTAATTGACACATAGGGCATTCTCTTGCATTTTTTGTTCTCAATTTAGCACCTTCGCAAATTGATACTTTAGCGCTATTGTCTATATTGTTGCTCTTTCGTGTTAAATAGCACTTCTGTTTTCACACAGAGTAGAGCTATTGTAACAGAGAGTTGTAAGAAAATTTCTTGTAATCGAAAACCAAAAATTTTAAGCTTGTAGAAGCTCACCTAAACATGCGGATTTTTCTAACTAATTATCTTTTGTGCAGGTTTTAACTAACCCCTACAATAGGATTTTTTAGCAATTTTAGCTTAGGAAATAAATTTGTTCATATTTCTAACTTCGTCTTTCAAGTTAGGATAAAATAAATTCATTTTCCTTTTGGGTTAAAATCAACTACACTTTCATTTGGAGTTTTAAAAAGAACCACATCTTTCGTTTAGAGCTCTAAAAAGAATCACATTTGTTCAAAGTTAAAAAGAATCACAAAAACAAACACGCAAATTTATTTTTTTGCAAAGTTAGGAACAAATTCTTTTGGTGCTTAAAATCAACAAGGCAAATTTTATTTCTTGCATCAAGCTAAAACTCACAATGCACACTTCCATTTTTGGTGCAAATAAAATTCACAATCAACTTGTCTCATTTTTAAAAGCAATTTTACTTCATGCAAACATGTTTTTCATTAAGTTGACCAGGATTTTCAAATTCTAGTTTACTCAAACAATTGCCTTTGAAAATTAAAAAGAACACCATGATTGTTGGAGCAACATCTCCAAATAGATAGAAAATCATTGCGATGACAAGTTAAAAGGAACAAGTGAATTTTGTGTTTGGCATACTTGTGCAAAAGAGTTGGTCGAGTGGTCCTACTTCTAACACACACTATCCTCTCCCTTGGCTCTTGTGGTCCTAGGTGCAAGAGAAAAGTGTTAGTAACACTCAAATTTTATCTTTTTAAAAGAGGTCTGCCAAGGGATTGATACTCTTGGGAATGTCCTCAAGCGGTAAATCCTTCGAGCCACTATAGAAATTAGGTGAGAGCGAAAGCTGTAGCCTTGGGTATAGCTGTTCCTACAATGTAACTGGCCGAAAGGACAAATGGGCCCCACCACCAGTTACAAGGCTCTTAAGTGAGTCACTGCAGAATGAACTTATGTCCAAAAACATCAAACATGACTAAACACCTTTAAGTAGTAGCCCACCCGTTCTATTGATTAAGGATATTTGTGATATAATTTAGTGCAAGAGCATAGATGGTTTTGCTCCCAAGATACTCACCATACATATTTCCTTGAGTAGAAACATAGCTTTTTGAAAAGTCACTTGTGGCTTGATAAAAGTGGTGACTCCCCCATCATAGGGATCATCTATTTGTTATGCTCGTGAAAGACCTAGTATATCACATCCTTACCTGCCACGGTGGGATTCATAAGGTATGTAGTACCAAAGTCGAAGAAATATCAAGATGTGGGCTAAATTTATCACAACTGGCCATTTGACCTTAGGGATAAAAAGTGTTTGAAGTGTGTTCATTTTAGTCAAGACCAAGTACAAATTGATCTAACTTCAGGCTTTGTAAATACACCTTAAAATACATCTAAAGGAAGGGTCATATAAAAGTCCAAGGATTGGGTTGATCTAGACCCATACTCATTTGTGCGTTTGAGGCAACATTCTTGTGTTTGTGTGCTTGCTTTGTTTTCTTGTCAAAGAAACATCCAAAAGAAAATCACTTTCCAAAACAAAGTATTCATCCAACCAAACACATCAAAAACAAAGTGCAAACAACAAAAGTATCAAAACTTAATGACCATTCTTCACATCTTGCAAAAGAAGAAGCGTCATCAGAATATCAACTTCAAAAGAAGACCATTAAGCTCAAAGGCTTTGATCAAAAGGAGGAAATTCTTATATATAAATAGACAAATCTATGTCTCACATAGAGTCTTTATGCATCACATGCGTCTCTACCTTCAAGGCAAAACAAATGAATTTGATTCTGAATCATTGAACCGCAGAGCTTTTATGCAATATAGAGCTCTGAGTTATCACAAAAACCAAGGAGGTAAGATTAATCCCAACTTCTTCCCAAACGTCTATATCACATACAACACAGCTCGAGAAATACCACCAACACCCGAAAGAGAAGAGGTAGAGTTTGTCCCATTTGTGACACAAAGTTTTTATTGAAAGTTGAAAACATTTTCATCCATCCTCTTATTCATACATCATCACTTCATCATCAATCCATTCCAACTCTCAAAACATTAAGAGGTTCTTGTCCCAAGTTCTCTTTTTAGATATTGCTTGAATCAAACACATCACGTCACTTTTTAGATTGTTTCTACATCTAGGATAAGCTCATCCTAAGAGACACATCTACGCGGGTTAAAACTAGCTCATGAGTGAATCCTCTCATTATTAGGTAGTTAAATCTATAACACATCTCAGATTTCTCTACACCTTATCACATCCAACCTTATCAAAAACAAACAAGCAATTCAAAGAAGGAATTTCGTTTACATCTGCCTTAAAAGTGCTAGAGATCTACATGCAACACAATTCACCAACCATCAATCTCTCATTTCATCAACAACTCATCATCATTTTCACTCAACTTCAACAAAAACTTGTAAACAAAATGGCTCAAACCCGATCACAGGCAAGACAACGAGAAATAGAAATTGAGGAAGAAGAGGAGGAAAATCTCAATGAATTTCAAGAAGCACTTGGAGGAAATGCGAATGACGAAAACCCAAGTACTCCTACTCCTGCAACAATAGAAAGGGCCCAGCATAACCCTCTCTTTAACAGATTGTTTGACAAAATACTCAGGAGCAATGCAGATGCTCACTTTTTAAAGCTCACTCACGAAGGAGCAAAACTCCCCTGACTTTGATCTTGCCCAATTAAGACAGGCATTAGAAAGACAAAGTCACCATGAAGAGGAAAGAGGTAGAGATCCCATCAGATATAACATTCCTCAAGGTAACCCACCACCTCCTCCTCCAAATGAAATGGAGATGTTGCGGCAACAAGTCAAGAATCTCACCCAACAACTTCATAATGGTGTCAAAACTAACCAATTCTCACTCAATGACATTTGTCCCTATCCTTTTGATAGGAATCTTTATATGCCACCCTTTCCACAAAGATTCGAAACACCCAAATTTGAAAAATATAGAGGAAAGGGGGATCCCCATGATCATGTTCGAGAATTTCATTCCGCTTGTCTCGAAGTAGCATATGAAGACACATACCTAATGCGCCTTTTTCCCCAAAGCTTGGGAGGAACAACCACATCATGGTTCTCCCAACTACCAGGTGGCATTAGAACATTTGAGGAACTCATCCAGAAGTTCCTAGCTCATTACTCTCATAACATTGAACGCGACATCACCATGGCTGATCTGTGCAACACTAAACAAAAACCAGGTGAACTATTCTCAGTATTCCTGCAACGATGGCATCAAATGTCTAGCAAACGTTCTCTTCAGTTACCTGAACAAGAACTAGTGGAAATATTCATTTCCAACTTAAACGAAGAAATGGAATTTCACCTGGATGTCAAAGACACAGACTCTTTTAATGATATGATCACCAAGGGTTTGAAGTGTGAACGGGCACTCATCAAGAAAGGACTCATCAAAATCTATAATGAACCAAAGGATGGTCCTCGCCCGCGCTTCAATAGTGATAAACCAAGCTTCTGGAACAAAAACAAGAATATCATCAACGATGGGGTTGTGGATGCCCGGACTATCCAAAACGCACAACTTGTGGTTTGGTTTGCAGGACAAAATCCTCCACCTCAGAACAACACAAATGTTCCTTCTAATCAAGGTCGCATCACATCTCATGATGAACCAAGACCTCGTTAGCAAAAATAGAAACGCACATACACTCCCTTAGGGGAACCCATTGAAACAGTATTGTGACAACTCATTTCTCAAAATTTGGTCACTCTACCTAAACTATCAAACTATGAGCCTCAGGTCAAACTGGCATGGTGGAGAGATACTGAACACTGTGAATTCCATCAAGGAAGAGGACACAAGACAAGTAATTGTCACTGATTGAAAGATCGTATTCAGGATCTTATTGATCGAGGAGAAATTGAAATTGAAGGACATGACCCAAAAACAACCAATAATGATCATCTGATGTTCAAAAATCCACTTCCATCACAAGATCAAAGGGGTCCTTCCACTTCCAGGCTAGGCACTGATACCACAGATTATACGTAGGCTACATATAATTACATTGTAAATCACCTGTATGATGCCAGTGAACAAGTTGCAACTATAACCATCAAAAATCCCAACTCCAATTGCAATGTTGTTACACGTCACGGCAAAGTTACCATAAAGGCAGCTCCACAAGGCACCACCTCCATCCCAAAGCAATACAATCTTGTGGAACAATTAGATAAAATGCTTGTGCTTATATCCATTTTAGAGCTATTGCGACTATCGCCATCTCATAAAACTATCTTAGATCAAGCACTCCAAGAGGCGTCAGTCCCTGCAAATCTGAATACAGACCATTTTCAAGCCATGGTTGGAAATCTAAAGTCGTCACCTTGTCTCACTGTTTTTGAAAGTGACAACTCTTCTTTCCAGCAACCTCATAACGCTTCGCTACACATTGAAGGCTTTATCAACCAGCATAGGATCAAGCGAGTCTTGATTGATAATGGAGCAGGCCTGAACATTTGTACACTACAGTTGGTCACAACATTGGGATATGCAATAGAATCAGTGGATCCTCGTAAGAAGATCACAATCAAAGCCTATGACGATGCAGAGCATTCATCCAAAGGAGCTGTGGTACTCCCAATCCGAGTGGGCCCTGTGGTAAAACACATCATCTGTCAGGTTCTGGACCTTCCTCTGCCATACAATCTATTATTAGGAAGACCCTGGATACATGCCATGCAAGCCGTACCATCTACCTACCATCAATGTATCAAGTTCCCACATAACGGTGCAGAGATCACAATCCTGGGCAATGCAAATCCCTTTACGTATTGCCATAATATCAGCCATCAACCAGAGATTACTGTTCCTAATAATAGAGAAGTCATTTCCTCCACATCATATATAAGTCCAGCCTCTCTTTCCAGTTCAAACACCACTATACCAAGGCAAGAAAAGCTTAAAATGAAAATAGCAGAGGAAGGTCCTGGGGAATACAACTTGAGTCAACTCTTTTGTGTGGGACAAATGCCCACTTCTCATAGAACACATGGTAAACCACAGTAGTTACTCCAGCAACCACTAATCACACCCACATGTGCTTTGATGCCTTTCATCCTTGGAAAGAGTCAAGAAGAAGAAACCCAAGATGAGGACTTAGCAAAATGGATCTATAAAGATCCCATCACCACTGATCTACTACAAGTTAAACTTCCTACGGATCAGTATGGCAAAGGTCTCCTCATTATGCAAAGAATGGGGTATGATGGTCAGAGTGCGTTGGGATATTGCAAACAAGGACGACATGAACCTCTGCTGTCAGAAGTAAAGCCCAAAGGTAATACAGGCCTAGGCTTTGAAAAAGAGATCTTTCCTAAACTCAAATTCAAAGGAAAACCCAGCAAACCACTATATCAGCCTATTGCAAAAAGGACACCTTTGATTATCAAAGCAGCATCAAACACCATCCCAACTGCCCCATCAAGGCTCACAACCCCAACGCAACCATCACCAATGCCATTCATTCCACCAAATGGACTCGTAATCCCATCAGCAGCACCATTAGCAGCAGTAATTGTATCAGAACCCGCAGCAGTATCTATGGTACCAGCAGTTCCAGCAAAAACCACTGAGTCAACATTGTCGATACTCCCTGTACCATATTCTTTTATCGCCATCAACCTCCCTGCAGCACCGATCACTACAAAGGTACATCAACCAATCACACCTGCAGTATTTAATTCAAAAGACATCCCAGTATGGTATAGTAATCGGATGTTGGAAAGTGACTCAGAGACCGACTCACATGAGTGGGAATTTGATTCTGTACAGCTTAACACTTCAGATCAGGAAGATGAATCACCACCTCCCCCACGCAAAGACATCCCTGTTTACGGAGAAGCACAGATAAAGACCACTTGGGTTCCTGAACTGGGAACATCTTCCACAGACCCTATGTCTCATCCTATGCCTGATTCTGACAGGGAGAGTACCATCAACGACCTTCACCATAACATCTTAACCCTCACTGATACATCTAACACACTTAACCTAATCGATGAAGTAATGCCCATTATCCACCTTGAACTCATCGAATGGAACCAACCAAATCCCCCATGTCTTGACTTCTTCCAAAACGATGAGGCCATCATTGACTTTTTGGAATTAAAGGATAACCTACCAAGCGGAGATCATAAAGTTGGATTCACCATTGAACTTAATAGTGCAGCGTACTTTGGGGCAGATGCCAAACCCTTCAGCTACAAAAATATAACGATAAAACATGGATCTTCCAGTGAAAACCACACCGTGGCACTATTTGATTCAACAAAAGTAAAAAGAATGAGCGTATCCAACGGTGAAAACCTCTCTGAGGTGCCTGAGGATGAAGGGTTTGACATTCTCCCTGCTAGTACACAACAGGAATGATCAACGATTCTCATCGAGGAAACCAAAGAATACAATGTGGGGACTCCTAAAAATCCTCACCTCATACATCTGGCATCTCTTCTCACTCCAGAGGAACAGCCTAAATTTATAGAGTTCTTCTAGAAGCGTCAGATCACCTATGCATGGTCATATTTAGACATGCTTGGGCTTGATCCTGATTTAGTCATGCATCACCTTACCATATCAGAAGGAGCCAAACCTGTCAAGCAGAAGCTTTGTAAGATGCATCCTCAAATTGCAGTGCTAGTCAAAACAGAACTCAAGAAACTCCTAGATGTTGGTTTCATTAGGCCAATTGATTATGCAGAATGGATCTCCAACATTGTGCCTGTCAGCAAACCAAAAGGGGGCATCCGCATTTGTACTAACTTCAAAGATCTGAATAAAGCATGTCCTAAGGATGATTTTCCCCTACCAAATATCGACATAATAGTAGACCTAACAGCAGGACATGCCATGCTTTCACTCATGGATGGCTTTTCAGGATACAATTAGATAAAGATCGCACCAGAGGATCAACATAAGATGGCCTTCACATGTCCATGGGGAACATACTACTGGAATGTAATGCCTTTTGGTCTAAAGAATGTTGGAGCAACCTATCAAAGAGCAATGACTACTATCTTTCATGATATGATGCATACCATAATGGAAGATTATGTTGATGACTTACTGGCAAAATCACTCACAAGAGAAGGTCATTTGGACATATTAGAGAGAATCTTTGATAGACTGGAACAATACCGTGTTCGACTCAACCCAAAGAAATGTGTCTTTGGAGTAACCTCCGAGAAGCTTCTAGGATACATTGTCTCAAGCAAAGGTATTGAGGTCGACCCAGCAAAGGTAAAAGCAATCATGGACATGCCACCTCCAAAGAATATCAGTCAGCTAAGGACATTACAAGGACGGCTTCAATCCATCTGAAGATTCATTGCACAATTAGCTGATAAGTGTCACCCATTCACACACCTGCTACACAAGAACATCCACTTTCAATGGGATGCCAGATGCCAGCAAGCATTTCAGATGCTTAAAGATTATCTCATGAATACGCCATTACTGATCCCACCAGATCCAAGTAGACCATTATTACTCTATATATCAGTAACAAGTACAGCATTGGGTGTACTATTGGCACAACATAATACAGAAGGAAAAGAGTGTGTTGTTTACTACATTTCTCGTACACTGGTTGGCTATGAACTCAATTACACACCTATTGAGCGAGCTTGCCTAGCAGTGATCCTAGCAGCCACTAAACTAAGGCACTATCTGTTAACACACAAGGTACAACTCATTGCAAAGATTGATCCACTCAAGTATTTACTTAGTAAAGCAACATTGACAGGCCGCTTGGCCAAATGGGTGATGATTCTAAGTGAGTTTGACATCGAGTATGTGGATCGTAAAGCTATCAAAGGTCAAGTTATTGCAGATCAGTTGGCCGATGCACCCCTCATAGGCGATCATCCTCTCATTTCCAATTTTCCAGATGAAGAGATATTCATGATCACAACAACACAACCATGGAAACTATACTTTGATGGTTCGTACACTAGGCATGGCTCGGGGGCAGGCATTCTGTTTATCACACCTCAAGGTGACAGCATCCTGAAGTCTTACAGGCTCACATTTCCATGCACAAACAACATAGCAAAGTATGAGGCCTTGATCACAGGACTCAGGCTCGCCATACAATGGAAATTACAAGAACTACAAGTATATGGCGACTCACAACTAGTCATTCGACAAGCAACTAATGAATATCAGACCAAGGATGATAAACTCATGCCATATAAGCAAATGGTGGACAATCTAAAGGCATCATTTACTACACTTACCTTTAAGCTGATACCAAGAGATCAAAATCGAGCTACTGACACTATGGCTACCATTGCATCTCTCCTAGATCTTCCACAAAATTCAACACGCTACGAGTTCTTGGTAGAACAGCTTTGGATCCCTTCTTATGATATCCCCAAATTCGAGATGATATGTCACCTTGTCGGTTCTGAATCCCCATGGTACGGTGAGTTCTACACCTATCTCCGCGATCACACCCTTCCTCCCAACCAATCAAATAACCAATGTAAAACCTTCATTCACCAAACTGCTCGATATACCATTATTGCTGAAACCCTCTACCGACATGGTCTTGATGGTACTCTCCTTCGATGTCTAGAACAAGGTGAGATAACAAAGGCTTTGGAAGAAGTCCATGAAGGAATTTGCGGGACTCACTCAAGTGGTCTGTCACTAGCCAAGAAACTCCTACGCAATGGATACTATTGGCCATCTATGGAAAAAGATTCCTACTACTTTGTCAGAAAATGCAAGAAATGTCAAGTTCATGGCGACCTGATACATGCACTAGCCTAGGAACTGCAACCAATCACAACACCATGGCCTTTTTGTCAATGGGGCCTTGACCTTGTGGGTAAAATCATCCATCTTCATCCAACGGCCACAAATTCATTGTTACTGCCACTGAATATTTCACAAAGTGGACCGAAGCTGTTCCACTTACCCAAGTCACCGGCAAGCAAATCGCCTTATTCATCCTCAACTACATCATCTGCCGGTATGGTGTACCCATGTCCATCATCACAGATAATGGTCTTCCTTTCAAAAATCAGGATGTCCACGAACTTTGTAAGAAATTTCATATCCAACACCGCTTTTCCACTCCCTATTACCCACAAGGCAATGGTCAGGATGAAGCATCCAATAAAAACATATTGAGGATCCTAAAGAAGACAGTCACTGATGTCGGCCGTGATTGGCATGTTCAATTGAATCCAGCACTATGGGCATATCAAACTAGCATTCGAACCCCTACAGGCGCAACTCCCTACTCATTGGTCTATGGTGCAGAAGCTATCTTACCTATTGAGGTCAAGATACCATCACTATGGGTTTCCTTACATAATCTCATTGATGATGAAGCCTACAGAGTATCCCATCTTTAGGACTTAGAGTTACTTGATGAGAAGCGACAAGCTGTGTACAACCATCTAAAAGCCTATCAGCAACGCATGAGCAGAAGCTACAATCACCAAGTTAGATCTCGTACATTTGAGATAGGTGATCTTGTTCTATAAGAGAATCCTCGTAATCAACCAAACAAATAACATCAGGGCAAGTTTGAATCAAACTGGCTGGGCCCATATGTTGTCACTGCTGTATTCGAGTCTGGGGCATATCAGTTGGCTACATCAGAAGGAGAACCGCTTGCAGATCCAATCAACAGCATGCACCTCAAACGGTTTTATACCTAAGCTAGATAGAGCATCAGGCTCCCCTGCATATCAAAAAATACCAAAAACATTCAAAAAAATGTCCTGAAGAAATACAAAAACATTCAAAAAAGTAAACAAAAATCATACATCCAAACGGTGAACAACCACTCCGGTGGCACCTTGGGTAAGTGCGATGGTGAAAACCTGGCAAACAAGCACCACTCGTAAAGACAATGGCTCCAGTATCTTTCAGGCTCGTTGCGATCACTTCATACATACATCCATCCATCCATCAACCATGGCTTGTTATAAATCTACAAATCCAAGAAAGTACTGCATGCATCCTACATCCCGCTTTTTTATAGTCATGTCTAAAAACTGGGGGCAATGCCTTTAACCTATTGATGGAAGTGGATTCTACATTGTCTTGTGATTCATTAAATTTCTTCATTTAAAACTATCTCACAAAATCCAAAAAACATTCAGAACAATTCAAAATCCAAAAACATTCAAAAATGTCTCGCAAAATCCAAAAACATTCAAAATTGTTCCACAAAATCCAAAAACAACAAAAAACCATCAAAAATCAAACAAAAACATGGCAACACATTGTACATACTCATTCGCACATATGCAAAACAAACATTGACACAATACTCACACAATGACCACTTAAAAATTGACCAACACAAATCGACATCAACAATCAAACTATCTTCAACAAGGATGCATACTTCCTTACCAAAACAAAGACAAAAATGACGTTTTCTTTGACAAGAAAATTATGTTAAGCTATCAAATACTCAGTTGATTTGTGAGTAATTCATTCGTTTATCTATATTAGGATCTTTCAGGATTGTTTTGTATCATTTGCACATTATTTCCGATGAAGTTCTGGGGCATGTACTAATGGTGTCTACGTGGGAAGTTCACTAAGCTATGTGATCATAGGCAAAAATACAGTCATAGATCACTATGGCTTGCTGACTACAGCATATACCTCGACCATATGAGCATGAACCATTACCAAGGATCCATATTCTTTATTCTTTATGTATATACTATTTGTTTGCAAGTACAATTCTCTTTCTTTGGTTCCTCCTACCTCATCCAAACTGGATAAAGGTTTTATCTCTTATTATGGTATGCACTTGTCTCAAGATATGATCAGCCTAAGATCAAGGAGGACGATCCAAGTCATGCATGAACAGAGATAATCCTTGCCTGTTCTGCAAGCAATACTCTAGTCGACTTGATCCATTATATCAAGTTGCTTGTATTAACTTGCTATATCAAATCCATGTAAGAAATACTCTGGTCATCTTGAATCTTTATGTCAAGTTGCTTGTATTTTCTTACAACATTTTAAAGCTCAATGATGAAAATAGAGCACTATGGATCGTCATCTCATCTCATCTGTATATATTGCATTTCGTTGCATTCCACCCATCCATACATTCATAATAGCTGCATATCATGCATACATAGTCATAATAATGCATACTCTATTTTACTCCTCTTCTTCCATAGGACTCGGTCCTAGTCCTCCATATCTTCTATCTAACATCGAATCCCCCCTCACCCTCCCTATCTTGATCATCAACATCATCTTAATCCCTTCATCGCTTCTCATCCTCACTAATCCACAAAATTAAGCCAGTTACTCTGTCTACACAGATACATCGACTCCCACACACCTAGACTATCAACAGATACTTTGATCAAGTATCTTTGGGTCTCAACAGGTAATCGATCATGGTAATCCTAGACTACATCAGGCATTTATCATAATGACCTAGTCTCAACGAGGTTGCCATGATTCCCCACAACCATCCATCACATGCACACACTATCAATTGATCAACCAATCAAACACAATCCAATGGACAATTACATCAATTGTCTACATCTCAACTTGTATTTTGCTTCATATACCTTGACTTCATCGAGCAATTATATCAATTGTCTAAGTCACATCAGGTCACTTTGATTCACTTACTCAAACTTTATCATGTCCAAGCGACCAACTGACATCAACTGTCACGCTTTGACTTGACCGGGGCAATTAAACCGATTGCACCAGATTGTCCAACCAATTTTGATCAATTGTATAGCATCAATCCAAACCCCACACTATATCTGCTATGTATCTCTTACATGACCTCAGGGTACTCGCTGGCTTGTTGTTTCTTCATATTCACTCCATTTTCTCCCATTCTTTCACCGTTATTGCTAATTTCTTCTATTCTACTTCCCTTCCACTTCTCGTTCTTTTTCGAGAGATCGCCCAATTTTTTGAAATTTTTCGGCCCATCTCTCGAGGAGACATACCACCCACTAAATTAACATTTATGGGGCATATTTCTTTACACATATTTTTCTTTCTTTGAAACGACGCAATAAAACCGCACCGTCTCAAAGAGGGGCAAATGTAGTCACATAAATCTATCCACTTAATTAAATGAATATTTAGTATTTATTTGATTATTTAACCATCAATCAATAATTAATTAAATTAATATATTTAATTAATTCATCTTAACCCTCTTCTCCTATTAATTAAATAAATTATTCAATTTATTTGATTTAATTCACTTAACCAAATTCAAACCATTAATTAAATAAATAAATCATATTTATTTAATTAAATCTTCTCTCACATTTTAATTAATTAATATTTATTTAAATTCCCCCAAAAATCCCACCTCTCACATTTAAATAAATTAACATTTATTTAAATCACCTTTATCCTCTACCCACTTGTATTTTCCTACAAATGCAAGTTGCACAACTATTTTAAATAAATCATTTATCTAAATCACCTTTATCCTCCACCCACTTGTATTTTCCTACAAATGCAAGTTGCACAACTATTTTAGATAAATCATTTATTTAAATCACCTTTATCCTCCACCCACTTGCATTTTCCTACAAATGCAAGATGCACAACTATTTTAAATAAATTATTTATTTAAAATCATATTTATCCTCACCCACTTGAAACCTTTAATGGTTTCCCTTAAAGTCTTCAAACTTGATGGCTTTAAAGTCTTCAAACTTGATGGCTTCCTTCTATAGTCTTCTTAAGCCTTTAATGGTTTCCCTTAAAGTCTTCAAACTTAATGGCTTCCCTTAAAGTCTTCTTAAGACTTTAATGGTTTTCCTTAAAGTCTTCAAGCCTTTAATGGTTTTCCTCAAAGTCTTCAAGCATTTTAATGTTTTATCTTCCTTTTTCTCATTTAAATAAATTAATATTTATTTGAATATTTACCCAAATGCAAATTACACCATTTAATTAAAATAAATGATTTTATTTTAATTGAAAATACCAAAATTTCTCCCACTTGCATTTTTCTACAAAATCCACTTACATGCTTAAACCCCTTCTAGATTCTTCTAAACCTTTCCTAATTAACCTAATCCATCCCCTAAATATTGTCACATTCCTAAGCAAATTGGAGTCACTTCTCAAAGACTCCAAAGTCTTTGAAAAGCAATTAATGCTTTGTGTGTTCAACAAATTAACCTCTAAAGTCTTCCAAACCACTTATGGCTCTTACATGACCATTAATGGTTAATTCCACTTGCACCCATGGTTAAGGACTTTGACCCCTAACTTAACCCTCATGTAACCCATGTGTCTCTTCAACGTATTTATTTCTTTGACTAGGGTAGCCATCATGTCCCCTCAAGCATTTAATGCTCCTTATCTCTCCTCTCAAACCTCCTCATGGTGACACTTGTCAACATGGGATTGGGTTGAAAGTCTCACATGGATTGAATATCTTTCAATCCTAACCCTTGTTAAGATTGCTCAATCTTAACCCTTCATTTCCCCATTTCTTCTATAAATAGAACCCTTCTCCTCAAGCAAAGGAGGAAGCATTAGAGTATTGTTGTTATACTGGCATTAGCATAAAGCTTTCTCATAGCATCACTATCTACACTTGCATAGCATTTGCTTATCATATTCAATCATCTTGAATCTCCATATGACATCCATGGCTAGTGCTAAAAGCTGAGAGCTACACTCATTTGGGACTTGGAGAGGAGAGGAACAAGGGAGGAGCAACTATGAGCATCTTGATTAGCTATTTTATTCTATGTTTATATGCTTTCTATTTCATGCTTAATATCTCTCTTGATATGCACTGGATGACTTGGATACAGTGATCTGGAGGCCGTACATTGAGTGTGATCTGTGGGAGGATGATGCAGAGGCATTGTCGTAAGTGTTCATGGCACGATACCCCATTGGTAGGACAACCTACAATGTGGAGAGACAGCTTCCGGGTAGAGTGCCGAGACAGTTTGGGCAGCGGTAGGGATTGCCTAGTGGGTGAGGAGAGTATGCACGGGTGGTACGAGAGAGGTACTTGTGGGGACTAGTATTACCCTATGATCAGGTGCTGGCAGAGTTCCACAGATTACAGACGAGACCATGGCATATGAGACCAGGGATGGTAGATGCAGGGGTATCAGAGGAGTATACTTAGTATATTACGGCACATCTGATTCCTCGGATATCAGATCCGGTAGAGCCGATTCCAGATTTTGAGGAGGATAGGGGACATAGACGGAGGAGGAGAGGAGGTCACGTCGGTGGAGGAGGGAGAGGAGATGGTGGTGGTGGGGATGGGGGAGGTGGTGATGGAGGAGAAGGAGGAGGAGGTGGGGGTTTTGGAGGAGGCGGTGGATTCAGAGGTGGAAGTGGGGGTGGCGAACACTTACAGTGGAGGGGGAGAGGTGGGCAACCTTTGCAGCTATCTCAGGGACCTTTGATATAGGGAGGCATGAGATTAGGTGGGAGGGATGCTGGTGAGGGATAGGTACCTATGGAGACAGGTGAGGGAGCTACTAGAGAGGCAGCCACTAGAGAGGCACCTATGGATACAGGGGAGGGAGCTACAGGTGGGGATATGTAGGACTATATGATAAGATATTTGCAGACTCGCGTAAAGGATTTGGAGGCAGAGGTGGCTACTGGTCATGTGCAGCTATTTGTATTAGAGTCAGAGTTGACTTTAGTGCTGCGGGAGAGAGATCAGGTCATGGAGAGATTTGCAATGTTGTAGGAGAGAGTACAGGTGGGAGCAGAAGTAGGACCACACGGTCCCACTGGGGATGTGATGAGGGAGATGCGACAAGCATAGGAGGAGATAGATTATTGGTGGGGGTTATATGAGCAGGTGGTGCCAGCTAGTTAGCAAGCACTTAGCTATTCTCAGATGCGGTGAGCGAGATCAGAGCGATCACAGAGGATGCAGAGCAGTGGGGGTGTGATGGGTCCTCCACAGAGAGATAGATCAGGTGATACAGGGGCTAGTGGGGGAGCAGGTGGTGATGGTAGTGTAGCATCTGGTCAAAGTGCTATCTGAGAGGGCATTTTGCATGCATGTTACTGTAAGGAAGTAAAGTAGCGGAAACAACTTCCTACACTAACCTTGAGAGGAGGGTAATGCAAAACTTTTTCAGATCGTTACAACAGTTACAGAAAATAGAAATAAATATAATAGCATTCATACCACAACACAGTGATTTACGTGGGGAAAACCCTTTCGGGAGAAAAACCCCACCCTCCAAAAGCAGCTCAATATTTTATTCAGTAATCAAAAACAGATTACAACATACTTGCAGAGCAAGCTCTTCACAGGAGTACCACTAATCAGAGATTCAGAGGCAACTCAATAGCCATAAGACTCTTACACACAACCTCTATCTCACACACCTCATAAATAGGAGATACAATACAAGAAACCGTCAAACGGTATTACAAAACCATGGGCTAAAACCACCCAATAAGGTGTAGCCGACCTTATCTCCCTTCTAGACGTCCTATGACATGTTAAAGCACACATCAACATGTGTCGCTCCCCTTTACAACTCATTTATGTATCCGATACAAATTATTTTTCCTATTTCAGGAGTACAAACTTCCGGAGGCCATAACTTGAGAACCGGGTGTCCGATTGACGAACCGTTTGAAGCGCCGGAAAGCTCGTGAAGTGCTCTATCACCTCGTAACCCGCTTCACTGGTTACGGCCACTTTTCAGGGCATTTCGGAGCCTCTAAAGTCCCCAAAATTAAGTTTAAATATTTTATTGCACCCCTCCAAGACGAAAACATTAATATCTTCAAAACTAGCTGTGACCTTGGGTGAACTCACAATACTGGTTCCCACTTTTTGACCAACTTTGACACTTAGATGAACATTTTGCAAAAAACCTTCACTTTTCGACACCTATAACTTTTAAATCGTTAAGAATTTGGAGATGATGTAAACTAGTGATTTGTAACATCCTTTTTGTAGATTCTAAATATATTTTTTTCAAATTTTTTTGAATAAAATTTTATTGATTTTTCCATCTCCCTCAAAAGTAGTTTTTTACAAGAAACAACATTTTTTAAGAGTGATGTGCATCCCGAAACGTATAAATTTTTTTCTATAAATGATAAAAACTTATCTCTTTTAAATTTTGGTTTGTAACATCAATACCCAGGGCATGCAGTTGGTTTGATAGTGATACGTTGAATATTTTTTATTTTATTAAGTTTTGAAGTCCGACTAATTATAATTTAGATATAGGTGTACGTTTGAACACATAACTTGCTCTATATATATCAAAATTAAGTTTTATTTTTTTTGTTAGAAAGAAGACATCAATACCTAGGGCATAGATATTTTTCAGAATTTTTTTGAATTAGTTTGCTATTTTTTCCAATGCATTGAACAAAGAAGTTCATGTTCGGTGAAAAACCTACATTCATAAAAAATAAAATAAAAATATATTAATAAACTTAAATATATTAAAAATTATACTATTTGGAAAGCTTATAATAAGGACTAAATCCTCAAGAAAAAAAAACTTCTAAATGAATTCGTTTGACCCCTCAAAAGCTAATGTAAAATTGGTTTTTTATCAGCATTTGATAGATGCAAAGGAGACTCCATTGCAAGTATGATTTAAAAGTAGAGAGGTTCTATCCAAGAAATTTTGATCTAAGAGCCTTTGATCTAACTCTCTTCAATTAATTACTTCAAATGGGACCTCTTAAATCTTAAATAATTATATTTTCCAAAAAACGTATGATTTCAGCAAAAATCAGGATGTACCAAAAAGTGGGAACCAGCTTTGTGAGTTCACCCCCTTGCGACGCAACTTTACCGGAATGCTTATCTAACCAACCAGAAGCTTTAGGGAGAGTTTCGCACCATTTCTTGCTCAAATGAAAACTTACTATAAATAGTAACCTCACATAAATGCAAGGTTGAGACACCATTTTTCCCAACAAATCTCCCACTTGTCGAACACCTTGCAAGAGCGGAAGGGAATGTCAACACAATGAATCAATTGCTAGGGGCCATAAGGCCCATAAACTCTGAACACCATCTGAACTTCTCTGTGCTCACAGCCTTAGCTAAAGCATCTGCAACATTCATCAAAGTTTCCACCTTAACCAGCTTCACCCTACCATCTTCGACCATATCTCTAAAAAAATGATACTGAACATCAATATGTTTGGTCCGGGCATGAAATGTCGGGTTCTTAGCTAGGCTAATTGCACTCTGACTGTCACAGTAAACTGTCACTGTACCTTATTTTATTCCAATATTTGAACATAGTCTCTTAAGCCAAATGGCCTCTTTACAAGCATGACTAGCTGCCATATACTCTGCTTCAGTAGTGGATAAAGCAACCACAGCCTGTCGCTTACTCATCCAACTAATTGCACCACCAAACAAAGTAAACACATAAGCACTGGTGGATCTTCTGCTATCAATATCACCTGCCCAATCTAAATCCACATAACCATGGATATCAAGGAAAGTCATGTCTCCAACTGAATTACCATGATAACACAAAGAATACTCTGAAGTACCCTTCAAATATCTGAAGACTCTTTTGACTGCATCCCAATGAACTCTACCAGGATTAGACATATATCTAGAAAGTACTCCCACTGCTTAGGCAATATCTAGTCTAGTACAGACCATAGCATACATCAAGCTTCCAACCGCACTCTGGTAAGCCACTCTACTCATGTCTTCCATCTCCAATGGGGATGTAGGACAATCTGAAATAGATAGTTTCATTCCAACTGTAAAAGGAACACTCAATGGTCTACAATTCTGCATGTTGAACCTCTGTAACACTAAATTCACATACTTACTCTGGCCTAGCCATAGCTTTCTGTTCACCCTATCTCTTCTAATTTCCATCCCAAGAATGTGCTTTGCTGCACCAAGATCTTTCATTTCAAATTTAGCAGCGAGCTGAGACTTCAGTTCTGAAATCATACCTTTCCCTTTACCAATGAATAACATATCATCAACATACAATGCAATGAATAAGAAATGATCACCATAAGATTTATAATAAACACAGTGATCTGATTTAGAACGTTCAAATCCCAAACTCAACACATATGTATCAAATTTCTGGTACCACATCCTAGGACTTTGTTTGAGGCCATACAAAGATTTCTTCAATTTACAGACCAAATTACTTTTGCCTTTCACCACATAGTGCTCCGACTGTGTCATATAAATATCTTCCTCCAAATCACCATGAAGGAAAGCAGTTTTCACATCCATTTGCTCAACCTCTAAATCATAAGTAGTAGCAATAGAAAGCAAAAATCTAATGGACGTCATTTTTGCAACAAGAGAAAATATCTCACCGTAATCAACACCCTCAACCTGAGAGTAGCCTTTTGCAACCAACCTTGCTTTATACTTCTCAATGCTTCCATCTGAACCAATCTTTTTCTTGAACACCCATTTACAACCAACAGGTTTTCGTCCTTCAGGCAATGGTACAAGATCCCATGTATCATTCTTTTTCAAAGCTGCCATTTCTTCCTCCATAGCAATCTTCTAGGATTCTGCATCATTCATACCTAATGCCTCTTCTACAGATTTCGGTTCATCCACACTAGTATTCAGAGCAAAAATACATCTCCAATCATTAGGTGAATACCTTTCAGGTGGTTGTCTATGTCTTGTAGACCTTAGAACAAGCTGAGTTGGAGGTTCTTCCTCCTCTTCTGAAGATTCAGAGCTAGACGAGCTCTCCTCAAATTCTTGCCTATCTAGGGGTCTCGATTCAACTCTTTTAGGTGTAGAAGGAAGTTGAATCACATCTTCTTTTTTAGTCTGTTCTGGCTGCAATGTAACAGAAGGAGACTTAATTTCTCTAAAAATAACACTTCTACTGTGAATTACCTTTTGTGCAACAGGGTCCCAAAGCTTGTATCCTTTCACACCATAACTATACCCGATGAAGATACATTTCACAGCCTTGTTCTCCAACTTTGTTCGCTTCTCCTTTGGCACATGTGCATATGCCTCGCAACCAAAAACTCTAAAATGTCTCAATGAAGGCTTGTGACCTGACCATGCTTCTATAGGTGTTTTATCAACAAGAGCTGATGTAGGAGACCTGTTAATCAGGTAGCAAGCAGTGGCAACAGCTTCAGCCCAAAACTTTTGTTCGAGACCAGCACCACTCAACATACTCCTAGCCTTCTCCATCAGTGTCCTGTTCATTCTTTCTGCAACTCCATTCTGTTGTGGAGAATACGGAGTTGTCTTCTGCCTGTTAATTCCACAGTCTTTACAAAATCTATCAAAATCATTAGAGCAAAACTCACCACCATTATCAGTTCTCAAACATTTTATTTTCTTTCCAGTCTGCAACTCAACCATTGCTTTAAATTCTTTAAAACGACTAAAAACTTCAGATTTACTCTTTAGAAAATATACCCATGTCCTTCTACTAAAATCATCAATAAATGAAACATAATATGTGGATTTTCCAATCGAAGAGACATCTACTGGACCAAACATATCAGAATGGATAAGATCCAAAACACCACAAGTTTTATGAGAACTCGAGTAAAACTGAACGCGGTTTTGTTTTCCATAAATGCAATGCTCACAGAAATCAAAGTCAAGATTACAGTCATTCAAACCTTCAACAAGGTTTTTATTTTTCAAGGTCCTTAGACCCTTTTCTCCAATGTGACCAAGTCTCTGGTGCCATAACATAGTCTTCTCTGCAGGTAACTTTGCTTCAGATGAAAGAGCACCCTTAGGTACCCAAAAACCATTTCCATCTACTGAAGGTGAAACCTTCAAATCTTCCAGTGAAGTATCCGCAGATTTACTTTTTACAGAAGTGCTATTACACTCAACAGTGTATGCTTCAAGCTTATACAAAGTGCCAAACCTGACACCTCTAGCAACTACCATAGCACCCTTAATCATCTTACATCCTGCTTCAGAAAAGACTACCTGCACACCTGTATCTATCAGTTTGCTCACAGATAACAAGTTTCATTTTAATCCAGGGATATGCAGCACACCATTAATCCTTTTTATTCTACCATCAAAAAACCTGATTCTAACTTTACCTCGACCAACAATGTCTAGATGTGAATCATCACCCAAGTACACCTTACCTCCATTAAATCCTTCATATTCAGAAAACCAATCTCTATTGGAAGTCATATGAAAAGATGCACCTGAGTCAATTAGCCAGGCATCATTACCTGCATGAGTCACCAAAGCCGCAATAAATGCATCACCATCTTCCTTGTCGGACTCAGAATCAGAATCGAACTTTTTCTTTTTCTTCTTCTTCTTTTCTTCTTTGCAATCCTTACGGATGTGACCGGTTTACCGCAGTTCCAGCAAATGACTTTGGACTTTCCAGGAGATTTCGATCTCCCTTTGGATTTGGACTTGTCGCGCTTCTCATTCTTCTTGCCTTTCTCCTTAGGTCTTCCACGAACGGTTAGGGCTTCCTTTGAACTGGTGGATACCTTCCTTCGCATCTCTTCACCGAGTAGGGCACCCACCACGTCTTCAAATTTCAAAACAACAGAAGTACTACCGATAGCCATAACAAGAGAATCCCACGAATCAGGCAAAGAACAAAGCAAGATCTGACATTTCTCCTCCTCGTCCATCTTAACACCAACAGATACTAATTGAGCCACCAACATATTGAATGCTTCCAGGTGGTCTGCAATTCGTCCACCCTCTTCCATCTTCAAGGAATACAATTTCTTTCTTAAGAAAATTTGATTTAATAAAGATTTCACTTGATACATCTCACCAAGCTTAGTCCATAGCTTCTTTGCAGAGTTTTCTTCATGGACATTGATTAGAACAGAGTCTGCCAGGCACAGTCTGATTAGACCCTTGGCTTTTCGGTCCATAACATCATACTGAGCTGCCGCAGTAGGATCTGAGGGCCTTTGGACATTCGCATCAACAGCATCCCAAAGATCTTGATCTATTAGCAGATCTTCCATCTTCAGCTTCCACATCTCAAAATTACTTCCATTAAATTTCTCCACCTCTATTCTCCCTGACGAACTCGCCATCTGAATATTCCTGCAACAAGATCAAAAAAGTGTCTTCTGCACAAGATCCCACTCAAATCTGGATTAGTTCAAAAAACCCAACTACCCACAATTGAAACCAAAGGTGATCAAGCTCTGATACCACTTGTAAGGAAGTAAAGTAGCGGAAACAACTTCCTACACTAACCTTGAGAGGAGGGTAATGCAAAACTTTTTCAGATCGTTACAACAGTTACAGAAAATAGAAATAAATATAATAGCATTCATACCACAACACAGTGATTTACGTGGGGAAAACCCTTTCGGGAGAAAAACCCCACCCTCCAAAAGCAGCTCAATATTTTATTCAGCAATCAAAAATAGATTACAACATACTTGCAGAGCAAGCTCTTCGCAGGAGTACCACTAATCAGAGATTCAGAGGCAACTCAATAGCCATAAGACTCTTACACACAACCTCTATCTCACACACCTCATAAATAGGAGATACAATACAAGAAACCGTCAAACGGTATTACAAAACCATGGGCTAAAACCACCCAATAAGGTGTAGCCGACCTTATCTCCCTTCTAGACGTCCTATGACATGTTAAAGCACACATCAACATGTGTCACTCCCCTTTACAGCTCATTTATGTATCCGATACAAATTATTTTTCCTATTTCAGGAGTACAAACTTTCGGAGGCCATAACTTGAGAACCGGGTGTCCGATTGACGAACCGTTTGAAGCGCCGAAAAGCTCGCGAAGTGCTCTATCACCTCATAACCTGCTTCACTAGTTACGGCCACTTTTCAGGGCATTTTGGAGCCTCTAAAGTCCCCAAAATTAATTTTAAATATTTTATTGCACCCCTCCAAGACGAAAACATTAATATCTTCAAAACTAGCTGTGACCTTGCGACGCAACTTTACCGGGATGCTTATCTAACCAACCAGAAGCTTTAGGGAGAGTTTCGCACCATTTCGTGCTCAAATGAAAACTTACTATAAATAGTAACCTCGCATAAATGCAAGGTTGAGACACCATTTTTTCCAACAGTTACATTTATCATGTTGGACTGTGTCTTGGATGGCTCTTGGTAGCTGATATTTTGGACTTCATTGTACTCTGATACATGTATGTTTTTGGCGATATGATATGATATATATGAGGAGATCCCATATCTTGTGATGAGATGCATGTTGGATATGTATGGATTTTATGCAGGATGATGATCTTATGATTTATGCTTAGATGGATAGTTGTACTTGCTATATGTATGCATTGATGAGATGATTTTTATATGTATATTTCATGATGATGTATTCCTACATGATGTCTATATGTATGTTTTATGATTGTGATGCTAACATATGGATGCAAGTTGATATGCATGATTTGTAGATGTAATGCTTTATGTATGTAATGCCATGATGATTATTTATGCATATGATGATATAGACAGTTTTTTGTACTTTATGGTGAATTGATTATAAGATGATGATATGCAATGATGTTGATGTAATGTGTTGAAAATAAATGATTTATTTATGTAAATGCATCTAGATGGTCTTTAGATGAATGTGATATGGATAAATAAATGTAAAGTACAAATGTTTATATGATGATTTCTAAATGAACGCATATGTATAAACTAATGTTAATACAAATGGTTTTATGTTATGATCTAAATGACAAATATGAAGTGAAATGATAATGTAATGATAATGCAACTCATGGGTAATGAATAACTACACCTTAATGCAATTAAAATGAATGCTTTCTTAATCAATCTTAAATGGTACTAAATGAATGCATCCGTAATGGCTAATCATGGTAGTAAATTCAAATAAGGACAATTCTATCATATAAATGAATCTAAATGTCATGAGTGTGTAATAATGAAATGATATAACGATACTAATGCAAGTAATTGAGAATGAACTATATGTAGTAAGTGCAACTAAATGATATTAAATGCACTCTAATGAATGGCTAAAAATTTCAATAAAGCTATATGCAAGTATATGATAATGAACTAGGCTTTATGAAAATGCAAATAAATGTAATAAAATGATGATGTGATTTATGATAGATCAATGCAAGGTTGTTTAAACTTTGCATGATGCATTGATGATGTATCAGAGAACTCTGTCGTGATTGTATCCAAGACCAACTCAATTTTCTTATAACTTCTCATATTAATCTTGTTCACACTTGCATACAAAACCATGCATATGAATAATGAATGATTTAAATGGATGGGTGACATGCAACGGAATAATGAATGATTTAAACAGATGAGATGGAATGAGGATCCATAGTGCTTGATTTTCATCATTGAGCTTTTAAAATATTGTAAGAAAATACAAGCAACTTGACATAATTATTCAAGATGACCTGAGTATTCCTTACATGGATTTTGATATAGCAAGTTAATACAAGCAACTTGATATAATGGATCAAGTTGACCTGAGTATTGCTTGCGGAACAGACAAGGATTATCTCCTTTCATGCATGAGTGGGAACGTCCTCCTTGATCTTTTGTTGATCATATCCTGAGACAAGTTCATACCGTAATAAGATAAATCATTATTGAGCGTGGATGAGGCAGTAGGAACAAAAGATGGAGCATTGTACTTGCAAGCAAATAGCATATATAAAGAATAAAGAATATGGACCCTCGATAATGGGTCATGCTCATATAGTCGAGGTATATCCTATAGTCAGCAAGCCGTAGTGATCTATGACTGTATGTTGCATAAGATCATGTAACTTAGTGAACTTCCCATGTAGACACCATTAGTAAATGCCCCAGAACTTCATCGGAATAATTCGCAGAAGACATTCAAACAATGCTTAGGAACTATGCCACCCACTCTAATTGCTCGTGGATATCCCAGAGTAGTGTAGGAACCTGATATATATAAATGAATGAATAACCTATAAATCAACCAAGTATTTGATAGCTTAAACAGAATTTTCTTGTCAAAGAAAATGGTATCATGTCTTTGTTTTGGTAAGGAAGGATGCATCCTTGTTAAGACAGTTTGTGTGTTGATGTTGGTTGTTTGGTCAATTTGATAAGTGATCATCATTTGAGTATTGCACAATGTTTGTTTGGTATCTGCTCGGATGAGTATGTACAAGGTGTTGCCATGTTTTTGTTTTTTTATGTTTTCTGATGTTTTTTGGATTTTTTTTGTGATTTTTGAATGTTTTTGGTATTTTGTGATTATTTTGAATGTTTTTGGATTTTGTGAGACAATTTTCAATGAAGAACCCAATGAATCATAAGTAATGCAGAATCCACTTCCATCAATAGGTTGAGGGCATTGCCCCCGATTTTAGACATGACTATGAAAAAGCGAGATGCAAGACGCATGAAGTACTTTTCTCTTGATTGTAGATCAATAACAAGCCATGGTTTGGGTGGATGGATGTGTGTATGTAATGAATGTGATCATAACAAGCCTGAAAGACAATGGAGCCATAACCTTTATGAGTGGTGCCTATTTGCCAGGTTTTTACCATCCCTTTGTTCATCGTTTGGATGCATGATTTTTCTTTACTATTTTGATGTTTTTGTATTTTCTTCAGGACATTTTTCTAAATGTTTTTGGTGTTTTTCCAGTATGTATGGGATTTTGATGCTCTGTACATCTTTTAGGTATAAAACTATTTGAGGTACATGTTGTTGATTGGATCTGCTAGCGGTTCTCCTTCTAAAGTAGCCAACTGATATGCCCTGGACCCAAATACAGCAATGATAACATATGGACCCAGCCAGTTTGATTCAAACTTTCCCTGATGTTCTCTGTTTGGTTGGTTATGAGGATTCTCTCGAAGAACAAGATCACCTACCTCGAATGTACGAGGTCTAACCTGATGATTATAGCTTCTACTCATGCATTGTTGATAGGCTTTGAGGTGATTGTATGCAGCTTATCGTTTCTCATCAAGTAGTTCCAAGTCTTGAAGATGTGATACTCTGTATGCTTCATCATCAATGAGATTATGCAAGGAAACCCATAGTGATGGTATCTCAACTTCAATAGGTAAGATAGCTTCTGCACCATAGACCAGTGAGTAAGGAGTTGCGCCGGTAGGGGTTCGAATGCTAGTTCGATATGCCCATAGTGCTGGATTCAGTTGAACATGCCAATCATGGTCGGCATCATTGACTGTCTTCTTTAGGAATCTTAATATGTTCTTGTTTGAAGCTTCAGCCTGACCATTGCCTTGTGGGTAATAGGGAGTGGAAAAGCGGTGTTGGATGTGAAACTTCTCAGAGACTTCATGGACATCCTGATTTTTGAATGGAAGACCGTTATCTGTGATGATGGACATGGGTACACCATATCGATAGATGATGTAATTAAGGATGAATGAGGTGATCTATTTGCCGGTGACTTGGGTAAGTGGAACAGCTTCGATCCACTTTGTGAAGTATTCGGTGGCGGTAATAATGAATTTGTAGCCATTGGATGAAGATGAATGGATTTTACCCACAAGGTCAAGTCCCCATTGACAAAAAGGTCATGGTGTTGTGATTGGTTGCAATTCTTGTGTTGGTGCATGTATCAGGTCTCCATGAACTTGGCATTTCTTGCACTTTCTGACAAAGTAGTAGGAGTCTTTTTCCATGGACGGCCAATAGTATCCAATGCGCGTGAGTTTCTTGGCTAGTGAAGGACCACTTGCATGGGTTCCACAAATTCCTTCATGTACCTCTTCCAAGGCCTTTGTTATCTCATCTTGTTCCAGACATCAAAGGAGAGTACCATCAAGACTGCATCGGTATAGGGTTTCAACAATAATGGTATATCGAGCAGTTTGGCAAATGAAGGTTTTACGTTGGTTATTCTATTGGTTTGGAGGAAGTATGTGATCGCGGAGGTAGGTGTAGAACTCACCATACCATGGGGATTTAGAACCAACAAGGTGACATATCATCTCGGATTAGGGGATATCATAAGTGGGAATCCAAAGCTATTTGACCAAGAACTCATAGCGTGTTGAATTCTGTGGAAGATCTAGGAGAGATGCGATGGTAGCCATAGCATCAGCAACTTGATTCTAATCTCTGGGTATCTGCTCAAATGTGATAGTAGTAAATGATACTTTTAAACTATCCACCATTTGTTTGTACGACATGAGTTTATCATCCTTGGTCTGATATTCATCCGTGACTTGTCGGATGACCAATTAAGAGTCGCCATATATCTGTAACTCTTTCAATTTCCATTGTATGGCGATTCTAAGTCATGTGATCAAGGCCTCATATTCTTCTATGTTGTTTGTGCATGGAAATGTGAGCCTGTAAGACTTTGGGATGTTGTCACCTTGAGGTGTGATAAACAGACTGCCTACCCCCGAGCCATGCCTAGTGTATGAACCATCAAAGTATAGTTTCCATGGTTGTGCTTCGGTGATTATGAATATCTCTTCATCTGGAAAATTGGAAATGAGAGGATGATCGCCTATGAGTGGTGCATCAGCCAACTGATCTACAATAACTTGCCCTTTGATAGCCTTACGATCCACATACTCGATGTCAAATTCACTGAGAATCATCACCCATTTGGCCAAGCGGCCAATTAATGTTGCTTTACTGAGTAAGTACTTTTGTGGATCGATTTTAGCAATGAGTTATACTTTATGTGTTAACAGATAGTGCCTCAGTTTAGTGGCTACCAAGATTACTTCTAGGCAAGCTCGCTCAATAGGTGTGTAGTTGAATTCATAGCTAACCAGTGTTCAAGAGATGTAGTAAACTGCACACTCTTTCCCTTCTGCATTGTGTTGAGCCAATAGCACTCCCAATGCTGTAGTAGTTGCTGAAATATAGAGTAATGGAGGCTTACTCGGATATGGTGGGATCAGCAATGGTGTATTCATGAGATAGTCTTTAAGCATCTAGAATGCTTGCTGGCATCTGGTATCCCATTGAAAGAAAATGTTTTTGTGTAAGATGTGTAAAGGGATGGCACTTGTCTGCCAGTTGTGCAATGAATCTTCGGATGGACTGTAGCCACCCTTGTAATGTCCTTAGTTGACTGATGTTCTTCGGAGGTGGCATGTCCATGATTGCTTTGACCTTTGTTGGGTCGACCTCAATGCCTTTGTTGGAGACAATGTATCCGAGAAGTTTCCCTGAGGTTACTCCAAAGACACATTTCTTTGGGTTGAGTCGAACATGATATTATTCTAGTCTATCAAAGATTTTCTCTAATATGTCCAGATGTCCTTCTCTTGTCAGTGATTTTGCTAGTAAGTCATCAACATAATCTTCCATTATGGTATGCATCATATCATGGAAGATAGTGTTCATTTCCCTTTGATAGGTTGCTCCTGCATTCTTTAGACCGAAAGGCATTACATTCTAGCAGTATGTTCCCCATGGACATGTAAAGGTCATCTTATGTTGATCCTCTGGTGCGATCTTTATCTGGTTGTACCCTAAAAAGACATCCATGAGAGAAAGCATGGCATTTCCTGTTGTTAGGTCCACTATGATGTCAATGTTTAGTAGGGGAAAGTCATCTTTAGGACATGCTTTGTTCAGATCTTTGAAGTCAGTACAAATGTGGATGCCCCCATTTGGTTTGCCGATAGGCACAATATTGGAGATCCAATCTACATAATTAATTGGTCTAATGAAACCATCTAGAAGTTTCTTAAATTTTGCTTTGACAAGTACGGCAATCTGGGGATGCATCTTGTGAAGCTTCTACTTGACAGGCTTAACTCCTACTACTGTGAGGTGATGCATGACTAAATCAAGATCAAGACCAGGCATATGACCATGCAAAGTTGATCTGGCATTTTTGGAAGAATTCGACAAACTTGGGCTGTTCCTCCGAAGTCAAAAGAGATGCCAGATGTATGTGGTGAGGAGTTTCAAGAGTCCCCACATTGTATTCTTTTGTTTCCTCGATCAAAATCATTGATCATTCCTACTATGTACTAGAGGGGAGAATGTCAAACCTTTCATCCTCAAGCGCCTCAAAGAGGTTTTCACCATTGGATACACTCTTTCTTTTTACTTTTGTGGGATCAAACAGTGCCACAATGTGGTTTTCACTGGAAGATCCATGTTTTATTGTTATATTTTTGCAGCTAAAAGGTTGGCATCCGCCCCAAAGTATGTTGCGCTATTAAGTTCTATGGTGAATCCATCTTTGTGATCCCCGCTTGGTATGTTATCTCGTAGTTCCAAAAAGTCAATGATCACCTCATCATTTTGGAAGTGGTCAAGACATGGGGGATTAGGTTGGTTCCATTCGATGAGCTCAGGATGGATAATGGGCATTACCTCATCGATTAGGTTAAGTTCATTAGATGTTTCAGTGAGGGTCAAGACGTTGTGGTGAAGGTCATTGATGGTGAAGGTTCATTAGGGTCTGTGGAAGAGGTTTCTAGTTCAGGAACCCAAGAGGTCTTAATCTGCGCTTCTCCATAAATAGGGATGTCTTTGTGAGGCAGAGGGGGTGATGTCCCTTCCTCATCTGAAGTATTTAGATGTATTGAATCAAACTCCCACTCATGTGAGTCAGTCTCTAAGTCACTTTACAGTATCTGATTGCTATACCATACTGGGATATCTTTTGAGTTATATACTGCAGGTGTGATCGGCTAATGTACTATTGTAGATGTAATGATCAGTGCTGCAGGAAGAATTATGGGAATTAGTGAATCCGATACAGGGAGCATCGGTGTTGGTGACTCTGCTGCTTCTACTCAAATTGTCAGTGTTGTTGATACTGTCAGGAATTCTGATATAGTTACTGTTGCTAATGGTGCTTTTGATGTTATTGCTACTGTTGATGGGGTTGCTGGTTTGATTGGTGGAATGATGGGTGTTGGAGATGATCTTGCTGGGATTTTTAGCCTCAATGGGGCAGTTGCTATGGTGTGTGGTGTTGCTGATATGATCAAAGGTGGCCTCTTTGTAGTAGGTTGATATAGAGGTTTGCTGGGTTTTCCTTTGAATCGGAGCTTAGGCAGGATCTCCTTTTGAAAGCCTAAGCCTGTGTTATCTTTGGGCTTCAATTATGGCTATAGCGGATCATGTCACCCTTGTTTACAAGGTCCCAAAGCACTTTGACCATCATAACCCATTCTTTGCATAATGAGAAGGCCTTTTCCATATTGATCTATGGGAATCGTAGCTTGTGGAATGTCCGTGGTGATAGGATCTTTATAGATCCATTCTGCTAAGTCCTCATCTCTGGTCTCTTCTTCTTGAATCTTTCCAAGGATGAAAGGCATCAAAGAGAATGCTGGTGTGACTAGTGGTGTATAAAGTAATCGTTGAGGTTTACCATGAGTTCTTGGAGAAGTGGGCATTTGTCCAACACAAAAGAGTTGGGTTAGATTGTATTCTCCAGGACCTTCCTCTGCTATTTTCATCTTGAGCTTCTCTTGCTTGGGTATAGTGGCGTTTGAACTAGAAAGAGAGGCTGGATTTACATATGAGGTGGATGAGATGGCTTCCCTATTGTTAGGAATGGTAATATTTGGTTGATGATTTATATTGTGACAATATGCAAAAGGATTTGCATCTCCCAGGATTGTAATTTCCACACCGTTATGAGGGAACTTGATACATTGATGGTAGGTGGATGGAACGGCTTGCATGGCATGTATCCAAGGTCTTCCTAACAACAAATTGTATGGTAGAAGAAGGTCCAAAATGTAACATATGATGTGCTTCACCACTGGGCCTACTCAGATCGATAGCACAACTGCTCCTTTGGATGAATGCTCTGCATCATCATAGGCTTTGATTGTGATCTTCTTACGAGAATCCACTGATTCAATTGCATATCCCAATGTTGTGACCAATTGTAGTGTATAGATATTCAAACCTGCTCCATTGTCAATCAAGACTCGCTTGATCCTATGCTGGTTGATAAACCCTTCAATGTAGAGTGAGGCATTATGTGGTTGCTAGAAGGATGTGTTGTCACTTTCGAAAAAAGTGAGACAAGGTGATGACCTTAGATTTCCAGCCATGGCTTGGAATTGATCTGTATTCAAGTTTGCAGGGATTGATGCCTCTTGGAGAGCTTGATCCAAGATTGTTCTATGAGATGGAGAGAGACGTAATAGCTCTAAGATAGATATCAGTGTGGGCGTTTTATCTAATTGGTCCATAAGGTTATACTGCTTTGGGACAGATGGGGTGCCTTGTGGAGCTGCTTTTACGGTAACCTTGCCATGACGTGTAACAACATTGCAATTGGAACTGGGATTTTTTATGGTAATAGTTGCAATTTGTTCACTGGCATCATACAGGTGATTCACACTGTAATTATACGCAGCTCGCGTATAATCAATGGTATCAGTGTTTCTCCTTGAAGTGGAAGGACCCCTTTGATCTTGTGATGGAAGTGGATTTTTGAACATTAGATGATCATTGTTTGTTGTTTTTGGGTCGTGTCCTTCAATTTTGATATCACCTCGGTCAATAAGATCTTGAATAAGATCTTTCAATCTATGACAATTGCTTGTCTTATGTCCTTTTCCTTGATGGAAATCACAATGTTCAGTATCCCTCCACCATGAAGGTTTGACTTGAGGTTCATAATTTTGAGCGACCAATTGGTGTAACACTGTTTCAATGGGTTCCCCTAAGGGAGTGTATGTTTGCTTTGGTTTAAAATTTTCTTGGCGTTGTCTGGGTTCCTCTTGAGGTATGTTGCGTCCTTGATTTGGAAGAGCAACTGTGTTATTCTTGGGTGGGGGGTTTTGTCCCGCAAATCGGACCACAAGTTGTGCACTTTTGATAGTTCTAGCATCTACAACCCTGTCATTGATGACATTTTTATTTTTGTTCCAGAAGTTTGGTTTGTCACTATTGAAGCATGGGTGAGGGTCATCCTTTGGCTCATTGTAGATTTTGATCAGCTCTTTTTTTATTAGAGCCCACTCACACTTTAAACCTTTGGTGATCATGTCATTGAAGGAATCTATGTCTTTGACGTCCAGGTGAAATTCCATTTCGTCATTTAAGTTGGAAATAAATATTTCCACTAATTCTTGTTCAGGTAATTGAAGGGAACATCTGCTAGACATTTGACGCCATCATTGCAAAATGACCGAAAATAGTTCGCCTAGTTTTTGTTTAGTGTTACATAGATCAACCATTGTGATATCTCGTTCAATGTTGTGTGAGTAATGTGCTAAGAACTTTTGGACTAGTTCTTCAAAGGTCCTAATGCCACCTAGTAGGCCGGAAAACCATGATGTGGTTGTTCCTCCCAAACTCTGGGGAAAAAGTCGTTTTAGGTATCTATCCTTGTATGCCACTTCTAGGCATGCTGGATGGAATTCTCTAACATGATCACAAGGATCTCCTTTTCCTCTGTACTTTTCAAACTTGGGTGTTTCAAACCCTCATGGAAAAGGTGGCATATGAAGGTTCATATAGAAGGGATAGGGACAAATGTCTTTAAGTGAAAACTGATTAGTTTTCACACCACTATGAAGCTGTTGGGCGAGATTTTTGACTTGTTGCCGCAACATGTCTATGTCATTTGGAGGAGGAGGTGGGGGATTACCTTGATGAAGGTTGTATCTGATGTGATCTTGTCCTCTTTCATCCTCATTACGACTTTGGTGTTCTGATGCTTGTCTTAGTTGTGCAACATCAAAGTTAGAAGGTAGTTTGGCTCCTTCTTGAGCAAGTCTCAAAAAGTGAGCATCAACATTGCTCCTAAGTATTTCATCAAAAATTCTATTAAAGAGAAGGTTGTGTTGTGCCCTTTCTATTGCCGCAGGAGTAGGAGTACTTGGATTTTCATCATTCATGTTTCCTCCAAGGGCTTCTTGGAATTCATTGATGTTTTGCTCCTCTTCTTCCTCAATTTCCATTTTTCTAGTTCTAGATCTAGTTTGAGCCATTTTGTTTACAAGTTTTTGTTGAAGTTGAGTGAAAATGATGATGAGTTGTTGATGAAATGAGAGATTTATGTTTGGTGGAGTTTTTTGCATATGAATCTCTAGCACTAAAGGTAGATATTACCAAATTCCTTTCTTGAATTTCTTGTTGTGTTTGATTGACAATGTTTGGTGTGATAAGGTTTAGAGGGATCTGAGATGTGTTACAGATTCAACTACCTATTAATGAGAGGATTCACTCAAAGACTAGTTTTAACCTACATAGAAATGCCTCTTTAGGATGAGTTTATCCTAGATGTCAAGACACCCTAAAAGGTGATGTATTGTGTTTGATTCAAGCAATATCTAAATAGAACTTAGGATAACAACCTCTTGATGCTTTGAGAGTTTGAAATGGATGAGATGATGTGTGAATGTGGTAATGGACAAAATGTTTTAACTTCAATAGAAATTTCGTGTTACATAAGGAACAAACTCTTCTTCTTCCCTTTCAGGGGTTGGTGATTCTTCTCGAGCTACGTTGTATGTGATACAAACGTCTGGAAAGAAGTCAGGGTTGATCTTGCCTCCTTTGTTTTTGTGATAACTCAAAGCTCTATATTGCATAAAAGCTTTGGGGTTCAATGACTCTTGATCAAATTCGTTTGATTTCCCTTGAAGATAAAGATGCATGTGATGCAAGAAGGCTCTATTAGAGACAAAGATTTGTCTATTAAGATAGAAGAATTTCCTCCTTTTGATTAAAGCCTTTGAGCTCAATGGTCTTCTTTTCAAGTTGACATGTTGATGAAGATTCTTCTTTCTCAAGATGTGAAGAATGGTCGTATAGTTTGATACTCTTGCTCTTTGTTTTTTATTTTTGTTGGTATTTTGAAAATGTTTATGTCGGATGAATTACTTTGTTTTTGGAACTAATTTTTTATGTTTCTTTCACAAGAAAAGAAAGCAAGCACACAAACACAAGAATGTTGCCTCAAAAGGCACAAGTAAGTGTGGGTCTAGATCAACCCAATCCTTGGACTTTTATGACCCTTTCTTTCAAATGTATTTTAGGTGTTTTCCAAAGCCTGAAGTCAGCTCAATTTGTACTAGTCTGACACAAAATGAAGACACTTCAAACACTCTTTATCCCTAAGGTCAAATGGCTAGTTGAGATAATTTCAGCCCACATCTTGATATTTCATCAACTTTGGTACTACATACCTTATGAATCTCATCATGGCAGGTAAGGATGTGATATACTAAGTCTTGCACGAGCATAACAAATAGATGATCCCTATGATGGGGGAGTCACCACTTTTATCAGGCTACGAGTAACCTTTCAAAAAGCTATGTTTCTACTCAAGGAAATATGTATGGTGAGTATCTTGGGAGCAAAACCATCTATGCTCTTGCACTGAACTCCTCACAAATATCCTCAATCAATAGAATGGGTGGGCTACTACTTAAAGGTGTTTAGTAATTTTTGATGTTTTTAGACATAAGTTCATTCTGCAGTGACTCACTTAAGAGCCTTGTAACTTGTGGTCGGGCACATTTGTCCTTTCGGCAAGTTACACTGTAGGAACAGCTATACCTAAGGCTACAGCTTTCGCTCTCACCTGATTTCTATAGCGGCTCGAAGGATTTACCGTGCAAAGTCGTTCCCAAGAGTGATCGATCCCTTGGCAGGCCTCTCTTAAAAAGATAAAACTTGAGTGTTACTAACACTTTTCTCTTGCACCTAGGACCACGAGAGCCAAGGGAGAGGATAGTGTGTGTTAGAAGTAGGACCACTCGACAATTATCTCTTCCCAAACCAAACCTTCACTACAGGTCGTTATGTCGGGCGGGTAGATGAAGATTTCCAAAGGTTGACCCTGAGAGGAACACGAACCTTCACTTCCCCGCCTTCACTACCATGCCAACTGGAAGAAATAGGAGAGATGGATACCTAGAGTGGGTGGGCAAGTGTGCCAAACACAAAATACACTTGGTCTTTTTAACTTGTCCTTGCAATGATTTTCTATCTATTTGGAGATGTTGCTCTAACAACCATGATGTTCTTTTTAACTTCAAAGGTAATAAATTTGAGTAAACTAGAATTTGAAATCCTCGTCAACTTAATGAAAAACATGTTTGCATGAATTAAAATCATTTTGCAACAAAGAATGACACAAATTGATTGTTCTTTTTACTTGCCCAAAAAATTGAAGTGTCGATTGTGATTTTTAAGTTCGGATTGATGCAAGGAAATCAAATTTGTGTTGTTGATTTTAAGCATCAAAAGAAAATGAGTCCTATCTTGCAAGAAATAAAGTTCGTCTTGTGATTTTTAAAGCACCAAAATGAAATTTGAATCCTAACTTGCAAGAAATAAAGATTGTTTTTGTGATTTTTAAAGCACCAAAACGAAATTTGAATCCTAACTTGCAAGAAATAAAGATTGTTTTTTGTGATTTTTTAAAGCACCAAAACGAAATTTGAATCCTAGCTTGCAAGAAATAAAGATTGTTTTTGTGATTTTTAAAGCACCAAAACGAAATTTGAATCCTAACTTGCAAGAAATAAAGATTGTTTTTATGATTTTTAAAGCACCAAAAGAAGTGTTTTTTATTGTTAAGTACAAAAAAGGGGTTAGTTTAAAACCTGCACATGAAACGAACAGTTAGAAAAATCCGAAAACATGGTGGGCTTCCACAAGCCTAAAAAAAATATTATCAGTTACAAGGCCCTTTTTTTACAATGTTCTGTTACAATAGTGCTACTTTGTGTGACAACAGAAGTGCTACTTAACACAAATGCACTAAATTATAGACAAACGCGCTAAACTAAAATTTTAAACAGCAATAACAAATGCGTTACAATATGGACAAAAGCCCTAGTTAAGACTCAAAAGCACTAATATACTAACAATAGCGCTAAATTTGAGACAATAGCGCTAAAATATCAAATTGCAATAGCGCTAAAGCGTGACCTATGTGTCAAGCTAAACAGTCAAAAAAGTTATTTTTGTGAAAAAAAATGTTGTTGGGTGTTGGATTCACGTCGGGTTCACCAAATGATGCCCTACAAAATACACAATGGTTAGACTAAAACCTGTGGTTGTATAACACACAAAAACACAAGAAACAAAGACAAAAGTTAGTGTTATTCAACCAAAAACAAGTCTAAGCAGGCATATCAAAAGAGACACTAAAAACATGCTAAAATATTTAACTATGGAAGTAAATATAACAAGGCATCTCCAAATGCCTTCTAACATGCTCTTAGCTCCTTCTCCCTTGTTCCTCTCCTCTCCAAGTTCCAAATTAGTGTAGCTCTCAGCAGCTTTTTGCACTATGGATGCCTTATGGAGGTTCAAGATTGTAGATGATTATGAAAAGTATGCAAATGCAGGCTTAATAACCAAAGAAAGATGAGTTATCTAAATGCTATTTGTTAATTTTAACCAAAAGAGTGAATATGACAAAAATATGCTAAATGCTCTCTAAAATTCTCTATAACTTAGATGCATACAAGTTTTCAGGATTTGGATTATGAAGAAATGGGCTCTATTTATAGGAAAAATGGAGCAATGGATGGTTGAGATTGAGTAATCTCAACAAGGGTCGGGATTGAATGATATTCAATCCATGTGAGGGCTTTCAACCCAATCCCAAGATGACAAGTGTCAACATGAGAGGGGTTGAGAGGAGAGGGAAGAAGCATTAAATGCTTGACATGACCTAAGGGTTAACTTGGGAGTTAAGGTCAATGGTTGGGTTGAGTGAATAAATCTATTATCCAAAGGATAATGCTTTTATTCAATGGATAAATTCTTGTGCAAAGGTCAAAGGGATAACCATGGTCAAAGCAATAAATGCTTGAGGAGACACATGAGTCACATGAGGGTTGAGTTAGGGGTTAACCATAAATGATCATGTAAGAGCCATAAGTGGTTTGGAAGACTTTAGAGGTTAATTTGTTGAACACACAAAGCATTTAATGCTTTTCAAAGACTTTGAAGTCTTTGAGAAGTGACTGCAAGTTGCTTAGGAATGTGACAATAATTAGGGGATGGATTAGGTTAATTAGGAAGGGCTTAGAAGAATCTAGAAGGGGGTTAGGATTGCAAGTGGGTTTGGTGGGTGAGGGAAAATAGGATTTTTATTAAAATAAAATTCATTTATTTCAATAAATAGGTGCAAGTTGCATTTGTAGGAAAATGCAAGTTGGGGGGATAAATGATTTAAATAAATATTTTATTTAATTTATTTAAAAGAGAAAAAGGGTTAAATGAAATAAATAGGATTTATTCATTTAATTGATTGTGAATTTGGTTTAATGAATTAATTAAAATAAATTGAATAATTTATTTACTTAATAGAAGAATGTTTGAAGATGAGTTAATTAAATATTAATTAACTGATGGCTAGTGGATTTTTAATCAAATAAATAGCAAATATTCATTTAATTAAACTGGACAGATTTATGTGACTACAGAAAAGATTCAGTAAGAGGTGTTATCACACATGTGCCATTAATGGAAAAGGGTAAGTATGAGGTATTATGATAGGTCTATCATTACTGGAAAAGAATAAATAGGAGTATTATTAGTTTCAAGATAAGGTATTATGATAACCAATCAATCCTATTTTTTAATTAATTTAACCAATCAATACAAAGAATTAAAAAAATTGATATTTCTTTCAATTTGCTTGAACAAGTGAAAAATTTAATTAAAAAAAAAATCACCAAATTCCATGATCAATGATCAAAATATTTATTATGACTGATTACATTAACCTCACCATAAAGCGAAAGCGATAGCATTATATCAAAGAAACAGGGATCCATTAAAAACACCACACACCTCATCAAAATTAAATTCACATAAACAAGTGGCAAGAGAATCATGGTTGAATACATATCAAAATATTTTTTCAATTCACATAGCCAAGAAGAAGTCTCAACTTATTTGGAATTCGTACACAAATACTTTTTGTTCTGTATGTGTCATATTTTAAGATAAAATTAAAAAGAAGTTTATAAAAAATGGGAAGAATAAAAAAAAAAATTATAGAAAATATAAACATAATAGAAGGAAAATGAGAGTTCGTCAAAAAAATAAGTTCTTCAACAATGGCAGAATTGCAAGCGTAGGGGAAGAAAGGAGCGTTTGTGGTGTCCGAGTGGAGCAATCAGATGGTAATGAAGACCAGATTGAAATTGATGTTTAGGGAGAAGTTGAAGAAAATAAAGTCCTTTGGGGAAAATTGGCGGTGATATGCAGGTTTGTTGGCCCTAGAATGGAGAGAACCCGAATCAAAGCATGGATTGATCAAAACTGGCAGTCCAATGTGGTGATAAAATTTATTCCCAAGGGCTTCTTTATTGTTATTTTCATAGAGGAAGAGGAGAGGGAGAGGATTCTATTTCAAAAGAAATAGTTTTATGATAACCACCCTCTCTACATCCAACCATGGTATCCTAACTTTGACCCGGTCCCTCTTATCCCTTATGAGAGTCCTATTTGGCTTCGATTATACAATCTCCTGATTGAATATTGGAGAGAAAATTGGTAGAACCCTAGGCACTCTTCTTGAGATCGATGAGAGCATTGTGGATAAATATTCATATCTGTATGCCAGGATGAAGTTAGCAGTGATGAAACAAATGCCTCCTACAATTCAGCTGAAGTTAGCGGATGGCATCTAGATCCAATAGTTAGAAGTAGAGGACAAAAGGCCTCAATGTGTAAGATGTGGTAGCAGAAGTCATCAACTGACAAAATGCAAAATGTATGTCAAACAAGCGAGAAGATGGATACGTAAATCCGATGAAAGGGAATTGGTTTCTAGAGCCCCTTCTCCCCATAAATCAATCAACAAGGATTTGTCAGGAGCAATGGGCATTGAGACTTCTTCCGCCCCCAAGAGACATGATGTTTTTTCCACACCAATCAAGGACACTGGACCTCCCCTCAGTGGTCCAATAAATCATCCAAGCTCACCTAGTAGGCCTTTGAGTAAGGGTATGTATGATACCAAAATCAACTATGAAGTCGGTTCAGAGGAGGGTGTTGATCTAGATGATGATTTGGATATAGTCGAACCCTGATGCATTAGCCAATCAATGAATGTGCTTCTGGGTAGAGCCAAGAGTTGTAAAGGCTGAAAAACTAATAAGTAAGGGAAAATAAGGTGAAGGAGAAAGGAATTGTCGATGTTTTCAATTTTTTGAGGAAATCCAATGGAGGTAACCCCTCCCTTGGGAAAGCATGAGGATCTTTACATGGAAAGTCAGGGGCCTCTCAGCTCCTGACAAGAGACGCTTGGTGAGGCGCACGTTAGAGAAATTCTCTAATGATGTTATCTTGTTATAGGAAACCAAGATGAACATAGAAAAGGCATTAAGCTTTCTTCACTCATGTTCATGTTGGGAAGGATTGTTTCAAGCTACCAGAGGATCGACAGGAGGGATAGGGATCATGTGGAATCCTCACTCAGTTAAGATTACTCCTGTAGACATGTCAGATTTTTGGATTATTTGTTCAGTAGTGTTACTTCAAACAAAAACCTCATTCCCTCTCATTAATGTTTATGGGTCGATCAAGTTTGAAGAGAAGGCGAGAGTTTGGAAAGAATTGGCTAATCATATTCAAATTTTGGGTAATTCTCACTTGATCATGGGAGGGGATTTCAATGCCATATTGGGCCTAGATCACAAGAGTGGAGGTCTTAGTAAACCAAATAAAGTCATGGAGGACTTCGGGGACTTTATCACTAATACCGTAGTTGCTGATATTATACCAAACAATGGACTTTACACTTGGATAAATAAAAGACTGCACTTTTCCAACATATCAGAAAGACTCGATAGATTTTTTGTGGGCATAGCATGGATTGAGGGTCATTTTGCGGTATCTTCTAGTATTTTACCGTATTTGGCTTCTGATCATTTCCCAGTATAGTTGGAGGTGGAACTGTGAATTCCTAGAGGACTAGGGAATTTCAAATTTCAAAGTATGTGGTAGAGAGATAAGGACTTTAAGGATCATCTTTGCAGTTGGTGGCAAGAATCCAATGATATTGTTGGTACGCCAAGCTTCTACATGGTCAAGAGATTAGATTTTCTTAAAGAAAAAATTAAGCAATGGAATGTGGCTTCTTTCAAAAATATATTCGATGAAAAACTCTGTATTGAAGAATAACAAAATAGTGATGAAGGTTGGGATGTCCAATGTGGAATTTGAGAAAGAGAAAGCCCTCAGAGAAAGTTTGGAAGAAATTCTAAGTAGGGAAGAAGTATATTGGAGAGACAAATCAAGAGAGTTATGGATCTTAGCCGAGGATTCCAAAACCAAATTCTTCCATGCTTCGGTCAAAGCCAAAAGATCATTTAACAAAATCAATGCAATTAGAAACGAAGAAGGAGCATAGTGTGTATCTCCACACGACATTGAGCAAGTAGTAGTTCTTCATTTTCAAAAGTTGTTGGGCACCTGACTAAGCCACAATGATGACTATGGAGAGTTATTGAATGTTATTACCAAAGAAGTCTCACACTTCGACAATGTTGCCTTGATGAAGCCCTTTTCTCTATAGGAAGTCAAGGATGCAACATTTGCTTTGCACCCCAATAAAGAACCCAGTCCGGATGAATTCATAGCAGAGTTGTTCTAGAAATGTTGGGGCTTTATGGGTATGGATATATGGAAAATAGTGGAAGATTTCAGAAAGAAAAGGAGATTTGTCAAAGAATTGAACCACACCATTATTGTACTTATTCCTAAGAAACAATCATGTGAATTCTTGACAAACTATTTTCCCATTTCTTTGTGCAACTCCATATACAAAATCATATCAAAAGCTATGGATAATAGACTTAAGACAATTTTGCATAAATTTGTGTCTGAGGAACAATATGGCTTTTTACCTGGCCGAGAAATCTTGGATAGCATCATCCTGGCGGTTGAGATCGTACACACAATGCACAAAGAGAACATGATAGGTATGGTTGTTAAGTTGGATGTTAGCAAAGCCTATGACCAAGTCTCGTCGGAGTTTTTAATGAAGGTATTATAAATATTTGGTTTTGATAAGAAATGGCTTGATTTTATTACATTATGTGTTTCTTCTTCAAGCTTCTTTGTGCTTGGTAGTGGAAAAGTGTGTGGATTCTTTAATGCCACTAATGGTTTGAGGCAAGGTGACCCCTTGTCCCCCTCGTGGTTTGTCCTCGTGGCAGAGGTTTTGGGAAGAAGCATTAAAAAAAATGTAGTATGGGCCTTTGGAGAGGAATCAGAGTGCATCATAGCATGAATCTGATCACCCATTCCCAATTTGTGGATGATACCATCCTCTTCAGTGATGCATTAGTTCAGGAAGCCAAAGTGATAAAGAGCACATTGGAGGAATATGTTGTAGCCTCGAGACAACACATTAAAAAGCTTAAATCTCAAGTGTTCTTCCTCAACACCAGTTCAAAAGATTGCAATCCAAAATTATTGGGATCCTGGAATTTTAGATTGATACTTTCCCCACCATATATTTGGGAGTGCCTTTGTTTTCAGAGCAAAGAAACTACTTGTTGTGGAAGGATATCATCAATAAATGTCAAGATAAGTCAACTCTATCAAAGAACAAGTGGCTCTCACAAACAGGTAGGATTCAAATGGTCAAGTTGGTTCTCTCAACGATCCCTATATATAGCATGTCTTGTTACAAACTATCTAGCAAAGCTATAGGAGCATTAGATGGTCTAATTAAAAAATGTCTATGGGAAGGAGCTAAGGACGCTAGGAAGGTGCCATTCATTAATTGGGACACAACTTGTCTTTTGAAGGAAGAAAGAGGTGTTGGTCTTAGGAAAATGGGGCTATAGAATATAGCATTAGGTGCTAAATTGGCCTGGAAAATGTACAAGTACCCCCACAAGAGTTGGTGCATGATCATGTGACTCAAGTATTTGGATTCAAAGGACCCTAAAAGGATTTTCACACCAGCCAATGCAAATATGGGCTCAGTTGTTTGAAATTTTATTTGGGAGAGTAGAAATTTAATCACAAAGCATCTCACCTAGAAGATTGGCAATGGTAATAAGGCTAAATTTTGGAGAGATTCATGGAATGGAGAGGAAGTACTAAGTGGATTCTTCGAGGACTAAGGATGGATCCAATCCCTAGAAGAACAATTCAGTGATAAGGTTGTAGACTATTTTGATAGCCCGGTTCGAAACAATGAAAGGGTCAGATGGAAAAGTGTGAGTTCTGGAAGTGACGCAGACAAAGCCTGATTGGCAGATATATTCAAACAGAGGGAAGTTTTTCTCTTTGAACAGGAAGATACACTCATCTAGTGTGCTTCCAAGTCAAGAGAATATCATGTGAATTTAGGGTATGTTGTCTAGCGGGGTTGAGCACAGGATATCAGATGGCCAACAATTCTTTGTTGGAGCAGAAGTGTGCTTTCAAAAGCGGGCACATTCTTATGCATCACCCTTCATGGAAGGATACTCACAAGCAATAGATTGAATTCTATTGATACAGCAAGGCCCATCATTTGTATTATGTGTAAGGAATCAAAAGATTCGGCAGACCATCTCCTGCTATGGTGCTGAGTAGCAAAATCCTATTGGAATTGGTTGATGAGTGTTGAATTGGCAATCGATCAAAAATTCAACCTTAATGGATTTTTTACTTGTTTGGCCGACACATGGCAAGACATCGAAGTAGGGAGATCTATGGGTGGTCGGACCTTCCATTCTTGTTTGTCACGTATGGAAGGAAAGGAACAAGAGAGTGTTCAAGGAAGAATCTCTGACAATTGAATCCATCATAAATCGACTCAAAAGGGGCATAGAAGAGGTAGTGGTCGGGAAATTGCAAGGCAAGAAAATTAGGGCATATTCCAAGTGGGACAAGGATGTGGAATCTAGATGGTCCTTGAAGGAAAGATTCCCATGTGAAATCATAAGCAAAAAGATAGACAGAAGCAATGTGTGATAGATAGCTCCCAACCAAGGATGGAACAAAATGAATTTTCATTGGGAAAGTAAAGAAAACCCAGGATTGGCAGGTTTCAGAGCTATCATTAGAGATGAAGAGGGGAAGTTGGTAAGTGCAGTCATGGGACTGATGGGACTGGCTACAAATAATGAGGCAGAACTTAAGGTGCTAGAAGCAGGACTAAGCTTGTGTGTTGAGAAGAACATTACTAAGTGATTATAGAGGGAGATTCCCAGATTGTAATCAATGGTGTGTTGAGATCCAAATTCGGCAATTGGAAACTTAAAGGGAGACTATCTAGAATAAAAAATTTGTTAAAAAAGTTGATGAAATTTAGATTGGAACATACTCTTCGTGAGGGAACTAAAGTTGGCAATTGGTTGGCTAACCAAAGCATTCAGCAGGGGACTGAAATTGTCATAGATGAATCAACTGAGACTTTGATTGATTTGTGATCCATCGAGGGAAGGGTTGAGGAAAGGTTGGCCTGAAAAGGAATTAGGTGACTTCCATCCACCATAAATATAGATGGCATCGCCTAACACATAGGTCTGATACATTAAGCAATATTCAGCATCGAGGAGATCTGGTTGGCAACATTCATATGATTTGGAAACTCGACTCATGCATTCCTAAAATTAATGAACTGTTGAATTCGTTGATAGATCTCAGACTCCAACATACCTATAGAGAGGGGAATAGGTCAGCAGACAGGTTGGAAAACCCTATACAAGATTCTTTGGCAAAGGAAAATGGTACTCAAAAGATATTGCCAAAGGAAAATCCTATACAAGATTCTTTGAGTGTCGTTGTAGAGCTTGACAGATTGGTCATTGTTCGGTCAGGGATCGGATAATAGGATGACTCTGATGTCTTTTATGGAGGGCGTGACTATTTTTAAACTTTGGTGTAATTAAAATAGTAAAAGCCTGCAAGAGAATAGATGACTAAGGACAAGGTTGTAGGAGTCGTTAGAGAAATTGGAAATGATGCGGAATATTCTAGTCTCTTAGATTTAAGTTAAATGCAGGTAGAACATAACACAGAGAACTAGAAGTTAGTGGAGGAACAAATATCTTGTGTTTGGTTGAAAGGATAGCAAGGGAGTAGATTAACCAAGGCGATTGTAGTTATCCCAGTCGCAATAATGGTGCACCATTTTGGGATGAGTTGTTTGTGCATGGATGAGTCTATCCAATTCTAGTGCAGAAGGATTTTCTTCTCCGATGAGTGAGTGTTTGATGTTGTGTGGAGGTTGGTTGACAAAATCTTGGGAGAAGGAAGGCACTAGTGTGATGGGTTCATTTATGAAGCCATTATATGTCCTTTAGTGGATGTTCCGGATTCTAAGGAGGTGTGCATCCAAATAATAGATGGATTCATTAGAGTTGTGGATGGACAGGCCATTGCTAATGCCATTTTGGACCTGGAAGCAGACAAATGGGCAAGTGTTTTGGGCCTATAATTCAACCATGCTAATTACATATCCTCTAAATTTGAAGAGAATTCAGAATTTGAAGAGAATGAGGAGATTGAAGAAGCAAAAGCAGAGAAGGAAAGGAAGAAATCCTTCATTGAGGACGCCTAAGAGGTATACCGGGTAGGGGTTATAAACAGGAATTTGACACCCTTTTAAAGATTGTTGGATTCGGAGGACAATTGGCTCTTAGAGTCATCTACTGTGACAATAGTGGAAATTGGAGAACTACTTGCTATCATCCTTCAATCGATATAGGGAAGATAGAATTTCATGAGGTTTTTCATCCTGAATGTTTTGGGGTAGATGTAGGCTATAAAGGGAAGTGTTTTGAGGTTTGGGATCTAGTTATCAAAAGGATGTAGTCTAGTAAGGAAGTAGTAACACGATGATCTATAATGCAAATCTCATGTAATTTGGTGTCTCATTTTAATAGAGGGAGCTATCCCCTTAAAGATAGTGTTTGCCTATATATATATATATATATATATATATTATATAATGGGAAGAAAAAAGTCTAATCCTATTGTATATTTTGGTTGAGAAAATAGTTCTAGTCATTTAGTTAACTTTTTTTTTTAATTATAAAGATGTTATTTATTGAAATATATACTAAATTTTAAAAATAAAATTATCTTTATTGACAAATAAGCAGATGGAAATATAGTTTAGAGGATATAATTAGAGGATAAGGTAGCTAATTAATAAATTTTAATTGAATGGTAATATGGTTGTATTTAAATAATTTTGTTATAAAATATATTTTAAATATCTTAAAAATATTTTTTTTTTTTTTAATAAAATTATGTATATTTAAATGATTAAATAGAAAATTTTATATAGTTTAGAGGATATAAATTAGAGGATAAGGTAGCTAATTAATAAATTTTAATTAAATGGTGTTATGATTGTATTTAAATAATTTTATTATAAAATTTTATTTTTAAAAAAAAATTATAAAATTAAGTATATTTAAATGATTAAATAGAAATATTTATTTGAAAAATAAAATCTAGCTATTAAAATTGAAGACTACTTCCATGAAAATTTATTTACATTTGATTTTCATATTTTTTAAAAAGAAATTTTCATGGATCATTTTGTTTCAAATTCATTTTTTTCATTTAAAATTTGGTGGTAGGTAAGTCCCTACTTCCATGGAAATTTATTTGCATTTTATTTTCTTATTTTTTAAAAAGAAATTTTCATGGATCATTTTGTTTCAAATTCATTTTTCTCATTTTAAACTTATATTTTTACATTTCTTTTAAATATAACATTATATTTAGGAATAGTCGTTGTGATACCTGTGATGCCTACCATTTTTCTCGCTCTGTGTTTTTTTCAAAAAATGCCTCTATTCTTGGGGGTTCTACACCTCACCTTCTTGCTGGCAGGGACAATGTTGGGGCTACAAATGCTTATACTATTCCTGAGGGTTGTGCTTCCTCTAGTTTTACTACGAATGCCTCAGGCCTTCTTTAGGGTTTGCAGCCTCATTCTGATGGGTCTCATGTTGCCTCTAATAGTGGTCTTGTTAGCGTTAGTGCGAGTGCTAGTGTCCCTCCTGGACCTTCTGGTGAGTAGAGCTTTGCCAATGTTGCCAAATTTGTTGTTTCTCCTCCTTCCAGGGGGAAAACTCACCATCTTCTTTGCACCAAAACTTCCCCTATGGTGGTTTGTGGTCAAGATGTGGTGGAGAATGTTGTCTTCTACCAATGTTGTGGGTTGGTGTGTAGATTTGTGGGTTTCGGCCTTCCCTTGCCAATCTTCATCACTAGGTGAGTGATTCTTGGAAACCTTTGGTTTCTAGTTGCATTGAGCTCTTCCCTTGTGCTTGGGGTTTTTTTATTGCTTCCTTCACTTCTTCAAGATCATGACCTCGTGCTGAGCAACCTATGGTTTTGGGGTGAAAAATCCCTCTTGTTAAACCCTGGAAAACTTCTTTCAACCCTCTTACAAAACCACTTAATGTGTGTCTAGTGTGGGTTCATCTTCCCAATCTTCCTCTTTATTTTTGGGAACATTCTTGTTATGAGGCCATTGGCAACTCC